>NC_137150.1:53983379-54733094 GCF_951394435.1 Stenella coeruleoalba
CTTGCTATCCAGTAACATGACAGGTATGTTGAGATTATTACTAACATTATCAATTTGTTTTCAGAAAATATTTTAGTGTACATTAGTATAAAATGTCCCTAGTTTTTAAAATTATTTATTGGCAGATATAAATTCAGTATGCAATATTTTATGCTAGCTCAGTACAGCTTACAGACATATATTTTTACCACCTAAGTCGTAAAACCTGTTTTCCATATCTTCAGTCAGACTTAACTACAGGCAAGAAGAAGTGGAAAAATTGTCTGTCACATTATTCACAGGCCAGACCGAGACACTGTAATACCATGGACCACTAAGCTAATTTAGAAGAAAAAAATGGGAAGAGGTTTTTAAAAGATGGCATTTACATGTAATATATGTAGAAGAGTTTAGGGTTTTGACAGTTAGCGATTGTATCCTCTTTAGAGAGAATGCATAATGACTTTTATTTCTTTTGAAATATGCGTAACATCTTGAAGGTAACTTTCAGCTCACATTAGCACTTTTCAAAGCAAGTTTCCCATTTCTATGAGGGTAAAGGGTACAACATACTTGAACTTTGAATAGAGTGAATGTTTTCTTGTCAACAATTCAGTCATTTTCCCTCTTGTTTGGGACTTTGACTCCATTAATCTATGAGGAAAAACCCTACTATGGACATAAAAGTTGAGGTTTTCCATTAAGTCTCATACCTAATCAGCCTTGTAAGAATGTATCTCTAATGCTAGCTAAAGTATGGAATGCTGTTAAGATCTGTTAGTGGAGATAAGTTTATGTATAACAGTGTGGCTTTTGGAGTCAGGCTCTCTGGATTTGAAACCCAGCCTTGTTTCTTACTGGCTTGTTACCACGTGCAAGTTAATTTTTTGGAACTATAATCTTTTCATCTATAAAATGAGTGTTATAATGATACCTGCCTCATGATGACATTGAGTATTATATCGGGGTTTCTCAACCACAACACCATGAAACTTTGTGCCACTTCTTTGTCCTGTGCTTTGAGGAATGTTTAGCAACATTGCTGACCTCTGTTTACTAGATGACAATATAGTGAACCTCTTCTCAACTGTAACCACCAAAAATAGCTCCACATATTGCTAAATGCACCCTGCAGGGAAAAATCACTTGCAGTTGAGAATATTGAATGAATATCAATATCTTTGTTTATATATGGAGAGAGAGCTTTGCATACTTCCTAGCACATAATAAACGCTCAGTAAACTTTAGCTCTGATTATCACATAATAAACAGAAATTTATAATATCTTCTTTGAAAAGCCATACTATTCAAGAACATGAACACTTAATAAATGAATTTGGTAAGTAGCAGGATACAAAATTAATGCACAGAAGTCTCTTGCATTCCTATACACTAATGATGAAATATCTGAAAGTGAAATTAAGGAAACACTCCCATTTACCATTGCAACAAAAAGAATAAAATACATAGGAATAAACCTACCTAGGGAGACAAAAGACCTGTATGCAGAAAATTATAAGACACTGATGAAAGAAATTAAAGATGATACAAACAGATGGAGAGATATACCATGTTCTTGGATTGGAAGAATCAACATTGTGAAACTGACTCTACTACCCAAAGCAATCTACAGATTCAGTGCAATCCCTATCAAATAACCAATGGCATTTTTCACAGAACTAGAACAAAAAATCGCGCAATTTGTATGTAAACACAAAAGACCCCGAATACCCAAAGCAATCCTGAGAAGGAAAAATGGAGCTGGAGGAATCAGGCTCCCTGACTTCAGACTATACTACAAAACTACAGCAAACAAGACAGTATAGTACTGGCACAAAAACAGAAATATAGATCAATGGAACAGGACAGAAAGCCCAGAGATAAACCCACGCACATATGGTCACCTTATCTTTGATAAAGGAGGCAAGAATATACAATGGAGAAAAGACAGCCTCTTCAATAAGTGGTGCTGGAAAAACTGGACAGCTACATGTAAAAGAATGAAATTAGAACACTCCCTAACACCATACACAAAAATAAACTCAAAATGGATTAAAGACCTAATGTAAGGCCAGACACTATCAAACTCTTAGAGGAAAATATAGGCAGAACACTCTGTCACATAAATCACAGCAAGATCCTTTTTGACCCACCTCCTAGAGAAATGGAAATAAAAACAAAAATAAACAAATGGGACCTGATGAAACTTAGAAGCTTTTGCACAGCAAAGGAAACCATAAACAAGACCAAAAGACAACCCTCAGAATGGGAGAAAATATTTGCCAACAAAGCAACTGACAAAGGATTAATCTCCAAAATATACAAGCAGTTCATGCAGCTCAATATCAAAAAAACAAACAACCCAATCCAAAAATGGGCAGAAGACCTAAACAGACATTTCTCCAAAGAAGATATACACATCGCCAACAAACACATGAAAGGATGCTCAATGTTACTAATCATTAGAGAAATGCAAATCAAACTGCAATGAGGTATCACCTCACACCAGTCAGAATGGCCATAATCAAGAAGTCTACAAACAATAAATGCTGGAGAGGGTGTGGAGAAAAGGGAACCCTCTTGCTCTGTTGGTGGGAATGTAAATTGATATAGCCACTATGGAGAACAGTATGGAGGTTCCTTAAAAAACTAAAAATAGAACTACCATACGACCCAGCAATCCCACTACTGGGCATATACCCTGAGAAAACCATAATTCAAAAAGAGTCATGTACCACAGTGTTCAATGCAGCACTATTTACAATAGCCAGGACATGGAAGTAACCTAGGTGTCCATCAACAGATGAATGGTTAAAAAAGATGTGGCACATATATAGAACGGAATATTACTCAGCCACAAAAAGGAACGAAATTGAGTTTTTTGTAGTGAGGTAGATGGACCTAGGGTCAGTCATACAGAGGAAAGGAAGTCAGAAAGAGAAAAACAAATGCCGTATTCTAATGCATATATATGGAATCCAAAAAAAAGGGTACTGTTGAACCTAGGGGCAGGGCAGGAATAAAGACGCAGACGTAGAGAATGGACTTGAGGACATGGGGGGAAGGGGAAGCTGGGACGAAGTGAGAAAGTAGCATTGACATATATATACTACCAAATGTAAAATAGATAGCTAGTGGGAAGCAGCTGCATAGCACAGGGAGATCAACTTGATACTTTGTGATGACTTAGAGGGGTGGGATAGGGAGGGTGGGAGGGAGGCTCAAGAGGGAGGGGATATGAAAATATATGTATACATACAGCTGATTCACTTTGTTTTAAAGCAGAAACTAACACAACATTGTATAGCAATTATACTCCAATAAAAATGTGGGGAAAAAAAACCCAAAACATAAGCACTCTATTCTTTCTCTGTCTCTGTGCATGTGTATATAAACATATATCTGAATATATGTATGTATGTACATATATGTGTATATGTGCATTAACTATTTTCCAACTATTATTCCAAGTAGTGAGGGGCATAGTAAAACAGCTAATATCTACTGATAATTATCAAGTGTCATTATTTTTAATGTGCTTTGACACTAAATATTTTACAAATTACCAAAAACTTGCAAAAGAAATGGACTTAAATTATCTCTCTCTCCTATGTGACCCTATAAGAATAAAATACATGCATAGCAAATGGTATAAAGTAGAGTGAAAAAAATTGTTAATCATTATACAACATTAAAGGATTGTGACCAAGTGAGGATTTTTAGCTCTAACACCACAGTTGAGTCCAAATAAAATAGTCTAAGATATTTTTTTAAAGTGCTACTTTATTCCTAAAAGCCTAAAATGAAAAGTAGTGTGTGAAATTATAAAAACTGGTATTTGGTTCCAGTATTTCCATTTTCTTAATGTTAGTTATAACAGTACTTTGATTTGTTTAGTTTTCTATATAGTTCAAGGCCATTTTCCTTGTCTCATATAGTTACCTCAGCTGTGCTATTTAGGTAGGGATTATTTCAACCTTTTTCTAGACACGTAGACTAAGACAGAGGTCATATTCCTATTAAGTGACAGATATGAGACAGATAAAGTGACTCAAAGTCTAGAAGTTTCCCCAATACCCCACAGGTCTTGAAATGTTTAAGCAGAACTCCTACTAATAGCTATTTGCTACTCTGAGAAGCATAGATGGCCTTCTCACTTGTGGTGACTTTTCCATATATCTACCTTTCTTTCTCACTGTTTGAAGTTACTTAATCCTTCACAGTACACTCAAGGGCTAGTCCCCCTAACAGGCTTTGGTAATGCTTTCCATGAATTGTACTCTTAAATCTTCCCCTGGACCCTCGTTTAGTTGAGGTTGTAGTAAGAGCACACTGACATTGTTAAGGTTAATGACTCAGTGTTTTATAAGTTGAAACACATTTGAGGTTAAATTGATTGTTTGGATCATTTTATTCAACAAAGTGAAGGTCTTGAGTGTGGGTGTTACTTCGTGCCTTGGAGGAACATCTTTGTTACACACTTAATGGTGTAGTATCAATAGTGATAACATAATAGCAAGCCCAGTACTACTCTAACAGTATTTCTGAAATGTGAGCTATAAAATTTACTGCTGATGAAGTTACACAGGCACATAGGTACTATATAACATACATTTATAAAGAAATTTATATACTACATGGTATGCTCATTTGAAATCTTGTCACATAGGAATCATTATTAATTCCACTGTCCCAATGAGAGTATTGATGATCAGAGGTTCAGTCTCCTGGTCAAGTTGCACAGTTACCAAGTATCAGTAATAATAATAGTGATGATGATGATGATAATGGCTAACATTTATAAAGTGGCTACTATGTACCAGGTGTTGTATTAAATGTTTTATTGTCTGTATGTTTTATTATCTGTAAACCCATTGCTTTATTAGAAAGTTTAAGTAGCATTTTATGGCTATGCACACATTAAGGAGGAATCTGAAGCCAGGCAGTCTGGTTTCAATGTTCGTTCCCTTAGCTTCCACCATACATTTCTTCCTTATGCTTCCTTCAAAGAGCTGGACCTTGAGTCAAGCCCTCCAACTTTTTCTGCCTCTAGATTGTTCATTTATTTGCCTTCCTCATTTTAAGTCCGTATGTTGATTGACCACTCTATACTAGTTTCTCAGAACCCTGGTGGATAAAAAACTAATTGCATACAAATATTCTTAGTTGCTTCTCATTGGGAAAGATAGTTTTTATTTAGTTGTGTATCTCCAGTGCTTAATGCACAGGCTAAGGCACTCAAGAAATGCTAATGAATTCACCTAACCTTTTTAATTGGGATATTCTCAGGAATTTTAAAAAAATATTTGTGTCCTATTCCAAATAAATGACTTAGTTATGGGCATTTTTATGTACCATGTTAGGTCAGTACTGGAAAATTTTTTAAAGGTGGAAGAGCATGCAGACCTTTAGGTACATCTGAAATTTCACAGTATAGGTAGTTTTCTTATCTTAATAACATGTAAACTGGCCATTCTCTAATCTTATTCTAATAAATTATTCCTAACATGTTATATTATTATCACAAGAAACATAAGGAACCCCAAAGCTTCCAAATATTAAAAATAAATGAACAAACAATGTGATTAAAAGCATAATCTCTACAAAAGGATGAGGATAAGGCTGGCATCAGAATTCACATCTGCAACTTAGAGGAGTAGCAGAAAATGAGAAAATATCTTTAAAGGTTTTAGAGAACATTATTTTCAACCTAGAATACTAAACTTAGTCATTCTACCAATCAACTGGGCAAACAGAATCAAGACCTCTCCATTGCGTGAGCTCACAAAGCTTACCTCTCATGCATATATTCCTAGAGAATTACTTTAAGATGTTATTCAACCAAATGAGGAGAAAAACAAGACAAAGGATGATATGGAATCCAAGAAACAGTGACTGATTCAAAAGGGAAGTGAATAGAGGAAATAGAAGTGTGGCTATATAGCCATCTAAAAAGCACAAATGGTCCAATTAGAAGCAAGAAGGACAGAGGCATCTGGAAGGGTGCAAAGAAATGTCAAAAGCAAGTGTTTCCTAAAAACACTAGGAAAACCCAAAATTCATATAAGAAAGTTTTAGTTCAAATATGAAACCTTCAATTTAAAATAGAGTATGAAATCAGTGTAGATCAAGTAATAAGCTGACAGATATTGGGTATATCATGAAGGCAGAAATGTTTCTTCACTCCATAAGAAGAAAAAGAGTTCAGAAATTCCAGTTTGGAAAAGTAAAACTAAAACCAAACCTAAAGCATAATCAAAATATAAAGCTGACTAAAGTGTATCTTGATTTTGATCAATAAGTAAGAAAGGAAAATCTATATGAAAAGTATTTTTCAGAGGAATGGGTTATATATCTTACTGGACAGAAGCATATGTAATTCTGACATCCAGTTTGGCTCTAGAGTGAACAATAGTTACATAGTCAAAATGTTCTATGTACTGTTTATTGGTTTTCAACTTTTAGAATAAATCTATATATAAATAATTTAATTATGGTCATACAACAGAATATAAATAATAGAAATCTTGTCAATATAAAAGTAAGAGTAGTAAATGTGACAAGTTTGGAGATGAAAGTATAGAGGCATTAATATATTAATCTTACAGGAGGAGACATTGAGATACGATTAATTGTTGATGTAACTAAAAATAGAGATTTAAGTACTTTTGAGGTTTTAAAGATAAATATTTAAATACATGCAGGAACAAAAAATAGTGTTTATGGGGTACAAGAGTAGGAAGTTGATGTCTGTTTATGAATGAAATTCATCTTTATAGCACAAGGTTAATAGATTTTTTTTAAATGTACAAATTAATAGAGAGTAGTACTAGCATATGATTCAGAAAAATATATAAAACTATCAGGATAACTCAGAAGCTCATGTGTGTAGTAAATAAAACTCATTAACTACTACTCTGATGATATATGAGTAAATAAAGTATCAGAACTGGAAGGAGAAGAGGAAACGAGGAAGGAAGAAGAGAAGGTAATTCAGAAATTGAGAGAGCAGAAATGACTCAGGTCACAAAGGAGGAGTTAGAATCCAAGCAGTAAGAAAGGATGTGTTGTAAAGCAAAGCTACTGATCGATATCTGTTTGCTTCCTGTATGCTTTATCTTTTTGCTGATTGAACAAAATCAGGAGCTGAGAGTCTCTGTAAACACCATCATGGAAGACAGAGAATCTAGAAATGTATTATTTGAATACACTCCTTCTCCAATTAATGAAGGTAGAACATATGTAACTTTATTCACTAACAATGTTCTTTTTACTAGCTTAGGCTTCATTTGACCAAACTGGTATCTTTATTTTGATGGTACTACCCGTCACTATGTGGACAAATCAACATCATCTTAGAGAGAGTTTAAGATTATTGCCTTCATTTAATTGCCTTCATTTAATATCACATAACTAATTGAAAGTAACATTTAAATTAAACACTGTTAGCTAATTATTTTATGAGTGCAAATCATAGGCCCATATCAGCTGGGGAAGAGCAGGACAAAGTCATATTCCATAATTACTCATATTTAATTGCAGTAAAAATAAATACCAGATATACCATATGAAATTTAAAATTTTGAAAACTTAAATCAAGCTGTATGTATCTTAAGGATTTACACCAGTATTTCTAATTACTTTGAACATCATTTATAGGATACTCAGTTGTATGTCCCTGGCTAGAAAGAAAAGTTCAGAGAAATATAAATATATATATATATATATATATATATATATATATATATATAAACACACATACACATATATATTTATCCCTCGTGTCTCAAGACACTCAGTTTTGAAGGTATGATGTATGTACATATATATAATCTTAAATTCTAAAAGAATCCCATCTTATTACATAGCAGATGTTTCCTTTTTTAAGGTGAAAACCATCACAGAAAAGTATTAGATGAGCTTGTGGAGAGGTTTGGAAAGCCTTAGTACGTTAGCTTTTGGAAATGTAAAACAAATTTATTTTTTCTAAGTATCCCTTACCAGTTTCCGCTCTTCATTTGCCTTTTGTCTCACAAATGCATTTTAGTCGTAACCACACTTGAGCCAACTAACCAGACCATGTACCATTGTATTATATTCTGTGACAAATGGACCTTGTTTCATTTCAGAGGATTTGAACTTGAAATCACTCCCAACAGTTTTAAAGCAAATGTCTTTCCTCCTGTCAACCATTGCCTAATTTAAACTTCCCATCTGCATTTCTAATTATAATACAGAAAAATCTGTGTCGAACAAAGAGTTTTGTTTTTTTTTTTCCCTCTCAGGAAGGACAAATTTAGGCATATGGCTAAACGGAGTTAGCATTTTTATTTCACACCTTAAAAATGCCTTCTAATCATTTTTTCTTGATTTTTTTAGATACCTGAAGTTTACTTTTACGACTCATTTTAGTATTCTTACACAAGTTTCCATAACCATTTATTTATAATGTTTCAAAATAAAATTGAAATAACTAGTAGCATGTTATTTAATATCGAAATGTAAAATATATATTTAAAAGTTATTTCTAAAGTCTTATATATGTACTTGGCAAAGTGAACGCCTTTCTTCATGTTTTCTTATGCCAAACAGTAAAAAGTTTTTTATTATTTTTAGTTCTGTGATGTTGGGCACAATATGAAAAGTCCCACTTTATTTTTATACAGTGATTGAATATAATGCATGTGTCAGGAGCACAGAATATCTGGTGATTTGGGGCAAGTTAAAAGTTCACAGCAATATACTGACATGAAGAATGTCAGAATCTGGTATTTTAGACTTTTTTACTCTTAAATACCTTGAATAAATTGAACACAGTGAATAAGTCATGCTATCATCCATAGAGATATTTATTGTTCTAGAAGTTGATTGAATGGCTGGGCATATACCCACACAGTAGCTGGCCCATGGCTAAAAGGAAGGTTTAATTCCTTAACACATAAATTTAATAACTTCCAGAAACACCAAACACCAAAACTAAAAATCAGAGCATCGACTTTGCAGTTTTATAGTATCTTTAGCTATAAAACATCCTTTTAGTAAAGATATATAGCCATAGATGTATTGTAAAGTATTTATAAGAAGAAAGTACAGAAATATAATTTTTGCCTTAAAGCAATTAACCTCTGAGTTCCTTGGAACTTGTCAGCATTTATATGAATTTCCATCAATTGTAAAAACACAATGAACGTATACTTTTTATAATTCAGGTTATTTGTGTACCTATATGTATGTATGTGTTTATATATATATATGTATACATGTTAATGTGTACTCATTTGAACCTGAATTTTATTAGTATGTATATAAGAAATTTTCTCAATTTTAATAGCTTGTAAGCTTCTATAGAAAATATGAATTTGGAAGGTTTCTTATCTATACATAGTAACTATTGAGAAGAAGAGAGTAGACAGGAAAATAAAAGACAAGACAGAAAATATTAACGTGGTTTAGTACATATGCACATATATTTATATCCATTTCTTTATCAATTCATTATGGAGCCATAGCCACTTAGCATTATTTAATTAATGTTTATCAATAATTTCAAACTTTTATTGGAACATAATATAGACATTGTCCTATAATCTGAATTTACAAGTATGGTGATAAGTATCTGTACCTGCATCTATATTTCAGTAGGGACAAAGATGAACCTTTAATTCTGACTGAAAAGCCTGGAACTGGTCGTTGAGTTGGGCTTTACAGGATCAGTAGATAATTATTATGCAGAAGAATAGCTAAGTTACAGGACTTGATGAAAGTCCATGCTGTGATTCAGAAAGTATCAGTTTCAGTACAGTGTTGGGGGAACTGGAAAGAGGCTGGAGAGATAGACTAAGGCCAACTGTGAAGGGCCTCAAATTTCACATGCAGAATTTAGGACATAATTCTTCTTCTTTTTTTGTTTTGTTTTTTTTCTCTTTTTAACATTTTTATTTGGAAACAATTTCAAACTTACAGACAAGTTGCAAGAATAAGAATAGAATACAAACACTAACACAAAATCTTATACACCCTTTACCCAGATTGTTCACACTCTTCCTAATTATCAATTATTCTCCCTCTACCTCTCTATCACTATAGATATAAAGATAACTATATAAATAAATTTTTTTGAGGAAATCATGTTATGCATGTATGTATAAGGCAGGTCAAAACTTTGTTATAGTAACTGGGATGATCAGAAAATAATTAAAAGATTCAAATTTGGGGGAAGGCAAAACACAGGCTCATGTGCTTTCTTTTCTAATCCAAGCATAGATCTGATCTCTGCTTTACCCAATCTCCTTTCTCTAATCTTTATTTGCTTCTCAGCCTGAAAACACCAATATTGTATATTGCTTGTTTTTCACCCAAGTGCTTCAACCAACATTTAATTATAATTTTAAAACATTGCCTCCCATTTTTGATGTTGTGAAATAATAAATTGCAGCCTCTATTATCTGTATGTTTCATTATAAAGTACTGAATTACAAGGCATATCACTAGAACATATCTTCATGGTGAATAAAAGCGTTATTTTACTTTAAAGTATGGCCCTGTTCCTCAGCATCTCTATGTGAAAGAGAATCCAAAGGAAAATTTGTCCTTACCTGGCTGGTAGAAAAGAGTACTTAAACCCAGGACCACACTCTCCAAGCCTGGAGCTTAGCTATCTGATTTTCTCAGCAAGTTCTCTCAACTGTTTCTTACTTTGCCATTATATTTTATATATACTGAAGGGACACAAGGAAAGGGCTAAAGAGGAACAGGACCGAAAAAAGCCTTACAGCTCCAAAGGGTGTTGAGTAATTTCTTTCTAAAGTGCCAAATAATTGAAATCTGACAAAGAACTCCTCGGAATACAAATGAATATTTCATGCCCCAGCACCTTGGTTGGAAGCAGGTACTGTATCTAGGATTTTGGTGAGGGTTGCTTGAGAAGCAAAGCCACAGGAAGGAAAAATCTTACTGTTTGGGGACAAGGCAGTATTGGTTTCCCCTTTCTGATGGTCTAAGCAACATCAGATTAATTGGGAAATGTCTTTTTTTCTGACACAAAAGCTTCTTTCCTGCTGGGATGAAAGGAAAAAAAAAAAAAAAAACACTGAGGGGGAAAGGTAATAGAAAAGAAGGAGATCCTTTTTGCTTTTTTGTCAGATTCAGAACAGAGGTATTTTCCTTCAACATAAATTCAGCTAAAATATTCATAATATTTGAGGAATGACATTTCAGAACCCCTTACTGCTGAAACCACTGGACATTCACTAAAAGGTCTTCCTGGTAGGGGGAGGAGTTGTGACGTTGTGTCCTACCAGGTCAGGCCTCTACTGTTTTTTTTGTATTTTGTTTTTTGTGTGTGTACCTTTTATTTTAAAACAATCTCAAACTTACAAAAGAATTTAAAGAATGTCTTTTTCCTGACTATTTGAAACTAAATTGCTAACATGATGTCATATAACCCCAAATACTTTAATGTGTAATTCTTACAAACAAGGACATTCTCCTCCAAAACAATCATGGTAAAACCATTCAATCAATAGAAAGTAACATTTATATATATCATGATCCTCAGATCCCATTCAAGTTCAGTTGTCCAAACAATATTCTTTATAGCAAAAGAATCTAGTCCAGAATCATAACAGTGCATTTGGTTGTCATGTCTTTTTAGTCTCCTTCAATTGTGGAACAATTCTTCAGTCTTTCCTTGATTTTCATGACCTTGAAGCTTTTGGAGATTACACGTTGGTTATTTTGTAGAATGTCCTTCAATTTGGGTTTCTCTGATGTTTCCTTGTGATTAAATGCAGGTAATGTGCAACTTTGGCAGGAACATCAGAGGCCTCTACTGTTTTTGAATCCCAGTCTACATTCAGTTACATTAATGGACTATGTTGAATTTGTTTTTAATTCTCATTACAATTTGCTCTACTTGAGACAAATAGAAAGGTGTAAGAAAAACCTAACATATTTCTATTCCTTTCTCTTGGTTTGGTTCCTCTAGCTGATGTGTCAGAGAAGAGCAAAGCAATTTCAGGTCACTACTTGCTTTCTCTGTAAACAACAAGTAGGTGGGCAGGGATGCTTCAATTTCAGCAGCGTGTCTGGCTGTCTATGGTGATTTTGCTGGGTCAGTGCATATCCTTAACATAAAATTTAACAAGCAATTGAGTTGTTTATATTGGTTTTTTTTGAAATGTCTTTCATGCCACACCAAATGAGGAGAAGAGAGAAGAAGCCCACAAAAGCTATTGAATTGCAGCTCACTCCATGAATATAAAAAGAAATTACACAGAGGAGAGGAAGCAGGTGTATTGTGAAGTCTGGTTTCTTTTATGAGCATGAGGAAAATTCTGGCCTTAAGCCGAATATTTTTCAGCTGATAGATCCACAAAAACTTAGGCTATATATTTTTTTCAATTCAAGTGTTTTTATTTATAAAAATAATGCATGTGCATTGTTGAAAAATGGAAAGAAATCATAGTATAAAGAGGAAAAATCACCTATTATTCTGTACCCATTGTTAAATTTTATTGTATTTTGCTTGATGTTTTCTCAGTATTTTACATGGATGATAGTAGTATCTTTTTGATTTATAATTATAAATTTTCCCTCCACTCTGCTAAATTAAAGTGTTTTTGTTGTTGAAAATTTTCTTCCACTCATAATTTGTAATAGAATCACATTTGTGTACTCCTTGATGAATTCACAAATACGCACCAAATAGTATCTCATCTCTATTTTGTTGGCAGAGGTAATAGAGTCTATAGAAATAAAGGTAGGATAGGAAGTTCAACATATAATCTAATAGTTTTTATTATGTATTACTTCCCAAGATAAGAAAAAAGCTGTTTGAAATGTTAAAAAATCAGGTAACAGCTACCATGGAGTTCAAAGTTTTTATAAACTAGTATCTATTAAAAACCTGCAATTATACCTTTCTTCTCAATTATGCCTGCACAAAGAGAGAAGAGGTCGACTCCCATTAAAAGAGATTTTGTTAAAAGGTATCGTTTAAGGTCAATCCTATGATGCTGATTTAATTGTTCTGGATGGGGCCCAGGCATCAGTGAATTTTAATAGCTCTCTGGGTAATTCTAACAATGGTTAGAGTCAGAAGAGCAGGTGAAATGTGTGTGTGTGTATGGCTGGGGGAGAATGGGAATACCAAATCTAAAATCTGAGAAATTTAGAATTTAAAGGAAGCTAAGTGCCCCACATTAAGTAGAAACTGAAGTGCGTTAATGTTGAGGATTTTGCCCAAGGTCATTATGTCAGTGGTGAAACCTGGATGAGAATCCTCTTTTCATCCCTGTTGCTTCCAGAAGGTGCAGCCTCTTATGTGTCATGTCCTACAAATACTTTTAGGGGATTTTGCTTGTTTGTTTATATGTTTTTGTTTTTCATTTAATGAAAGATAATGCTTTGTAATCTCAGATTGTGGGCTATGAGGTAATTTATTAAAATATCTTTATATCTTTTTTATTAAAAATCTTTTTTCCCTCTTAATGTCTTAAATAAGATATAGCAGTACCATTTTTTCCCCTAAATTTACATTTTCTATATTTTTTAAAATTCCAGAATGTATAATTTATTACAAGCAGTTCATCTGCAAAATGAGTCCCTGCCCAATGCTTTGTTTATTGAAAGGGAAATCCATTCTGTAAAGAAAGCTCCTGAAGTGGAGACACAAGAATTATTTTTGTGCTGCTTTTCTTTTTATCTTCTCTCCCAATGTTTCTTTCTCCTTCATGCTTCCCCAGCCTTTGGCATACCCCTTGAATGCAAAATGAGACAATCATTTAAGCATTTTTATAGCAGTCGTGTAGGGGAGTGAGATTTGTCTTTTAAATAAGTCTTTTAAACGTAGGTTGATTTAATAATATTATAGGCTTTATAATCAATTGAATTCATGGAAATTCTAATGATCTTCTATTTTCCCATCACAAGTTTACTGGATGTCTGCTCTATGAAAAGTGTAAATTGCTTCCAGAGTGGCATAAGAGTAAAACTCGCAAATATTGCCATTTTGTCACTATGCCTAACTGAGATTTTGTTCATATCATTGACTCATTATTTCTAAAATATTTATAAAACAAAATAAATGCTGTTGTGCACCACTACTCTCACCATAATACATACAGACAAAAAGATAATCCTGTTGATCCCAGGCCTCATGTGACTTGGCTTTTCTAGTGGTGATGATTATTTGTACTAAGTCATTTTTTGATGTTGAGCCAGTTTCCCTTTTGGACAGAAGTGCATATTTTCAAGATCGCGAACTAGGATGACAATGGTTTTCAGAAAATATTTTTTCAGTGACAAGCCTCTTAGTCCACATGGGGATTGAACCCTGCCTTTGGCCTCATTGTCACAATCTATCAGAGCTAGCCAGTAGGGAAAGAAAAAGAATTTTCAAGGATTTTCACATAACTAAAGACCTCTGTTTAAAATTTAGAGTGATTCCAGGAAAGGAAGCACAGGAAAGATTTCCATTCAAGAAAGTTAATATATATAAATATGATATTAACTTTATTAAAGAAGTGGAGTGCATTCATATGCTTTATTTTTTTACCCTTGTCCTTCACTCACATGTGCATATAGGTATTTGTTTTTGTGTGCATTCTTCTTCCTTTTGAGGGAATACTGTTATAGTAAGTACATTGCTAGAGTTTTGTTTCTCTTCTCAGCATTTTTAAAAATCCCATTAAAGCGAATGAACTTAGCAATGAACAAAAGTCTAGATGCTACGTAAGTAACATAGCTGTAAGAAAATTTACTTACATATTCCTTCACTCCTCCATCTCCCTTTCTACTAAAAGTCACTGGCCATTTTTGTGTTGTGAGTGACTGACAGTTTTGATGGGCAGTTCAGAAAAGTTACCTGGTGGTGTGAAATGGCAGTACGGTGACTTAAACAAGGGCTTTTCTCTTAACAATTGCCTTACAGTCTGTTCCTAGATGTCCCCCTACTGAGTTCCCTTTATAATGGGTAAATCAGTCACCACCTTTATGCTACAGAGGTAAAAAGAGGGGTTCTCCTAATTCCTAATATCTTTTCCAGTCCTGAAATACCAATTCTAACTTTAAGATGTGGAGCTGAAAAATAATTTCTAAAAATCGTTAATAAATGTATATTGGTTGAACTTTTACTGTTGTCCATTTACCATGTTAGTGATTTAAACCTACTCATTTAATTTATAAACAGGAAAACATAGAAGATCATCCAGTAGAAGCAGATTTTTATCAGTGTTCCCTCTTTCTTAGTAAATGATGAAGTGAGAGTTGTTTTGCAAACAATATACAATCTGATGACATATCATTATAGAAGAGGGATAATTATAGGCATAAAGACTGAGATAATCATTATTGAACTGGATTACATGTTTTGGACATTAGTGAATGCAACTGTATAAGCAAAATTCTATGACTGCCATCAGGCTGACATAGAAAAGGAGCTTTGTTTTGTAGAAAATGATCTATGATGACTTTTGCTGTAAATAGATTTTATCTTCACTTTTTGTTGGTGATAGTTTGCATTATTGAACTGTAATCATAAAAACATTTTGACAGTTTTTAAATCAAATATGGCTTCTTTCATAGCTGTAACTGCTTTGTTTAACAAGTGTCTTTTCCAGCATGCACTCATAAACATTGTAAAAAATACTTAGTTTTCATTTTATAACCACACTGTGGCCAAGACATAATTTATAAAAGTGGTAAATATATATGGCTATGAGTTTCTGTTATATTTTTTAGAATGAGTTTATATACAGTTTTGAAAAAAAGTCTTTTAAGTACTATACCTGTGATAAAATCATAAAATATAAGAACTGAGATGCCATTGAAATAATCTAATCAAACTTCCTCACTCCTTGTTTAAAACCTTAAAGATGTCTCCTGATTATCTTCAAAATAAAATCCACTGTATTAAGATCCTCAGTGACCTTCCATTTTTTCATGTCCTTGCCACTGCCCAACTCAAACATTACAGCCAATTAACACCAAACTAATAAGAGTATCCAGCTACAGAGCAAGGAGTTCTTCATCTGTTTGCTTTTGAGCATGCTTTTCCCTTTGTGTGAAATATGCTAACCACCTTTCTTCCTGACTGCATCTTATCTTTCAAGATTAAGCTAAGAAAGTACTTCTCCGGGATCCCTTCTCTGAAGCCCCAATCCATCATTTGGGGTTTGCATCCTGTTCATGCCTCTATTTTGTCATTCAGTTTATTTAAGGAAAGTTTATTTCTTCATAAGTGCATAAATCAACATGCCATATTTATATAACATATATGTATGTAAATCTACCATTAACTGAATATATGCATAGATGTGTGTATATCTTTCTCTCTAGATTGTGTACTTAAGTAAATTTTATTTATCTTCTGTTTCTCTCTCCACACACAAACGTGCACACACATTCATATTTAGACACATTTTTGTGTATTTACACCTTCATGTTTCTCCTCTTATTTGTCTGCTTCTCAGTGTTAATCACTGTATTTTATTATTTGTGCATGAGTAAATAATAACCTGTAGCTCAATAAACATTTGTTTAACTGTTACAAATGAGGGAAGAAAGCATGAAAATATTTATGACGCGTGCCCACGGCCACACAGGTAGCTATGATAGTTTAGTCAGAACACCGTAAGCCCTTGTCTTCTTGCTTACTTGTCTTAGAATCAAGTGTTATTATTTGCTAATTTGAATTTTTTAATTCTCAAATGATGTACAAAAATCCTCCAAAATAGTCTAGACATTTTTGAGGATTTAAAAACCCCAACTTTTCCCCTTTCATATGGAATGCTTGATCGCGTATGTTTCCTATAAAGATTCAAAGATATTAAGCTCAAATAAATATGTATTTATTAATGTGCCTGAAGTCTCACTAAGCACTGGAGATACAGAGTTTAATAAGGTACATTAATATAATAATAATTATTAGAATTTATTGAGCAGCTACTATTGTCAACTACCATGCTAAGTGATTTGATTGTTGTATTATCTCATTGAATAATATTGAATAATAATATATAAATATTAATATATGTATTAAAATATGTTAACACATGACTAAAATAACAATATACAATAATACTCTAAGTGCATTATATTGTTTCCAATAATACTCATAAGAAACAGTGTCAGAAAACTAAAGTGCCTGTTCAAAGTCACCATAGTAAGTAGCAGAGTCAGAATTCAAACCTAGGTCCAAAATTCCTATTTAACTTTGCTGCCTGTATTGAGAGAGGTTGGTGAGAATTACTGCAGCCCTTCAGATTTGGTTATTCTATCAAATCACGGTGGAATAACTTAATAATTATTTAGTGTGATGTGGTACTTTGATTAAAACTCCTCCCCAAAGGCAAATAATAAATAATCTAAAATGAAATTAAATTTGAACAGCTTCCCTAAAAATACCTTACAAATGTGAAATTTGCTAAATTATGAATATAAAAACTTAGAATTGAGTCATTTAAAAAATGTTGGTCATAAATTTAAAAAAAAAACAGTTTTTCTTTATCTCTTTTTTTTTTTTTTTGGCGATTTGAATTCCTCTTCAGTTGATTCATCAATCAATTAATTACCTTCGAGAACCTTAGGGCAGCTGGAAATTGGGTCCAAATTAATAAGAAAAAGGAGGCAATTAGTTTTAAGTCTGGAAGTTTAATGTTCAATCGACGTTAAATCAGAAGTGATCCATTGTTTGAAAAGTAGGACATCAATGTCCTTTTAATTTCACTGTCTTTAAATGAGGACAGGGGAAAATCAAGATAACTGATTATTCTCAAATGAACATTAAGGAAAGATGCTATCAGAAATCAACCAAAAGCATATTTTCTTTCTCTATATTTTAATCACAAAGGAAATAGTCTGTTTTGTGTTGGGGGTTGGATATTTTTTGAAGTCGAGTTTAGAATAGTCTTTAGAGACTTTTATTAAGAGATAAATGTAGCATACATGTTTAATCCACTGGGGCTAAAATAGTAGCTCTTTTCTTTAACATGTATTTATTCAGTTAAATGGGATTTTTGCTTTAGTGAATTAAAGAATTAATTTGGTGTCGTTATTGATTTCCAAATGAATAAATGGAATAAATGATTAAAATGAATGCATTTAGCTAAAGTAAAACATTACCTCAAACTAAAGATATTCCAGAAATCATTTTCAGTCCTTGAAATTAAATCTACCTGTGCTCCCTGGGATACATAGGGAAATAAAGACTTTCATTAAGCCTTTAGTAAGTAGTAACAGGAATAGAAATACATAATATGCCCAGAGTTATCTGACTGTATTAATGTGAAGTCATTCATATGTTGTTGAATGAAAGACCGATGGTGTGGGCTAGAAGAAGGGGAGGTGCGGAGGTGGGTTGGGAGAGATTTAAGTAGCTAATCGTTTCCAGAATCAAGCTGCTCTGGTTTCTCCACAATTTAACCTGCATTGGGTTTAGTATTTGACACACACGCACAAAAGATTTTAAACTAATAACAAGAGTAATAGAATGAATGGCAAAATTTCAGTTAGGCTAATGTTCCAGGTTTAATTTCTCTGGGTGTTTTCGCCCAGATTATGGAACATGAGGTCATGACTATAAAGGTAATCTCTTCCTATTTCTAGCAAAAGGACTTTGAAGGACTACAGTAGCTCTCCCAGGATTTGGATAATGTATTTGTTTTTTCTTAACCTGATGTTTAGATTCTTTTGCCCTTAACTTTAAGACCTTTAAGTCCCTCATTTCTTTCACAGTTGATTAAATACAGCCATGAGAAAAGCACTGACTGACTGTCTAACAGAAAACTTTTCAGGAGGCTAATAGGCTCTGACCTCCAAGAAATGCTGTTGTTAAATTGACTTGAGACTTTACCAGAGAGACCGGGTTTTACTAAGGACCATATTAAAGTTTGGATTCTTCATTATTGAGAAAACTTCTCTGCCTCCAAGATCTGCAAATACCAGTTTTTCTTTTTCTATCTTGCAACTTGTTTTTTGTATGTCCTGAATTCTCAGTGATGCACAGAATGTTGATTGTGTTACAATGCCACTGGCTGCCGTACCTTACCGCCATGTGTAGTCAGTATGCACCAGTAGAGCCGAACCAGTTATATCTGAAATAAGTTAGTAGAGTTGATAAATAGCTGCTGCTCTGAGCCCTGTGTGTGCCTTTCCCTCATCCATAGTGGCTCCTCCTGGAAACTTCTCCAGGACTCCAGCTGAATGACTATGAAATTTATAATCACCTGTTGGTTCATGTGATACTTAAGAGAACTGCCTGTCTCTCAAAAGAAAAGAGACAAGCTGAAGAAAACAGAGCACTCAGCTAAACATTCAATGACTTGAGGTTATGGTATTGCCCCCTTTACCTCATGGTTATTTAAACTTCATACGAAAATGGAGACCACATCTCTAGTGCCTAACTTAGTATAAGGATCTAAAATATTTGGGGGAGTTTTAGTTTCATATATTCTACCTAAAAAATTAAAATATGATAGAATAGTGCATGAATTTAAAATTACTGAAGAAGAGATGAATTTACAGGCTAAGAGAAGTTCAGGGCAAGGAAAGATTTTAAATTACAATGTTACACACAGACATGTCTTTTATTCGTATATGAAATGTATACAAGGTGAACATGCATTTCATTTTTTCTTACCTGTAAAGACTCTCAAAAATGTATAAGTCAATATTGTACTCTTATAATTTATAGGCAGTGTATTTTATAGTGGACAAGAGAACAGATACTACCTGGGTTCATTTCCCAGCTCTACTGATTGGGCAAGATACTTAAACTCCCTCTGTCTCAGTTTCTTTGTCTATAAAGTGGGATAATGGTAGTATCTACTTGATAGGGATTTTATGAGAACTAGTCGAACTAATATTTGCTGTGTGCTTTACTAAGATTAGATATTATTCATAATACATAAAGCATCTTTTTCAATGCATATTATAGAACTCAAGTATTGACATAATTTCCTGTATTTTACAGTAACTATCTATAGATTTTATTCACTTTGGGTAAAATCTAGGTATAAACGTGTAGCTTCTCCTTACCAGTCATTCTCAGGGGAGTGTAATACCACCACATCCCGCCTTAATACTTTAGCCACACAGAGCAGGCATGCCGGAATCTTTGAAACAACCAAGATGTTTAATATTTATTTTTAACCAGTACTTGGTTTAAAAATGTTTGGGAACTCTGGCTTAAATTACAAGTCCTCTTTCATGATCAGATTATATTCAAGCGTCGAGGGTGTTTTGACCTTCTGCTAAGTAGTATTTAGCATATATATTGAAAATTCTGGTAAGCTTCCTACCAATCAGGAAATCTGTATTACCCTGACATTTTGCTGTGTAGGTATTACTTCTGTAGAAAAGCGTTTCAGGTAAGTAGTTTAATTGTTTTTATTGTTTTGAAGTTGTGAAAGTGCCTACTAAGCTTCTTAGGCTGTATATTATTGAAGTAGTAGAACTGTGTAGTCAGATACAGTGTCGTAAATATAAGTAAATGTTTAAGACTCAATTGACCAAAGCTGAAATTTCAGTTCTGACACAAGGTACTCAAAAATGGAAAAATTGAATAAATGCACTGAAAATCAACCTTTTTAATCTCTAAAACTCACGTGATGAAAGGGCCTAAAGGATTTAATCAGTACTTCTCACATTAAAATATTTTTTAGGACAAATGATATTAATCATGAAATAAAAATGTTGAGACTGATATAGAGTGCCAACTTTACGTTTATTAATTAAGTATATAAAGACAAAACAAGTAAAAAATAAAAACTGCCATTTACTTTCAACTCATTTCATGAAAAGAAAAATGATTTAATATTAAGAGTTGAAAGAACACAAATTTAGAAAAAATACAGCTTTTTAAATAAAATATAATTTTACGAAAAAAATTAACTTTCTGCAGTGGTATTATTTGTCCCATTTGTTATGGAGTGGACTATAACACCACTCTACGAACTAGCACTAATTATCATAGAATTAACTGAGAGTGAGTAAATTAAAACCTTGGCAATGAATAAATGTGTTTCCTTTGGCAAATTTCTTCATCCTTCTCAGCCTCAGTTTCCTTCATCTGAAAATTGGAGACAGTAATACCTGCTATATGGATTAACAGTTCTGGGCTTTATTCTGAAGTTTACCATATATTAATTTATCAAATCATTATAACGACAATATGAGTGGTAAAATTATTATACTCATTTTGCAGATGAGAAAGCTGAGGCACAGAAAATTTAATTAACTTGCCATATACCTAGTATTCAATAAATATTAAACATTCAATAATATTCATTAGTATTATTTATAATGTATAAATTTGTATTTCTTACAGAAGGATTCTTTTTTTTTTTAAACATCTTTATTGGAGTATAATTGCTCTACAATGATGTGTTAGTTTCTGCTGTATAACACAGTGAATCATCTATACATATACATATATCCCCATATCTCCTCCCTCTTGAGGCTCCCTCCTACCCTCCCTATCCCACCCCTCTAGGTGGTCACAAAGCACCGAGCTGACCTCCCTGTGCTATGCAGCTCCTTGCCACTAGCTATCGATTTTACATTTGGTAGTGTAAAATTGTCCATGCCACTTTCTCACTTCGTCCAAGCTTACACTTCCCCCTCCCTATGTCCTCAAGTCCATTCTCTACATCTGCTTCTTTCTTCCTGTCCTGCCCCTAGGTTCTTCAAAACCATTTTTTTCTTTTTTTAGATTCCATATGTATGTGTTAGCATACAGTATTTGTTTTTCTTTTTCTGACTTACTTCACTCTGTATGACAGACTCTAGGTCCACCCACCTCACTGCAAATAACTCAGTTTCATTTCTTTTTATGGCTGAGTAATATTCCATTGTATATATGTGCCACATCTTCTTAATCCATTCATCAGTGGATGGACACTTAGGTTACTTCCATGTCCTGGCTATTGTAAATAGAGCTACAGTGAACATTGGGGTACATGACTCTTTGTGAATTATGGTTTTCTCAGGGTATATGCCCAGCAGTGGGATTGCTGGGATGTACGATAGTCCTATTTTTAGTATTTTAAGGAACCTCCATACTGTTCTCCATAGTGGCTGTATCAATTTACATTCCCACCAACAGTGCAAGAGGGTTCCCTTTTCTCCACACCCTCTCCAGCATTTATTGTTTCTAGATTTTTTGATGATGGCCATTCTGACTGGTGTGAGGTGATACCTCATTGTAGTTTTGATTTGCATTTCTCTAATGATTAGTGACGTTGAGCATCCTTTCATGTGTTTGTTGGCAATCTGTATATCTTCTCTTTTTTTTTAAGAAGATGTTGGGGGTAGGAGTTTATTAATTAATTAATTTATTTTTGCTGTGTTGGGTCTTCGTTTCTGTGAGAGGGCTTTCTCTAGTTGTGGCAAGCGGGGGCCACTCTTCATCACGGTGCGCGGGCCTCTCACTATCGCGGCCTCTCTTGTTGAAGAGCACAGGCTCCAAACGTGCAGGCTCAGTAGTTGTGGCTCATGGGCCTAGTTGCTCCGCAGCATGTGGGATCCTCCCAGACCAGGGCTCGAACCCGTGTACCCTGCATTAGCAGGCAGATTCTCAACCACTGCGCCACCAGCGAAGCTCTGTATATCTTCTTTGGAAAAATGTCTATTTAGGTTTTCTGCCCATTTTTGGATTGGTTTGTTTGTTTTTTTGATATTGAGCTGTATGAGCTTCTTGTATATTTTGGAGATTAATCCTTTGTCAGTTGCTTCACTTGCAAATATTTTCTCCGATTCTGAGGGTTGTCTTTTCATCTTGTTTACGATTTCCTTTGCTGTGCAAAAGCTTTTAAGTTTCATTAGGTCCCATTTGTGTTTTTTTGTTTGTTCGTTTTTATTTCCATTTCTCTAGGAGATGGGTCAAAAAGGATGTTGATGATATTGATGTCATAGACTGTTCTGCCTATGTTTTCCTCCAAGAGTTTGATAGTATCTGGCATTACATTTAGGTCTTTAATCCATTTTGAGTTTATTGTTGTGTATGGTGTTAGGGAGTGTTCCAATTTCATTCTTTTACATGTAGCTGTCCAGTTTTCCCAGCACCACTTAATGAAGAATCTGTCTTTTTTCCATTATATATTCTTGCCTTCTTTATCAAAGATAATGTGACCATATGTGCGGGGGTTTATCTCTGGGCTTTCTATCCTGTTCCACTGATCTATATTTCTGTTTTTGTGACAGTACCATACTGTCTTGATGACTGTAGCTTTGTAGTGTAGTCTGAAGTCAGGGATCCTGATTCCTCCAGCTCCGTTTTTTCTCAATATTGCTTTCACTGTTCTGTTTCTTTTGTGTTTCCATACAAATTGTGAAAATTTTTGTTCTAGTTCTGTGAAAGATGCCATTGATAGTCTGATAGGGATTGCACTGAATCTGTAGATTGCTTTGGGTAGTATAGTCATTTTCACAATGTTGATTCTTCAATCCAAGAACATGGTATATCTCTCCATCTGTTTGTATCATCTTTAATTTCTTTCATCAGTGTCTTATTGTTTTCTGCATACAGGTCTTTTGTCTCCTTAGGTAGGTTTATTCCTAGGTATTTTATTATTTTTGTTGCAGTGGTAAATGGGAGTGTTTCCTTGATTTGACTTTCAGATTTTTCATCATTAGTGTATAGGAATGCAAGAAATTTCTGTGCATTTTGTGTGCTGCTACTTTATCAGATTCATTGATTAGCTCTAAGAGTTTTCTTGTAGCATGTTTAGGATTCTCTGTGTATAGAATCATGTCATCTGCAAACAATGACAGCTTTACTTCTTCTTCCCGATTTGGATTCTTTTTATTTCTTTTTATTCTCTGATGGCTGTGGCTAAAACTTCCAAAGCTATGTTGAATAATAGCAGTGAGAGTGGGCAACCTTGTCTTGCTCCTGATCTTAGAGGAAATGATTTCAGTTTTTCACCATCGAGAACGATGTTGCCTGTGGGTTTGTCATATATGGCCTTTACTATGTTTAGGTAAGTTCCCTCTATGCCTACTTTCTGGAAGGTTTTTTTTAATCATAAATGGGTGTTGAATTTTGTCGAAAGATTTTTCTGTATCTATTGAGATCATATGGTTTTTATCCTTCAATTTGTTAATATGGTGTTTCACATTGATTGATTTGCATATATTGAAGAATCCTTGCATTCCTGGGATAAACCCCACTTGAACGTGGTGTATGATCCTTTTAATGTGCCGTTGGATTCTGTTTGTTAGTATTTTGTTGAGGATTTTTGCGTCTATGTTCATCAGTGATATTGGACTGTAATTTTCTTTCTTTGTGACATCTTTGTCTGGTTTTCATATTAGGGTGATGGTGGCCTCGTAGAATGAGTTGGGGAGTGTTCCTGCCTCTGCTATATTTTGGAAGAATTTGAGAAAGATAGGTGTTAGCTCTTCTCTAAATGTTTGATAGAATTCACCTGTGAAGCCATCTGGTCCTGGGCTTTTGTTTGTTGGAAGATTTTTAATTACAGTCTCAATTTCAGTGCTTGTGATTGGTCTGTTTATATTTTCTATTTCTTCCTGGTTCAGTCTCAGAAGATTGTGCTTTTCTAAGAATTTGCCCATTTCTTCCAGGTTGTCCATTTTATTGGCATATAGTTGCTTGTTGTAATCTCTCATAATCCTTTGTATTTATGCAGTGTCAGTTGTTACTGCTCCTTTTTCATTTCTAATTCTATTGGTTTGAGACTACTCCCTTTTTTTCTTGATGAGTCTGGCTAATGGTTTATCAATTTTGTTCATCTTCTCAAAGACCCAGCTTTTAGTTTTATTGATCTTTTCTATCATTTCCTTCATTTCTTTTTCATTTATTTCTGATCTGATTTCTTTCCTTCTGTTAACTTTGGGGTTTTTTTGTTATTCTTTCTCTAATTGCTTTAGGTATAAGTTTACATTGTTTATTTGGGATTTTTCTTGTTTCTTGAGGTTGGATTGTATTGCTAAAAACTTCCCTCTTAAAACTGCTTTTGCTGTATCCCATAAGTTTTGGGTCGTCATGTTTTCATTGTCATTTGTTTCTAGGTATTTTTTTATTTCCCCTTTGCTTTCTTCAGTGATCTCTTGGTTATTTAGTAGTGTATTTTTTAGCCTCCATGTGTTTTTATTTTTTTACAGCCTTTTTTCCTATAATTGATATCTAGTCTCATAGCGTTGTGGTTGGAAAAGATACTTGATGCGATTTCAGTTTTCTTAAATTAATCAACACTTGATTTGTTACCCAAGATATGATCTATCCTGGAGAATTTTCCATGAGCACTTGAGAAGAAAGTGTATTCTGTTTTTTTTGGATGGAATGTCCTATAAACATCAATTAATTCCATCTTGTTTAATGTATCATTGAAAGCTTGTGTTTCCTTATTTATTTTCATTTTGGATGATCTGTCCATTGGTGAAAGTAGGGTGTTAAAGTCCCCTACTGTTATTGTGTTACTGTTGATTTCCCCTTTTATGGCTGTTAGCATTTGCCTTATGTATTTTGTTTCTCCTATGTTGGATGCATAAATATTTACAATTGTTATATCTTCTTCTTGGATTGATCCCTTGATATTATGTAGTGTCCTTCTTTGTCTATTGTCATAGACTTTATTTTAAAGTCTATTTTATCTGATATGAGAATTTCTACTCCAGCTCTCTTTTGATTTCCATTTGCATGGAATATCTTTTTCCATCCCCTCCCTTTCAGTTTGTATGTGTCCCTAGGTTTGAAGTGGATCTCTTGTAGACAGCATATATATGGGTCTTGTTGTTGTATCCATTCAGCCAGTCTATGTCTTTTGTTTGGAGCATTTAATCCATTTGCATTTAAGGTAGTTATCTATATGTATGTTCCTATTACCATTTTCTTAATAGTTTTGGTTTTGTTATTGTAGGTCTTTTCCTTCTCTTGTGTTTCCTGCCTAGAGAAGTTTCTTCAGCAGTTGATGTAAAGCTCGTTTGGTGGTGCTGAATTCTCTTAGGTTTTTCTTGTCTGTAAAGGTTTTAATTTCTCCGTCGAATCTGAATGAGATACTTGCTGGGTAGAGTAACCTTGGTTGTAGTTTTTTCCCTTTCATCACTTTAAATATGTCCTGCCACTCCCTTCTGGCTTGCAGAGTTTCTGCTGATGATCAGCTGTTAACCTTATGGGGATTCCCTTGTATGTTATTTGTTGTTTTTCCCTTGATGCTTTTAATATTTTTTCTCTGTATTTAATTTTTGATAGTTTGATTACTATGTGTCTTGGCGTGTTTCTCCTTGCATTTATCCTTTTTGGGACTCTCTGTGCTACCTGGACTTGATTGACTATTTTCTCTCCCATATTAAGGGAGTTTTCAACTATAATCCCTAGAAATATTTTCTCAGTCCCTTTCTTTTTCTCTTCTTCTGGGACCCCTATAATTCGAATGTTGGTGCGTTAAATGTTGTCCCAGAGGTCTCTGAGACTGTCCTCAATTATTCTCATTCTTTTTTGTTTATTCTGCTCTGCAGTAGTTATTTCCACTATTTTATCTTCCAGGTCACTTATCCGTTCTTCTGCCTCATTTATTCTGCTATTGATTCCTTCTAGAGAATTTTTAATTTCATTTATTGTGTTGTTCATCATTTTTTGTTTGCTCTTTAGTTCTTCTAGGTCCTTGTTAAACTTTTCTTGTATTTTCTCCATTCTATTTCCAAGATTTTGGATCATCTTTACTGTCATTACACTGAATTTTTTTTCAGGTAGACTGCTTATTTCCTCTTCATTTGTTTGGTGTCATGGGTTTTTGCCCTGCTCCTTCACCTGTTGTATGTTTCTCTGTCTTCTCATTTTGCTTAACTTACTGTGTTTGTGGTCTCCTTTTCACAGGCTGCAGGTTCGTAGTTCCCGTTTGTTTTGGTGTCTGCCCCCAGTGGCTAAGGTTGGTTCAGTGAGTTGTGTAGGCTTCCTGGTAGAGGGGACTGGTGCCTATGTTCTGGTGGATGAGGCTGGATCTTTTCTTTTTGCTGGGCGGGACCACGTCCGGTGGTTGTTTTGGGGTGTCTGTGACCTAATTATGATTTTAGGCAGCCTCTCTGCTAATGGGTGTGATTGTGTTCCTGTCTTGCCTGTTGTTTGGCCTAGGGTGTCTAGCACTGTAGCTTGCTGGTCATTGAGCGGAGCTGGGTCTTAGCATTGATATGGAGGTCATTGGGAGAACTTTCACTATTTGATATGATGTGGAGCCGGGAGGTCTCTGGTGTACCAATGTCCTGAACTCAGCTCTCCCACCTCAGAGGCACAGGCCTGACACCTGGCCAGAGCACCTAGACCCTGTCAGCCACACGGTTTGCAAAGGAGAAATCATCTCAGGAGTGTTGCTTTGCCAAAGATCACTCAGCAAGGGGTGGTGAGTATCCCTGGCCGGGTAACCTTGCATTATTGTTTGTCCTGTTATGAAGATAGGCTGCCTGAAATGGCCTCAGCAAAGCTGCTACCTGAGTACATCATTAGTAGAAAGGGTTGATGGGCAGTGGCAGTCAGTCAGACAGGCACAGCAAAGAAGACCAGAAGGATTCTTTATTTACCATAGACAAACATATATTGTATATTTATTACATAAATAGTATATATAATATAAAATATTTATATCTTTTAGTGTAATAAACATATATTCATAATATATAACTAGTAAATATTTTTATTTTAAATTATTATATTTATTTATGCAATACTTATACATTTATATTTACTCAGATTAATTAATAAGAACATTGTTATTATTATTGCTATTGTTATTAAAGTACCTATCACTGACATATTTTTAATATCTATATTCATTTATATTATCCTGAATGCCAACATGAGGTTTCTGGAGCAGAGATCAGACTTATTATTATTTACAGCAGTAACATCATTGGTTCCTTACATCCCATTTTCTTCCCCTTCTGAGACAATAAGAGCCAGATAGACAGGCTTGCATGCTATAACAAAGTACAAGAACCCTGAAAATATGAATTTATAAGTTTATATGTACGTTGTTTCCCTCCCCTCCTAAGAGAGGGAAAGAAGCTTCCTTTCCCTAAGGTAAATAAATTCTCCTTTGAAAGGGAAGGGGATGGTGGGATTCTTCCCCATTGGAATGTAATATTACATGTGTAATGTTATGAATGTAATGTAATGGTATGTTTCCAGGGTTCTGGGTTTTATCCCCTTTAAAGAGTAAACACAGATTTACCTCCAGAAAGGTAAATCTCTTCAGGTTTCCCTCACTATTCAGTCATCATTTAACTTCCAAGGCTTGTTATTTAATACAGGTTCCAGTAAAATTTGCTCATAAAATCTTAGCCATGTAGATATACATGAGGATTTCCTTTCTGACAGTACAGTACTTAGTAGGCACTCAGTAAATGATAGCTACCA
Source organism: Stenella coeruleoalba (assembly GCF_951394435.1). Taxonomy (NCBI): domain Eukaryota; kingdom Metazoa; phylum Chordata; class Mammalia; order Artiodactyla; family Delphinidae; genus Stenella; species Stenella coeruleoalba. Next base: position 54,011,728 of record NC_137150.1, read on the forward strand.
AAATCACTGTTATTGAATTCACTGTTCTCTAGATATACTTTGTTTTAGTCTCTTAGTATTCCTCCTACATACCAAAAGCTTTAAAGTTTTATTTTAATTTGCAGTTTCAGGAGAATTAAAGATGAGGATATCGTGTATAAACATGTTCATTTTATAAATCCTTGAAATTTCTGATATTATTTAGTAATTAACACTTGTTGAATTAATAAAATGTTATTTTTGAGACTATACATGCCCTGTTCCTCCCTTTCCTGTGGATACTAAGAAAGACTTTGTTAATTTCACTAATAAAAAAGCCATTTCTATATAATACACACTTAGCCTTGGAAAGTGTAGGGACAAGAAAGGGAAATGAAAGAATTTATCTGTGACCATGTTTGCTCAACAAGTACCATAAAACAACTGGACAAGCAGTGATTTATGTGTGGAATTTTATCATGGATTTTTAAACCTTAAAACGATCTCTATTGTATCCAATTTAGTTTTACACTAAACTGGGCACTCATTTTTGTCTTGCAATTTCTATAGTATCCTCTCTAATATCTAGCACTGACTGCTAATCTGGCTTGATTTTTGCATTTGAGATGCGGGATTATGGAATGTGAGTAGCAGCAGATTGGAGATGAAGATCTGAATTCCAATCCAGGTTGTACCACCTAGTAGCAGAATCTATCTAGTTAGATAATCTCTGAATCTCAGTACTTATTCATAAAATGAGGGTAATGACAACACCACTTTTCTGATCTTAAACAACTGTGGCTATCAAAAAATAATGTATATCAAAGCAACACAGAAAACTTTAAAACATGGAATATATTTGTAAGAAATCATGGGAGTAAGAAGACAACAGCCAAAATTTTAATGATTGTAAATAGCTGTGTAGGAGATGATACAAAAATTACCAACATGATCAATACCTCAGATCCTATTAAAGTGATAAATAGGTGATATTATGGATAATTTTATAACAATATATTTCATAATTTAGATGAAATAAACAAATTATTTGAAAACCAGAACTTACCAAAACTTACACTAGAAGAAGAGAAAGAAAAATCTGTGTGGGATGATAGTAATGTCCCTTATCTAGGAAAGTTGCTTTCCTTTAAGATACAATTTATACACAATAAAATGCACACATTTATGTGTTAAGTTAGATAGGCTTTGACAATTTTATACCTATGTAAACACCTTCCAAACCAGACAACTCCTTGAATTTGTAGCTAATCCACAACTACTACTTAATTAGAACAGTTTCAATGTGTGCCTCACCTCAGGGTTATTTTACAAATGTATAATCCTTCAATTTTATGGTTATTCTTGAAAAAAGGAGAAGCAAGAATAAAGTCTGAATTAGAATTGAATCTTGAGGTCTGTTACTAGCAATAACCTTTCCAGGCTTTAGTATAGAAAGCCCATTGAAGACATGAAGATAGTAATTGTAGTGTGGTGAAGTGGTGGTCCCCAAAACAATATGTCACCTGGAACCTGTGAATGGGACCTTATATGGGGAAAGGGTCTGTGCGTATGTAATTAAATTATGGATTTGAGATAAAATCATCCTGAATTATCAGGGTGGGCTTTCAATCCAATGACAAGTATCTCTATCACAGAAGACACACAGAAGACAAGGCCATTTAAAGACAGAGGCAGAGATATGAGTTACGCAGCCACAGTCAAAAAGCTAGAAGAGGCTAGGAAGGAATCACCCCTAAAGTCTCAGGGAATGAATACAGGGGTGCAGGGCCACTGGTGATAAATATGCACAACGAAGAGCCTGTAGGCAGTCAGTTGCTGGTTTCAGAAAAAGGCTGCTGATTTCTCATCTTTCTGTTTTATCAGCTGATACTTTATTATATTTATTTACTTATTTTTTTGGAAGTATGTACTACAGGGCATCACAGCTACAGAGAACTCTGTTTAGGAGTGAATAGAAAAATACAACAATAAATAGTTATATTTATTTTTTCCTTCCTAATGTGAAACTATGCTGCATTGGCCCCTTGCACAGTGTTAGCATGTGTCAGCAAGTTGATGGCTCCTCCCTCTTCTTTTGCTGGAAACAAACACACAAAAAACAAAAGAATTCTCATGGAAGTTTAAGGGATAGAATGTAAAATGAGATGAGTTATCTCTTACAACTCATCTGTAGAGTTTATAACAACTCTTTATAGAGTTAATGTTATGAGATCCTGGAAGTTGCGGGGCTGATAAGTGGGACTTTGGATCAGTCATTTTTTGTCACCTTGTTAATACAACCTTCGCAGGGTTCCTCCCCTGAGCCTGCTCTTTATGCTGGATTGTCATGTGTTATTCTTCTATCCATAATGGCAGCACAGATACGGAAGCATTAGCAAACACTACTCATTGGTTTTACCATATGGAATAATTAATGTTTATTAAGAAAGCTTAACAGGCCATATCTATGCACTTAATCAATTATTTACCATCAAAATATTATTTACCATTAAAATATAAGTAAACTAAAAGCATTTATTATAACAATGCCTTGATTTGTGAAATACTCTGATAAGAGCATCTTTTATTGTTTGATTCTTTGTTGTTGTACCTTAGCTTTCCCTGCCTCCTGATCTGTCTAGAAAGTGTGATGTGAAAAACGAAACAAAATAAAACATAAGCATAGACTATTTAACTAGTGATGCACAGTTTGTATTTATTAATAGGTAAGACAGGCGCACATTCAATGATTAAGGGAGGAAAGGAGGCAAAATAAATAAAACTGATTAGCTTGAAGAAAGTCTAAAATATGAAGACTGGGTCCTATAAAAGTATTGTGTTGGCATGTAAGAACTTCAAGACCAAAAATAAATCATGAATTCAATGGAATAATTCACAAAGGCTAATATTACAATTATTATCCCCATCTCAAAAGTACTTTGCAAGAAAAGGCAAAATGTTTAAGAAACACACACACACAGCTAATTTTTAGTGTTGGTTTTCTAATATTTTTTGACTTTGTAAAAATTATATTTAATCTGAATTTTCCATGTTTTGCTTTGTATATTTGGATTGAATTAAGATTTCTAATATCCAAGTCTCAAATTAGGATGCTAAATAAATATGAATAGAACTATGAAGGTGCCTTGAATATTCTCAATAAAGCCAATGCTATGGACCGTCTTAGAACTTGAAAAAAATAATTGAAATGAAAAACATGAGTGAATTCAGAAAATAATGTCCTGATGTTGTTCTATATTTGACCCTTGGATTGTTACACTTCTATTTGGGCTCCACATCATCTCAGATCTGTTTTACTTTGCATAGTGATGAGAATGTTATGTTTCAAAAATTGTGGATCTAATTACCTTTTTCCTCAGCCCAGCGTGTCATGAATGTCAGTGCCATTCAAATCTTGCAAGTGTTTTAATTTCATATATTAAATTTAAGTATTGATGTGTATATTCTCTGATTGCAGAAAGGAGAATATTGCAATGAAGGAAGTGTACATGGAACGTTTTAGATTCAATTTTATTTAGTCTAAGCAGGGAGTCTTTGATTATATCCTTTAAACTGTGCATAGTGTTTATGCCACTTAGAGAGTAGACTAGGACTTGGAGGGAATTGGAACAAGAGGTGAGGGAAATCTTTTCCTACTTAAAGGCAAAAGCACAGGATCTCAGGCTATGAGAAACTTTGGCAGTGAGGAGGAGGTGTGTGGCATAGGAATGAAAGTGTAGGCTGTGGAGTTAGAGAGACTTGGGTTTAAATCTAGCTCTACCACTTACTTATGGTATGATCTTGAGCTACTATCTGAAATTCATTGGTTGTCAGTTCCCCCATTTGTAAAGACAGGGTAATAATAGTTTCTACCTTAATAGTAAGTTTGTGGATTAAATTAGGTGATATGTGTAGAGTGCTTAGCCTAGTATTGGTATATGAAAAAGGCAATTATTATCCTATTCATTCCAGGTCATGCTCATTGGGTGCCAACTGTAAAAAAGAAAGTGCATGCGGACTGTTTTTGTCTAGTTCAGCACCCACTAAGCCCACATGGACTAAATATTTTAAACGGTTATTTCTGGAAAAAAATGCAAAGGGTATATTTTAGTATGGTAGTGAGTTAAAGTTTAGTCAACTCAATCCAGTTTAGAGCTGAACTACACATAACCTTTGTTTTTGTTTTTGTGTTTTTTCCTTTCTTCACCTCTGTCTACATACTAGCATTGTCTTCCACCATATTTTTAGCCTGCCTTCATTTCATCCTTTTTCACCAATGGCTCGTCTACTTACAACTCTGATTTCTGGGTAACTTTAGTGAGCTTTGAATTCCTTTCCTTTAAGACTGTGATCTATTTATTTCCCCCAACTTTTCTGGTATTTTTTAAATCTCTTTTATCTTCTGGATGCTTTCTCTTATATTAAAAATATATCCACATTAATCCAGTCTAAAAAACAACAAATAAACTCTTTCTCGATTCTTTTACTCTCTATAGTTAATGATGAATTTTTCTAACTTCTCAGCCTAATCTTAATTTCTAGAGAGAATAATGTAGTTCATAGTTGATGTTTCCTTTCTTCTCTTCACACTTATTCTCTCAACTGATTGCATTGTCTCCTGCATTCATGAATCCACAGAGACCCCTCCAACAAAGAACACCAAGAATCTCTGAAATGCTACTTCTGATGAATAATTTTTATCTTATCATATTTCTTCACTTCCTTTGAAGCATTGATTATTTATTTCCGAACAGTCTTTACCTTTTTGACTCTCATGAAATCACACTCACCTGGTTATCTTTACATTTCTCTGATGATTTCATCTATAATGTCATTGTGGGTTTTATTTTTATTCTCCCACTCAAATATCAGTGCCATTCAGAGAACTTGTTGTTATTCAGAGTGTCATCTGTGCTATACGCAGTATACTTCTAAGTCTGCATGTAGTCCCCTTTTACATTTTAACTACCATGTATATGCTTTTCAAATTATTGTTATATCTTTAGTCTAGAATTTAGTCTTTAACCAAATTGGTGTTGAATGACATCCCTCATTTTCTGGGATAACATCACATGGATGTCCCACAAACACATCACCTCCAATTTTATCACTCATTTTATCAAATCTAGAAATACGTGCAATCTTGACCCCTTTTAAAGGTTTCTAACTCCAGTTAATTACTAAGTAGTACCAATTTTATCTCAAGCATTTACCAAACACATCTCCTCCTCTCTGTTTCTACTACCACTGTCCTGGCCTAACTTCTCACTCTTTCTCACTGTATTACTGCAATAGCCTTCTGTCTATACTTCCTGTTTCCATCGTTTCTCTTTTAAATTTATTCCCCACATATGCATCAGTGTGTGCTATCCTGAATACACACTTGAAAATATCACTTGCTCTGTTCAAAACCCTCCAAGGACTTCCTATTACCTACAGAAATGGTTTTCAAACTTTATTTTAACAACTGTAGGTTTTAAAAGAAAAATTTCACATAGAGTTTAATATACAAATACAAATCTTTAGTAATTTAAATTTCAAAACTCTGACTCTTGGTTATATAGAAAAGCAATTCCTAGCAAGTGTGATAAAAATCAAACACCATCCAGTAATAGTGTAGTCCTTTCCTCCTTACTGAGCATTTTGTATGCTTTGTTATTTTGCTTGATCCTGACATGAGCTCTCTGGTGTTAGAAGGGCAAGTATATTTACATTTCAGCTTTATGGAGGATGATACTAAGCTTGAGAGATTAATGACTTACTCAAGGTTGTCTGGCAGTCTTAGACTAATTTAATAAGAAAAGAGTCTCAAGTCTTAAAAAGCTCATGGTATAGTGATAAAAACAGAAATATAACAAAAATGTAATAAACGGTGAGTAAAAAGCAAACACAAGGTGATATGGAAAGACTGACAAGAGAACTATGAATTCTGATGGGTTGGTGAGGATCGAGGAAAACAGTTATAGAAAGAAGCCTGATAAACAGATAAAGAAAAAGCATTCCAGGCAGAAGAAGAAATGGCAGAAAGGGACAGAGATAGCAAAGGTAAGGATGAATTCAAGGTTTGGTGACTAGACTGCTGTGACTTAAGCAGTAGCTATATGAAAATAGTGCAAATAAGTTTATGGGAAAGAGACTTGTTTAAAGGTGAAAGAAGATAGGTTGGGACTTGTTTGTGAAATATACTAATGAGTTTGGACTTTCCTCTATAGACAATAAGGACCATAGTTTGGGTGAAAGTAATGAGTAACTGGACTATGGCAACAAATAAGAACTTGTAGAGAATTGTCTAAACATATGAATTAGAAAGAAATTGGCTAGTGTAGTTCTGTGGTACCAAGGTTGCAAGAAATGGGAGTCAAGAATGACATAAAATTTCACATTTGGGTAAAATGTAGGTATTATGCTATTATCCAAGGTAAGAAATTAAGGTGACAATGGGGGAACACATGCTCATGATTTGCAACATGAATTAATGTGTCTGAAAGCTCTTGTAGGCAAAAAATGATGAACTGAAAACAGGAACTAAGCCAGAGATAAAGATTTGGGAATTATCAATCTGAATTTGGTCATTGAAGCCAGAAAAGTAGACCAAACCACCTAGGGAGACTGTGATAAGGAGAAGATTAGGTAAACCACCTAGAAACAATAAAGGCTCAAAAAAGGAAAAGAGAATCCAGTTATAGGTAGAAAATAATATATGAATGGAGAACCACCAGAGTCAAATCATGGACTTTAGGAAAAAGAGTTGAAAGAAGAAAGGTGTGCTAAATATTGTTAAATGTTACAGAAAGGACAAGTAAGTTGAGAGACCGGGGAGACACACTGAATTTTCTTTTTTTTTTTTTTTTTTTTGCGGTACGCGGGCCTCTCACTGCTGTGGCCTCCCCCATTGCGGAGCACAGGCTCCGGACGCGCAGGCCCAGCGGCCATGGCTTATGGGCCCAGCCGCTCCGCGCCATGTGGGATCTTCCCGGACCGGGGCGCGAACCCGCAGTCCTCTGCATCAGCAGGCGGACTCTCATCCACTGCGCCACCAGGGAAGCCCCGAGACACACTGAATTTTAAACTAGATCCTGGATAAACTTTTCTTATCAATATCACTTCTTCTGTGATATTCTTACTATGATCTCCATGTGACATACATACAATATTAAGTTCTGCATATCTTAACTTACTCTTTCATTTCAGTCTATCAATGAATTGTTCTAAACGAAAGTGCTCTCTAAATGGTTAGTGGTGTTTTACTTGCCTCTGTTCATCAACAGGTGGGAGCCATTATCAAACAGCTATCAATCATAGTTAATTTGATAGCAGTGAAAATCTTTTACAAAGCATATATTCTTTTTAATCTTTTCATTATTTTTTATGTCAGGATATATAAATAACTGTTCATAAATGATTATTATTATATTGAAAAGGAATGGTAGTGTCTTAATATTTTCAAACACATTGATGTTAGATTATCGTCCAAATCGCATTAGATTAAGTTCCATGAGATTAAGGACAACATCCTGCATTTAGTGTAGGACCTGGCATACAGTAATTGTCAAATGCATATTCTTTAAATGCTTATAAAAATGAGGCACTAGAAACAAACAATGGGATGAAAGAGATAGGTGAAGGAACCAGAAAGAGAAGGAGATTATATTAGAGAATAAGGCACATATGGATAATTTAATTTAATATGTTCTGTTTTTGAATAATTGAAAGTTCAATAAAAACCTCATTAATTATAACTCCCAATTTCTATTCTTATGGGATCATTCATTTTGAGGCTCGCTGATAGTTTACTTTTGCACTATTTATGAAGTTTTGTTTTGCTAAGTATACTAAACGGATAAAATTATTTCAGCTTTATTTGCAATTACTCATGGGGCAAACTTTTTAAGAACTTCAAGCTTAATTATTAAATGAAAATGAATACGGCAAATTGTCCATGTCATACTTTCACTAAAGTCAATTCAGAGATACCTCTATGCAAATTGTACACTGTTTCCCACAGGATCACACAGAGTCTTTGGATTTCCTTTAGTTCAGCATGATACCGTAATCACTACCCCATCATTACCACCCTCACCATCATTATTATGATATTTATTGTTTTTAGCAACATCATCAATGTTATTAAACATAGTGTCTCCTATGTAGCAGGATTGGACTGTTGACAACATCTCTGTGAAATATATGTTATTCTCCAAGTTTCTTAGATGCTGTAACTAATCCTCTGGAGATTAAGATGCTTAATATGGCACAACTGTTAAGTGGCAAAACCCAAATTTTAACCTATTTCTATGTTGACTGCCCAAAATACCTCCACAAAACTCTGTTGATAAACAAAATTAAGTGTATTAGACCTATTTCAGTAAAGAAGAATACCACCTTGACTGAGTGTATTAGTTTCCTAGGGCTGCCATAACAAAGCACAACAGATTGAGTGACTTAAACAACAGACATGTATTGTCTTAACAGTTCAAGGTGTTACCAGTGTTGGTTTTTCCTGAGGTCTGTGACAGAGAATCAGTTCCAAGCCTCTTGACCAGTTTCTGGTGATTTTGAGGTAATCTTTTGAGTTCTTTGGCTTGTAGACACATCGCTCCAGTCTGTGCCTTCATGTGTGAATGCTTTTCTCCCTGTATACAAATTTGTCTCTAAATTTCCTCTTTTTATAAGGACACCAGTCACATTGTACTAGGGACCAACTCTATTCCAGTATGACCTCATTCTAACTTAGTTATTTATGCAGTGACCTATTTCCAAATAAGATCACATTCTGAGGTACTAAAGGCTAGGATTTCACATATGAATTATTCAACCCATAGCACTGAGTCTTAGTAGTCTCTCAAAATGGGGAGAAATTAGGAAAGGGCATTTATGATATTTTAGGCCTTGGCTGTGTGGTTTTATGGCAGGTCTTAAAAACTGGAATACTGGTTGGAACTGGGCAGTTTCTAAAATTACTTTTAGATTGGTGGTTAAAATGAGGAGAGGAACATAAACAAGTTTTGACAAATAAGCGTTAGTCTTGATAGGTAAGCTATTTGGTTGATTCATGGTCTTATTATCGAAAAGTGCATATATGCTGGAGCAAACAGCTAAATTACTTTTTTTTTAAATCATAGTATTGTTCAAAATAGGGGGTTAAGAGTCTGCTTGATCACAGAATTATTTAATATATGAAGACTTACAATTATGTTGGTTTCATTTCTCATGTGTATGACTTCTGAGTCTCAACTACAGCATCCTAACTTTCTTTCTCACTATTGATATATCCTAATGTAGTCTGTTCTGCTGTTGGATTACTCTAATAAATAGTTCTAATAGAATTCAAATTAAATTTGTTATCCTGTGTGGTCATTGTTGGTGTAGACTTGACTTAATCTATCTTTCCCATGATGATTTTGAAAAATTTACCTATCTATATATCTATCATCTATTTTTCTTTCTTTCTGTATATCTATCACCTGCATAAGTACATATATTCTGTCCCAATCTTATATTTTTTAAGACAAATAAGTTTAGTTACTTCAGGTTTTCAAATGAAAATTATATGTAGATAATAATTGTTTCATAGGATACTTATAGTGTTGATAACTATAAGAGCATTGTTTTAGGTATTGTCTTAGTCCATTTGAGCTGTTATAACAAAGTATCACAGACTGAGTGGCTTGTAAACAACAGGAATTTATTTCTCAAGTTCTGGTGGCTGGAAGTCCAAGATCAGGGTGCCAGCATGGTTAGGTGAGAGCCCTCCTCCAGGTTGCAGAATTCTTATTGTATCCTCACATAAGGGGCTAGGGAGCTCTGTGAGGTCTCTTTTATAGGACACTAATTCCAATTATGAAAACAAAGCCCTGATGACCTAATCACATCCCTAAGGCCCCACCTCCTAATACTGTTACTTTGGAGATTAGGATTTCAGCATATGAATTGGGGGGGGGCATAAATATTCAGACCATAGCAGATAGCTACCTTATCAGCATCCCGTGTCTTCTTGCATCCTGAAATTTATCTGCACCTGCAAGTACAGAATGATTAATTACAATATCTTGATTCATTTCAACCATCTTCACGCTAAGGGTCTGATACAACGTTACAACTTTATTGGCAGCACATAAAGCCATGAGGTCATTCTACTCAAAACATATCCTACTATTGTTTTGAAGTAAGTTTTGCAGTATTTAAAATATTATGCACCCTGTTGCCTAGACTTTTTTTTTATTAAAAACATTCTATTCTACCAGTCTTTAAGCATAAAATTTAATATATAAAATAGAGAAGGGGTTTTAGATATGGGTTTTGCAGTCAAGGTATCTTACTCTACACTGTCTGCATTTGAAAAATAAAAGGGTGAACAGCAAATAATGATCTCTTCTGAGTAAGAAAACATTCTTTGGTAAATACAAATAATGTCAAGTGTTATAGAAGTCTAGTCATTTTAATTTATAAATATTTTGTGACTGGTTGATTATATCAGCAGAATGAAGTCCAACAATCAACAGAAACCTTACAGCAATTTAGAGTCCTTTTTAATCTTTAAAGAAAATCCAATAAGCCCTTGAAAAACAAAATCAATGAAGAGTTTAGAATGTTTATTTTCTGATTTTCCACAGGGTCCAAGTTTTCTCTCTGAAGGCTTTTTCCCTAAACGTGCAACAAAAATTGAAGAAATGGATCCTTTTTTCAAACTTCACGAGACCATTACCAAGGTAGGAGAGGAATGCATTCATGAAAAGATTGAGAAAGTTTTGTTCTTTCTGTTAGTAGAAGGAGGAAAGGAAAATAACCAATCAAGAGAAATATATATATATATATATTCATTTAGAGAATATACTAGAGAGGATTTCACGTACCTCCTACTATTTTACTAAGGAGTAAAGATGATAAGCAACTCAATCAAGATCATACAGACCAATAACTGATGATTTGTATTAAAAAATCAATTATTTTTTAATTGAAGTACAGTTGTGCAATATTTTGTACATTACAGGTATACAATAGTGATTCACAATTTTTAAAGGTTATACTCCATTTACGGTTATTATAAAATATAAGCTATATTCCTTGTATTGTACTATATATCCTGGTAGCTTATTTTATACATAATAGTTGTACCTCTTACTCCCATGCCCTTTTATTTCTCCTCCCTGTCCCCTCTCCCCACTGGTAACCACTAGTTTGTTCTCTATATCTGTGAGCCTGCTTCTTTTTTGTTATATTCACTAGTTTGTTGTGTTTTTTAGATTCCACATTGTTGTTTGTGGTACTTTATTGTTGCAGTAAAAAAAAAAAAAAGGCTCTTTTTCTTAAAGAAAAAGCTAGACTGAATTTACAGTAATTGCTTTTATTCGATGATGCTCATACCTATTTTTATGGTATATACTTGGCTGTGAGTTTATAGAATGAAGAAAATTAAATCCTACAGTATGGAGCAAATAAGTTTAATGTTCTGAGATCATATGACATTATGTGAATTTTTACATTTACCAACAATTGATTTAACCAGTCATAACCAGTCTTTGGGGGATAGAGTTTGTACAGAATATTGGCATTTCAGTACACTTAAAATAATCCATATTTATGTATGCTTAGTTGAAAGATTGAATCATTCTTAAATCTTCTTAGTGAAATTTTACAAGGCTATTTTTCTGCTTTAGAAAGAGGAATTGTGGTAAAATAACTGAACTCAATGAGTGGCAATGGAATGAGCTCAGAATACAAAAACTAAAATTTTAGGTCTACCCTCACGTTTAAGAGATGTGTACGTTTATTTTTTTCTGAACTTTTAAAATAAGTAGAGTTTGGACCATATTTTACGTAAAATTCTCCTAAGCTCAAGATTTCTGAACTTAAACTACATTTATAGCTCTTTCCTTTCCAGTCTAATCTAGTTCCTTGATTTAGTTTTGAATATATCCATTCTCTGATCATTATTCATTCTTATTTGGATATAGTAAAATAGACGTGGCCCCCAAATAATAACTCCTTAGCATTTGAAATCTTAACTGTACTCCTGATGTGCAAAGAAAGGGGGGGGGGGGAGAGAGAGAGAGAGAGAGGGAGGGAGGGAGGGAGGGGGAGAGAGAGAGAAAGAAATACAAATCTGATACCTATATCTATATCTATCTATCTATCTATCTATATATCTATTTGAGTATATATATCTATATACATTTGAATGAGGATGTGTGTGTGTTTATATGTATGTGTATGTATATATATATTTGTTCAAATGTTATGGACACTTAGAGCCTAGGTTTATATACTTATTTTTTTTTTTTTTTTTTTTTTTTTTTTGCGGTCCGCGGGCCTCTCACTGTTGTGGCCTCTCCCGTTGCGGAGCACAGACTCCGGACGCGCAGGCTCAGCGGCCATGGCTCATGGGCCCAGCCGCTCCGTGGCATGTGGGATCTTCCTGGACCGGGGCACGAACCCATGTCCCCTGCATCGGCAGGCGGAATCTCAACCACTGCGCCACCAGGGAAGCCCTATATACTTATTTTTAAGTAAAGCATTATAGGATTTTTAGGGCAATGAAAGAATAATACTTTCTCCAATTTTTCTGCTTTTCTCTGTGGATCAGGAAATTCATGGATTTTTATAGAAGGGGCAGTTTGAGAACATATTGATATCAGGTATATAATGAGAAGATAATGTCTAGCACATGAAATTCCTAGCCAGAGAAAATTCTAAGGTTTTGATTTTAAAGGTATAAACACTCACTGATTCTTGCTACATGAGGCCTCGGCCATCGTACAACTCCTGAGAGAATGTTGGGAAGCAAGGATGGATGGGTCAGAGGGAGTAGGGGAGCATAGAATATGGCCTGACACATAAATATGAGATCAGTACTTAGTGTGAAACAGAAAATAAGAGGCCATTTGAACGAAGACACAAATTTATGCACAGATATTGGTACAATTTCTACATGTATTTTCAAATATATTTCTCGTGTAAGCAGATGTTTAACCCATTAAATGGATGGTGGAAAGAATTCTATGTGTATGAAAAATTAAAATCTAAAGTGCAGAAGCAGGTGTTCTATGACATTTTTAAATGATGGCATGTATTTACCTAATGTTGATACTGTTTCCCCAGTCATCACATTACCTGTGGTAACCACTCGTGTTGTAGACTCAGGCCAAGGGAAGAAATTGTGCTTCAGAAGTTCAATCTTATTTCACCAATATAGGAACTTGTTGAACCATAAAAAAAAAAAAAGTGTTTAATAGATACTTTGTTTTAAAATCAGATTTTCTTTGATCAACAACAAAGTGAAAGTATAAATATAGAGGGGTTGACCAGAGCACAAAACTAGGAAATATGGATTTTAGTTCTATCTTGACTCCCAACTTGTTATATTATTTAGTAGAACTTTATTTTCTACATCAAAAAATGGTACAGTCATAATGGATTTTCTCACTAGGATTCGCTGAGATTGAAAAGATGGTGTGTACATTTTCTCTGGAAATGCAATATATATATAATTGAGTATAATTATTGACACATTAAAGAATACTAGTGCTAATGTCTTCAAAATAGGCCCCTACTTGAATTTTCTACATTTAGCTTTTACTTTAAAGAAAAGAGAGGAAAAAAATACCAACTTAGATATGAAAGCATATAACTAAATTAATTAATTAAATACTGAGAATATAGTGATAAGTTAATGTGTATAAATGGAGTATAAAATTTAATTTGTGAAGGGTTGAGGTCTTTAGAATATTTTGTTTCAGTAGGGATAATAGTGGTATTATCACAGTATATCACATGTTTATTATAATCCACATAGCAGTGTGATATTATAGAAATAGTGCTGGATTTTGAATAGAAAGATATAGATAGGTTTAAATTCTTTCACTGTCAGTTATGAAAATGATATGAAATATGAAGAACACTTCGTAAAATGATAACACACAGTTATTATTGCTATTATTATCAATACTAAAACATTTTCAAGAAATCAGAAACAATGGAAATACTGAAGATACTATTCCTTATTTTCCCAATAAAAGTTTAAACTTGATACACAACACTATAACACAATCATATATTTAATGTTATCTAATTAAATACAAAGACATCTTATAGAAAGGTTCATATAATACAATCTGTTGTTTTTTCCAAATTAATAACTGCATTCTAGACCTTTGTTATATACCACAAATATAATTTATGTCAAATTAAATTACAATTTCTAAGCATTAAAAATTTAATAATTTTTCATTAGTGCTTTTCTGAATTAAAAATAAATTAAAAATAAATAAACCACACTTATACATGGGATGTGAGCTGTGAGTTGAATCCTAGTAAGTAGTTTTCCAATGTTGTCCTATAGTTCCTTTTTTAAAAAAAAATGTTTTACAAAGTTTGAATTTATCTTGGCATTTGTCTCTTTGATATAAAGCATGAAACCAAAAAAGTAATGAATAAGTCTCAATATTGATGCCAAAATGTGTAATTTATCATGGATTCAGGGACAGTCAGGTGGTACAGTATAAAGCTGCTGAAGGGTTGCACCTTACATCGATGTCGAAGATGTTTTCTTCAATTACCTTAAATTACCTTAAAATTACCTTAAAAAATAGCATTTTTTTAAAAAATTGTCATAGAGACCAAACTAATTCTTCCAAAGACTAAACATGAATGAAATACCAATATAAATCTTAGCTGCTTAATCCTTTAATAAATGAATAAAATCACCATGGATTCATGTTTTGAAATAGGCTTATTTCTCCTTCTACACCTAGGAATTTTCTCATTGTATTTCTAAATCATCAGCATTGAGCTCATAAATTGTTATTAGATATCTAAGCATTCTAGTAGCCTACTATAAGCCAAGGATGAAGCAAAACACTTGAAATAAAAAACAATTAACATACAGGAGTGTGTCCAAGGTAAGCAATTCATTTCAATATAACATACTAAAAGAGATGATAGTAATATGGGCAACGTATGGGAGGGAAGAGGATGAAGATTTTACCTCTATGAGACTTGAAGAATTCACCAGAGAGGAGATGCTTGAGGAATTTAAGAATTTGAACTTTATCTTAATATCAGTGAATTTCCCTTGAGAGTTCCTTAAAGAGTAGGTTGTTGGTAGTAGTGTGCAAGATATGATGATGTGTAGTTTAGAAAAGAGAAGATAGATTTAAGAGATATTTCTAGCACTGGATATGTACAGGATATATGATTTCCTGGATATGGAACATGAAGCAGAATGAATAGTAAAGGATCATTTGAATAATTCTATCTTGGACAAAGTTGATATTATTGAATTAACTACATTAGGGGCTGGCCTGAAGAAAGTGATAATGAATTTGACGATGGATATGTGGAATTTTGTTTACTATAGTGCATCTAGGCAGATATGTCAAGGAAGCAGTTGGGTACATGAGGTTAGAGCTCAGGAAGAAGTAGGATCTAGAAATGCTTTATCTGATATAATAACCACTAGTCACATGTGGATTTAAATTAAATTAAAAATTAATTAAATGAAATTAGAATTTCATTTTCTCCATCTCATTAGCTACAATCCACATGCTTAGTAATCACATATGGGTAGTGACTACTGCACTGAATAGCATACATTATGGAACATTTTCGTCATCACTAATGATAGAGATGATGTTACCCTGACAGCATTTATGATGAGGACAAAAAGAAAAATGGAGAGGACAAACAATCCAGGGTAGAGTGTTTCATTAAATCTACAGGATGATGCTATTCTAAGAAGGAGAAATGTTCAAAAGCATATCCACACACCACCTTGCACCCATTAGGATGGCTAATATCAAAAGATAAAACAAAGCAGAAAATAACAAGTGTTGGTGAGGATTTGGAGAAATTGGAACCCTCATGAACTGTTGATGGGAATATAAGATAGTAGTGCTGCTGTGGAAAACAACATGGCAGTTCCTCAAAAAATTAAAAATAGAGTTACCACATGATCCACCAATTCCACTTCTGGGTATATACCCCAAAGAATTGAAAGTGGCATCTTGAAGAGATATTTGTACACCCATATTGATAGTAGCATTATTCACAATAGCTAAAATGTGGAGACCACCCAAGTGTCCATAGATGGATGAATGGATAAGCAAAATGTGGTGTGTACATACAACAGAATATGATTCAACCTCTAAAAGATAGGAAACTCTGACATTTGCTACAACATGGATAAACCTTGAGGACACTATGCTAAGTGAAATAAGCCAGTCACCAAAAGAAAAATACTATATGATTCCACTTACATGAGATTCCTAGGATAAGTCATAATCACAGAGACGGAAAGCAGAATGGTGGTTGCCAGGAGTGAAGGGGAGAAGAGAGTGGGGAGTTGACTCTTTAATGGGTATAGAGTTTCAGCTTTAAAAGGTGAAAACAGATATGGAGATGGATAGTGGTGATGATTATACATTATGAATGTATTTAATATCACTGAACTGTACACTTAAAAGTAGTTAAGATGGTAAATTTTAAGTCATGTGTGTTTTACCACATTTTTTTTTAATTGGAAAAAATTATATTCACCCAATCAACTGCTCATTTACTATAACTTTTGAAGCAAGTATTTGGAAATTTAAAATTGTTTTTCTCTTCATTTATGCCTGCTCCTCAGTTCTCTTCTATTTTCCATAAATAGCTTCACCCAGCTTGGTACCCCTTTCTCTGATCTACTTGTCTATGATGTAATGTCCTGTATTTATTTTATGTGTTTTGGGATTTAATATATTTTATTATCATTTTCTTGCTAAAAGTTTGCCATAATAGACATTCAATAAATAAATAAATGCAGCTATGTTTAGAAGGAAAGAACTTTAAAATCAAATGTGAATATAGAGCATTTGGGGTGGCAGAGAAAAGGTACTATATTATTGAATTAATAGTATTTTTCCTCTGGAACCCCAAATGCTCAATATTATATTTTAAAACCTCTGAGTATGAATTGTACATCCAGTAAAACAAAAAATACCTTGTACATGTGGTACCATGGAAACCAGCAAATGACCTAATTCTGCTTGTGAGCTTCCTCCAGAAATATCAGTTTATTAGTCCTTTCATTGTTTTTCCCACCTTATAAAAAAATGGTTCTTTTATTTTTAATTAGTATAGGATATGCAATATTAGTATTTTTATTAGTGTATGGTTTTAAAAATATTCTTAAATGGATATACATTTCTTTTTTTTCTTACATAATGTCAAAATAGAGACCTTTTACTAAAATTATTTGGACATTACAGTATCGCAAAGAGAAAGCAGTAGGAATAATATAATATTTATTTCCATTATATATATGGAGAAAGTATCAGACTCAGATTACATTGCAGAGTAAGGCAGCATTTGTGTATAGCCTAGAAATCAAGGCTAATAATTCTTACATAGTTTATATTCTATCAATATAGTTGTATTTGCCCTTACTTATAGCTACAAGTTTTAACTGTTTTGCAGTGGTGCTGACAAAGGCTAATGATGGTGTCCTCAGTGATGAAAAACATTTAAATAATTGTAACTTTTAACCATTTCAGTTAATATTAATTGCATTTGGCTGTCAGTCTTCATTTAGAAATGATTAACCAGCATCACTTTAATTAATGGAGTCATATTCTGCTAATATATTATTTTAAAAACATGACTTGTGAAATATGAATCTGCAGTTACCTCTAAATGTCACTATTAAAACATGTTTGTACCAGTTGTTATATTAAGATTCTTATAGCATGGTAACTGAAAACTTAAAAGAACCTACTCATAACTCCAGAATGGAGAGGCAGACTAAAATACAGAATGATTTTCCTTCTTTTGAGATGTCATTCTCAGCTATAGTTTAAAAATGTAGCTCAGTTGCCTTGTATGAAGTAAGAGGAAAGGGATGAGACCAAATATCTTTCACTCTTTTTCCTGAATTTCAAAGGCATGTTGTGTTCATGAGCTAATAGAATTTCTGGTGCAGTTCTTTAAATGCTTAGAAAACCTGGCTATGATTTCTAATCTGAATGAGCAAATCTGCTTGTCTTCCAAGTATCTCTAATGTTGATGTATTGTTTGAATAAAATATGAGAATATTGTATTCTACTTAGTAAAGCAAGCAAAATGATATTCTTTAATCCTGTTTATGTGTACATTTGAGGTTATTCTGAAGCTGCGGATTTAAAGCTTTTGTTTTTATTTTTAAAAACACTTTGGAAATTTTTTCTGCTATATCAAATTATTGTTACTAGATACAAAATGTCTCCATAGAGATCTACACTCTATGTGTTCATGACATGAGCTAAACCAGAAAACATCTCAAATATGTATTTTCAATGCAGAGACTGTACTTTGTAATAAAGAATTTTGGTTGGAGCTACTCAAGGGAGATGATAGGATATTAAAACCAACCTCTTATGCTTTGAAAGGGAAATATTACAGGTGTGTATTTTCTTTATAAATGTATAATTAAACTCAATATCTTCATTTACTAAAATTGGAGAGTGCGCTGATTATATTTCTTCTTGCCTAGAGAGGTTTGGTTTATGGTGTTTCATTATACTGTACAAATATTATAGCTTCTAAAGGCATGCCTTCTACTATCAGTTTATCTTTTTTGTTTTTATTACTCAAAAGCAAATTATCACACAATATAAGCTTGTCAAAATTTGACTCCCTTTTTAAAGAGAAGTTATTCATCAAAGTAGATATTCTGCTACAACATATTAAAGGAGTTATTATTGTATATTAAGGTAGGAATAAGTAGAAAAACTGTTATTTTCTGAACATATATTTTTCTTTTATATATATATGTAAAAGCTGATTTTGGCATGTGTTTATTACAGAATATAATTATAATAGTAATATAAATCAGAATAAGAAGCTCTGTGATCACCTGTAAATAATATGACAGTCTTTTAAAGACAGCCTACTTCAGGAAGTTTTTATATCGAATTCAAGAAGCAGTAGCCTCATAAAGTAACTTTTTTTGATGGTAACTGAATTTTGTATGCGCTAAATACAAGTCCTTCTTATTTCAGAGATCTATTCATAAGTAGAAAGTGAATTTGAATGTTGATTTCTGCATTTTTTTCTCACTTTGAATGAGAGAGTCTTTGCCTTTTCATACCATTCTCAGATAACATCATTCTCAAAGGTCTGTAGAAGTACAGAGGCAAAGGGCAGGGTAGTCAATGGATAACAGATTAGCTCTAGGTAGGCAGGTCAAATGTCCTTCCAAAACGTACTGTTGAAACAAAGCCTCTGTATAATAAAAATAATTAAAATCCCCAGGCAATAACCACTTACTAAAAAAATATCTAATATAACACAACAAACCAGAAGACGCTGAGCAGTCTATTGGAGTCTGTTATAATGAACTTTGATCATGATACTTAAATGTCCTGGGAAGTACCCACTGACCCCATGAGTGACAATAATAAAAGATCCCCTCACGCGTGCATGTGCACGCGCACACGCGCGCACATACACAGTGTGGTATTAACTGATCAACGATACGGTCTTTCAATGCTAGTTGCTCTCAGTATTATTTCTTGGAAAGCACTGAATTATATCAATATATGTATGTATGTACGTATACCTTCTTTTCCAGGGAAGAATGAATGTCTACTGTATTTTTTAAAATAATCTTTGAACCTGTAAATTCTGCTGTTGGTGTGATATAGAAAATATTCAAAATTGCCATTTTTTTTTTAGCATCCACTATAGTCATCATTTGATTATCCAGTGTCTCTCTTGAAGAGTTCACAATAATTGGTATTTTAGGATAGAATGAATGTATTCCAAAAATATGAATATTTTTATGACATTGAATTGAATTTCAGAAACTGAGCAAGAATTAGATTTGAAGAAATCAACAAATTTTTGTTTGAAAGGCATTATGATAGGAAAACAATATTTACTTTGACTCAATTAGGTTTTATTTATTAATATGTCAATTAAATTTTACAAAATCAAGGTTTAGGACTTCATTACATTTGAAATTACAGTGGCCTTGAATCACTTAGTGAAGGTTCAAATAGTAATATTTCTGCATTCTAAAATAAAATAATAATGAACGATCATAATTATGTTCCCGAGTCATTAAGAAAAAGAATCGTGATCTGTATAGTTACTGACTTCCAAGAAAACAGGAGAGAGGGTAATCCATTTTAAAGACATTTCCTTCAAAACTGAAAAAGGTACATATCAGAACAATTTTGTTTGCTATTAGTAAAGACCCATGTGCAAATGTTTAATAAAAATAAAGGAATTCTATTTTTCTCATGCAAGTGAAATGTCTAGGAGATTCATGCTTCACGAGGAGCTCAAACACAGATCTACTTATCTGTTATCCTTTCAGCTCTGCCTTTCTCTCTGCTGGACTTTTTACTAGTGGAATTCCTCCATGGTACAAAAATGCTGACAGCAGTTTCTGGAATCATACCTGTACATAATTCTGTCAAAGCAGGAGAGGATCTCTTTTCTCAGGACAGCAATGATGCTAGAAAGCCCCAGCAACCAAAAAAAAAAAAAAAAAAATCATATTCTGAATTGATCTTATGCTTATTTTGAATCATTTCTTGTGAATAGGGTAATAACTATGCTGACTGGATTACACCAGGTTTACATAAACTGATCACCATGGAAAAGGGGTTAAAGTTACCCTGATTAGTTTAGACATCATTCTTTCCCTTGGAACTGGAGTCAATCCCATTCACAATATGTGGCAGCAGCAAAACAGCATAAATTAGAGTAGCAATAGTGTTTCAGAGACAACCACTAAATCTGCTAACAGTTGCAACAATGTTTTTGTCTACAAATGAGTAAGAATCAGTATTTTGGAAAAGGCAAAATCAGTGCTAAGCAGTGGAAGCATTTCTGTTTACAGGTTGCTATTACTCTGGTATGTCTAGTCATTGTAACCACCTGAAAGGGAACAGGCGATGGGAAAAAAAAAAGAGTGAAATATAGATGGGAAGTATTCACAAAATGAGTTTGGTTACTGCATTTCCTCCCAGTTTCACTGCATCCTATGAAGTATTAAATGGACTTAAAAGAGTAAGAAAACTTGCTGTATTCATGAAGCAAATCTCTTTTTCTGCCCCCTTGGTAGACATCCAAAGGTAATCATCATATTTACGCTGAAACTCAGCGTTATTCTTAATATATCACTTTAGACAGCCAGTATGAATTCACTGGATTTGACATATGAGATAAACCTATTGGCCAACCTGTATCCTAAAATACTCATCAGTTATGACCTTCTACTTTTAAGGAGGTGATTGACCCTTAGAAACTTAAAGGAATCACTGATTTAAGAAGACCCACTGTGAGGACCTCTGTAAGCCTATGGACTAATTAAAGTAACCAAAAGCAACTAACTTTTTGGATGGTAACTTATATTCAAAAGATGAGGCACTAATAACTATTTCAAGATAGAATCCCTTCCTGCCCCTTAAGGGGTGATATTCTTGCCAATGTTAGAAACATGTGAATGTATGCCTCTGTGTATAGCAGGGTATTTCTGTGTTTCATTTTATTGCTGACCCAAGAACTTCATGTTTAAAAGATTTTGTTTACTAAACAAGTGGTAATTAATTCATTTACAGTTATCACTATTTCTCCAGTTCAACATTGATCCAGATTTCAGCAAATACTCCAGATTGCCAATGAAATAAAATAAGCATACAGATATTGAGATACTATACACTCTAGGGGTTGTTCATTTTGGCTGTTGGCATTTATTCATTTCCCGATTTGATTTCTCATGTCTCAGTCTAAGAGATGTTTGTATTTGATATAAGGCATGGCTATCAGTGATCAGCCTACTGAATAAAACTGTAGAATTCTTGTTTCAGTAATAGTTTACAAGAGTCTCTGTAAAGCCTAAAATTTCTCCTTGTCATTTTTGGCCAAAGCAAAGATACTGACATTCAATTTAGCAGTTAAGTATACATTTTTTACTAAGTGCTTGAAATATTAGTAACAATGCATTATATAGACTTAGGGATTGAAATATTAGAGATGCATATTTAAGCGCCTATGGAGATATTACATTAATTGTCATTTGATTAGCCTGTATTAACAACAAGTTTAGTATGTAAAGGATGGAGGAAGAGTATAAGAAAAATGTGGGACATTGGAATAAACAGTGACATTGAGAAGATGGTAAAGTGTATTAGACAACTTCAGAACACAAGGCAAATGTAAAAAAAAAGTTCGTAAAATACATGAATGAACAGAGCATTTGTATAATTAGTGTAAGTTTCATTATTATCTCAAATAATGAGAAATTTGATCTAAATACAAGAAATTTATTAACAAAATATTAATCACAACTCCTAAGTGCCACCCAATTTATATGCTATAAAGACATTTATATGATCCAAGTAACTAATTCCCAGAGCAATGAAAAGGAAAGATGGAATTTGTGATTTCTTTTCACCTTTTCTTACCCTGCTTACTTCCTCAGCAAAGAGCCAGATAAAAGATTTAGATACTCTTAATGAAATTGTTCACAGTTATTTTATTCATATCCTTCAGAGCCCTCCTAGGGACAATCAAGCTGCCACTTTCGGGAGATTTTCCTGATTTCAATGAGTTAATTATAAAATCAAGTTGTTTGGCTCCAATTTGTTTTTGTAAATGTGGTCACTGTGCCTCAGGACCTTGTGTCTAAAGTTTTACGGGTTGCCACGAGATGGCTGTATTCTCTCAATTGGCAACATGAATTACAGAGATAGAGATTCTCTAAGTACTCTTAGAGATCCAAGTGCATGAGTTTTGTATATAGCTACTTTTATAATTACATTCAAAATATTTTACTTTACAATAAATTATGTAAGTATTTTCAAGAAACCTAGACAGATTAATAAAAGCATATTATTTGGAGAAATTTAACAAGAATGAGAACCTAGGCATATATGTGGCATTCAGTTATTTTTCTAAGGAGTCCATCAAAACAAACCCCCTAACTGAAAATATGATAAAATATTCACCATGTCAATCTCTAACATATAGGCAGTTTTGTAGTGAGTTACAGTTGTTTGTGCATTTATCTTATTTTCACTAATAGATTACAATTTCTAAAGTGCAGTTTATCCCTTCTGGCCCATTTTTGAATGTACCATAACATCTAACCTAACCTAGTGGCTTTCACTAATCAGTCATATTAGTGACTTGTTAAAGGTTTGATTAAATAACTAGAATCTCTTTTTCTCTGAAGATCTATTCTTTAGCAGGTACTCTACCCCCTATTTCAGCTATATCGTAAAGCATCATGTCTGCACTAATGCATTGGGAGTTGGGGGTCACAGTTAAGTAAGAGAATTAAGCCCTGTGTGGAGCTTCTCTCTCAAAACGCTTGGGCCTGTAGACTCCTTCACCTGTTCAAACTGACTTAAGTCATCAAACTGGCTTTTGCTCACATCAGTTTTTGCAAGAGTACTACTCTTAAAAAAGTGATCTATTTTTTTAAACACAGAAAGAATGGAGACCATTTTTTGTTGTTGATAAACTGAATTGTTTTCTCCATGCATAATTTATCTTTGTTTTTTTTTTTTTAAAATTCACTTCTTGGGTATTTTTAAGTCCTCTCTATTTAAGATCTTGAATATGAACATTTTCTGAGGCTCACAGTGGTTGTTTAAAAACTCCTGCTTTGGAAGAATGAGACTAAGGAAGACCAAGTAATTATGATCATATCTGCTTTGATTAATAATTTTGGCTAATCCAGACTAGTGATAACCCAGTGGGAGGAGGGTATGAAGGCAGATGGATATGCCAGAATGACTACACTAAATGACTGTGAACATGGAACCAAATAAATGTATAAACAAGCGACTGATGAGAATCTTAGAAAGCAGAGTTATTTCAGAATAGAAAAAAATGTCATTTTTATGTCAGATAACTTGGGGAAATAATGAAAGCATTTTAAAACAAGGAAAGAAAGTTATAGGTTTTTGGAACAATACGGGCTTTATTGAACCTCTCTAGGTGACATTTCTTCTTTCAGTCAACTAGTAGGAATCATTTTTCATGTAGATTACCCATAGATGCACAATAAAAAATGATTAATATATTATTATTTAAAAAGTGACAGACTGCAAATTATGTGGAAAAGCAACATAAGGATGAGAGAAAGTGCTAATTATATTAATTTATCAGCACTCTTAATTGTGAAGCAATGCAACCATTCAGTGTTGCTTTATCCCTCTCATGTTAAAACCTCAAATGAGAATAAGACTATTATTGTTCATTATACATGTATTCTCATAATAAGTTTATGGAGTAGACAGGCTTCTCATTCTTCTCTTCTTCATTCAGTGTACCATAAATATTATTCTCATTATACAGGGAAGAAATCTGAGTGTCAGAGAGACTGAGTAACTTGATGAGATGTGAATAGACCACACATGGTTGATTCAAATTTCCAGAGAGCATCATCATTTCACTTTTCAGTGCTTTCTTCATACATAGCTACAACAAATAGAAACAGTTTCTCTATTCATAATAGTATTCAATATCTTACCTATAATTCATTTGAAGAATAGATTCATCCTCTCACGCATTCAGTGTTGAATAAGTGTGTATGCATACTTTGCTCTAATGATAATGCAGTGTTCAATAAGATGTGTGTTTGAGTATGTGTGTGTGTGTGTGTATATATATATATATATATATATATATGGTTTTTGTTATCACAGAATTTAAAATCTAATGGGAAATATAGACAACCAGAAAAACATTATAGACAACCAAAAAAAAATATAGACAACCAGAAAAACATTGAAAAATGTTCAATATGATTTAATTAGTGTTATGATAAGGGATGTGTAAGGAGCTTTGACAGTGCGTTAAAAGACGCTTAAGCAGGAACAGAGAGAGAGCCAACACATAGATGCATCCAATTAGCCATTTTAATAGGCAACTGTTCTCTTATTCCATGCCACTGACAGAAAAGTCATATGAAAGTGTGGGGAAAGCATTTAACCCTCATTGGTCAAAAATTTAAACCCAAGACTTTTCTGACTTCCTCTCCTAGTTCTGCTCCAGCTCCACTGGACTCTTTACTATTCTTCAAACATAGCAGGCATGTGCCTTCTTCAGGGCTGCCTTTGTCTAGAAGACTCTCCTCTTGAGTATCGATGTGGCTCACTCGTATGCTTCCTTCAGATCTCCATTTAAATGTTGCTTTGTCTCTGAGGCCTTTCCCAGGTACTGTATAAAAGAGCACCCTCCCTCATCCCTATCTTCTCACCCAGCTTTTTCTTCAAAGCCCTTTCTTTGTCTGACTTACAATTCTTTCTTCCTTTCTCTTTTTCCTTCCCTCCCTAGTTTAACCATTATAATTTTTTGTCTTCCCTCCATTAGAATGTAGTTCCCTAGGAGCAGGGACTAGGCTTGTTTTGTTTCCTGCTTTATCTCCAGGTCTGTTTATTTGTTGAATGAATGACTAAAAAGCAATTTGCAGCATAGCAGGGGAATAAACTAAAACAATGTGATTGCTTTCTCTCTGTACAAGTTTTCCCATCCACACCAACAGTGACTTAGTGATATTTCATGTGAAAGATGGACAAAGGTAACAGGTCACTTCCTTACCAGTTTCATTTTTATTTCTCAAAGTATACAGATATACATTCTGATTCCACACCTGACATAAGCACTCTCCTCCCAAGCTAAAACTCTCTACTTACAGCTATTTTGTAGATTAAAAATTATTGTAAATTAAGTTGCTTGAGAAAATATAAAAATATATATTCTCACAATAAGTCCAAGTTAAGCATTAATACACTTCTTTTTTCAAATGCCAGATTACTGGTTACCAATACATGCCATTAGAATGAAATGAAACAAAATTTAATTTTTATTTTTTCATTGTAAAATATATGCACAAAAGAGAGTATTCATCATATGTACATCTTAGAGGATGATCAGAAAGTAAACCCCCACATAACCACCAGCCATCCTGGTTAAGCAATAGAATAATGCCAGTCTCTTCCTAGGTGTCCCTTTTCAATCTTTCTAGGAGAGTGGTTCACTCGAACCATTATGTGTGTTTTTTTTTTGAGAATCCTTTGATTATACTTCTTTATAGTTTCATCTCCTCTATATGCATCCTTAAACAATGTATTGTTTAGATTTACCCATTTTAAAACATTTCTAAAAGCAGAATTACAGAATATGCTTTTGTGATTTGATTCTTTGCTCTATGAGATTTACTGTTGTGGGCATAAAACCACAGAATTTGACATAATGCTTTTACTGGTTACTCAAGACCTGCAGGCAAATAGAAATAAAGGAGATTGACCACCAGGCATATCAGCATCTCAAACCGGTTTTTCAGGTCTTCTTTTGTACATAAATGTATCTAAGGTAGCCACCACCCTCAACCTTTATGGGCACCTTTTTGCCAATCATCAAAATGGAGAGCAGCTCTACTCAAAAGTAAGCCGATATCTGGAGTAAAACCTTTAAATTTTTTGAATCATTATATTGTACACTTGTAACTTATAATATTTTAAATCAACTATACTTCAATAAAAAAAGTAAACAATGTCAAATAGCTGCTAATGTGCATTTGAAAAGTGATTCAAGTATATGTTTTGAAGGCAGAGACAGTAACAATATGGAACATCAGATATACATATGAGAAGGGATTCAAATATATGTTTTGAAACCAAGAGAAGAACAAACCAGGCAATGTACATCTTTGGTAGGCAATCCATATACGTATCCAAAAAGAGAAGAGTTTCAGTATTATTTCAGAAGAACAAAGATGTGTTTGATTTTGAGGACTAAGCATGAAAGATATGTATTACCTGGGTTTTAAGTTTTAGAATAGTAACAGAAATTTTGATTGATAATGAAGAGAGGCTGATTTCCCTGTTCATCATTCACATTCATAGGTGGCACAGTAGTTTATTTTTATTACTGTAAAACTTTCCGTTGCATAAATACACCAAATTTGTTTATGTAGTGCTCTACTGTTGATGGGAATTTGGGTTGTTTCCAACAACTATTAACATTTTTGTACATGTCTCCTTGTATGATTTTCTCTAGCATATACACCCAGTAATGGAATTACTGGCACATAGGGAATAAATATTTTTACCTTTATTTGATAATGCTAACTTGTTAGAATAGTTGACTGGCAAATCCCCCAGAGACTACCAGAATAATCTACTGATGAAGCAAAGTTTATTACACTAATTTTACAAAGGGAGGACACCACCTTGAGTGAATCTTAGTAAGATGGGTATCCTGGGGAAAATATTTATAGAAGATGTGAGTGTCTGGGCTTGAGTTCTAAGCTGAGGGTTTTAATTCAAAGAAATAATTGTTAATGGAAAAAATCATAGCAATAGCTTAGGATTGATCGGTGGACACAGTGATGGGAAAATTTATTTGATAAATAAACTGTTTGTCTAAGTGAACAACATATCGTCCAGAGAGCAGAGGTGTTTGCATATAAGAGCAAGCTCTTTGTCTGCATATATTGGTTCATAGAAATTGCATGAATCAAACAGTAAAGTTGTTTATTAACCTAAAGCCTTGTCTACATAAGCAAGAATCTCTTGGAACAGTTATGTTGATACAGGTGGCCTTAGTTTTCAGTGCTGATAGCTAAGTGGACTCAGGTTGTCTCAGTTCTTGAAGTCATGTGCGACCATGCTCTTTAATAGAGTCTTCTACCAAATTTGCTTTTTTCTTTATTTTTGCCAATCTGATATATTTAAGTGTTGCCTAACTTTGGTTTAAATTATATTCCTTTCTCTGATTGCCAAGAAGTTGAGCACCTTTACATATGTGTATTGGCAATTTCAGTTGTCTGGATGTTTGTAAGTATGTTTTCTAAGTGTTTGTTACAATCATTGCCTTTTCTTCTCTTTTTAATTTGTATTGTTTGTCTTTTTATTGATTCATAGGAGATACTTTATCTTGGCCATAAGTTTGTTGTCAGTTACATGTGTTGCAAATATTTTCTCCTTGATTTTGACTCTTATTTCCACTTTTTGTTCTTTATGATGAACAGTTCTGTGTTTCGGTGTAATCTAGTTTAGCAATCTCTTCCTTTAAGTTTAGTGTTTTCAGGGTCTTAAGAAATTCTTCTCTACCATGAGAAAATATTCTTATGCTACCTTATAAATCTTTGTAATTTTTTGTTTAACATTTAAAAATTTAATCTACTATGATGATGATGATGATTGTAGTGATTTATCAATAGTTAGGGTCACAATTTCCATTTTCAACCTAATTTATTGAGAATTCCAACCTTCCCTAATGATATAAAATAAAACTCTTATATATCAAGTTTCAATATTTGTATAGGTTTTTTTCTCAATTATATTCCACAGTCTATTTGTCCATCTGGTTACAAACACAATACTTAGTCTTATGATAAGACTTTCTGTCTTATATTTCATGGTCCCTACTTAATTCTTCTGTAAGAATATCTTGACTATTCTTACCCTTTGTTCTTCCACATAAATGTAAGAAATTAGCTTGTTATATTCTAAATGCAAATGCTTTGCTGGGATATCAATTGGAATTAATGGTAGTACATACTTGTCAAATAAATAATTGCCTGGTCCAATATTGTTGATTGTTCTCAGAAGGTTATTATATTACTAGCATCAAATGTAGTAATGACAATAGCAAGGTAAATAATTGAATATCTTAGGTTCAAAGATTTTTAGTGCTGAACTAAAAGTCATCCTTTAAATAATTCATTTCATAGAATTTATACAACTCATAGACGTGAAGATCAAGATTGCAACAAGTATGTAGCTGAAATAGGTTTCAGTCAAAGCTCCAACCCCATTCATTCTTTTAAAAATGCAGATTCAGCATCTCTATATTTCCAGAGATATAACAATGAATGAAATAAGAAACTGTGTTTGCTCAGTGTTTTACTGTATCATGATGCTTTTTATGCCAAAACTAAAAAAAAAAAAAAAAAATGCAGAAATCTTTATTAAAAGCCATTACACAAATCTTTATTAAATACAAAACACAAAACAGTGCTAGGATAGTTGCAAAGGATACAGCAGTAAACAAAAAAGGAATGATTGTTGTCCTCATGCTGCTGAGAGTCTATGGGAGATAGAGATCATAAAAATATAGGTCTAAATATACACTATACTAAGAGTCTGAGAGAAAGCATAGAGTACTATTAGAATATAAGTAGGGCTATGGGAAGTACTGACCTAGTCTGGGATACCTGGGAAATATTTTTCTAGAAAAGTAATTTTTGAGTTTTTGACCTAAGGTGTCTGCAAGAATTACCTAGTTAAATAGGGAGAAGAAAAAGAGTCAGGCAGAGAAACCTATATGACTAAAGTCTTAGAGGAAAGTGGGAGTGCAGCTTATTCTAGGAAATGAAGAGAAGCTATGACACTGGAAACCAGAGAGCAGGAGTAATGTTGGTGGGAATTAGACTGAAGGATGGGAGTCAGCTGATAAATAGCACTTCATGTTGCATCGTATTATTGGTAAAAGGAAGAAAGTTCCC
Organism: Stenella coeruleoalba; assembly: GCF_951394435.1. Taxonomy (NCBI): domain Eukaryota; kingdom Metazoa; phylum Chordata; class Mammalia; order Artiodactyla; family Delphinidae; genus Stenella; species Stenella coeruleoalba. The sequence goes on from NC_137150.1 coordinate 54,041,171, forward strand.
AAGACGGTGCGAGCAGTGTTCCAAAACCAACCAATGATGGGTGATTCTATCGATTTTCATTTGGCAGTAAACAGCATCAGACAGTAAAGCTAACTCCTCTGAGTAGTAATTGGTTCAATGGTCTGACAAAGATTAAATGAAGAAAATAGAAGGTTGTGGAGAAAGAGAATCCACTATAAAGTAACAAATATTTGTTAAATTTGTAGAACTTTTAACTAGAAGTCTAGCTTAAAACTAATTTACATGTAATTATAAACACAGATATAAATTAGCTATTTAACTTTTTGTTTTTGCCTTTTTTAACTTTGCTTAAGTTCATTTCATATTTTTATGTTCAGAATCTTTAAAATGATGCTTATGTCACCAAGTGTCAAACTTATATTAACACATTTTAAAGACATTTTTAATATGTTGATATATATAAAAGTAAGTGACTTCATTTCTAAATACTTCAGAATTAATATTTAAAATACAAGGGTGTGTTCCTAAGTACTCAAAATAATGTCATACCTACCAGAATTACTAACAATCCTCCAATGTTATCTAATATCTATTTCATATTCAAATATCCCTAATTATCTTCCATATACATTCTACAGCTAGCTTGTCTAAACCTGGATTCAATTTGGGACTACACATTGAAGTGGATTAAGCGTCTTTATGTAGAGTTGTCCTTTTTGTTTTTTTTTAATAACACTGATCTGGTGAATGTCCAGATTATTAGTTTATCTTCTGGATTTGTAGTGTCATTTAGCACATTCTTCTGTCCTCTCATATCCTGTAAACTGGAAGTTAAAGGCCTGATTATACATTAATATTAAGCCCATTTGGCTAGATTGCAGCATAGATGATATATACATTGTAGTGCATTCCATCAGAGACACATTTTTCCTGGTTGCCACATCATCAGTAATTCCAAGATTGAATACTGATGATGAAGGTAATAATCTGATCTCTCTATTATACAGTTATATTTTCCCCTGTTACCAGAAAATCATATCTGTGAAGTTACTTTAGCACAATCAAATGTTCAGTTCCCCATTTTAATAGTCCTGAAAGACTAGGTTACACTGCAGTAACAATGAATTCCAAAATCTCAGTGGCTTAAAATGACCAAAAAAAAAAAAAAAATCTTATTTATTCAAAGCCTGCAACTTTCACTGTATGACAACTCAGATTTACATCTCCATATCAGTTGCACTTGTTACAATCACCAAGGTCGGGAAAGAGTGCAATTCACAAGAATGTTGTAGCTCTTAAATATTTTTGCCTATCTTGCTGCTATTCATTTATCATTGGCTAAAGCAAATCACATGGCTATGTCTAATTTCAAGGAGACAGGGAAAGGCTTTACTACTATGCGTCTTGACAGAGGAAAAGCAGAAATAGTGGTGATAAGCACAAATTATATCCATTAACATTTTACCTACTAGTTTTAATAATAATTGATATTTCCTGCCTAAGTCACTAGTTTTACTAAAAATTGTAAGATGGTGATTTTCTAATTTTACCATTTATTTTGCCTTTATTAGCTGATATTCTTCTGTAAAGTCAAACTATTTGGCTATCTTGAAATACAGTTTTTGTGGAAAGGCAGGTCACATGCCTAATTCTTTTTCTCTAATAACAAATATTTATGAACTTGGTTTAATAGCTGCCTCACATGGTAATAATAAATGTTTTTGGTTTCCTCCCTTTTAAGTGTTTTTATATTATTAATCAGTTTTCTTAGAATCAGTGTATCTCCATCAATTAAAATCATTTGTATTAGAAGCTCAGATTTTCACAACTTTGATACAGGGAACTCTTTCCAGATGTGGCCTAAAATTTTTTGACATGACCCCATTAATCTTTGACAGCTTCCTTGCTTTTTTGCACAAAATTTTCCAGACTTACTTTGTACCTTCCCTGCCCAAGATCTGGAAAAACCCATTTCTCCAATGATTCCTGGTTCTTTTTAGTGGAGAATGGTAGTAGTGTACATTACCTGGTCACTAAAGTGCTCATTGCTCATGGGGTAATATTACTTTTAGAATTTAAATGGGTAAAACTAGAAAATATGTATTTTTTAAAAATCATATAGCCAGCTCAACTTCATCATTACAGCATTTTACTTATGTTTTTTTTCTTATAGCATTATCTTTTTTCTTTTACAATGAAATTTGTGAATCATGGCAATGTTATCATAGTTACTTCTAAAATTTCCAATCATGAAGTCTACAGTTACTTTCTCAAAGTAGAAAGTAGTACAATAATCACATCAGACTCTCTGAGGGAAAAAAGGAAGTGAATCTAGAATCAATTAATTTTTGAAAAGGCTGCATATCATAAACTGCACTGTTAAGATAATCATAAAACATATTATTAAATTAGAGACTTTGAAAAGCTGTGACATAAAGATGTCTGTTTAGGCGCTTCCCTGGTGGCGCAGTGGTTGAGAGTCCGCCTGCCGATGCAGGGGACACGGGTTCGTGCCCCCGTCCGGGAAGATCCCACATGCCGCGGAGCGGCTGGGCCCGTGAGCCATGGCTGCTGAGCCTGCGCGTCCAGAGCCTGTGCTCCGCAACGGGAGAGGCCACAACAGTGAGAGGCCCGCGTACCACACACACACAAAAAAAGATGTCTGTTTAACTTTGTTGAGACTGGTATTTCCAAAATGGAACTAGTTTTTCATGGAACATATTCAGGGAAATACTAGTGTAAAGTTTAAGGATAAGGCTCTCCTTCGCAATACAGTCTATACACTGGGGTTAACATCTATTATTATTATACATAATCTCAGATGTCTTATAAACACATAAAAATGAGATCCTCTATCATAATGATTTTCAGGAACTTTCTCTATTCCAGAAAAAAAAACAATAAAAATTCTATTAGATTGAATGAGCTAATATAAAATAAGGCTTTTTGAACTCTGCAGTGAAAGGACACTATAAATAGATGCTAATATTGTTTTCTGTATCTTTGAACAGATTTTGTTTCAAAAGATAGCTCAAAGTAAATAATTTATAATTTTATCTACAGAAAAGTTCTTACAGTGTAATCAACTTCTAATCCATAGCTATGGATTAATCTTATATGAAATAATTTGGTTTCCTGTATTGCCAATAATGTGTGATTCTATTCTTTTATTAAACATTTTCTGAAGAAGATCATAAATATAGTTGTACACATAAACACACACACATATCCATATAAAATGAAAACATCTTCCTCCACTTCAAGTCTCCTTAAAAGCTGTAATTATTACATTACATATATATTTTATGTTACATAATAGTTAAAATGCAAAGTATTTAGTTCTATAAAACGTTCATTAAAAATCTTCAAAATTTATGTTAATATGTTTTGCTGTTTAAGGCAAATGATACCTAAGGTTATTTTGAATATGAATTTTACTTTCCAATTACTGAAAATTCAAAAAGGCAGACCCATAAATATGTTATTATTAAATGTGATATAGCATGTGCACCTTGAAAATTGTTTCTATAAGTCTGGCATGTATAATATAAGGGAAAGGAGATACCCTTCTTTACAGTATTGTTTAAGCTCTCAAAAATAAACTTTATGCAAAAAGACAGGGATATAAGTTCATTTAATTCCTCAGTTGGGAGGTCTTCATTAGATACAGATGTCTTTAACTTTTTTCTGGACCATGACTATTGTAGTCAGATTATTTTCCCACTATTTTGTCTTAGTGGTAATTGAATTCACTTTGAATCTCTGAATTTCATGTTGCAATTTTCAAAAGATTCTCTTAGAAAGAGGACTGGAAAATATAACCATGAATTGTTTGTGAGGATTAAAATCTAATAGGCAACTTTTGGTTGATATGTTTACTACTTAAGCGTTAGAAGGAAGCACAGTTCACCGGGAAGCACAATGGTTCCAGGTAATGTTTGTGAAGGGCTTTACACCTGGAGCCCTGTATAAATGTAAGAAGTGTCTGAGTGAGATGAGCCTTAGCAGCACTTTGATTACTGTCCACAGAGGACTTCTTTAACAGTTACTATGGCATCATGGCAAAAAAAAAAAAGTTTCTAGGCAGCAGCTCTCATTTCTTGCACTTCTTAGTGCTCTGTATTTATTGACTATGGATTTCCCTTAGAGCAATCATAGACAAAGCAGTTACTTTACAATGTTGATTTGGTCTAGATCTGTTGTACCGCCAGCAGAGCTTTGTAATAACATTCAGCAGAGAGTGGTGTGTACTAAAGTCATGTTCTGTCTTTCCATTTTGTCTTTCTCGTGCTGGGTTGTCATATCCCAGTTCACATGACTGGAGGTGTAACATATTTGCTTTAGGTACTTTTCTCAGAGACAGCACAATTAAAGCATGGAGGGGGTGGAGTGGGGCAGAAGAATTACCAACATTTATAACAGGCTCCATTTTATCTTCATTCCACATCCATTGTGTTATGACTAGAGAATGGTGACGATTTCTCCTGGTTTCCTCTTTTCCCTTTTTTTCCCTCATCGTTTGCCCTTGTAAAAAATGGGCAAAAATATGCAGACATAGTAGGATCCTTAGGGAGGATCTATGACATAAGTAACTTAGATAATGTATGTAAAAGTTCATGGTATGAGTGTGCCCAATATGTAAAAACTATTTTTTTTTTTTTTTTTTTTTTTGCGGTACGCGGGCCTCTCACTATTGTGGCCTCTCCCGTTGCGGAGCACAGGCTCCGGATGCGCAGGCTCAGCAGCCATGACTCACGGGCCCAGCTGCTCCGCGGCACGTGGGATCCTCCCGGACCAGGGCACGAACCCATGTCCCCTGCATCGGCAGGCGGACTCTCAACCACTGCGCCACCAGGGAAGCCCTAAAAACTATTTTTTAAAGCTAGGTATTACTCATATTTAAAATAAACAGCTGAATGAGAGTTTGGAACCATAGTACTTTTTTTTGGCGACAATTCAAATGAAGAATTCTAAAATTCAGATAATTTTCTTTTCCTTACTTCTGTGCTTTAATCATTATGAATTATAAAGAATACTTTACTTTTGAATATATGCCAATGTCACATACATTTTAGACTTTTATACTTTGCCAGAAAATGCTTCCAAACAAAATATTCACTTCAACTGATTCTTTTAATTCTACTCTTGGATATCTAGTCCAATCCATATGTACTCCAGAGAACTTTTCTTAAATCCAAACACTTTTTATTTCAGAACCATCATTACTAAGTCTTATTGTATTTCATGAAAGCTGTGCAGCTTAAATAAAAGTATTATTTTTTCTCTTTATAAATTCTAACTCCTAAAATAATGAGGTTCAGCTTTATTTTTCTAATAAGAATAAAATATTTTGCCTAGGGTTACTTGTCTTCTCTTTTCATATCTTCAGTTGTCCCTTTTGGAGACTAGTTACAAGTATTTAATTCAGGAATAAAAATATATTAAGTGTTTTTAATGCTAGTGAATACATCTGTCCTGCCAAAGTAAGTTGCTGTTGGCTACAGAGCTAATTCTTTTGGCAGAAGTTTGATTCTTATTGTTTGCATATAATTAGTGAGTTGGATGCCTGTGAAAACAAGATAATTTCTAAAAAAAAAAAAAAACAAACTACAGATGGACCACAACTGTGGTTATGGCAGCAGCAATTTATTTTACAGTCTTTTAACTCACTATATTCTGTCCTCCAACCTCAGTACCACCATCTCTTCAATCCAAAATTGCTTGCAATTCTTTATACTTAAGACAGCTCTATGAAAGAAACATAACAAAGAAAACATATGATATAGTCTAGTTACTCATATTTCTGAAGAATTTCCAGACTCCAAACCTCCACTGGCTGTTTCAGAGGCCTTCAGTGAAGAATGATTCTTCCCTGGAACTCAGATACCTGCCAAGCTCTCAACTATCCCTTTAGTGGCCATGAATAATTGTTGGTATATGTATTAGTCTGCTCGGGCGGCAATAACAAAATACCACAGACTGGGTGGCTTAAACAACAGATATTGTCTCACAGTTTTGGAGGCTGGGGAGTGGAAGATCAAGTTCTCCAGCAAGAACTTTCCTTCTTGGATTGGATTTCCCCTTCTCACTGTGTGCTCACATGGTCTTTCCTCAGTACATGCACGTTGAGAAAGAAAAGAAGTAAGCTTTCTGGTGTCTCTCTCTTTTATTTTTTTTTTTAAATTAAGGTATAATTGACATAACATTTTATTAGTTTCAGATATACAGTATAATGATTTGATACTTGTTATTTGATACTTGATATTTGATATTTTAATGTTGTTAAATGATTACCACAGTAAGTCCAGTTAACACCCATCACCATACGTAGTTACAATTTTTTTTCAAGATCCACTCTCCTAGCTGCTTTCAAGTATGCAATACAATGTTGTTAACTATAAGTCATCATGCTGTACATTACATTCCCATGATTTATTCATTTTATAACTAGAAATGTGTGCCTTCTGACTTCCTTCACCCAATTTGTCCACCCCCACCCCTGCCTCAAGCTACCACCAATCTGCTCCCTGTATCCATGGACTCATTTTGCGTGTGTATGTGTTTGTTTTTTGAGATTCTGCATATAAGTGAGCTTATATGGCATTTATCTTTTTTTTTCCTGACTTATTTCATTTAGCATGATGCCCTTGAGGTCCATTTATGGTGTCACAAATGGCAAGGTTTCCTTCTTTTTATGGTCAAATAATTCTCCATTATGTATACATATCACATCTTCTTTATCTATTCATCCATTGCTGGATATCTAGGTTGTTTCCATGTCTTGGTTATTATAAATAATGCTGCAAAGAACTTGGGGGTGCATTATCTTTTCAAATTAGTGGGGTTTTTTCCTTTGTATAAATAACCGGAAGTGGAATTGCTGGATTATATGGTAGTTCTAATTTTAATTTTTTGAGGAACCTCCGTACTGTTTTCCATAGTAGCTGCACTAATTTATATTCTAACCAAAAATGCACAAGGGTTTTCTGTTGTCCACATCCTCACCAACATTTGTTATTTTTTGTCTTTTTGATTTTAGCCATTCTAAGAGATGTGATGTGACATCTAATTGTTGGTTTGGTTTGCATTTCCTTGATGATTAGTATTGTTTAACACTTTTTCATGTACCTTTTGGCCATCTATATGTCTTCTTTGAAGATTTTTTGGTCTTTTTGCTATTGAGTTATGTGAGTTCTTTGTATATTTTGGATATTATCCCTTTATCAGAAAAATGATTTGCAAATATTTTCTCTCATTCAGTAGGTTGTCCTTTGATTTTGTTGGTGGTTTGCTGTCTTTTCTTGCAAGGACACTAATCCATCTAACCCGGACCCCAAGCTTATGACCTCATTTAACCTAATTACTTCCTTACAAACCCCATCTGCAAATACAGGCACACTGTGGGTTAAGGCTTCAATACATACATTTTGGAGGAACAAATCATGTAGTCCATAACAGTATGCTTAGCACCTGAATTTTCGATATTCAAAAGAGGTCTACTATTTATAGTAACACATAAGTTTTATATATTTAATGATGAAGATAAAGTTCTCTCAATGTACAATAGCATAGCTGCTTTGGAAAGCAATTTGGTAGTTTCTTAAAAAGTTAAACATAAGATTACCTTATGACCCAATAATTTCACTACTAGGAATCTACTCCCTTAAAATGAAAACTACATTCACAGAAAGACATGAACATGAATATTCATAGCAGCATTATTCAGAATAGCCTGACACTACGAACAATTCGGATTTCCATCAGTTTGGCAAGCGGATAAATAAAATGTGGTATATACATGTAAGTCAATACTATTCAGTATAAAGAGAATGAAATACTGATATATGGCTTCAACATGAATGAACCTCCAAAACATTATGCTAAATGAAAGAAGCCAGATGCAAAAGGTTACATGTTGTATGATTGTATTTATATGAAGTTTCAAAGAAAAAAATTTATAGAGAAAGAAAGCAGAGGTTTCCTAGGGCTGGTGAGGGAGCAGGACTGATTACGAATGGGACTGCAGGGAGCTATGGGCGGGGGGGATGTTGAAAATGCTCTAAAACTGAATTGTGGAGACGGATGTACAACTCTGTGCATTTAGTATCCCTGTATCATTTTATTTACTGTCAAGTCAGATGCTTGCCATTTTTCAGTAAGATTCAGTCCTATTATCCCCCTGAAATAATCTTTGATTTCTGGAACTCATTTCAGTGTTGTCTCTAACCCTTCTGATTTCAGGGAAGAATTCTCCTCTCTAAACATTACTTTACCCTAGAGGATTTACGTTTCTTAGGTTTGCTTTATGTGAAACCTTTTCTCTTCCCTTATCAAAGAAACTTGACCTCCAGATTACCTGACAGATGCACTACAAAAGGGCACATTTATGAGAGAGTGGGTGTTGCAACATGGTACAGATGAAAATGTCTGGGCTGTTGGAAAGAGAGCATCCTCTATTCAAATCCTGGCTCTATTTCATGCTAGCTGAGTGATTCTGTCTAGGTTACCTAATTTTTCTGAATTTATCTCCTCATCTCTAAAATATGGATGACATCAGCAGGATTGTTGGGAATGTAAGTTAAAAATTAGTGGTAGAGGTTATACAATGTTTGTAACATAGTTTATATAGCCTTTTAGTATTAAATGTGTTCTCTTCTTTTATTCCTGGAAAATATTTCTTTAACATATTGTACAATTCGTACATTTAACTAATTCAAAATTGCACTGCCTTTAGCTAAATAGGATTTCTCTCCATAATTGAAGAAAATTATTGCATCAGTGACTAAGCATAGTGACACAACCACCAACAACACTGTTGTTTTGAGTATAATGGGCACAGCAAAATAACTTTCAAGGGTAATATAAGAAAGCCGCTTATGTCAAATATTTGTCATATGATTTAAGTCTTTTTATTCAATGTTATGGGCTTGAACAAACCTATAGCATTTAATGATTAAATGATACAATCTACTAGCATGAGCCTTTGTGGGAAGTGACTGGTTGGTTTCACTTTAATTCATTTTAGAGAGGTTCTTATCACAGCTAAGCCAGAGAAAAAAGAGTTTAGAGGATAGCTATTATTTAAAGATAGGACAGCAGCAGTCACTTGGGATTTACGGGAACAACATAACAGAAATAGGGGTCCACAAGTTGTTAAGAATTTATATAAGTCCTTTACCACAACCCACTAGATTTTTTTAAGGTATAAATATGTTTTTATCTCTTCGATAATGGAGATTAACTTTACCATTATGCATTTGAAATGTTTCCAATCCATTTCTTAGCACCCAGCGAAATCTCTATGATATCTTCAGGTTCTTGTTTATCACAGTCTTACCTTTCTATTAAATATTAGTATACGAATCCTTCAGCAAGTTAAGAGTCATATGACTCTGTACAACCAACATATGCTATTAATTTTCTAGTCAATAGATTTTTAAATGCATTGTACAAAGCAAAGAAAACAAACAAAACCAGAAGAGAAGCTTGCTATTGAGAACAAAACATTCTTCTGAAATGTTAGATTGAAACTCTGGTGCTCCCTTGCCTTGCTTTCTTCTGTTCAAATAGAGATTGTGGTTAGTTGGCATTGAGAAAAAAGGAAAATGTTGTAGATTAATACGTAAAATATGCAACAGGGTAGAAACTGAGTATGATAGCTTTGTTTCTTCTCTGCAAAACAAGGAATAACAATCAGAAGTTCTCTAAACTCAGAAGTGCTTCTTATGGTTTCATAATTGATTTAGATGTATATCATTTCTACCATGCAAAAATAAAGAAAATAGACACTAGAAAATGTATGGATATGTCCAAACAGTTTTGATTTTGAAAACTCATTGTAATTTGAATTGAATATATTACTATTATCTTTAAAATAGAGTTGCACATCTGCCTTCTTGTAACTTCAAAATCGTCAAAGCAATGTTTCCCAGAGTATCTTAAAATAATGATTTTTCAGAGATTATTATTTTCCTTATTCTATTTAAATAAAGATTCTAGGTCTACACACACACATTTATATTTGCTATACTCTATATTTACAAAGCTAAGGCTGAGGAGTGTGGATGGTAAGGATCTGGACACAGATGTAATTTTAATCCTAGGTCCACTATTAGTACTGTGCCACTTTAAGAAATTTAGTTAAACTCTCAAAAACCTTGCTGCTTTATCTGTAAATTGGTGATAATAATAATATCTACCAGCTATGGTTGTTTTGAAGATCATATGCTGCATCATAGTAAATAATAAATTTTAGTTAATATTGTATATTTACTGATAGAGCCTTTAATATTTTTATTCCCCCAAAGTTTGACCATGAAAGAAAGAGTCAATGGAAAAATTAATATTTCCCTGTAATTATATGATTTTTCTTTATGGGTTATCTCATCATCATAGCATTTAAAGGAAAATTCAAAGTTTTGTTTCAATTTCTAAAACCAGGCCGTTTCATCCCTTGCATGTGGTAGGGGTATGCTTAATAAAGTGTTTATTCCTTCTTGATAATTAGCAACAGATAGTCTATTTCATGCTTTCTCAAATTTCTCTGACTTCCTATTGCTTGCCTTTCTAGTTATTGGATCACTATAGAGAAAATTGTGTGGACATCAGTAGGTCTCACTGATAAGTTCAGTTTTATGTAATTTAAAAAAATAGCAAACATTCAATTTTGTACAATGGAATTGATTGAATACTTTATTTATTTATTTTTGTGGTATGTGGGCCTCTCACTGTTGTGGCCTCTCCCGTTGCAGAGCACAGGCTCCGGATGCACAGGCTCAGCGGCCATGGCTCACGGGCCCAGCCGCTCTGCAGCATGTGGGATCCTCCCGGACCGGGGCACGAACCCGTGTCCCCTGCATCGGCAGGCAGACTCTCAACCACTGCGACACCAGGGAAGCCCTGATTGAATACTTTAAATAGCAAATTTAGCTAATAAACTCTTCCTTAGAAGCTTAAGACACTCTTAAAAATAAAGTAGATGAATTCATTATTCTATGAAATTTACTTTGATCTTGAGATTGCTCTATCCCACCCAACTAGCTAACCAAACAGGAGTTCAATTTTTATATGTAGCATGTGGGTTCTTTGTCTTTTAATTCTCTGTAAGTCAGCATGTTTCCAAGGAAACTGAATTCAGTTTTTATCTGTGTACTGCCAAACACAAATTTGGGCTATGAGTAGGGTCTACCTGGATCAAGATGACATACAATATTAATCTTACAGTGACTAAAAAATCACCACAATACCATATGAGACCCTTTGAAAGCATTCCAAAAGATGTTGTGTCTTCATTTTGGGGTACTTTGTATAACAGAAACAGTTATATTATTCTTGATTATCACCAAGACAAATAATGCCAAATGATACCACAGTTTTCTGTAACCTTAGTGGTATAAGAAATTTGCATGAGGATCAGAATAAAAGAGAGACTTTTTCATTTTATTTATCTATCTAGATAATAGGACCACAGATTACCAAGGATGGTGAAGAGGGTATATATCTTCTGCTACTTTTTGTGTAATGCTAGAATCCACTTTCTTCATACTTGAAAATAAATTACTGTTCTCAAGCAAAGTCCTTGTTTTTATTATATATCAGATTCTCTTACAATTTCAAAAGTATTATTCCTTTCTAAACTTTTATATTAATTAGGAAACGAGAGTTAATTGTTCTATTACTTGTTATGAAAAAGTAGCATGGTATTAAAATAAAATTCTTCTTTATAAAAAATATTTTGAGAGTTTTATGAAGAATCTAATACTTGGAAATCTTGACATAACTAAGATGAAGCTCAAAGCGTCTTTTAAAAGTAAAATTATCAGAAGATTGGAAACTTTTATTTTATAGTTACTGAAATAAATTATTATGTATATATAAGACTATATATATATATATATATATAACTATTTATATATATATAAAAAACTTTTGAATCTGAAATTTGTTAATTTGGGGTGATGAAAATTGTAATATTAAAGAATACCCAATTTTCAGAAAAATAGCTTATTTTTTTGACGAGTATCAGACCTAAAGAATTTACATAGATAGTAAAGTGTTATTTGCATGATGTATTTTCTTGGGATAGTGAGCCTCCTTTTAAGATTAGATTGTTCCTCAGCATTTAGGAATAAGTTTTGTCTGGGAGAAACAAAATGGGTGTATAGAAGTGCACAATTTGTTGAGCAATAACAATTGGGGATAGATAAAGCAGATTTTAGACAATTTCTTATATTTTTTACTCTTAAATCTGTTATAGTATTTTCTGGTAGCTTCCAATTCTCTCTCTAAACACTCATTCTCATAATTAATTATGTCTTTGTATATCTACATTAGTTCACTAGTCTGAAAAATCATCATCTAATGGAGGACATTTTTAGGTTTTAGGGAGTATAATGATATCAGTTAGGAGTTAGTCTGGTCAAACACAAAATTACTGGGAATCATCTGGCTTCCTCCTGAAATTTGCTTTTTTCTTGGATATAGATATGTTTTGAGTGTGGCATGTCTAATATTCTATATCTTGAATACAAGATTGATTAATGCTCTCATTAAGCACCAGAAACATGCACAGACTATTTTATACAAAGCAAGCTTCATTAAGGCAGACACATTTGTCTTTTTTTTTTAACCTTACACATTAATCCTCAGTGCCTAGAACAGCGCCTTACTCCTAAGGCATAGATGATACATCTGCAGAAAAGATTCTGAATAAAATATTCATATAGTCTAAAGATCTCTTTAATAAAACTAATGAATCAATTTTTTTTTCTTTGTATTAAACCCAAAACAATAACAAATCAGTTTTTAGTTTGAATGAATGGTCAAAATTTATTGAATTGAAATGATAAACCTTTTACCTGCTCCTCCCCACTTAAAACACCCTGAATTATTGTCATGTTCACTTTCATTTGTATTAAGTAAAACTAATTTTGAATGGAGATGAAAAAATAGAATTACTTATACTTGACTAAGTGGTTTGAATTTTTTCCCCTGTCAAACCTACCAAAGGTTTTACCTCATTATATTTCTAGCTTAGGGTGATGGTTCTTTTACTAATTTCCTATGACACAGTGAATTTTGTCCCCTTCATTTTGCCGTTCCTTTAACTTGTATTTTCATCACCTGGGTAACTCAACTGACAAGTGTGTATATGAACACTGACACATCTCATCGATATATATTGTAGTCAAGGAGAGTAATTTGTCCAAAGATCATAGCCTGCCCAGCAATTTATCTCACACCTGCCCAGACAGACACAACAGTCTAGCTCATCTATCAAAGTTCATGATGTAAGCTCAGTGGAATTTGAAACTTACAATAAGAAAATGAAATGGGTGTAATCAAGATTACATGCAAGGTGCCATAGAGCATACAGTTACAGGGCCATACTTTAAATCAATTATTTGTCAACATCTAAACATTCAAGTATATTTGAAAATAGATATCCTTTTAAGTATATGTTTCTCACATTATGACTTCAACCAACGTTTCATGGATTTTAAATATAATAATTTCCCATCATGAACATGTAAGTTTGTAGAAACACTTAAAAATCTTTGAAATCTTTTAACTTAGAATTATAAACTAGGGGTTATGTCCTAAATACATAGAAAGGCACATTACAAATAAAAATCTTTGGTTCTGTGTTTCCAGCACATTTTCATTGTCTCATAGAATTCAAATGCTAGAATAAATTCCGACATTAGTCAATCCAACCTAATGCAATAAACATTAATCCTTTCCAGTTTATTATGGTGGCATCTTAACATCTTTTAATGTTTTAATATATTACCTTCAAAATCTTGTTCACCAGAATGAGCACTTGAAGTAGATAACAGATAATGGTAACCCTACTTTACAGATGAGAAAACTGAAATTTAGAGAGGATAAGAAATTTGTTCAAAGTCATAAAACTACTACAAGTACCAAGAACAGACTCTGGATCTCATGAAACCAAGCTGTTTTTCCACGATTCAAAACTGCCTTTTATAGTATTTATGTGTTTCAGAAAGAGCTGGAATGGACATTGGAGGGCATCTGGTCTAACCTACCTGACTTTACAGAAAAAAAATGAAGTTCAGGGTGAGAGGATAGAACTAAGATGAGAATTCAGGTTCCTAGAATCATCCACAAGATACACTTTCTAGAACAAGCGTCTCCTAAAATATTTGGTATGGTACTTGTTTACATTAGAGCATGTGAATTTATTGTCTCTATTTTAGCACTAATAATATAGAGGTAACATTTTCCAAACAAACTGTTCTAACCAGGAGATGATAGATGATTTTTTTAAGTGCCTATTCTCAAAACCTGTATATATCCAGGCACACACTAACAAGAAAATCTTGTGGTTTGAAATTTAAATGAAAAGCATCATTCTTGTGTACCATGAACCCACTGAAAGGGTTCAACTTTTTTTTTCCTACTCTTTATTTCAGCTTTGTAGATAGCAGAATTAGTCCTTGGAGCATAACTATATAGTCACAGAAATAATAGTTCACGTGAACATGAAAACCTTAACTATTGGTTTCAGTTTATAGTTGGAAATTGTAGCATCTTTGTTGTATAGATTACATTTTAATATAAATAAGTCAGTGGATAAAAAACACATTTTGTTTTTAGGTAGACTTAGGAAATTAATGTTAATAAGATCTTAAATATATTAGCATCTAATTAAAATAACAGCATTTGAATTAATTGATCTATTTATTCCTACTCTAGCCATCTTCAGATTTCATACACATGTAGTACAGGGTACATGTTAAACAAATTAATATGACATGGTGTGATAAATATCCTAAGTTCCACTTTTCCAAATGGTTCAAATGTACATAAATGTTTTGAAATTTATGTAAAGATTTGTGAAACTTATATCTGTGCTGGCAAGGAAGAAGGGGAAAACAATCTGAAGAGATTACATTTACTTAATTTCTCTGGGTCAGATGCTTCAAAATCCAGTACTTCAGAGAATGAAAATATGAACAAAGATCCAATTTGTCACATATTTTAACAGTTCAATAGATCTCCTCATCTATGAACTAGAGAACTATTTATTGTCTGCCTGGGTTTGAGATGAGGAAATGGAAAGAGTGGTTGAATCCCATGATAAGGTTGTGAGGTATCATCCTCTTCATTTCGTAGAGTACTATTGTTATTGATGCGAGCACAGAGAGAGCAGGTCACAAAGATCCAATATCATAACTTTTGTGTAAATAGTATCAGATTTTGGGGCTTCCCTGGTGGCGCAGTGGTTGAGGGTCCGCCTGCCGATGCAGGCGACACGGGTTCGTGCCCCGGTCCGGGAAGATCCCACATGCCGCGGGGCAGCTGGGCCCGTGAGCCATGGCCGCTGGGCCTGCACGTCCGGAGCCTGTGCTCCGCAAAGGGAGAGGCCACAACAGTGAGAGACCCGCGTACCGCAAAAAAAAAAAAAAGATCAGATTTAGCAGCCAGAACAACACTGAACTTGAAGTTAGGAAATGTACAGCTTGGTTTTGTCCTCAAGTTTCTTTGGTGTCCTTAGTGCTCACATAACCTCAGACATCTGTTTTTTCAGTTACAAAAGATTGAAGTTAGAGTTGAGGCTGTGACTTTCCTTCTACTTGTGAGTCTGTCATGAGACGACACTAAGAAGATCTTTTTGAAGTGTTGGATTTATTGGTTTTGATATCCTTGAAATCTACCTTGGTTTCTATTCAAAGGTAACTCATATTAATACAGCTCATTTATCCTTTGATTAACTGTTGGGCACTCACTACGTACGGGACTGTCCAGCCTGCACTGTGGAAAGTACCCATCGCCACACAGCACTGTGAGGCTGCAGTCATTACATTGGTTTAAGACTATGCTATCTGCTATCCTTCAGCTGGTAAGAATTACTGTACCCTCTCTTCAGATGAACTATTTCATTAGGCAATATGTGACCTCTGGTTGGAGCGTATTATTCTAATAATTACCCCGAGAGATGGAGAAAGCTGATTACCTTAGCATTTTAGCATCCTTATTCTTTGTGATGAACTTTTGCTGCTTCTACAGTTACAAAAATGCCATAGTATTTCTTAAGTTTGGCTTTTGTAGCTCTCAGAGAACAATTGTGGCGTTTGATAAGTTTTATGCCATGGCCACAAATCTTTTTTATGAGCTATTGTTTGCTCTATTATGATAACCTTAAGACTAGCACTGTAATTTTACTTTAGTGTTGCAGAGTGCTTTTACTGCGTTTTCAGATATATTCATTTTTCAAGCACAAAAAATGAAACTGTCTAAAAGCTGCAGCTGTACTATATGTGAATGAGTTTTGGTCTTGTTTAAGTGACCAAAGAATAAATAAGAGCAATCATACAGTACAAAGGGACATTAATGAGGGGGAAAATGTTACTTCAAACCATTCCTGTAACTTTATATTATTTGTTTCTGTATACAAATCTTAATAAGATTTCTGTCTTTTTCTCGCTGTTGCTGTCAACTAATTTTTCCTTGTCAGGTTTTGCCTTGATAGCAATGTCAGTAAAGTTTGTACATAAAGATAATATTTTTTCTTTTGATAAAACTACTACTATATTGCCTCAGTTTTCCATTTGGCATAACGAATAGTTAAAGGCCAAGAAGGTCTAGAATACATTTAAAGAAAAAAAAATTTACATCTTTGTGTTTTGATATTCTTTTCTTTCAGATGCAAATTTTATGACTGTTAATAACTAACATTTAGTAATAATAGTTATTATTTATTATGTATTATGATGTGTTAGGCAATGCATCCTGTGTTTTATATTCATTGTTTTTGGTGGATATCATCCCCATTTAACCACTGAGTAATAGAGGCTTAAAAAATTTACTTTGAGGACTTAACCAAAGACTTAGAGAACATATTATTATAGTCCATTGAGAGTCATTAGAACAAAGCATATCTTATTGCCACATATTCCCTCATGCTTTTCTAACTCCCTGAGGCAATTAAATAAGAGGAAAAGTGTAGCCTAAACTAAGTATGTGTTATTTTAATTTTTTATTCATTGCTAGTTATGAATTTCTTGTTAATTAAAGGTACTTAATGACTGATGACTTTGAAATCATGTGACAATCTATTTTAACCAAAATAAGATAATATATGCCATCCAGAGAGTTGTGCCTTTCTTAGCCCCAGTGGTCACCTATGACCTGAGTTGTATCATAATGCAAAACCTTTTGTGGCTTTTTATGCTGAAATCACCTTCAAAGCTTTCGTCATATTTTTCAGAATGTCCCCAGTTATCAGTGATATGCATCTGTATTCACTGAGGATGAAAACATTTTTCCAAATTGGTCAAAGTTAATCAAATGAAATTAAAACTCAGTGCTATACTTGGCATATGAAATATTCAGTAAACTTGAGTTTCGTTATTATTGTTCTTAGCATTAATATTTTAAGTTTATGTCTGTTAACTACACTGAATGACCAAATTAAGAAATACTGTTTGCAGCACTAAGAGTAATGAGATTAATTTTCTTATTTGGCTTTGGAATGACTCCAAAGGCAGCTCTAAAGGAGAAAATCTAAAATTTCTTTGATTAGTGACAGTATGAGGTAAATGCATACTTTCTCAAGTGATACAATGAAGGGCACTGTTAATTGGAATAATGAGGGCTAGTTTGTTTTATCAAAAACCCTTTTCAGTGCTTGATAATAATTTCATAATCGATAATATAAAAATGAAATAATAAAATTAAACACTTATGTAGAGCCTGCTGTATACCAGGCACTGTTCACTTTGTATCGATTCATTTCCACATAACAACTTTGTGAAGTAAGCTCTATTATTATCATCACCATTTTATAGATGAAGAAAGAGAGGCATGAGCTAAAATGTAGTAACTTGACCAAGGTAACAGAGCTAGCAAGTGGCAAGGCTAGGATTTAAACCGAGATAGTCTGGCCCTGGAGTCTATGCTCATAAAGCTGGGGACAATCAGCAACAACCACTTTAAAGTAAAATAGGAACTCATTGACTGACATAAAGATTATGAGGTGAAATTTAAAAATAACTAAATCAACGTCATTAGATTGACTTTAAAAATTATATTTTTATGTTTTAATCAAAACCAGTAACAATTTCAATTAGATTTTGTATTCATATATTTGTTTTCCATTAACAAGAATTTTAAAAATCTTGCAAGACATATAAGTTTTGTTTAAATGGAATAATGGAGAAACTTCTGGTGGTTCTTGACCCACAGCACTTTAAAATATTCATACAAAGTTGTCCAGCATTTTGGAAAATGATGTTTCTTTATAAACATTGTTATTTTAAAGCACAATATACATGAAAAATGTTATAAATAAAATATACTCAAAAGACATGAATTTTCAGGTCACTAGATGCATTAAAGGCAATTAAAGAGCAATTTTGAATATTCCTGGTTCATATGAAAACTAGCTTATGTTGATCTCACGAGCAAAGAGTGGCCTCTAGTTGTAAAAAAAAAAAAAAAATACAAAAAGTTAAAATATAGGAAGATGTTTTAAATATATCTCCTAGGAAACATTATTTTAATTTTGTTTTAAAGAAAAGAATCAATTTATAACAGTGATGCATGTTTTAAGACTTGTGAATTTGTAAGTTTTTACTGAGGAAATGAAAACAATAATTTGAGCGTTTTTATCCCTTCATTTCTATTATAAGTTTCTGCAAAATGTTAATCCCATTTTTTGGGAATTAAAATTCCTCTGAACTATTTTGCTGAATATATCTGAAATTTGGGTACATGAATAAGCTTTTAAATTACTTGAATAAAAAAGTTTATGCTTGCTCAATTGTAGTATATTTTGTAAGAATTTACCTAATGTTTTTTACTTTAAGCAGCATCTGCTACCTTTTGTCTTAATGATAATTTCAGATATTCTGGGATTTGTCGCTAAAGTAATGTTAACATGAGATCTATTGTTATATGTTGAGATAATGAAGAAATATCACTTATATATTTAGATTCCATTTTGAGAGAATCTTAGCTGTTTCAGTTTGGTTTCTTGTTTGTCCAAAGGAGTTAGTCACTAGAAATCTTACATGAGCTTATCCGTGGAGATTTGTGAGAAAGGGAATCCTTGTGCACTGTTGGTGGAAATGTAAATTGGTGCAGCTACTATGGAAAAGAGTATGGAGGTTTCTCAAAAAACTAAAAATAGGGCTACTGTAAAATCAATTTTACAAACCATTTTTAGAGAAGACTGTAAAAGGTTGAGAGTTTGCTAGAAATAAAGAGCTAAATTCCTTTACAGTTACTTAGAGAATTTCTTGCTGGAAAAAGTCAAATTACATACACTAAATTACTTTTTTAATTTTTAAAGAAAAAATTATTTGTGTCTCCAAAATCCAAAGAACTTTAAGCTTTCATCCATGATGGGTGTAATTTTACTATATATATATATACATATATATATATATATATATATATATACACACACACATACATATATATATATATATATATATTTTTTTTTTTTTTGCAGTACGCGGGCCTCTCACTGTTGCGGCCTCTCCCTTTGCGGAGCACAGGCTCCAGACGCGCAGGCTCAGCGGCCATGGCTCACGGGCCCAGCCGCTCCGCGGCATGTGGGATCTTCCCGGACCGGGGCACGAACCCGTGTCCCCTGCATCGGCAGGCGGACTCCCAACCACTGTGCCACCAGGGAAGCCCACTATTTTTTAAAAAATGTTTTTCTCTCATTTTTTTTGGAATGAATCATTGAAAATATTAATGATTAGGGAGCTTAAATTATTTCAATTTATTATATTACAATATTGTTACCATGCAAAATTTTTTCTTAGATCATTTCCCATGAAATTATATTTTTTCAATTCTAATACAATGTCTAACAATGCTAAGGTTTTAATCTCTGATATCTTTTATTAAAATGTTACTGAAAGAGATCATATTTTCCCACCTTTGGAACACTGCTACTTCAGAATTTAAACATAACTTTAATTACCGAAGCCTGATGGAGCAGGAATTGCTGAGGGAGGGAAATGTTGCTGAATTAGAACTTGAACTTGAGTCAAGAGTTAATCATTTTTAGAATTGTGCTGGCTTCTTAATAGTGCTTCTTTGAAACTTCCAGAAACACATTTCCATCTTAACCCCATTCAGGAACATTGATTTACAACTAAATTATAGGTGCCAGATAATGAGTAGTATGCACAAATACAGATTCTGGCTTTATTTTGCTCTTCTTCGGTAGAGATATCTTTCCAATAATGGGAACTTTATCCTCTTATCCTGTGGGTTCTATGGAGAAAAATGATCTGTTAGTGCTTTTAAATGAAAATCCTGCTGAACAAGACTGCTTACTCTTGGCACCTGGGCAAAGGAAAAAAGGTGGATTTTTTTTTTTACCTTCGGAAAAAAGACAGGGAAAGTATTGTGTAACCTCTCATGTAGCTCATTACAAAATCTGAACTTCAAAAGACTGAACTAGCAATAAAAGAAAGAACAAGTTAGGATTCATAAATCAGAACTTTGAACTAAAATGAGAGAGTAGGACTTATAAACTCAATCAAAATGACATCTGTCCAAAAAACACTGATGTATTCCTTAAAGTGCATGGGAAAGATTTGTAAGTCAAAAATATTTTTAATTTAGGATTTATTGGCATGATTCATGACTGTCCTAGATTTTATAAATCTGCTAATGAGCTTGTAAATGTAGCATTTTTTTTGAAAATTTATTTAAAGCGTATTGTATAAAGCTATTCTGAGGTATGTAAACTATTTTGTTTATATATTGTTTTCTTAAAATTCTAAGATTCAAACTAGAGAGTCATCTCCTTAGATCTCAGTTATATGTTAATTTGGTACTTCAAGCCCGGGTTATTTTATGAGGAATGTTAATGAGTTTTGTGGGAATGTGTTTAATTTTTTATATTGAACATGAATCTGGCCTTATATGGTTGTTTTTCTTTTAATACTTCTTTATTGTCTACTCTGTGTCCAGCTGACTCACTTCTGTCATCACCTTCTAACTCTGTCTTACCCACACCAAGTATCCTTTTAGCAGGCAGACTCATTTATATTTCTTTCTAAGAACAAGAGTTTTGCAGAGTTCTTTAAACAATTTACAGCATCTTCATGTTGCAAAAGCATCTTATTTTGAACTGGGCATTGCTTTGCCTGCTGAGTGAAAGGAAAATCAGAGCATCATCTTCAAACTGGATGGAGATGAATAACTGTATAATATCATTTATGGAAAAACAAGGTTTCTACACATTTATCAGTCATGAGGTTTATGTTATAATAAGTTCTTCCAAGGGCTTTATGTTGATATATCTACATATCAATACAGCCATAGAATCTTTGTAGTAGAGTTGGATCTCAAATTTCAACTCATTTTGAGTATTAATGACTTTAGCTTTTTAAATCCATCCGTGTGTGTAAATTTGATAAAAATCACCAAAATAAGATTAACTTAATTTGCTTTTATCAATTACTAAGAAATTCACAAGATTCAAATTCTAACATTACCAAGTGGTAGATTGTGAACAGTCTCCTCATACCCACTTTCCCCAATCACCCAGTTCCTCTTCTCATGAAAACCAGTGTTGCAAATACCTTCTGAAAGATTCTTACTACAGTTGACCCTGAGCAACATGGATTTGAACTGTGTGGGTCCACTTATACATGGATTATTTTCAATAGTAAATACTACAGTACTACATGTTTCGAGGTTGGTTGAACCATGGATGCAGAACCATGGATGTGGCAAAACCTCAGGTACAAAGGAACCGCACATGTGGAGGGCTGACCACAAGTTGTACACAAACTTTGAACTATGCAGAGGGTTGGCATCCCTAACCCCCAGGTTGTTCAAGGGTCAACTGTATAATAATTTAAAACAATACAGAGGAGTATGAAGATTAAAATTTTAAAAAGTTAACCCAAATCCCACCTTCCCAATAACCATTGTTAATATCTCATAAACATTATTTTAATAATTTCTCAATGCATATATGCAGTTGGAAAATAGAGATAGATGAATAGAGATGAATACGTAGAAGTAATTTAATTAAATAATTATTTACATGTGATATTAGGAAAAGACGTATTATATTTAATTTTGCTTCATTATAATATATATTAGTTTCTGAAAAAGCTCTACTATGTTATGGGGGAAAAAACCCTGAAAAAATTTGAGAGCTTGGGTTCATTGTGCACTTTTTGCTACCTGTTTCAACTTAGCATGACACCCAGTAAATTTCTGCTTGTAAGATGTTGTAAATAGCATACTTACTACACCTTCTGAGGAACCCCAAACCTTGATTGCTAATATTTTTTATTTTTTTGTTATCTATAGTATCAAGAATGCATTTTATTTTATAATAGTAATTTCCAACTTTTTATTAGTTTTCTTTAATTGAAATGGATTCAATGCTTAGTACCAGTTTTATTACTACAGTTGCTTCATTTCTGAGTGTTTTTGAGTAATCTCTTATTTAGTTGGATTTTTATTTTATAGTTTAAAAATGCAGGTCATTTAAACAAAGTTTTACATGATGTCATATATATATAATAAAGCACAATTTCCACTTAACTTGGTCTTCAAATATTTTTTATTTGGTATTGCATTGAATTATTATATTTTAAAACACTGTACATTAACTTTTGTAAAAATACTACCTGTATCTTCTAGTACAAAAAAAAAACCAAAACACTAAATTTGTATCAGGAATGTAGAGATATTTACATCTTAAAAACCAAAAAGTGAATTACAATACTGCTACACTGCAGTCATTTCTGCTTTTTAAAATAAATATTTTATGTGATAACATTCAATATGATGAGCAGTTATGAACAACAGACATTTACATATACTTCCAAAGTCTTATTGAGACTATCCTATTTGCACTGGATACCAATCATAGGTGCAACCATAGTTAGTATCACATGTATATGCCTGTTGGTTCATAATGTGCATATTTGGAGTATTAATCCCATATTGCTGAGTGTCATCATTACAGTTCTGGTCAGTCCCTGTTGTATTACCAGTCCTAAAACTGCTCTGTATGCCAACAGACACAAAATGACTTTCAGTACTGATGTAATTTGTGATACTGTAAACACCATTTTGAGGTCTTGCCCCCAAATCTCTCTTAAGCAGATGGAAGTAACCTCTTGTTATAATCTTCTCTATATCTAAAGGTATTTAATCCATTGTTTTTTGTGTGAATAATGGGTCCGATGGACTCCTCTGCCCCTAGAATGACCTGAACCTATTCTTTTTAATTCTTTTCTCTCCAGAGTGTCCATACTTATTTCCAGATAGGGGCTCTTTCCAACTTCCTCCTAATCAAGATGTGTCAAACCATATATACTGTCTGCAGTCTTGGTCATCGGTGTAAGAAAACACGATATTGGGGGTTTAGTTGGTGGGGAAGAAGCTGGAGAGAATTGAGTGTGATGAGTTCCAGGAGGTGGCTTTGCTAACAGTGGGGTCTTGAGGGGTTGGGGGTGGCAATAGTTGAACTGGAGCTACTGGACTAGAGTTTTAAAAAGGGTTTATCAGTACTGTGGTCTGTAAAATTGTTTATTGTTTTATTGTTTTATTGTTTTAAAAAGGGTTGTTTTAAAAAGGGTTTATCAGTACTGTGGTCTGTAAAATTCTTTTATGCTTGAAGAAGCCTGCCCATTGCCTTTAAAGTTGAAGGATCACTGACTCTTTTATAATCAGAATTATTAAATCATTAGATTTATTGAATGATTTGAATATGGATTTCTGGTAGCTGATGAATGGTATAATTTTGTGTGTGTGTTTGTGTAAAAGATTCACGTACAGCAGGTCACTAGAATAGGGGGATAGATCTTAGAGAATCAGAAAAACTTATTGTTATGGTTTATTCTTCTTTTCCCCATCTTTACTGCCCCCTTTGGGGACTGCCTCATCTAATTCCCTGTGAACTATAGTTCATTAAACATGTGAACTTCTTTTACCAGTAATCAGTGGAGTATTTTGCAAACTCACAAACACATATTTGAGATCCCTTGTGTGTATATTTTTAATAGTAGCAAGGCTGTGTTTTCATAGGCAGAGTGAAGGAGCGAGTTAATGAATTTAATATTACAGATGGCCAATCTGAATAGTTCAAGCAAACATTATCTCTTCCTCAGTAGGAAATTTTTCTGCTTGAATTACTCTGGTAATTGCCTCAGGTCTCTACTTTACCTGAGTAGGCGAGGCGGTCTTCAGTTTCCTCTAAATATTCATAGTTAAATTAGACTTGACTGAGAACCTCAGCCTCACAGGGATTTCATGGGGAATTTGGAAGGTTCAAAGGGTTAGAGCCTGGTAGCCTGACCCCTAAATAACAAAGTGACAGCATTGTTGCAGTTTCAGTTCAGGTGTATGCTCCTATCTAGGTGGGTTGTTTGTTTGTTTTGTTTGTTTGTTTGTTTTTTGGTCTCTTAAAATGTAATTTTTGATCTTTGGAAATATGAAAAATAGTTTCTTTTAGCGGAGAACACAGTATTCAGCTGATACTTGATATCTGACAAAATACAAATGAATTCAAGTGAAAAAGAGTGGCTTATTATTTTCTCCTGCCCCCTGACCCTGGGACATGGTCTGTGAGCTTATGACCCTATGATATTATTTAACAGAGGATAACGCAACAGGAGACCCCTAGAGTCAGCTCTGAGAGAGATTTGGGCTGTGTGTGCTACTATGGGTGTAAGTTGTTGTTTTGGGAGAAGTGCACCTGATAAAACACATTTCTTTTAGAAAAGGAAGTAGGATTTGAGGTAGGCTAATGGGTGATGAATAAATGATTCTAAATATATATATATATATATATATATATAAAACAGTAAAATGTGATTTTTGTAATCTAAAGTGCACTTTCATTCCTCTGTATAGTCCTATTGAGAATGAACTGGAAACATTGTCTATATTGTGGAATTGCTTGTGAATTTTAGCAGAGTATAGATATCTGTATGCCATTGCATCACTGCTTGTTTTAACTCAGGGTTTAATTCTATAGCTCTTTTTAGCAATCTTAATTGCAATACCATATCCCGAGTCAAACCAATCAATACAAAATCTATTTTACCCCTAATAAGCAAATGACTGGCTCCATTAACATCAGCAACTGCCTTGCCTAAGAAGTGAGAGAAGGCTATGTTTGCTAGCGATTTTCTTACCATGAAAATTGTCTATGTCATGCATTTCAGAGACCCAATTTGAGCAAAGGTTTTTCAGTGAAGAGTATAACAAATAAGCAGAAATGGAATTTGGAACTTGAGTTCAGACAACTCAAGATTGTACAGCAGAGAGTCAGGTTGATAAGAGAGAGAGGGTGAGAAAAACAGGATGATTTCATACACATTTTCATCTGCCTGAAAAAGGAGAAGAAAATGGTGAGGAGAAAAGATTCTCCTTACCTTTGGATGAAATTATCATCACCTATACCAAATCTTTGAGCACTTTGAGGAGCCGAGCCCAGAAGTGCCCTGAGGTTTATAGTGATTGCTTTGAGATGTTATTGGTTCAGAGGTATTTTAGCCCTAACAACTCATTTCAGGAAAGCCTTCCTCTTTTGATAGTTTAGGATCTTTAAAATCCCTTTCATTGTTACACTAAAAAATGTCCTATGGTGGTTTTGACTATACAGGAAATGTCAATATTTTGGTGAATACATTTTGTTTTCTATTTGAGAGCTCTCTAAAGGAATATGTCTGTGCTTTCCCTTCATTTATTTATCTGTTCTATACTCTGTGCTGGGTAATGAAGATGAAAAGATGTTCTTTCCTTGAGGAACCCAGTGATACAGGGAGATAGCTATTAAAACTCAGAAATGTAAAGGCTAGTAGAGGTTTCTACCATGTTAAAGGAAAAGAAATTGTTTATTAATTTGCTTCACTTTTCAAAATAACATTTTTTTGGCTCTAATCTTGGACCAGCATTATGTGCTTTACACACTTGATCCCATTTAGCCTTTATAATACTCTTGTAAGTAGATATAACCAGTATCCCTATAGTAAAAATAAGGAAACTGAGATTAAAAATTGCCACATTTCTGAGCCAAAGCCACACATCTAGTGAATGTCCAAGCCTGGATTCACATCCAGGCCTGCTGGATTCCAGAAGCAAGTTCTTTACTCATTAGCTTAAACTTCCTCTCTACACAAGAATCATATTATATAATATGCATACATCAGTGACTGCTCAATAAAGAACATCCTTGATAATCCTTATGTAAATTTATTTTTTATTCTCAATCTGTATCATCTACTTTTTTACACTGTGTTAGTATGTTATATCTCAATAGATTTGAGAACTGTTTGTTTACAATATTTTTTAAATGGATAGTGAATATTTACAAAATATGTATAACTTACTCTGGATATATAAAGTCTGTTTCTTGCAGTTTGAAGCTTACAGAATTTTTATGGCTCATAGAAATCTCCTTTATTACAATCTTCAGAGCATTTCTAATTTTAATGGGATAATTGGTTTAGTTCAAACCACTATTATACTTTCTAAATATTAAAATTTATATATAATAGATTTAATACCATAATAAGCTAAGTGACCTACAATAAGATATTTTCTTGTTCAAAACTTGTATGAGTTTTTATTATAAAGTTTTAAGGCTGTATGCATATATTTGTTTTCTTAGATTATTCTAAAAGAAATTTGACAAAAGTACCCAATACTTTTGTTCACAATGGCTCAGTTTTCAGTTTTTGATTCCTTTATTCCAAACACACAACATCAGATAAAATATGAAATAGTTTTCTAAACTAAAAAGTCAGTTTCTTTGCATTGGCAATGAGGAGTATAGTATGCATCTCCCATGAAATGTAAATATCTGAAGATGCAGCTCTTGAAAGAGACAAAAACTGACTCAAAGTTTGAAGACAAAGCCTGATGTGGAGCTCTGTTTCAAGTGAAATTACGTTAAAAAAAATCAAATCCTGTTGCCATTTTCACCTGTAGTTATAGCTTTCCATAAGCTTTAAGCCTAAAGAAGTTAGTAACTGAACAAAATTATTTGTTAGCTTTGAGATTGAATCCAAGATTTATTCTTCCAATAACTTTGTGGAGCAAAAGTGCCAAAATGTCCTTATAACTTCAGGTCAGGTTTATATAGCACCAACTGTAATATCACTGGACAGGGAAAAATCATCACAAAGAGAGAGAAAAATAAAATCAAACCCTATCACCTAAATAAACTTCAATCTAGGAACCCAAATTCTAAATGAGAAGAAATAAATTTCTTCATTTCAGAATTTCTGATTCTAAGAAAGCTTAAAGACATTTAGAATATAAATTCTCTATTGAAAAATTATTTAACTTTATAGTATACATGTTTATTCTAAATTCAAGAAAGAAATGGATTAAAGTAAGTTAATAGGAAAACAGTACTTATGAAATTTGGGAATAAAAATACAGTCATTGAAATTTTAAAAGTGCAATAGATTTTGCATTTGACTAGAAACTATTGCAGAAATAATTAATAAATTGAAGGTTAGCACTGAGTCATTAATCTAGAATATACAACTGAGAGATGAAGATAAAATAAATATAATAGAGCAGCTATGATAAATTGCAGAACTCTAATATCTACCCAAAACAAGTTCCAGAAGAGAGTAGAGACAATGGAAAAAATGCAGTCTTTGAAACTAACACAAAAATAATTTAAAAGTGACATTTCAAAAATCAATGCATAGCCACTTCAAGAATTTCTTTTAAAATGAACATTCCTTATTTTTCTTTTGTTACTTTTTTTAATAAGCATATCTACATCTGCTTATGAACTAGTGGTGTAGGAATTAGAAATACATTGATTGATATTCCTGTAATTTTCAATTGCTTGCTTGTCATAACATTTTAAAATTCCAGAATGCATCCTTATTATTTTATGAGAAAAAATCCACAGTTTATTTATCCTATCTGATATTATTATATGAGATGAATATGTGATGCCCTTGGGGAAACATATAACAAAATCAAAAGTAGAGAGCTCAAGTAAATCAATATAAATATCAACAAGGTGAGCATATTGCCCTTGTGTTTGCTGGAATATAGCTGAATGGAATGTTGATAGGAAGCCCAGACAAATATGAGATTTGAGTATGTCTCCAGAAAACAAAACTGAAAGCATGAGGTAATCAATGGCTATATCTACATAGACAAATATTGTCAAAGCAAACAATAATCCAATTATTATAAAAATTTATATTTGAATGCTTACTTATCAAAGAAAGAATGTGAAGATTAGATAGATAAATATAAAAGGTAGAGGGAGAGAATAAATGAGAGAGTGTGAGAGACAGATTTATTATAAGGAATTTGTTCATGTGATTATGGAGGTGAGAAAGTCTCCAGATGTACTGTGTGACTTGTCAGCAAGCTAGAGCCCCAGAAAAGTTGATGGTTTAGTTCTAGTCTGAATCTAAAAGCCTGAGAACCAGGTGAGCTGAGGGAGTAGTTCCCATCTGAAGGGCAGCAGACTTGAGACCCAGGAAGAGCTGATGTTTCAGTTCAAGTGTGAAGGTAGGAAAAATCCTGATGTCTCAGGGCAAAGGCAGTCAGGAAAGAATTCTCTGTTACTCAGGAGGGTCAGCCTTTTCCTTCTAGTCAGGCCTTGAACTGATTGGATAAGGCCCACTCACATTACAGAGGGCAACCTGCTTTACTTAATCTACTTATAATGTTAGTCTCATCCAAAACCACCCTCAGAGACACACCAGAATAAGGTTTGACCAAATATCTGGTAACCCTGTGACCCAGTCAAGGTGACACATAAACCATAACAATGGGTAAACAAATAATTGCCCTAGCCACCATTTCTGCATTTCTTGGTCTTAGCTGCTTTTCTTCCACAAGATTCTGTCCCATTTTCCTGCAAGTGTTTTAATGGTTCTTCCTCCACAAAACCTATCGAAGACTGATTTAAAGTATCTTGAGTGTCATCATGCTGTAATAAAATAAGCTGTAGTTGTGGAGATTAAATGATGGGTAACCACTACAAAAGTAACAATAAATAAAACCAATAATTAATATTATATACAGTTTTTAATTATGAAGGGTATTAAAAGATTAGCTTAAAGTTAACTATATGCCTTAATTCCAGGCTTGGATATTGATCAGCTTGTAAAACGTAAGAGAGGCCCTGATCAAATTTACTTGCAGACTTCAAAATATGTATGTTTAAACATATCTTAATTTGAAAACTGTCCAATGTTACAGAACAGCCAAAATAAAACAGAAGTAATCAAAATTGCTGCAATTCAGTTACACGATGTTTACTATGAGCAAGGTGTCTTCTAAATTTTCTATACTTATTATCTGATTTTATCTCACTCTATGGCATTTGAACTTCTATTATTCCTATTTCATATGAGGAAATGAAATCTTAGAGTTCAAGTAAGTTGCCTAAGTTACAAAGTTATGAGATGGCAGAGCCAGAATTTGAGTCTCATTCTAGATAAGTGATTTGCTCTAAGCCAGAGAAAAACTTTCTTTAATGAAGCTGTCATAAACTCCTATATAGGAGAAAATTGGTATCTTCAAATGGTGAATCTGACTATGAAAACAATAACAACAGTCTGGAGTAAATAAATGTAATTTGGTAAATAAAGTAGATAATTACTTACCAAGTAAGTAATTTGGTAAATAAAGCAGATGATAAAGTTGGATATTGTAAATTACAATTTTTAAAGTGAAATGTAATAAGTTTCTCACTTATAGATTATGAAGGATTTTTCATGGTGGTATGCTCCAAAAATATTTTTAGCATTGCTAGTATTTTCCAGAAGGGTAAACTGTACATAGAAGGATGATAATGATCTGATTGTAAAATTTCTAGAGATTTACAAAAGAAAAAAGAATCTTATTAATCTATGATTACTAACATAGACTCTTCTAAATTATATTTCTTTTTGAGTTTGTTCCACTTACCCTGTAGATGTATTGATAATGAAATGTTGATGGTGGCGATGATGATAGTGTAGTGATCAATACATGGAACGTAATGAGCTATGCTCTATTCACTATTCCAAGTGCCACCTATGTATTAGGATTTTTAAACTGATAAAATATTTATGAGGTAGGTATTATGCCATAGTGGCCCAGAGAGATCAAATGTACTATTGCTAATATCCATTAAATCTGTTATTGTTTTTGCATATCTTCATGAGTATTAGAAATTCTGATGAGAACATGTAGCAGTTTACAGAGTAGCTCTACATAATCTTCCTAGCAACCTTTGATATAGAAGAGTCAGAGGTGATTACTGGCTGGTCCTGGATAATGGGTCTAGCAAATAACAGAGTCAGAACACTGGGTCCAGAGGTTATACTCTTTCCATGCACCAGACTCCCTTAGTATTTGTTATATATAACTTTGAAGAGCAACACATAGCCTCAAAACACAGTACTCTGTGTTTAGGAATCCTAAAGTTAAGATCCTATATGAAAGTTTTGCTAAATAGAATGAAATAAACTATCATTACGAAGACTCTATGGGTTCCTTAGGAAGAGAAATTAATGAAAGCTTCTTTATGTTGTAAAACTAACCTAAACAATGTTTTTTCTCAGTATTTATTTTCTCAACATGTGTTACTTTTTCTATGAGGAATTAGAAATCATTTTGAGAGGTTAATTATATTTTTGTGTTGAATAAAAAGCAAGATTATTGAGTAATATTGTAGACTCTTATAACAACATATTGTCAGGAGCTTAGCTGAGATGGGAGAGACAGAAATGAACTGTTAAGTGTTGGAGTAGCCATTTAAAGCAACAAGCTAAAAATGAAAGACTTAGGCATTTAATCACTTATAATGATGATATAAGTAAGAGTCTAAAACCAGAGAGACTGCTGACTCCTTTGTTCCATTTTCCTCCGTGGAATGGGGCATTGGTCAAGGGTCAGGTGGATCAGCCCCGGAGTAGGGGTGGTCTCGCTGTTGAGGAAGCCCAGAACCAAAGGCTTGGCCATTCATTCTTATGGACTTTGGGGTCCAGAAGAGGGAAAGGAGGAAGAGCTGGGAGTGGAAAAGATTAGGCATTTAGATTGAGGAATAGTGTCTTTAAGTGTTCTCCTCTCTCTCCCCCTATTCCCTCTTCCCCTCTCAACAAGTAGGCCTCAGCAAAGGCTCTTGAAGAAGACCTGTTGTCAAGGCCTCAGATAAAGAGGCCTAGGAGTAAAGGCACCTGGGCTAAGAATGCAAATATGTAAAGAGCATGACTGGCAAGGGGGCCTGAGACCTTGAGTGCAACTCCCTTCAGGGACAGCAGTGCATTGGCTGTGCACCACGTCTCCAGTGAGGAGGGCAGCCTTCCCCCACGAGGCTTGCCAGGGAAGCCTTTATAATTGCCTAGGTTTGGACCTGAAAAATTAACACAAAGATTTTTAACCAGGGACCAGACTTTTTTTTTACATGGAACATAATGAGCTATGTTCTATTCACTATTCCAAGCGCCACCTATGTATTAGGATTTTTAAACTGATAAAATATTTATGAGGTAGATATTATATGGTTATATGAGGTAGATATTGTAATATATATGAGGTAGATATATTATATCAACTATATGGTTGGTCAAACCATACTTATCACATGGTTATCTGATAAATACAATATCTTTCTTCCCACCCACTACAAACATTCCTAATGAATCCTGCTGCAACCTAATGCAGTTTGCAGGATAAATAGACTTAATGTTTCCTTTTTTCTTGATGAGGAAAGTTGTTCTGATACCTGATATTTAGAGAATTGTCTGACATTCGTGTTCTTTACTGTGGCCTTTTGCAAAATCTCCACATGCTTCAGGCTAAAAGAACCTGCGACTTTGAGATGCCCTTTTACCCAATAGGCGTTATTAGCTATACTCCAAGAGTATTTACCCTCTTCTACCACCTTTAGCTCCCTTTTCTTTTTTCAATTCTAATTCCATCTGTGGAATTATTTCCAACTGAATGTAATTGCATTATTAAGCAAATATATTGAAATGCCCTTCAAAATACCTTGGGGCTTTAGTAATACTTCCTATACTGAGAATTATGATTGGGAGGAATTTTAGTATGTACGTAAAATACATAGAGAATATAGATATATTGACTATATAAATATACATAGAAGGTTTGATTGTGTAGTCCTTCATGAGACCTGGGAGAATTTTTATTCCAGAATTCCTATAATGACTTGTGGGTCACTCATATGGGGCCAAATTTAAAAAGTGGCTGTGCATATAAAAGGTAAAACACAGTATTGGGCCTTCAAAGAAATTAAGGAAGTGTAGGAAAAATATCCAGGGCCTTTGAGCTATATTTCTACATCTATGAAGAACTGAGGGATATAAATTGTAAGAGGGTAATAAGGCATGCACTATGACCATATAAACATACAATCATGTAGCAAATTGAGAAAAATCTATTGGTTATTCCAAACATGCTTATTAAAAATCACCCCAAATGGTTATTATTGCTGTTTTTGTCTTTTGTTTCATCTCAACCATTCAAATTACATTGCTTCCTGGATTGTGATAAGACCAAGGAGACAGGATTCAAGAACCCTGAACCATGAAATCAGAATGATAATGAGCATTTAGATAGAGAGCCAAATATGGGGTAGCTGGGAGTCTCAATATGCACGTTCTCTGAAATTCAGAAAATGCATGTTTAAAAATCACTTTGGAATTACAGAGGGAGGACGTTGAGGAAAGTATCTACAATGAGAGATGATAAAAGGCAGTTAACTACATTAATAATTTAGGGTGTCTAAACGCATTATTTATAGCATTCTAACAATCTGTCTTTATTGTTTTATTTTAGTGTAAAATTAATGATAAGGGTTTTTATGGATTTTCTGGTTATCATAGTTCTCAAACTCTATTTTCTCTATAAGATCTTAAATATTTCCACTGTCAGTTTTCTATGTTAGTAATTTTTCAAGATCCTCGCTCCCATATTTGAGAAAGGCCTATTATTGATCCACGAGTTGCCTTTGTATTTGTGCTTGAATCACTTTGTAATAATTACATTCATTGAGTTACTGCTATGAATTACGTACTCTACATACATTATTTTATTTAACCTTTAAGACATTTCTGTAATAAATGTTATTATCTACATTTAACAAATGAGAAAATTGAGGGTCAGAGGAGTTAAGGTACTTGCTCACATTTTGCACAAAACTTATGTGACAGGATTCATACTCAAGCCAAAATGACTCTAAAACTCACTTATACACCGTGGTACAGCTCCCTTCTCTAAGCTACAATTCAGAATAGATAGATAAACAATATAAGGGAGGTAAAAATGCATATCATGGACTGAAGTCATATGGTTTATTTGGAAAATCTCTACCTTATGAACAGCTTTCAGTGGTGAATCCCAAGAATTTATTGCCTTTAGTGTGCTTCTGTGTTTTCTTTTTGGCATGGGTATTTTAACGTTGCCTTTCCTCACACCAGTGGTTGCAGAGAAAAATGACAAATCTTGAGGGAAATGATCTAATAACTTTAAGGCAAACAACAAACTGAGGGCTGTTTTTCAACTTGTTGAAAATGTGAAATGGAAAATATGAGGTCCTGAGATGGGTAAGACTTTATTTATAGCTGCATACCTTCAGGTACTTTAACCCACAATATGAACTGGGTCAGAGATAGGGAACTCAGAACATGAGCATTATTTTCCTCTGAATTATTTAGCAGTACCTTACAGATGCATGGTCCATATCTGTATCCTTTTCTCAATCCCAACGAAGAATGCATTTTCCATGGGTGTCTTCCAATTCAGCTTCCTGGGCCACATTTCAGACCTATTCCAATGTCTTGTAAAACTATATCTCTTTCTCTCTTAATTTCTAGGTTATTCTAAAATGCTACCAGATTTAGATACCTTCACTTGTCCAGAGAAAAGAATACTAGGAAATAGAAAAAAAGAAGCTTTGTTGACTTTGATATGTTAATTATGAGACATTACATTGGATCAAGACACTACCTTTATCATTTAATAAAGGATTATGTGTGTCTAAAAATATGGCAGTTTTTGAATTTTTAGTTTTCAACTATTTAACATTTTTAAATATTGAGCGTTTATAATAGGTTTTAATATCTAGCAAAAATAGTCTCTGTACTGCCTTACATTTTCAATGTTTTTCTGGCTAGTTTGCCTTTGTTTTTTAACAAACACATATAAAAGCAAAAACAGAACCAACCTTTTGTTAGTTTTATTGGTGGCACCTTAAATCTTGTTGTTACCTTAGATTGAAAGGATGCCTTTATTATTCTAATCTTTTTTTTTCATAAGGACATGGTATATCTTTCATTGTGTTCAAGTCTTCTTTTGTGTCCTTCAGTACCATTTTCAAGTTTTCTTCACATAGATAGATATTGTGCATTTCTTGTTAAATTTGTCCCTAAGTATCTTTTCTTTCCTTTTATAGATAGTCATTGCTTTCGTTGTATGTTGTGATTGTGTTTTATGTGTGTATGTACTTTAATATATGTAGTTGCTATTATTTTATATATATTTTATTATGTATATTTATATATATGTTTTATATATATATATGTAGAGAGAGAGAGAGAGAGAGAGAGAGAGTTTCAATCTTATGAATCTATTAATTTGGTAACCAAAGGTGTTATTGCAATTCTTATCTTTTGTAATATTTTTTAATTGATATGGGGCTTTCCAGTTTAAAACCTTATCCTCTATTTCCTTCCTGTTTGTCAATTTTTATGTCACTAATTTATATCTCTTTCCTAATTGTATAGGCTGATACATTCAGGATATATAAAAATAATAGTGCTGATACTAAACATTTGACCTATTTCTGATTTCAGCGTGAATGCCTATAGTGCGTTCTCGTTACACATGATACTGTTTACTAATATGTTAGGATTTTTGCAATAACATTCCTAAATTAGAGTGGCTTGCATTTTTATAATACAATCTTTTTAAGATTTAGGGTCAATGTTAAATGTATCGTAAAAATAATTGAGAAGTTTTCCTTTGTTATGTATGCTGTGAAATATTTTAATAGTTTGTCAGTACTGGAATTTTCTGCTATTTAAAGGATATAGCTTGTGCATGTCAAGGCAAATCCTTCACTTTCAGGAATTATATTTTGTTGCTATTTTCCGAGGTAAGATGCTACTGGGGTCTTTCACTTCTCTTCCTAGTTCTCTTCTCATTTACTTTTGTGTAACTTCTGCCTGATCTCATGTTTGGTTGCCCTTATATGAATTTTTAGAATCTAAAATTTGATTTGTCTCTAGGATTTTTCTGAAAATGATGTTCAGGTTTTTTTGTTTGCTTGCTTGTTTGTTTTACCTCATTGTTACTTTTCTCTGATTTCTAGAACTTACTTATCGTGACTTACTTTGCCATGTTCATGTGGGATTTCCCTTGACTTCATATTTGTTAAGTCTCCTAAAACTATAAATCATTCTTAATTGCATCTTGAAAGACATAGAGTTTGGGCCTAGAAGTGAAAGTTTACTAAAGTAAATGCTAACTACCTTTGTTCATAAATGAGTTTTTGATAAGCAATGGAATTCTATAGTGGACATTGTAGTCATCTCTCCAACATTCATTGCAGCCTTCACCCACTGTTATCATCATGAGGTTCCCATGGGACTGGTCCCACAGTTTATTTTAGCTACAGATCAAACTTGTCTAAATTAGTGAAGGTATGGCATTATACTGGCCATGATGATTTTTCTTTTCAAAAAAAGTATGTGACCCAAGTAGTAATAATCACATTTTATTTGTGGTTAGGAATCCAGTGTTGGGGAAGAAAAGACTTTCCATCTCTCTGGATTTGTACTAGGAAGTTTTCAGCCATCTTACAGCCACAAAGAAAACTCAGGTCTAAGGTGAAGCTGAGAAATTGGAAAGTGGAAGTATGGGGGGAAAATTAGTCTTTGGTGCCATCATTGAACTATGGGAACAAAATAAACCCCAAATTCCCTTTTTTTTGAGTTTTTAAAAAAATATTTGCTAATAATTCTTATTTAAATCAGGGTTTTTTTTGGGGGGGGTGTTTACAAAGTTAACAGTCCAAAATACCTCACTTCTGACACCAATTTCAAGTTTGGAAATCCCAATATCTCCCTTACCTCTAACACTAATTATATGTCTGGGGGTCTCTAAGACCAATTTTAGGTTTAATAATTTACTAGAGGACTCACAAAGCTCACTAAAAGCTGTTATACTCACAGTTATAGCCAAGGGAATAAAGGCATGGAGCAGAGTCCAGAACATTTCCAAGTGTGGGCTTCCTGCTGTACTCTCCCACTGGAATCATGGAGAATGCTACTTTCCCCAGCAGTGATGTGGGAGAAAACACATCGAGTGCCACCAACCAGGAAAACTCACCCAACCCTTGGTATCCAGAGAGTTTATTGAGGCTCTATCATGTAGACATGGTTGATAGCCCATGTTGTTGATACCCATCTCCAGCCCCTCCAGAGGTTAAGCTGATAGAGTAAACTAAAAACCACCACCCTAAATCACATTTGGTAGGACCCAAGGTTCGCAGACAGACAGAGACACTCCTATTGGGCATGACCTTCCAAGGATTTAGATATTACCTACCAGGAGCCAAGGGAAAAGGCCAGACTTCTCTTTAGGCAAAGGTAAATTCCTTTCTGCATGGTGGCCAGAGGTGGGGCTCTGTGTTTGGAACATAAGTCATACTTGATACATACCCTTAGTGTACTATATATTTGGAAAGAGACTGATAAGATACCTTGCCACATTTAACTTTTATTGTAGGTAGTTCCATTTGGAATGGAACTATTAAGATCTGAAATAAAAGAGAAACATTTTTAGCAAAGTGGAAGAAAAATAATTTTTTTTCACAAAAGACTTGAAGTCTTTCCTTTTCAAAACATAAGATTTAAATTTACGTAATTTGTCAACACATTATACTTTATCTTCACTGGTTATTTCAGTAGCTATTCATATTTTAAAAGAAAGAAAAAGATAATTTAAAGATGACTTGATATTGCCTTGTAGGATTCAATATAGAGGCTGACAGATAAATTCTGGATATTGAAAGATAGGCGAAGTTTAAAGGGGCGGGAAGTAGAGCCAGTCCTGGAAGAAACATCTACTTTTTCAGAAAGAAGTATCTAAATCATTGTCCTACTTGTATTTCATTAGACTGTACTACTAAAGTAAAATAAAACAGAAAACAATGACTCTGACCCCCCAAAACAAAGCAGCCCCTTAAGAGTTTTGTGTTTATAAAAATAGGATACAGGTAATCTGTTATAGTTTAGATTAGGAATACCTTTTGAAATCAAGTTAACAAACTCATAGGTCCTTGGGAAGCAGTCACTGAATCATTTTTATTGCCTGCTTCAAGATTTTCCATATTTAATACAAAATTAATAAATGAACGCAAAAAGGAAACCCTATGCATGCGTGTATTCTCTACCTATTCCCAGAAATAATAAAAGACAGATTATATATATAATATATATATATAATATATATATATATTATATATATATAAAATGCCAAAAGATGAAATTAAAATTAGGAGAAAATGGACATGGAAAGTTAAACAATGGGAAACTACTAGGAATGTTAAATCAGAGCCAGATGTTAGATTAATATACAAAATGCGTTCTGAGATTTTCCATCACTTAGAATTGTTTAGTCAGTTGACTAGGATAAAAGAAAAGAGAAATATGAATGGTTATTGGCAATTAACCCTGGGACTTTAATTGTTTTTAATGTTTTTCCTTTTTATGATGAACTTCAAAATGCTGAATTATTTAAAGTTTATTGATTTAGACACATATTTCCAATAAAATTGTAACTATATAAAGGTAAATAAAACTTTAAATTAAAATGTAGACAGTATGATACACAAAACATGCTTATAATTATTGAGTAAAGAAACTGAGGTAAATATAAAAATTAAGGTTGTGGGGAAACTGTGCAATGCTTTTTCTTTTTACTTCTCTGAATTCTCCAAATGTACTTTAGTGTGCATATCTTTGTAATAAAAAAGTAAAGTAACTTGTAAAACTAAGCTTATTGTCCAACTAAAATATATGTTAGATATATAGCAATCTGTGATGATTTTGTGAATAAGATATATGCTGAATTACATATAATACCTGTTTGTATTCTTAAAGCAACAAATTGATATGTTTTATTACTCCACTAAAAAAGAATTTTACATATATTATCATTTTTTCTCTGTATCTTTTTATAAAATTGAATCTTCTGCCTATGACATAAACTTTTCTAGAAATTTCAGCTATTTTAGGAAGCTATAATAATATAAATTATTATCTGTGTTGTAACAACCAGTATTTTAATCAGCTTATTCTGCTTTTAGGGGAAATATCTGATGCATAATAACAAGTAAAGGCCATACAAAAACATTACTGTGGAGAAATATGTTTTATACAACAATTTGTAGGAATTTTAAAAAATTGCAAGAAATATGTGTCTAGAAGTTTTCATGGTTAGTCAAAAAAAATAAATTCAAATGAATAAATTCACATAAATCTGCTATGAATAAATAATAAAGCTCTTTAGCTTTAGTTCATATCTGTAAATTTTCTCTTGTTCCAATAGACATAGCAAATATAACCCAATGTAAACTTACAACTTAATCCACTTGCACAGTGTA
This sequence comes from Stenella coeruleoalba, assembly GCF_951394435.1. Taxonomy (NCBI): domain Eukaryota; kingdom Metazoa; phylum Chordata; class Mammalia; order Artiodactyla; family Delphinidae; genus Stenella; species Stenella coeruleoalba. The sequence goes on from NC_137150.1 coordinate 54,079,761, forward strand.
TTTAATTCTTTATTTTAAAAAAATCTCAGTTTTTTTAATAGGTTATTTTACTTCTAGCAATAAAAGTAGGTTTAAGTCAAAAAATAAATCATAAATAAATCATAAAATTAAAACCAGTGTATATACAAGACATGTCCTTGAGAGCAGTAGTGAATCCTTGGTGTGAATATATTGTCTGAACTATGGTAGAAGAATACAGTATACAGGTTGTAGTGTTTTGTTATTGTTGTTCTCTTGGAGAAATGAATTTTAGTGCATTTTAGGGTGTTCATAGTCAATTAACTCTTCAGGATCTCCAATACTATGCACTTTGTCTCGATGTGTCTATTTTGTATGCTATAGTGGTTTTCTGGAGATAAGGAAGGAATTAACAACACTGGAGAGGGAGGGGTAAGAACTTTTAAGACAGTTCTGTGAAATGTCCATATTAAAAACAAAAGAGTGGTATCCTGACTTTCAGGATTTTTGTTTGTATTTTTTATCTTTGCGTCCTTTGTCCTTTGTCAGTAATTAATAAAAAAATTAGTCCTCTTCAATCTTCCATTTCACCTATCAGATTTTTAAGGGTATAGAAACAGAAATTCAGGTAAATACATTATTTAATCCAGTGACAGGTCTTTCCAAGTAGTGTGGCAGTGAAGCTTTTGGAGACTATCAACAATGTAATTGGTAAGCATAAAATTAGATTCAGAACTCTGTAGTTAATGAGCATTTTCGACTTCACTGTCGTTAGACTTTCAGGAGCTCACCATGTTTACATTGCCTAATTTGACATGCTTGTAGTAAGATCCATATAAGATGCCTGAAAAAAATCCAGTCTCTGGGATAATTGGGCATTTTTGAATAATACACACTTGCAGTTTTATCTAGAGTGATTTTTTCAGTTATACATAAACCATGGTTTCCAACAAGATCCCTTCAGATTTTGAATAGGCACTTTTCTTTTTTCCTACTCCTTCCATCAAAATGCTCTCAAATTGTAGACTCCAAGTTGCAATTTTGTTGTTGAAGTTTACTTTCCAGCATGTGTTGTTGTGATTTTCACAGTGATGTTTAAAAGAATACTTGTTGAAAAAATACACTGCATTCTTAGTCTAGTAACATATGCCTAGCTTTTGGAGGCACAGTTATTACCCTCTTTAATCTGTGCTTGTACAATTAGTACTGTTTGTTCTTTCAGTATCAGAGCTACTCTGATGAGCAGATACCATCTTTTCAGCAACAGTACTGAAAAAAATGGATAAAATAATTTTAAAAAATGATTCCTTAGAATAGCATAATACTTCCAAAAATAGATTTAAATGTGCAGGAGATATTTTTAGAGTATCCTTTGAGTAATAAAAACTATAGATGTCTCAAATTTATAATCATTAAACATAATAATATTGAGTGTTCCATACTCCATAGATGCTGATACATTTTATTGGTCATAATTAACCCAGTGGTCCCTATTGAAGTTAAAACGATAGTATAATGTTCTACTTAAAAAATATAAAATAATAGGGCTAATAACTAGCTATCCCACTAGGTATGCAAAAGTAAAAAATAAATGACACTAACTCTTGTTATTACCTGATCTTGATCTTTGTAGGTCTGCCTCTGAAGAGCATGTAGGAACAGTTTCTAGTCTAGCAATTGATTTTTATAGCAAGAGTGACAAATAATTTTTCAGAATAATCCCCAAATTCTCAGAAACCTAGTCTGATCCACAGTGTTCCCAGAGAACATATATTAACATTTATTTAATAGGTCTTATTGAGCACCTAGCACATACAAAGCGCATTGCAAGACATTATGCCGAGGTGTGCATCCTTGCAGGGAGCTGAGGCATACACACAAAACTATAATACAGTGAGAAATAAATCAGTATTATGAAAAAAATATAAATAAATGAGACTTCAAGGGAGGAAGTCTTCCCTCCACCCCAGGTTGGAGGATCATTTGGAAGTGCCATTTAGCTAGGGCTTGAGAGAAAAGATTTAGGGAACAATGGAGGTAATTGGCACTCCAGATAGAGGAAAGAGAGTGAACAAACGCACAGAGATCTGAATACGCAGGATGGGTTTATGGGCCACAAAAGTGGGTTGTTTCCCTACACTGTAAGGACATAAAGGGGAAAAATAGGGGGTAATATTGAAAAGGTAAAATAGGGGTTAATATTGAAAAGGTATGTTGGCTAGGGCCAGATGATGGACTTGAGATATTCTTTTAAGGAGGTGGACTACTGGTCTCTCACTGATGGATTCTATCCTGCCCAGGAGTATTTTGGATGCGTCAATCAATTTTTTTTTAACTTTATTTTATTTATTTATGGCTGCGTTGGGTCTTCGTTGCTGTGCACGGGCTTTCTCCAGTTGTGTTGAGTGGGGGCTGCTCTTTGTTGCGGCGCACGGGCTTCTCATTGCTGTGGCTTCTCTTGTTGTGGAGCACGGGCTTCAGTAGTTGTGGCACGCAGGCTCAGTAGTTGTGGCTCACGGGCTTAGTTGCTCTGCAGCATGTGGAATCTTCCTGGACCAGGGCTTGAACCCATGTCCCCTGCATTGGCAGGCAGATTCTTAACCATTGCACCACCAGGGAAGCATCGTGTCAATCAATCTTAAGTGAGCACCAGCCAGAAAAGTTGCAGAATTTAGATCTTATGGGGAGGCTCAAACTAGGTCTCTGTAGCTTATAGCCCTCCCTGCTCTCTTGAGCTTGTACAGCTGGACCATAAGAGCAGTAGAATGCTGATAGAAATGATTCCTCTCACACCTTAGAGGAGGATATAGAGGATCTGATTTTCACACAATGCGCGTTTTATGCATAGGACTTACTAGCCACTTTCTGCTGAACAACTGCTTACAATGTGCCGGTGTTAAAGTTGTACAACAAACTGCCTGTGAAGAAGTATTTTTATTTTTGTTTTTCAGTTGTAGAAATTGACGTTGAGTTGTAGGCTAACTCTGGAATTAAAAGTAAAATTTGACTCCAAAACTAACCTGTCCACCATTTTAATCTCATAATCCTGTAAATCGTTAATTGTCCCAAGGCTAAATTCTCAACTGAATTTGAAAAAGAACAGCAAATCTCACTGATGAATAAGACAAGGCAGAGAGAAAGGCATGCATATATAAAAATCCCAGAAAAATTCTTCGAAAGTAGAATGCAAGAACATTTATTCTGATGACTGGGTGCCTGAAAAGAGGAATACAATTTTACATCCTTTAAGAGTTAAATTGAGACAGCTATTCTGATAATATATATTAAAAGTAGACAACTTCATTAAAACTTAAAATACATGGACTTTTGAAATATTTTGTGGCATGTTCCATTAGTGGCAGTTATTTAAGATATAGATGTAACCTTTAATCCACATGAATATGTGAACCTCTAGCTTCATAATATTCATGAGAATAGAGAATTTGGTCAAATACTATTTGACCTCAAAAATCATAAAACACTAGATTTTTGTTAATTCAAATATTACTTGAAATACATATATACTGATTTGAGTCTTCTTCCTTTTTTTCTTGATCAGTCTGGCTAATGGTTTATCAATTTTATTTATCTTCTCAAAGAACCAGCTTTTAGTTTTATTGATCTTAGCTATTGTTTCCTTCATTTCTTTTTCATTTATTTATGAACTGACCTTTATGATTTCTTTCCTTCTACTAACTTTGGTGTTTTTTTGTTCATCTTTCTCTAATTGCTTTAGCTGTAAGGTTAGGTTGTTTATTTGAGATGTTTCTTGTTTCTTAAGGTAGGATTATATTGCTATAATCTTCCCTCGTAGAACTGCTTTTGCTGCATCCCATGGGTTTTGGGTCATCGTGTTTTCCTTGTCATTTGTCTCTAGGTATTTTTGAATTTCCTATTTGATTTCTTCAGTGATCTCTTGGTAATTTAGTAGTGTATTGTTTAGCCTCCATGTGGTTGTATTTTTTACAGATGTTTTCCTGTAATTGATATCTAGTCTCATAGCATTGTGGTCAGAAAACATACTTGATATGATTTCAATTTTCTTAAATTTATGAATGCTTGATTTGTGACCCAAGATATGATCTATGCTGGAGAATGTTCCATGAACACTTGAGAAGAAAGTGTATTGTGTTGTTTTTGGATGGAATGTCCTATAAACATCAATTAAGTCCATCTTGTTTAAGGTATCATTTAAAGCTTGTGTTTCCTTATTTATTTTCATTTTGGATGATCTGTCCATTGGTGAAAGTAGGGTGTTAAAGTCCCATAATATGATTGTGTTACTGTCGATTTCCCCTTTTACAGCTGTTAGCATTAGCCTTCTGTATTGAGGTGCTCCTATGTTGGGTGCATAAATATTTACAATTGGTATATCTTCTTGGATTGATCCCTTGATCATTCTGTAGTGTCTTTCTTTGTCTCTTGTAATAGTCTTTATTTTAAAGTCTATCTGGTCTGATATGAGAATTGCTACTACAGCTTTCTTTTGATTTCCATTTGCATGGAATATCTTTTTCCATCCCCTCATCTTTAAGTCTGTATGTGTCCCTAGGTCTGAAGTGGGTCTCTTGTAGACAGCATATATATGGGTCTGGTTTTTGTATCCAGTCAGCCAGTCTATGTCTTTTGGTGGGAGCATTTAATCCATTTACATTTAAGGTAATTATCGATATGTATGTTCCTATTCCCATTTTCTTAATTGTTTTGGGTTTGTTATTGTAGGTCTTTTTCTTCTCTTGTGTTTTCTGCCTAGAAAAGTTCCTATAGCATTTGTTGTAAAGCTCATTTGGTGGTGCTGATTTCTCTTAACTTTTGCTTGTGTGTAAAGGTTTTAATTTCTCTGTTGAATGTGAATGAGGTCCTTGCTGGGTAGAATAATCTTGGTTGTATGTTTTTCCCTTTCATCACTTTACATATATCCTGCCAGTCCCTTCTGGCTTCCAGAGTTTCTGCTGAAAGATCAGGTGTTGAACTTATGGGGATTCCCTTGTATGTTATTTGTTGTTTTTCCCTTAATGCTTTTAATATTTTTTCTTTGTATTTAATTTTTGATACTTTGATTAATATGTGTCTTGGCATATTTCTCCTTGGATGTATCCTATATGGGACTCTCTGCCCTTCCTGGACTTGACTGACTATTTTCTTTCCATATTAGGGAAGTTTTTGACTATAATTGCTTCAAATATTTTCTCAGTCCCTTTCTTTTCCTCTTCTTCTTCTGAGACCACTTTAATTCAAATGTTAGTGCATTTAATGTTGTCCCAGAGGTCTCTGAGACTGTCCTCAATTCTTCTCATTCTTTTTTCTTTATTCCGCTCTGCAGTAGTTATTTCCATTATTTTATCTTCCAGGTCACTTATCTGATCTTCTGCCTCAGTTATTCTGCTATTGATCCCATCTAGAGTGCTTTTAATTTCCTTTATTGTGTTGTTCGTCATTATTTGTTTGCCCTTTAGTTCTTCTAGGTACTTGTTAGAAATTTCTTGTATTTTCTCCATTCTATTTCCAAGATTTTGGATCATCTTTACTATCATTACCCTGAATTCTTTTTCAGGTAGACTGCCTATTTCCTCTTCATTTGTTTGGTCAGGTGGGTTTTTACCTTGCTGGTTCATCTGCTGTGTGTTTCTCTGTCTTCTCATTTTGCTTCACTTACTGTGTTTGGGGTCTTCATTTTGCAGGCTGCAGGTTCATAGTTCCCTCTGGTGTCTTCCCCCAGTGGGTAAGGTTGGTTCAGTGGGTGGTGTAGGCTTCCTGGTGGAGGAGACTAGTGCCTGTGTTCCAGTGGATGAGGTTGGATCTTGTCTTTCTGGTGGGCAGGACTGCATCTGGTGGTGTGTTTTGGGGTGCCTGTTAACTTATTATGATTTTTAGCAGCCTCTCTGCTAATGGGTGGTGTTGTGTTCCTGTCTTGCTAGTTGTTCGGCATAGGCTGTCCAGCACTGTAGCTTGCTGGTCGTTGAGTGGAGCTCAGTCTTAACATTGAAATGGAGATCTCCAGGAGAGTTTTCAAATCATTAGAATTAGAAATGAAAAGGAGAAGTGAAAACTGACACAGCAGAAATACAAAGGATCATGAGCGATTACTACAAGCAACTATATGCCAGTACAATGGACAACCTGGAAGAATTGGACAAATTCTTAGAAAAGCACAACCTTCCAAGACTGAACCAGGAAGAAATAGAATATACAAACAGACCAGACACAAGCACTGAAATTGAAACAGTGATTAAAAATCTACCAACAAACAAAAGCCCAAGACCAAATAGCTTCACAGACGAATTCTATCATACATTTAGAGAAGAGCTAACACCTATCCTTCTCAAACTCTTCCAAAATATAGCAGAGTGGGGAACACTCCCAAACTGATTCTACGAGGCCATCATCACCCTGATACCAAAACCAGACAAAGCTGTCACGAAGAAAGAAAACTACAGGCCAATATCACTGGTGAACATAAATGAAAAAGTCCTCAAGAAAATACTAGCAAACAGAATCCAACAGCACATTAAAAGCATCATACACCACGATCAAGTGGGGTTTATCCCAGTAATGCAAGGATTCTCCAGTATATGCAAATCAATCACTGTGATACACCATATTAACAAATTGAAGAATAAAAACCTTATGATCATCTCAATAGATGCAGAAAAATCTTTCAACAAAATTTAACACCCATTTATGATAAAAACCCTCCAGAAAGTAGGCATAGAGGGAACTTACCTCAACATAATAAAGGCCATATATGACAAACCCAGAGTCAACATCGTTCTCAATGTTGAAACACTGAAACCATTTCCTCTAAGGTCAGGAGCAAGACAAGTATGTCCACTCTCACCACTGTTACTCAACATAGTTTTGGAAGTTTTAGCCACAACAATCAGAGAACAAAAAGAAATAAAAACATCCAAATCAGAAAAGAAGAAGTAAAGCTGTTATTGTTTGCAGATGAGATGATACTATACATAGAGAATCCTACAGACACTACCAGAAAACTACTAGAGCTAAGCAATGAATTTGGTAAAGTTGCAGGATAAAAAGTTAATGCATAGAAATCTCTTGCATTCCTATACACTAATGATGAAAAATCTGAAAGAGAAATTAAGGAAACACTCCCATTTACCACTGCAACAAAAAAGAATAGAATACCTAGGAATAAACCTACCTAAGGAGACAAAAGACCTGTATGCAGAACACTATAAGACACTGATGAAATAAATTAAAGATGATACAAACAGGGCTTCCCTGGTGGCGCAGTGGTTGAGAGTCTGCCTGCCGATGCAGGGCACACGGGTTTGTGCCCCGGTCCGGGAAGATCCCACATGCTGTGGAGCGGCTGGGCCCGTGAGCCATGGCTGTTGAGCCTGCGCGTCTGGAGCCTGTGCTCCGCAATGGGAGAGGCCACAACAGTGAGAGACCCGCGTACCACAAAAAAAAAAAAAAAAAAAAAGATACAAACAGATGGAGAGTTTTAACATGTTCCTGGATTAGAAGAATCAACATTGTGAAAATGACTATACTGCCCAAGGCAATCTACAGATTCAATGCAATCCCTATCAAACTACCACTGGCATTTTTAACATAACTAGAACAAAAAATTTAAAAATTTGTATGGAAACACAAAACACCCTGAAAAGCCAAGACCATCTTGAGAAAGAAAAACAGAGCTGGAGGAATCAGGCCTCCTGACTTAACACTATACTACAAAGCTGCAGTAATCAAGACAGTATGTTACTGGCACAAAAACAGAAAGATAGATCAATGGAACAGGATAGAAAGCCCAGAGATAAACCCACACACCTATTGTCACCTAATCTATGACAAAGGAGACAAAAATATACAATGGAGAAAAGACAGCCTATTCAGTAAGTGGTGCTGGGAAAGTGGACAGCTACATGTAAAAGAATGAAATTAGAACACTCCCTAACACCATATACAAAAATAAACTCAAAATGGATTAAGGACCTAAATGTAATGCCAGCAGTATAAAACTCTTAGAGGAAAACATAGGCAGAACACTCTATGACATAAATCACAATCAGCAATATCCTTTTTGGCCCACCTCCTAGAGAAATGGAAATAAAAACAAAAATAAACCAAAGGTACTTAATGAAACTTAAAAGCTTTTGCGCAGCAAAGGAAACCATATACAAGATGAAAAGAGAACCCTCAGAATGGGAGAAAATATTTGCAAATGAAGCATCTGACAAAGGATTAACCTCCAAAATTTATAAGCAGCTCGATATCAAAAAAACCAACAACCCAGTCCAAAAAAGGGTAGAAAACCTAAATAGACATTTCTCCAAAGAAGACATACAGATTGCCAACAAACACATGAAAGAATGCTCAGCATCAGAAAATTGCAAATCAAAACTACAATGAAGTGTCACCTCACACCAGTAGGAATGGCCATCATCAAAATATCTACAAGCAATAAATGCTGGAGAGGTTGTGGAGAGAGGGGAACCTTATTGCACTGTTGGTGGGAATGTAAATTGATACAGCCACTATGGAGAACTGTGTGGAGGGTCCTTAGAAAACTAAAAATAGAACTACCATATGACCCAGCTATTCCACAGGGCATATACCCTGAGAAAACCATAGTTCCAAAAGATATACACACCCCAATGTTCATTGCAGCACTCTTTACAATAGCCAGGACATGGAAGCAACCTAAGTGTCCATCAACAGATGAATGGATAAAGAAGATGTGGCACATATATACAATGGAATATTACTCAGCCATAAAAAAAAACCAAAATTGAGTTATTTGTAGTGAGGTGGATGGACCTAGAGTATGCCGTACAGAGTGAAGTAAGTCAAAAAGAGAAAAACAAATACCGTATGCTGACACATATATATGGAATCTTAAAGAAAAGGAAGGAAAAATGGTTCTGAAGAACCTATGGGCAGGAAAGGAATAAAGACGCAGACATAGAGAATGGACTTGTGGACACGGGGAGGGGGAAGGGTAAGCTGGTTCGAAGTGAGCGAGTGGCATGGACTTACATATACTATCAAACGTAAAATAGACAGCTAGTGGGAAGCAGCTGCATAGCACAGTGAGATCAGCTTAGTGCTTTGTGACCACCTAGAGGGGTGGGGTAGGTAGGGTGGGAGGGAGACGCAAGAGGGAGGAGATATGGGGATATATGTATATGTATAGCTGATTCACTTTGTAACAAAGCAGAAACTAACACACCATTGTAAATCAATTATAGTCCAATAAAGATGTTAAAAAAATAAAATCTTTGAATCCTTTTTTTTTAGCCACACACACAAAAAATATATATGTACAATCTTGCAGTGAGAGAAATCAAAATGCCAAAAAGAGTACTAATCACACAAAAGTGAAAGCAATCCAGAAATATATAACAACACATGAAGCTCAAACTTTGACTTGCTAGACTCTAAAGTTTCTGGTTTCTAGAACCCAAAATTGTTCTGTAGAAAACCATTCCATAAAATCTCTCCCAAAGTATAAATATTCTTCACATTTTCAAATTTTGTTTATAATATATTGTTCAATTACATGATTAATAAGCAGGGTCATTTTAAGGAAGAAACATTGTGACAAAATGTCCAGGCTCCAGCTGTGCAACTTTTTGCTAGAAAAATCTGATTTGAATCCAGGAGTTACACATTCAAGAAATTAGAGGATCCACAAAATCAATACAGATGACAATAAATTTTAATATAAAGCCATATATATATATATATATATATATGTATATATGTGGTTTTCTGTATATGTGTTTATATATACATGTTCTGAACTGAGTCTTTGTGTTTTTTTCCTACTACCCTATAGATAACAGGCCAAAAGGGAGTAAAAGTAAAGAAGTTATTTTCTCAAGTAGTTCTCTGCCTTGGGTGTGCTAAAATACATGAAGCATCCTCACCACCTTTTATCTTGACCTTTCTCCAGGAGTAATGTAGGACATTAGGTCTATATTCAAGAGTATGTCTGGAATCTCCCATTGAGATCCCATAAGGTGCTCCTGTCCCACTAGGGCTCTATCCTCCATAACTACTTGAGTAGCTATAAATTCACTTCTAATATAATTATTTGCCAGGAAATTAAAACTCCTAAAATTTGTTCTACCACAAATCAATTCTATTTAACAAGTATTTATTAAACAACTATTCTTTGCCCTTTCTGGAACAAGACAAATTTAGTACAGGGTTATGATAGAACACACACACACAACACACACACACGTACATCAGTATATTCATTGAGTGCCATGGAGTGACAATTAGAAAGATATTTTTATATCCTACAGTGCATATCATAGGATTTTTTTCCCAGCATAGTCATTATTGTAATAGAGCCTTTTAAATAATTGATAAATGCCAAATCCTTTAACACTTAGTTTCAAGACATTTTAAACAATGTTGTAATGTCAGAGGGCAGAAGATTCAAAGACTTGGCAGAATGTCTAATGGCATTTTCTATAGCCTGGTTAGAACACCAGAGATAGTAAACTCTTATGATTTCCAAGTTGCATTTTGGGATTTTGCTTTTAAAGATAAAACCAGTTATTTAAATTTTCCAGATACACAAAGATTTATTTCCTTTATATTTGCAGTCAACTATGTACACCAGCATTCTTTTGAGAGCATAAGTGATAGTGTCTGTGAAGGCCTTGTTTCATTTATAAATATTATGGATATTGGATTATGTTTATTCAAACATATGTTAGTTGTATGTAAAAAATAAAACTGGCTTTTAAAAATTGCTAACTCAAAATGGCCATCATCAAAAAATCTACAAACAGGGCTTCCCTGGTTGTGCAGTGGTTGAGAGTCCGCCTGCCAATGCAGGGCACACGGGTTTGTGCCCCAGTCCGGGAAGATCCCACATGCTGCGGAGCGGCTGGGCCCGTGAGCCATGGCCGCTGAGCCTGTGCGTCCGGAGCCTGTGCTCCCGCAACGGGAGAGGCCACAACAGTGAGAGGCCCGCGTACTGCCAAAAAAAAAAAAAAAAAAAATCTACAAACAATAAATGCTGGAGAGTGTGTGGAGAAAAGGGAACCCTCTTGCACTGTTGGTGGGAATGTAAATTGATACAGCCGCTATGGAAAACAGTATGGAGGTTCCTTAAAAAAACTAAAAATAGAACTACCATATGACCCAGCAATCCCTCTACTGGGCAGATACCCAGAGAAAACCATAATTCAAAAAGAGACATGTACCACAGTGTTCATTGCAGCACTATTTACAATAGCCAGGACATGGAGGCAACCTAAGTGTCCATCGACAGATGAATGGATAAAGAAGATGTGGCACATATATACAATGGAATCTTACTCAGCCATAAAAAGAAACGAAATTGAGTTATTTGTAGTGAGGTGGATAGACCTAGAGACTGTCATACAGAGTGAAGTAAGTCAGAAAGAGAAAAATAAATACCGTATGCTAACACATATATATGGAATCTAAAAAAAAATAAAAGGTTCTGAAGAGCCTAGGGGCAGGACCAGAATAAAGATGCAGACATAGAGAATGGACTTGAGGACACGGGGAAGGGGAAGGGTAAGATGGGACGAAGTGAGAGAGTGGCATGTACTTATATATACTACCACATGTAAAATAGGTAGCTAGTGGGAAGCAGCCGCATAGCACAGGGAGATCAGCTCGGTGCTTTGTGACCACCTAGAGGTGTGGGATAGGGAGGGTGGGAGGGAGATGCCAGAGGGAGGAGATATGGGGATATATGTATATGCATAGCTGATTCACTTTGTTATAAAGCAGAAACTAACACTCCATTGTAAAGCAATTATACTCTAACAAAGGTGTTAAAAATAAATAAATAAATAAATAAAAATTGCTAACTGATAAATTTTCCTCACCTTCAGTTGAGGTAGTTGACTAGAATAAATTTGAGAGGGATCAATATAGTCATTGGGCCAACAGAATATGATTTCAGAGAAAGCATAGGAAACTTCCATGAATGAGATTTAAGATCGTAAAATCTTATATGTTCAGAGGAAAAGGCTACTGCAGAAAATTTAATTAAAAGACAGATTTTCCTTTAGGAAAAGAGTCACCCAAAGCTGTTCTAACAAAGGTAACTAGCTGTTCTGAAACTCATAGAAGAGTCAGATAAGTATTAAAGATCTTGTTGCTCTTTACAGTGAATATGAGATTTGCAGTATAGATGACATTTTAAAGTCAGAAACTTTACTACCTAAAATTGCCTACAGGAGGCAATATGAATGTGTTAAAAGAATGTAAGGAATCATAGGTTTTTAAAGCAGCCTTAAAAAAACTCATCAATTTTCCTGACTTCCTGGATGAATACATTATTACGAATGATATAAAATAGTCTCCAATCCGTGTTTCATCATTCTTTCTAACTCATTCTTGTTTGTATTTTTGTATTTAAGTTTTGGTTGATTAATGTTCTTTTTTAATTAAAAATGCATATTCATCTTGAGAAAGTATGTAAGAGCAGTGGAGTAGTTATTGAGTCTTAAACTGTGGTGTTGGCTATATCAGTTGAACATGCAGTGCTGTTTTGCTTGGTGGCAGTGGAAAGGCAAAAAGGAGCATGAGAGAGGAGCCATCATGAGGGCTTTAGGGTGCTCCAGACTAGGCAGTATTGGTCATGAAAATTACTACTGTGGAAATAAGTCAAGACCACTCAAATGAGAATGAGCAAAGGCTATTTATTCAGAGCTTGCTAGAGCAAGGGAACCACACATCATCACTTGTCTTTGGCAGAGGCTCAGAGGCAGACAGAAAAGTAGGAAAAGTTTGTAGTGGGAAAAAGGGAAGACTTTGCATATGCCCTAATTGGAAGCTGTAAGCATGGAGAAACTGGATGAGGGCTAGCTAGAAGCAGGGCATCCTGAATAGGTTAGCAAAGAATATTTGACTTTTTCTGGTAGGTCCTGTGTTGGAAATGGGGGCAAAAATTAGAAAAGCTGTCATTATTGATTAAATTTGGCTGTTTTGGGGTCGATTGCTGTTGCAGATTGTGGACAAATGTTCTATTTTTATATGTGGCCTGGTCATCATCTGTATATTCAGGCTCTCATTACAGACATATGTCTCTGCTACCCCAAGTGCACATGTAATCAGCAGATGATTTCACATATGTGTTTACCAGAAATACCATGCATTCCATTGAAAAATTGTACTTGTAGACTTAGGAAAAACTGCAATGGCTAATTGATTATGATTCTACTATATTAAGTATATCAAGCAGAGTGAAACAGCAACAGAAGCCAGCACCAGGGGAACTCTATAAAGAACAATTCTAATATTAAGCTCATGACTGTATTTGTAGAGAAAGAAAAAAAACAAAAATTATTTCTGAAGCCAAATTTTTCTCATAAATAATGTCTCCATTTAATTTTGTATTTCCAAAAATGTACTTAACATGCGATTATTACAGTTGAAACAATCTCTACATTTAGGTAATATTAACTTAAGTATTAAAATTTTCTATCTTCTTGTTTCAAATTGCATGTTCTTCAATTTTATTATATGCTTCTATTTTTTAAAACTAGATGAATACCACACTAATTTTTCCAAATTTCAATTTCCTGAATTATGGACTTTAACTGACATGAGAGCTAATGTATTCAGCTAAATTTATTAGACCCTCTATATCTCCAATATTTATTTACAGTTTCCTCTGAGATTCTTTTCTTTGAGAAAATAAATTATGAATATGTCAAGCATGCTAGTTCTAACATTTAACAAGATAATAAATGGTCTTATAAAACAGCACTAAAGAAAAGAAATACAAAGCTAATCTTGTAATTCTGTTCTAGCAGTAGTTTATAGAGGTCTGGAGTCAAAGTTTTGATGTTCTTTCTCTGCAGGTCACAAAGCATGAAGGACACTATTATTCAAAAATGACAATCTGCCCATGTATCTTTAAAAGAAACCCTCACTAAAGAATCTGGAAAAAGGATTAATGTTAGAGTTTCTTTCAAAGTAGCTTAAATGTGTTGATTTCATTTTTGTTGCCAAATTACTCAATCAAAACATCTTTACAGAGGACTTACTATGTTGAAAGTTTACTAGACTTTATGGAAGACAGAAAAAGACCTAAAAACACACTCAACTACCCACAAAAATACAGAATAACGAAGAATGCTTGACTAAAAAGAAAAAAATAGCACTATATTAAACATGTCAAATAAATGTGTCCTTTACATCTCAGTTATAGTTCATTGTAAGATACATAATAGACTTTGTCTTCTAGCCCGTGCAAGATCCTGAGAGAAGTTATCAAAGTGTTCCTAATTTTAAAACTTGTAAGAACTAAACTTTTCTCAGTGGACAAAGGATGAATCTAAGAAAAGAAAAGCAGCAGCTCCTTTCTATTTCAAGTACTTAAAGAAGCTCTTCTGCTGAAGTACATCTTGTAAATTAAATTGTCAGCAAAACAATTTTTGCTGACAAAAATTATATTCTCTGTAAGAATATATTGGTATGGGTAGGAAGAGTAGAAATTTAAATCTGAAAAGGAACACATTGAAGAAAAGAAAAGAAAAGAAAATATAAGTGTGTGAGAGTTTTCTCATAAGTAGAAGAGGATGATATACCACCAAATTGCTATGAAATATCCTATGTAATATGCTTACTATGTTTTATCTGCTATATAAATTATCTTAATTAAATTTAGTCCCATGATTGATTGTCTTCTGAAAGCTTAGAAAAATGTTCCATTGGAGATCTAATCTAGGGTTAGAATAATACTCAATCAAAATGCACTAGCACTCACAGCATTTCACTTGTAAATAACCCCCGAATATAAAGCATTCTTGGAGTCCTGTTTTCTCAGCTCATGAACATGTTTTTTTAATGTGGAGAGAAATTTCTTTTGCAAGTAAATCATTAAAACTTGGGAACAAGCAGAGTAATTATAAAATAATTCAGGAGGTCCATCAAACTGTCTAGAGATTCCCCAAGGTGCTCTAAGTCTGACAGCATTGGCATTTTTCTACTAGTCTAAGGAGAAACTGGACAGTCCTCAATATATGTACTATAATTAATGTTTTCTTTAAGAACCTTCTTTTCCTTATTACTTAACCTAAGTTGCTAACTGAGAGCTAAATAAATCAACTTGCATACGTTTTCCTCTTTCTTCTTTTTTCATCTCTCTACTTGACATGATGAATACATTTTCTATTAGTTTTCTTAAAATGTGTCCATTCATATAGAGTATTATGACATGAGTTGATCTAAGTACTTAATTGACTCTTGAGTTTCCTTTGGAATTTCAGGACCAGGCTTGAATGAGATTCTAATCCTATTATCATTGAAAAATAAAACTAAAAATGTTTGGGTTCTTGGTTTAAGGAAGAAAATAATTTTGATGGCTAGTAGCTCTATGAGGAAAAAATGCCTTCCTTTTCCAAATGTTTTTTCCCTAAGAGTCTCTAAAATTAATTCTGGTCTTTTATAAAATATCATCCTGTTCCAGTTTTAGCCTCTAACCATGTGGTTGATTTCTAGGAAATTACTTGTCTCCAAGGGGCCCAGAAAGAACTCACTGAGCACTCATTCTGGGTCATAAGGTGTGTGCCAAGAGTATTACATCCTAACAAAGGATTTATTTTTTAATGCTTCCATGTACTGTGTGTTCACTATACACATATTCTTTATTCTACATGGTAAACTTATTAAGTGGGTGCTGTCATAATCCTTTTATAGATGAGAAAACCAAGATCTAGAGAAGATAAGTTATTTACCTTAGGTTACAGAGCTAGTGAGTTACAGAATGGAGAAAGTGGGAATTTACCCTCAACATCTGTCTCCAAAGCCCATTTTCTTAAACAATATAATTTGTGGTCTCTTTCCCCCGTATGTGAGATATGGAAGTCAGACAATATGAGGTCCTCAAACAAACAAGGATTTCACGGAGGTGGAATCCAATTGACCTCCTAGCCCAGCTCTGCCAATTGTCATATCTGTGACCTTAGAAAAGTCAGTTTATCTCTTTCAAGCTTCCATTTTTCTAATGAGCAAAATGGGATAAAAATATCCACCTTTGAATGTAAATTTATACAGCCACTATGGAGAGCAGTATGGAAATTCCTTTAAAAACTAAAAATAGAATTACCATATGACCCAGCAATTCCACTACTGGGCATATACCCAGAAAAAAACATAATTCAAAAAGACACAGACACCCCAATGTTCATTGCAGCACTCTTTACAATAGCCAGGTCATGGAAGCAACCTAAATGTCCATTAAGAGATGAATGGATAAAGAAGATGTGGTACATATATACAATGGAATATTACTCAACCATAAAAAGGAATGAAATGGGGTCATTTGTAGAGACGTGGATGGACCTAGAGACTGTCCTACAGAGTAAAGTAAGTCAGAAAGAGAAAAACAAATATTGTATATTAATGTATATTTGTGGAATCTAGACAAATGGTACAGATGAACTGGTTTGCAAGGCAGAAATAGAGACATAGATGTAGAGAACAAATGTATGGACACCAAGGGGGGAGTGGGGGGTTGATGAATTGGGAGATTGGGACTAACATATATACACTAATATGTATAAAATAAATAGATAAGTAATGAGAACCTGCTGTATAGCACAGAGAACTCCACTTCGCTGTATAGTAGAAACTAAAACAACATTGTAAAACAACCATACCGCAATTAGAAGAGATACCCACCTTCACACAGTTGTGAGGATTATGTGTAATAATATATGTTAATTTTTCTGTAAACCTTAACTTTTACTCTGAGTCTCAGAGCAAAGTAAACATTTTTAAATATTAATTTTTAGAATTAGCAGTATATAAGGTTACTTGGATTAGTGGGCGTAAGGTACAGTGTTTTAGGAGGTGAGGGACATAGCATCATAAAACCTACGTGGAAATGATTCTTTCCACTGAATGGGTGAGAATATCAACTCTAGAAATGACTAGTTGATCCCAGAAGTCCAGTAAACCTGATTGGATGTTGTCCATGTTTTGGGAAGGAATCTCTGTAGTACAATGATTATCACCATATAGGAGGGATGAGAAAAATACTAAAATACATTCAGGAAAATATTTATGAGTAAATGGAATATTGGGTGACTTAGAATGGAGCAGTGGTCTCAAGGGTCTCAAAGTATGGTCTGAGAACCAACAGCATCAGCATCACCAGGGAATACCTTAGACATACAAATTATCTGACTCAGCCCCAGACTCCATCTAAAGCTCTAGGTGAGGCCAGCAATTTGTGCTTTATTAAGACCTCTGGGGGCTCCCACTGGTATGGAGTTTAAGAGCACTGACTTCAAATCAAATTGTTTGTGCTTGAGTTATAACTCTAACATGTTTCAGCTGTGTGACTTAGGCAAGATATTTTCTCTCTCTGCCCTTCTCTCTTTCCTTCTACAAAATGGGGATAGAATCATATTTGCCTCTTAGAGTTGTCGTGAGGATTAAAATCATTAATATATGTAAAATTCTTAGCACAGTCCTTGCAATAAACTAAATACTCCATAAATATTAGCTGTTGTTACTTGAAAGAGATCTGTGCTGTGAAGAAGGGTTTCCTCTGCCCTCTGTCATTAGGTGTGAACATTTGAAAGACCCTGGAAGTTATAATCTCTAAAGTTCATTCCTATCCTATGAATTCCAATAACAGCAATTTCTATGCCATGCTTATAATAGTACTTCTGACAAAACCTCTTTTCTTAGAGCCATTTAACTTTATGACATACAAATAAGCTTAAAATAATTTTTTCACAGATAGCTTTTTGCCAATACAATAAAAAATATGAACCAGGCAGCTATGTAACTTTCTTCCCTTTACTCTCTAAATTCCTTTACTTTATCTGTCCTCTGTTCTTCATCTAAATCTCAGATGTATCCTAACTACTCACAGATTCTCAATACAAAACAATACAATTGTTCCCTCGTACAGTCATTTGCTCTGCACTGATCTATGCTTTTGTTTCCCCAAATCTTTAAAATTGGGATATTTTGATGACTTTAAAGATTACTAAGCATGCTCACATTTCCCCATCTTATTTGAATAGACTTGTGCACTAATACTCTCCTATAGATCCAGGCATCAAAGCTGAGTAAGCCCTAGAATTTGTTCCTGAAATCTGGTCTCCGTGCATAACCAATAATTTCATTTAACTGTAATGAAACATGTGAAAGTATTATGCACAAATGACTATGGGAGCAAAAGTAGAAGGAGGAACTCTATCTCAGAGGGTTAGTGCTAAAACCATCTTCCAGATGAGATATATGTGAAAGACAAATCAGAGCTTGGGGTGGAAAGACATTCTAGATGGAAGAAACAAAATTTTCAGAGGCTCATGAACCTCACTAATCTTTAGAATTGCGTCTTTTGTGGCTGGAGAGAAGGAACAGTGAGAGAAAGCCTGGAAAAGAAGTAAGAGATGGGAGTTATGAAAGGATGTTACATCAACCTGCCAGGCCTGTATGGTTGATTTTATCCTAATTTTGCAGAAGAGGAAAATGAGGTCCATTGAACGTAAATGACATAGAAAATAAACAGCAGAGCTCAAACTCGAACCAGGTCTTCTCCCAACTCCCGTCGAGTACATTTTCTACTACATGATATAGCTAGTTGGAATTTCCTTAATCAAAGTAGTAAATTTCTAATTTAGATACAAGGCATTATACTCTGGTGCAACATATTTTGAAGGGATTTTTTGGGAAGAGTTCCTTTTACAGGTGACCCAATATTCTATTTACTCATAAAGAAGGACTTTTCTGAATGTATTTTGGTGCCTTTCCCATCCTAAGGCAACTAAAATTGAAGACAAAGGAGAGAAAGGAAAGAAACTAATACTGATTGATTGTCTACTCTGAGCCAGGGACTATCCTAGATATTTTCTATGTTATATTATTTGAATGCTCACAGTAGTGCTTTAAGTTAGATATTATTTACCACTTTTTATAAATGAGGACTTTGAGATTGAGATGTAAGACAGTTGCCCAAGTAACTTGACCAAGTTCATGCAGCCAGTTGAGTGGCAAACTGAGGTTCAAATCTGGGTCTGCTTGACCCAGGCCCAAATCATCTCATCAACTTACCCAACTCTGCTCCTCATGAACAAGTTCAACATTAAGCTCAAAACAAGGCCAATCAGTAAGCTGAAAACATTGATGGAGGAAAGGTTTTAGGATAATGTCTTTAAGAAAGGACATAGGCAAAGAAAGTAATGGGGAATTTTCAATGCAATCATGTAAATAACCTTTCATTTTGAATACATTTTGGACTCTAAGTTTACAGAAAGACTGATGAGGATGGATGACAAAATAGGTCGTGAGGCAGCATGAAGAAGAAACAAGGAGTGAGTGGGAAGTGATGCACTGTGTAACAAGGCAGGAATGTAGAATCTCTGGTTCTTGGGGGCTTCTTTAGTCTGCTCAAATTATATTTGTTTTGTCAGTGTACCCAACACCCTATACTCCATATTTCCCAAAGGATCCGTGTTCCAAATGGTCAGATTTTGTCCCAGAATCCCAAATAATTAAACATTTAAAAATTACTATGGTTGGCCAAGCTAAGTTTTAGAATACACTGATACCTCATGAGAAGAGGCTATTAATTCAGGCTCCTAAGCTGGAATCTCTTAGTGTCTGAGAGACTGCTCACCATCAGAGGAAGAGGGCTTCAATACCTGTTTGAGCCTAGTCTGGGCTTCTTCACAAATCTTGGATGCTCAAGTTAACCTTTCAATGTTTAGCTACCTTTCTTCAGGATCCTGACCTTAGAGGAATATCTTTGATAAATATTTATTATACAAAGGTAGAAAGTGAGGTAAAAAATTGAATTCTACCTCCCTAGCACTCATAAGGATCGTATGTAGTTCTCTGTATTTATATTGTAAGTGGTTTAACTCACTGAAAGCAAAAATGTTTGATTAATTGACTCTCTGGATATAATGTATTTACTTGGAATAACAACAAAGAAACTTATCACTATAGATTTTTATTAGCCGGAATTTTTGTTGGTAGATGAGCTATAAGTCACGTAGTCTAGGAAGTCACTTGTGATTATTTTTATTATTAAAAGCAATACTAAAAAATATAGGTACATAATTGAGTGCCTACAGGCATTTTTGTACAGCAGAGTCAGAGAGTAAATACTTTGGCTTTGTGATAGATCTGTCATAGATCTGTTGTAACTACCAAACTCTGTTGACACAAAAGCAAAGTACAACATGTAGGTGAATAGATGTGGCTGTGTTCCAATGAAACTTTACTTATCAAGAGTGAAATTTAAATATTGCATGATTTTTATGTATTATGAAATATTGTTCTTTAGAATTTTTTAAGCTATTTAAAATTTTTAAAACCATTCTTTGCTCATGGTTCACATAAAAACGGATAGTACGTTGGATTTACCTGTGGGCCATGGTTTGCTTATCATTGTTCTAGACATTTACCTTTTTCATCTCAAATTCTGTCATCCATCTCAAGGTAACGTTTATTTATCTCTAGTGCATAGATGATGAAACTAAGTATCCAGAACACTAATCTGACTTGGACATCACGTAGCAAGTAATTGGCAAATCTTTGAAATTTTCATGACTTCTCTGAGTCTTAGTTTATATGTAAACTGGCGAGAAATACTTGCAATTATCGGGGTATTATGGGAATAAAATAAAATAATTTATTTATTCAAATGCTATTTAATCTTTCCTAGTGGCAGAGACTTCCCTGAAATATAAAGTTCAGGGGATATACAATGGACAAAGCAGACCTTGAGCTTGCCCACATGAAGCTCACAAGTTTATAAGATACACAGTGAATTAAAAATTGTAATAAATGTGATGATTGCTCTGATAGAAAAAAATGTAGGCCTAAGGGAAAATATAGGACAGGTGCCTATCCTAGGTTTTAGGAAAAGCCTTCTGGAAAACAGTGGTGTCAAATGGAGCCATGAAATGAGGTCCTGAAGTGAAAAAGTGGGGAAAAAAGTATTCAAGGCAAGGAGAAGGCTATGGGTAAATCCCAGAGGTGAGAGAGTTAGCCCATTAAGAAAGCAAAAGGAGTTCAATATATCTAGGAATAGAGATCAGGACATAAAGCAGAGTTCAAGAGATAATGCTAAAGAAGTAAGAAGACATTTGAAGATATATTAATAGGTATAGACATCATCCTAGGAACAAAAGGAAGTCCTGACAAGTTTTAAAGAATGAAGAAATAATATTAGACTTGCATTTTGAAAGGTCATCCTACTGTAATATAAAGAATGGATTGGAAACTGGTGAGAATGAGTCCTGGGAGACCGGTTAGAGAGTAGATGCTATGGTCCAGATGAATGATGGTGGTGGCTTGAATTAGAGTAATGGCAGAAGAAATTAAGATAAATGGCCAGATTCAAGAAACATTAAGTAATTGGATTTATTTAAAAATATTTATTTCATATCTGCTTATTCCATCCACTGTTCAAGTTGCTGGGGACATAACAATAAACAAAACAGGTCAACATCTCTGTCCTACTATAAGAATGATGAACAGCGTAGAGTAAAAATTTCCAGGTTTTTGCTTCTAACAACTGGGTGGATGGTGGTAGCATGAACTGAGATAAGAAAAAATAGGAGAAACAGATTTGGTGTGTATTGATTAAAAAACTCTGACTAAAATTGTTTATAGTTCTTCCTTAGTGTATTTCCCCTAAGGCTATTTAGGACAAGAACCAAAAATAGACAGTAGGTTTATGGCTCTCTAAAACAGAGTCACTATTTTTTCAGCTTTCTCCTACCTTTTATACCCAGAGAATAAAAAAAAAATAATAATCTTTGGAGGAGAAGAAATATATGACTGGAGTTACAGAACAAGAGCAGACAGATATGATATAAGCAGATATCAGAGGAAAGCTATTTATGTACCATCATGCCTCCTTCCCTGCGTTCCAAAATAGATTTTTTTCCAAGGTAACAGCCGCGCTGCTTTAAAATGGCTTATCTGGAGCTTTTATACACTAATTTAATACTGTACATAATTGACAGAAGCTTGTGTTCTTGAGGTAGTCCCTTCATTCAAAGAGTTTCCTATCAAGATCTCTACCAGACCTACAAGAACCACCCTACCTCTTTTTTCTGTACTCTAGGACCCCTTGAAAATGGTTAGTGCTACAGATAATTTTCTTCAGAATATATTACCCATCAATATAGTTCAACTTCAGAATGTTTTTCAGATAGTGATTATTGTACCATCAATGTAAGGTTTACAGAAGTAAATATATTATGGTGTGTGTGTGTGTGTGTGTGTGTGTGTGTGTGTGTATAGTTGGGCTAACACCAATAGCTTGTATTTTATGCTCCTTACATACAATAAACCATATCCATAAATGGTATTTTTTAAATACTCCAGAGCTGGAGGTACAGTCTTTACAAAGTATCCTCGTTAGGTAAATGGAGAAACTTAGCAATTTGATATCTTCATTTTTAAGAAAAAAGTTATACAAAGAGTAAAATGATAAGTTTAGTTCTTGACAGAATGTTTGATGTGCCTGTGAAGTCTGCAGCGGATATGTCCACTAGGCTGTTGTATATACTTATCTGAACCTCAAGAAAGAACTTTGAGCTGGAGATAATAGACTTGGCAGTTATTCTCTTTGATATTTGAAACCATGGCAATGAAATTCCCTAGTGAATTTGTCTGGAGAAGTATTAGCATTTGATGGATGTGAAAAAAAGACCTCAGCAAAAGGAAATGAGGAAGAGCAGCTAAGAGGTAGAAGGTAAGTCCAGAGATGGCAGTTGCAGAAGCCAAGGAAAACTGGTTTCAGGAAGGTATATTGCACCAAAAGCTTCATAAAGGACCACTGGATTTATCAAAACAGAGTCAATGGTGACCTTGACAAAAACGGTGTCAATAGTAAGGTTAAAAATCTGATGCAGTGAGGAAAGGAATAAGTATGAAGTGAGGAAATCAAGGCTATGAGTATAATAGCTCTTTCAAGAAGTTTGGCCCGCGAGGGGACAGGGAAGGGACTAATGAATTATTGCTTATTTTTCTGGAGTTTTTTTTTTGTTTGTTTGTAGTTGGGAGAGACCTGAACATGTTCCAGAAGTGATAGAGAATATTTAGTAGGAAGAAATTTTGAAGATTCAAAGAGATCACTAGTAAAGCAGGAGGGGAAGGAATCTAGGAAGTAGATAGAAAGTATATTTTCAGAATGATACCCTTTGTTTAAATTGAAATAACAGGGAAGTTGGAAAGTAAGAATGCATGGTAGATATCATGACTAGGTGAGATATTTCCCTCTGAATATTTTTATTTTGAAGTAGGTAAAAGTAAGCGGAATGAAGTAGGATGGTCAAGTTGTAGTATTTAGTATTTAGATAATCATTTTGGAGAAGAAGATAGTATGTTGTTGGACAGGAGAAGAAGCCAGATAGATGTTGGTGATTATGAATTAATATTGACATTAAATCTGCTTATTTCTAAGATAATGAAGTCCCTAACACAAGTATATGGCAAATATGTTCTCCACAAATATTTCTATGGGATGAGTAAATAGCCTCTAGTATACATGTCTGTATGTATCAATATATGTACATGTGTAAATACACTTACATAGATACACACATGTAAAAATAGTGAAATATATACATATATATTCTTCTGTACCCTCACCATACTTTTAAAGTATATTGTTTATTGTGTTCTTTGTACAGTTTTACTCTCTATAAAAAGACTTCATATATAAGGAGTTGATCAGGAAAAATTATTCCATAATTTTATTATTTTTTGTTGCTCAAGAATGAATACAGTTCAGAATTATTGATGTTTTTCTGTGAATTTCTGTGCCTACACATTATTTCACTCTGATACAGAATTTTTATATTCACCTCTAATATATGAAGATATTAGTCAAGTGATTACCAGTATAGGTATTAATGAATTATTTTCAAATTTCACTTTGCTCAATGCTAAAAAGAAAATATTGACTATGCAGTGCATAGACTATAAAGGCATAAAGGCATAATAGAAAGCCCAAAATCACTTGAGAACAACTACCAAAGGGAAAACATATCTAAGATTACATGCATTATTTTAATTAAGGGTGCTTGAAAATACATAAGGCTTCCTTTGAATAATAAGCATCTACAGATGAGGTATGATTAGAAAATGCAATCTCTTTTACAGGTTCAATTAAATAAACTTCATTTCAATAATGGTGAGTGATTAGAGAAAAGCTATCAGAATCGTAGTTTGAGTCATCATTCAAATAATTTTTTTTTTTTTTTTTTTTAGTTCTGCAATGTGGTTTACCAGATAATGACTACAGGGCTTAAAATTAATGGAAGAAATTTAAGAGTGGTTAAATTATATGTCTTAATCAGGCTATGATTTAATGTTACTGGTGGATTTAAAGAATTTTCATTTATTCACAAAAGACAACCATCTCTGCCAGTCAGACTTAAAATTAGTGAGAAATGAGCTTCAGAAGTTAGTGTGTATCTCATATGCAAAGAAGAACTTATACAAATAATCTATAACCCATTGACCTTAATTTTTTCCTTTCTCATAAAATTTATTTTTAGTTTAAGGCTTTTGACTGGATAATATTTCAATGAGATTATTGTTGCCTCTTTTTGTTGTTGTTCCAGACAAAATCAGAACGATTAGCATTATGAGAAGTAATACAAGGTAAAATGTTATATTCCTATTTGTCATCAAGTACACAAGGCTTTCAGTAATTTTTTTTTAAATAGAGGTTAGCATTTATTTAAAAATTTATTTCAAATGCAATTTCAATATTCATTTATCTCTAGGCAGCTAAGATATAGCATTCAACTTTACCCAAGTGTCTTTCATTATAGAGAGGTGTTTATTTTTCTAATATGGTTTTATAGATATGTATATTTGTGCCTATTATACTTACTTTACACTATCACTGACATTTGTCAATCATGTCTTACGGTTCAAACCTTTACATTCAATAAACATTTGCTGAACAGTTATGTTAAGTATTATGCTGACTTCTGAGGAAACAACATAGAAAAGACATGGTCCCACATTTTAAATATATGTATACATGTAATTAAAGCTACTTTATTGAAGTTACTAGGTTTTCACACTGTTCAAATCTCATATTGACTCATGAATCATGCTTTGGAAGCAAAGAAGGAGTTCTTTTTTTTTTTTTTTTGCGGTACGCGGGCCCCTCACTGTTGTGGCCTCTCCGGTTGCGGAGCACAGGCTCCGGACGCACAGGCTCAGCGGCCATGGCTCACAGGCCCAGCCGCTCTGCGGCACATGGGATCTTCCCGGACCAGGGCACGAACCCGTGTCCCCTCCATCAGCAGGCGGACTCTCAACCACTGCGCCAACAGGGAAGCCCGAAGGAGTTCTTTTTCTTAACCATGTCTTTCTTCTACTTCCTTACCATCTATTTTTCTACTTTTTAAAGTTTTAGGGAAAAATATATTACATGACCCCAAAATGCCAACATGATACTAAGTACAAAGATAAGCACATTGTATATAGTCCCATTTAATTTTTAAAAACAAGACATGTATATTCTAGTTATGAATGACAGGTTAGAGCTTGAAGAGGTTGTGTAATTTTAAGTTTAGCATAGCTGAGAATTAGCGTAGCTGGTGCTCAGACACAGGTTTGACTGGTAGAACCTTTTACTTCTCATCATACATTCGTGTGCTCCTCCACATCTCACAGACCTTTTGCAGTCGGAGGTAACGTGACTAGTTCTAAATAATGTACAATGAGTAAATGACATCTAGGTCAGTTCTGAGCCACAACACTTAATAGTCAGTGAGTGGTCCTCCAGCTCTTTCACTTCACCTGTGTTGTTAACCAGCAGTGTTCCCAGTGGAGGATTCTGAGGTGTCCTGAGTCCCCAAGTGACCATGTGGGACAGAAACCCCACTGACAAATATTGTTGTGCTAAACCACTGAGATTTAGAGCTTAATTTGTTATTGCAGCATAACCTAGTCCATAACTCTAGCTTGTGAGGTAATTAATAAAGTTTCAAAATCATTGCTCTTAATCTAAATGCTGTTAACAGTTGTGATTTAATGGGAAAACAGTCCAAATACAACTTAATGTATGATTTCATTTCTCCTGCAGTCTGAAATTAGAAATCAAGCATTGATTTCATTTTCATATACAAACTCTGAGTTGGTAGAATTCCTGTAAGGTGGTAATGACAAAGTTAAGATTCACAGATAAGTAATATCAATGTTACTGTGATTTGGTAAAATGCTTAGTAGTTAAAGGCTACAACAATTTAAAGTGAGATAGCTTTGCACATTTTTACTTTCCCACCTAATACACCTTTCATCAATAATTTTGAACTTAATTCATTTTAAGTGTACATATTGTTTTTGTTTAGGAGAAAAGAATAAAATATTCCTGGCAGTATGTGATATGATTCATACATTTTTCTTATTTAAAAATAAACAAACTCAACTAATTCTTTAAAATGTCTTCTAAAAAAAAATAAACAAATGGGACCTGATGAAACTTAAAAGCTTTTGCACAGCAAAGGAAACCACAAACAAGATGAAAAGACAACCTTCAGAATGGGAGAAAATATTTGCAAATGTGGCAGCTGACAAGGATTAATCTCCAAAATATACAAGCAGCTCATGCAGCTCAATATCAAAAAAAACAAGCAACCCAATCTAAAAATGGGTGGAAGACCTAAATAGACATTTCTCCAAAGAAGATACACAGATTGCCAACAAACACATGAAAGGATGCTCAACATCACTAATCATCAGAGAAATGCAAATCAAAACCACAATGAGGTAGCACCTCACACTGGTCAGAATGTCCATCATCAAAATATCTACAAGTAATAAATGCTGGAGAGGGTGTGGAGAAAAGGGAACCCTCTTGCATGTTGGTGGGAATGTAAATTAATACAGCCACTATGAAGAACAGTATGGAGGTTCCTTAAAAAACTGAAAATAGAACTACCATATGACCCAGCAATCCCACTATTGGGCATATCTCCTGAGAAAGCCATAATTCAAAAAGAGACATGTACCGCAATGTTCATTGCAGCTCTATTTACAATAGCCAGGACATGGAAGCAACCTAAGTGTCCATCAACAGATGAATGGATAAAGAAGATGTGGCATATATATATATATATATATATATATATATATATATATATATATACACACAGTGGAATGTTACTCAGCCATAAAAAGAAACAAAATTGAGTTATTTGTAGTGAGGTGGATGGACCTAGAGTCTCTCATACAGAGTGAAGTAAGTCAGAAGGAGAAAACAGATACCGTATGCTAACATGTATATGGAATCAAAAAAAAAAAAAAAGATTCTGATGAACCTAGGGGCAGGACAAGAATAAAGACGCAAATGTAGAGAATGGACTTGAGGACATGGGGAGGGGGAAAGGTAAGATGGGATGAAGTGACAGAGTGACATGGACATATATACACTACCAAATGTAAAATAGTTAGCTAGTGGGAAGCAGCTGCATGGCACAGGGAGATCAGCTCAGTGCTTTGTGACCACATAGAGGGGTGGGATAGGGAGGGTATGAGGGAGGCTCAAGAGGGAGGAGATATGGGGATATATGTATACATATAGCTGATTCACTTTGTTATACAGCAGAAACTAACATAACATTGTAAAGCAATTATACTCCAATAAAGGTGTTTAAAAAAATAGTTGGGAAAGAAAAGTGAATAAAATAAAAATAAACTCAATTAATTCTTTAAAATGTCTTCTTTCTTGAAATACAATACTATAATTGTTTGCATATGAATTGGCTGCTAAAATATATTTAACATAATTTCATATCTTCCAGTACAGGGCTTTTTTGAGGAAGAGTTTAAAATTTTAGATATCAAGTATTTATGATGTCATTTAATAATTGATAAAGGAGTTCCTATACAACTTTGACATTCTGTTCAAATCAGACTTTTAAAAAAAACCAGTATTTTCTCTTGTATAAATTATTCATATTAAAAGCAGGTACAAATATTTAAGAAAGATCAGATTTCCCCTTATATGATTTACGTGATTGTTAATCAAAACGATGCCTTAAGTAGTTATCAATCATTTCTTCGGTATTATATAATTACTCTCATCTCATCCCTTATGAAGTTAAAAAAAAAAAAAAAAACAAGGCCTAGAGAATTAGTTTTAAGGACACACGAATAGTGACAGAGCTAGGGTTAGAGTCCATTTTCACCGACTGATACCCCACTGTTCATTCTACTCTATTTTGTTTAATCATGTACGAGCTCTCTTTAGGTGATGTTTAAAATGCTTAATATAATAGTAATGTCTTCAAAACCTCATATTTTTTCCTTGATTTATCTCTAATTGTTACCTATATGTATAGTTGTAAATTTTTGCATTGACATTTTATATACTCTTATTAAATGATTTTATGTATTTTTCCTTTGTGATCTGGTGGTAATTCATCAAAGAATGTTGGACAATCAAAAAATTCAACATATGACTGTACAATGGATACTTAAATATTTGGAGATATAGACATGACTAGCTTTACAATTGCTTTATTCATTCAATGAATGTTCCTTTAACATTACTGTGAGGAACGAACTGTGGAAGGTACTGGGTATATAGTGAACAGCTGCCCTCAAAGAACTTACATATATAATCAATGGTGACAAAAACAAGTAACTATACACATATATTAATAAAAGTCCTATACAAGTAATAAACAGAGAACTCAGAGAAGAATGTTAGGGAAAATAGGAAGAATCATACATGGAAGCTTGACCAAGAAGCTCAGAATTAAACTGAGGATTAAAGGATGAGAAGGAGTCAGCTCCACAAATAATTGGAAATAGAGCACTTTTATTAGTGGGAAAATCATATGGGAATTTGTAAAGCCAGGGAAGACCTTAGCCTGTCCTGGGAAATTAAAGTGACTGAAAGGGAGAATGGTTCAAAGTGAGTTTGAAGACCACGTTGCCACAGGCGTCTAGGATGCTGGCTGGTATTGTGAGTGTAAATAAGAAGCCTGGTTTTAATAGAGAAAGAAGAGATAGGAAAGAGAACAAAGAAAACTCAGCCAAACTCATGGACTTCAAAAGGAGAAAAGAGGGCTTCCCTGGTGGCGCAGTGGTTGAGAGTCGCCTACCGATGCAGGGGACACAGGTTCGTGCCCCGGTCCGGGAAGATCCCACATGCCACAGAGCGGCTGAGCCCGTGAGCCATGGCCGCTGAGCCTGTGTGTCCGAAGCCTGTGCTCCGCAGCGGGAGAGGCCACAACAGTGAGAGGCCCGCATACCGCAAAAAAAAAAAAAAAAAAGAGAGAAAAGAAAAATAGAGAGCTCATTGTCTAGAAAATACAGAATAAGATAATAGAATAAATGAAAATATATTTGAAATTATAATAACTATAAATGGGTTAAATCAGTTGAAAGAAAATTTGTCAGGATTTTTTAATTTCAAGAAATGTAGTTATATGCTAATTTCAAGTTATACAAAATATTATGAGACAGAAAACCTGAAAGTAGAGAGATTTTTTTAATAAAAATGATATATCAGATATTAAAGAAAATTGATGTAGGATTATCATCACCAGACCAAATAGACTTTAAAACTCAAAACTCAAATATAGAGACTTATTTAATTAGAAGATTATCTCATAAGGGTAAAAGGAATAATTATCCAGGAAGATATAGAATTCCAAATATGTTAGCACCAACCAACATATATACAAAATAAAAATGATCAAATTGTAAGAAGGAATCAATACGTCCACAATCACAATGTAGGATTTTTAACACACTTTTCTCAGAAAGTGAGAGATCAGAAATTATCTAAGGGTACACAGAAACTGAGGTACAGGACAAGAACTAGGACAGAAGGTGGGGTGAATAGATAGAGTATACCTAGAGGACGGAAGCTTATGCCCTAGAGAGGACCGTCAGTTTACTTCTAGAGGAGTTGGAGAATAATGGACTCAGATTATTTTTAACGCATTAGAGTGGATGTGCTGTGCTAATGCAAGGGGCAGATTTAATAGCCCACGGTCATTTGTGTACATGGTGTGTTTACCAAATTTCCCATTATTCCTCCATATTTTCATCACACACACACACACACACACACACACACACACACACACACGAATTGGATTCTACTTCTAGCATTTTGTTATGTAAAAAGCAATGTACTAAGAGTTTGAACGTTTTAACCCCAGTTCTAATTTTGCCTCTAAACAGCTATGTGATGTTAGGCAAATCATTTCAGTCTTCCACCCCTATTTCGTTATCTGTAAATTGAGGCGATAAGATCAGACAGCTAAGATTTCTTTCACCATTTGCTTCTCTTTAAGTTTACGTAAAATGTTTGACCTTATGGGATTAGTTTTGTAACTTATAAATATATATTTAAATTATATATTTCACAAGGATATGTTGCCTAGCAATTAATTTTTTTCCATTAAAGAAATGCAGACAAAGCTATCTTGTTTATTACATGAATGCCATAATATAGATCTGAAATAATAAAACCTTAGCACTTCTTAATCTACCTAAATAAATGAGATAGTTCACTACAGCCTGACCCAGTTTGTGTCCCCAATCTTCTAAATAAGTTGAATGGAGGAGCCCTGGATTCCCCTGTCTTCTTGAAAAATGATACATTGTTAGCAACTTATCATACATGAAAAGAAAAATAAAACAGGCACATAACTAAGTATAGCTTTTTGATGCCATTTCCACTAAATAAGTGGCATTTTAAATGGAGAAAACTATATTTCTATTATTCGATACATTTTTCCTATTGTTAAAAATTAACTGAATGGTTTAATGAGCTTTTCAGAATTGCTTTTATTGCTTTGTTCTCAAGTTTGCTGAATGTCTTCTTATGTTTCCTCTTATTTATGTATGTACTTTGTTATAAACCAGTTATGACCTTTCATTCATATATACCTTTTCAAGACTTTCTATATAGAAATTTGGAAACATTATAGACTTATACGTAAATCTGATTATGTCAGTACCTCGTACAAACATCCTTTATTGGATTTTACTTTATACAGTGCTGGTTCTCAAAGTCTGATCTCTCAACCACCTGCATCAGAATCAGCAGGGGTGATTATTTGATAATGGTGAATTCCAGCATCTCTATGCAGATCAACTGAGTTAGAATCTTGTGTGAGTAGGGTGGATGGAAGGGCATGGTGGCGAATTTGCAGTTTAAGAAGTTTCATGGGTGCTTCTTATGCAGATAGACCAGCCACCAAGGTATTCTGGTCTGCAATACAAAGTCTGAATTCTTTTCTATAACCTACCAGACCCTTCATAGTCTTGCTCCAATCTGTATTGTTACCATCATTTCTTAATGAAATGTGGCAGGTTTGCTGGTAAAATTAAATGAAATCATGCATTCACAGTATTAATGAAAGTTCTGGCACATAGATTTTCAATTAATACTCCTTTAAAACCCATAAATTTACCATATTATCTCTTTATCGAACTAGTTTCTTTTCAAAGAGTGAAAAGAAATATTATTCAGTGAGGGGTAGTATAATGTTTCTATTTTCTCTGAGGAGCTAAAAATACAAAGATACCACAAACTTCTGAAAGCAAACGAAGCAGGATTCCTGAAGCTTATGGAAAGATGCCTTCCCCTGCATCTCAATCAGCAACTAGTGACAGGCTTCACTGAACCCCAGTCTTTACACAAGCTCTCCTCCTTGTGGAAGAGACTGCTCAGTTTGTTACCAAAGAGGTACCCCTTCAAGGGCCTGAGAGTGGGCTCTTGACTAACATTCAGAAATGAATTGTCCGAGGAGACACATGTACTGACAAAGTAAAAGACTTTATTGGAAAGTGATGCTCGAGTGGAGAGCAGCAGGGTAAGGGAACCCAGGAGAACTGCCCTGCCTGGTGGCTCGCAGTTTTGGGTTTTATGGAGATGGAGTTAGCCTCCAGGTTGTCTCTGGCCATTCATCTTACTCATGCCCATATTTGTTTCGACTCAGGGCCCTTCTTGGTGGCGTGCACATCTCTCATTCAAGATGGATTACAGAGCGAGGGTTTCTAGGAGGTTGGCTGGACATATTATGGGCTGGTGTCTCCTCCCTCTTTTTGACCCCTCCCAAATTCTTCTGGTTGGTTTTGGAAGCAGCTTGTCAATTATGTGTTACATAAGTTGTCTCACAACAGGGACCTCCTTTTTAAATTTTCTTTTTATTTATTTATTATTTATTTATTTTTGGCTGCATTGGGTCTTTGCTGTTGCTCATGGGCTTTCTCTAGTTGCAGCGAGCAGGGGCCACTCCTCGCTGCGGTGTGCAGGCCTCTCATTGCGTTGGCTTCTCTTGTTGCAGAGCACAGGCTCTAGGCGTGTCGTGAGACAACTTATGCAAGTGGTTATTTTCGTCCCTAGTCAGGGTAGGAGGTTTCAGTCCATGGTACGCTAATAAGTTCACAGCATCTATGGAAGTGAGCTGCCCACAAAACATGGAGTTTGTCATGGCAAACATGATGGTTGGTTAAAATCCAGTTCAGCTTCTACAGAATAGCCACAATAAGCTCTTTAGACAGCCCCAAACTTTTGTTATTGGATTAAATCCCTCAATACTTTCAGTACTCCTCAATAACCAACCACAACTTTTAAAATTCAAGAGAATAAGGTCCTGCAGATAAGGGAACCAAGACCGATAGAGGTGCAAGGAATAAATCTATACATTCCAAATTGAAGGTCATCATGTTTTTAACAACATACATTCCAATACTATGATCTTAGGTGATGGTGGCAACATGGAAACACAAATTACCAATTATCAGATGAAATGAAGAAATGAAAACCTTATTTTTACCTTTCCAGATCAGGCTTTAGAATGGTATCAGCTTTTTTCCAGATTAATTTATTATTAATCATATATTGTTTCTTTTCAAAAAAAGCTTTTTTTTTTCAGCTTTTCAAGACATCTCAATGTAAATGGAATATTTCTCCTTTGTAAGGAACTCATTAACAAGAACAGAGATCTCTTACAATATAGTCTTCTCCTCCAACCTTATTTTCCTTTTCTCCTTTAAAAGAATCCTCCTTCCATCAAAACTGACATAGTGTTTGGAATCAGAACTTGCATTTGCCTTTTCATCTTGCTGAGAGTGCTGCCTTCAGTTTTCCCTACCTCTCTAAATTGTCTACTTTCTTAAGGTCCAAAAGAAGTGAAATCTCCAAGAAGTGTTCTTGGGCTCTTGCTGTCCATAATGATCACTGTTTTTTCTTGTCATTGCTTTACTCATTTGACTTTTGGATATATCACTTTGAATGCTCTTTTTGTTTTTCTTTGCTAATATCTTGGCTTCCAACCCATAAACCCCTTGACTACAAGAACTGCTTCACCTTGTTAGCACTTACTCCAGGACTCTTGAATTGTAGGTGCTTTATATAAGCGCTTGTTCAAAATAAATATCTCTAAGATAAAGTGTTCTAGAATTAATTACTTATAAAATTAAAGATCATATCACCCTGGTTAACGATAATAATATTAAAAAATTATTGAATTGTTGGTCTGTGTTGTTCTGGGGGACATCCTGGGATGTTTGAGAATCAAGGAGCTATAAGAGTCCTGTCTTGCAAAGGAGAGAAAAATCATGGAAATTCTAGAACAAGACTGTGTTCTCTCTTTGTGCAAGTCCTTATTTATTGATACATATATATATATATATTTGGATTCAACTGAACAGTAGCATCTAGTTCAGAGAAAGTTGGCATGAGAAACTTCTCAGGAGTATAATCACAAATCAAAGGATCTAAAGCTATTGTGGTTTTTTTTTTTTTTTTTTACTATTTTTTTCACTATTTTTAAAATGTCAAGTCTCACTCTGTAGGATGTAGTCTACAACAACATTTATTGCATTTACAGCCAGAAAAGAAACTGCATTAATAATATACTTGCATACAGTAAGGGTCACATATATTTTGACCATCATTCAAAGCATCTCTAAGTAGAAACAGCAAGTTCGAAAGAATAATTGATTTATTTTTGCATTCTCATATCTCTACCTTTCTCTATTGCCCTTATTGACTCTACATTATGGAAACATGATGTCATTATATTTCTATGTTAATATTTTTGTGAAAAAAATAGAACAATATTCTAAAAATACTATTTTTAGAAAAGTAAAGTTTTACCCAATGTTCAAATCTATAGTAGAATGGAGGTTTACTTTACTTTTTCTTGTTTTTTTTTTAACTAGAATGTACAGAAGGAAGTGATTATATTACTTTATATCAAAATGATAATATTAATCTATTAACTAAATAATTGACTTCATACAGAATTGAATCCATTACTACCAAAATATCCTTTTTTTTATTTTATTTATTTATTTTTTTAAACATCTTTATTGGGGTATAATTGCTTTACAATGGTGTGTTAGTTTCTGCTTTATAACAAAGTGAATCAGTTATACATATACATATGTTCCCATATCTCTTCCCTCTTGCATCTCCCTCCCTCCCACCCTCCCTATCCCACCCCTCCAGGCTTTCACAAAGCACCAAGCCGATCCCTTTGCCATGCGGCTGCTTCCCACTAGCTATCTACCTTACGTGTTAGTGTGTACATGTCCATGACTCTCTCTCACCCTGTCACAGCTCACCCTTCCCCCTCCCCATATCCTCAAGTCTGTTCTTCAGTAGGTCTGTGTCTTTATTCCTGTCTTACCCCTAGGTTCTTCATGACATTTTTTTTTTCTTCTTAAATTCCATGTATATGTGTTAGCATACGGTATTTGTCTTTTTCTTTCTGACTTACTTCACTCTGTATGACAGACTCTAGGTCTATCCACCTCATTACAAATAGCTCAATTTCGTTTCTTTTTATGGCTGAGTAATATTCCATTGTATATATGTGCCACATCTTCTTTATCCATTCATCCGATGATGCGCACTTAGGTTGTTTCCATCTCCGGGCTATTGTAAATAGAGCTGCAATGAACATTTTGGTACATGACTCTTTTTGAATTATGGTTTTCTCAGGGTATATGCCCAGTAGTGGGATTGCTGGGTCATATGGTAGTTCTATTTGTAGTTTTTTAAGGAACCTCCATACTGTTCTCCATTCCCAATTCACATTCCCACCAACAGTGCAAGAGTGTTCCCTTTTCTCTACACCCTCTCCAGCCAAAATATCCTTTGTTTAATGATTGAGTGTTAAGAAGAAATGCTGTCTTTATCCTTTACTGAAGCACTGTTTTATTAAATTCTTAAAGAGCAAACTAAAACCATGTTATTTTGCATGTACAGATATCCAGCATTATGCTCTGAAAAGACAGTCGCTAAAAATAAGCTATAAATAGGAAACCATTGGCCTCTCTGTCTTATTGCATTATGTATATTTGATGCATGTTTCTTTTGCATTATTACAAACTCTGCTAAATCAATTCTCTAATCTTTCTGCCCATGATTAATTACTTTGGATAATTTACCAAGTGCATGATTTAGTAAACATACAATTACCCTTTTAAAAATAAACAACCCCTACCCTGTTTGCCACGCCAGAGCTGTTAGCGTTACCTGCAACAACGGAGAATTTGATTTCTGTTGTGTTAGGGATGTGGGGAGAGCTGAAGAAGGGTAGCTAGCTCTGCCTACCCAAAGAGGTGAATTTTTCTTTCAAAGAAACTTTAATGAAATACATGCAAGATAAACAATAAAATATATTTTTTAACATTTTAATTTTGTTATTATCGTGAAGATATGTAAAATTCAACTAAGCAACCCTGTGTAAGCTGATGGTACAGCACATGCTTTGCATAAAATCTGCTTTTGATTTTTCCTATAGGATATACAGTCCAGCACAGTGCCTTCCCCACAGAAGGAATTTTCCCAAGGAAGCCTTTCCCGATTCCCTCAGATGCATTAGCATCCCTGAATACCTTTTCATAGCACCATATAGCATTTAACTATTAAATAATTATAGTCAATATCTATTTCCTCTCATGAGAAAAGCCTGAAAATCCCCAGCAGCTGACATAGTCTCTGACATATTAGCAGTGCCCAGTAAATATTGATTTAATACTAGAAATGCCTTCAAGCTGTATGAATATGGATGGATGGGTTATCACGGATAACTGTTTGGTAAGCGTTCATGTTTTAAAGTATTTTTACTCAAGTTTTAAAGTTTTAGTTCAAGTTTTAAAGTATTTCCCTAAGGCTTGTTCAAAGAACTCAAAGTTGGAGTAATAATAACTTACAGTCTCCTAAGATAGATACCATTCATTATGCACACGAGCTGATCCTCCTTGTTTATTACCCTCACTGTTCCAGTTGCATTTGATACTTATCTAATCAATGCTGTTTATTGTAAGAAAAATGAGAAAATATTTAATTTGCTAAGGGCATCTCAGAAAAACTTTTTATTTCATAAATCTCTACATCCATTTTTCTAGGCTCAGGAAAGCATGAGAATTGACAAGTGTCGAAAGTTATAATTCCTGATAGTCTTTACTTGTGGTCTTGATTTTAAGTATGCCTGGTAGGTATAATCAGCCAATGATTATTTCTTCGAATCACGTATTCAGGTTGGGTAAATGTCTCAGTGGCCACCGGTATTCCTGATTTGTTAACTTGTTGAATCCCTCCTAGTTTGGAGGGATTGGAAAGGAAAGAAAAAAAATGCAATTTAGTGTTAAGAGTCCATATTCTGCAGCCAAAATGTTTGGCCTCAAATCTCAGAATTACCAAGTACTACCTAAGTGGCCTTGGGAAAGTTACTTAACTGAGCAATACTCTGTTTTCTCATCTGTAAAATAGAATAAGGCTATTGTGAGAATTAAATGAATTGATTCATGTAAACAATTTAGAATAATGCCTGACACATGGCAAGAGCTAAATATTACCTGCTATTGTTATTATTATTATTAATACTGTGCTGAAGTTACTTATTAGTGAAATATAATAAAGATACTTAAGTTTTACTTTGTCAGTCAACACATACATATAGCTCTTTGCAAATTACTACTAAACATGGTATAAAATAAAATTTGGTATCTTAAAGTGTCTTTTTTCAGTGAGCTAAGATATATCAATATACAGTGGTTCCTGTCCAAGAACAACACAACTAACATAAAATATAACTGGGTTATAGAGTCAAAACTATGACTAAATGCACTAAAGAATAATCACTAAAAATACCAGTAACTTGATTATTTCCAAATTAATCTGTAAATATGTTTTCTATGCTACAATTTAATAACAAATGGGTGATAACAGTCACTGAAAGAGAAAAGATACCTTAACGTTAAAAAAATATATATCAGATACTTTGTGGTCTGGGAATAGGAAGTAAGCATTCTATTTTAGCAATAGATTTCCATTTCTTTGCCTAAGGCTCTCTTCAGCCATGGACAACAGTCCAGATGGTTAAAGATTTAACAACTCCATGAAGCAACCCTCATCCAATGACTAATGGGAGCTGGAGAAACAAAACCCAGATCCCTTACTCTTTTTAAGAGAAAATTCTGAGGAACCTAATTTATACTGGTTGTCAGGTTTGCCCCAGCAGGGTTAAGCTCTGGTCACCCACAGTGGTAGGTGACTTGACCAAATGCCTTCTATAGGCCGTCTTCCCTTTCTTGTCTCTCCTCATTCTGTTACCCTCATCTCTCAGTGAACTACTTGTACTCAAATTTTGTGTCAAACAAAATTTCTGGGGGAAGCCAAAGTAAGGCTCATGATAAACTTCTGTGGTCAGAGTTTAGACTGAGAACACAGAGAGGGGATGGGCTTCCAGCAGGAGCAGAGATTGGAAAGGAGGATAGAATCAGGGAATTTGTACTACTCGTCAATTAGTTTCTTGCTAGCAGAGGCGGCCTTCTTGGTTCTTTAATGCCCTGGCATTCACAGGTGGTTAGTGTGCCTTTGTAAAAAAAATATACCTTTATCTGTTTAGGAAACAAATTAGAGGGACATGTCTTTAATCATCAAATTAAATCGCTGTGGAGACATACCACCTATATACCTCCTGTCTTTAATTCATATTCCATCAATCTGCCACCATATCCAAGGGATCCAGCGAGCTTTTGCATGGTTTGTCAGCTGCAGCAGCTCTGCAGTGAAAACACATATCAGCCCCCAAACCTCGTGTCCCGGAATTCTTGCTCAGCCCTCGGCAGCTGTAGGAGACATGGTGGTGACTGAAAAAGTAGTTTCTCAGTGTGCTGGAGAGAAAAGGACTCTCTCTTCCTGTGGTATCCAGAGCCTTGGGTGTTGCACTGCACAACAATGCTGGATCTCCAAGTTTACCACTCTTGCTAACATAGGTCTTTACCTTCACATGCACTGTTTCTGCACTAGGCCCATGGGCCAGACAGGATCAGTCACAAGGAGTTCGTGAGAAAAGCCACAAATTTTAGGAACGAAATATCCCATATATTTTCCTTGATTAAAATCGTTCTTCTCCTTAAAATGAATTTTCCTCTCAGTAGCTTTTGGAATTCTTCATTGATTTTTCAAAACCTTTGCTATCAGTAAATTTCATTTGAGACTACCTCAGCCCATCAAAACTAGTCTAATATCTCTGAAATCTTAAGAAGGAAAGGGTGGGGTCTTGAACCATTTCTTTCCTGGAAGCTTAGGGATTCTATAACAATATTCCCATCTTTTTCTCCCCCCTACTATTGAGCTTCACAAATGTGTGTGCAGAACAGTGGAAACAAGGTCTTCGGCAAGGCCTCCTAAACATCTCATCAAAACTCCACAGAGGGACTTCCCTGGTGGCTCAGTGGTTAAGAATCCTCCTGCCGATGTAGGAGACACGGGTTCAATCCCTGGTCTGGGAAGATCCCACATGCCACGGAGCAACTAAGCCCATGCGCCACAACTACGGAGCCTGCGTTCTAGAGCCCACAAGACACAACTACTGAAGCCCATGTGCCTAGAGCCCGTGCTCCACAACAAGAGAAGTCACCGCAATGAGAAGCCCACACACCGCAAGGAAGAGTAGACCCCGCTCGCCTCAGCTAGAGAAAGCCAGCACGCAGCAACAAAGACCAACACAGCCAAAAATAAATAAATAAAATAAATTAATTAAAAAAAAATAAACTCCACAGAAAGGAGCCCTCAAGATAAATTAGGCATGTGGGATTAACATATACACACTTCTGTATATAAAATAGATAATCAACAAGAACCTATTATACAGCACAGGGAACTCTATTCAGTCTTCTGTCATCACCTATATGGTAAAAGAACCTGAAAAAGAATGGATATATGTATATATATAACTGAACCACTTTGCTGTAAACCTGAAACTAACATAATGTTGTAAATCAACTATATCCCAATATAAAATAAAAATTAAATTAGTTGGCAACAACTGGAAGTTTCTTCCAAGGTGATTGTGTGTCTCTACTTCCATATGCAACCTTTACAGGGCAGACCCTGTTAGGGCTGAGGGAGCAGTTGTAGCATTTAAGTTTTGCTTACTGGTTTCTCTGATGTGTGGGTTTGATATGAAGTGATACTTTTTGTGGGGATATATAAGTCCTTGATTTTCTAAGAAAGTTTTATTTTCAAGTCATTTTTTTCCATAAATAGACTTGCCAGATTATAGGTTTTTGAGTTGAGCATTGGATACCATCAATTTTCTCAAAGCTAAAAAGGAGCAATAGAAAGGAAGTGGCACAGGCAATTCTGTATTTTGGGAGGCGCATGCGAAATATATTTTGAATAAGGAACTGCATAGCTCTAGCTATAATGTAGAGAATGGGTTACAGGAGACATTTAGATCAACTAGGGAGCTTGTGGAGTATTCCAGATGAGAGATAATTAGAGTCCTAATACTAAACTTTAGCCATATTAGAGGTACATAGATTTTGTGCATTACTTTTGTGTAGTACCATTTAATTTCTCCTTTTGCTGGTTAAACTGGCTGGGTATGTCAGGAGTATGTCCTTGCTTCCTCTCCCCTACTGACATCCCAGCTCTGGAAAGGGGTCCTAGAGACTGGTAACCTCTGCTCATCTCCAGAGAGATCCACTGAGTCCCCCTGCCCATGGCTGGCTGCCCTGAAGTTTTTTATCCACAGGGCATGTTTTGCTAAATAGGGGGTTTTCTATTATACCATAAAGGGACATAAAACAGAGTCAGGTCACTTCAGGATGAACATAACAGCCTGAAGGGCACCATGCACCACAAAATCACATCATGAAGACTCTCAGCAGGCCGTAATTTATCAGATGATACCTCTGCTCTGAGAGCAGAGGGAAGGGGGCAGGACTCCCTACAGATCACTGAATCTTGACCATATGCCTCGGCTGAGTTTTAGGGTTTTCTGACTCCCTGTCCCACATGCTAAGTTGCTTCCCACTAACCAAAAACTCCACTTCACTCACACCGGTTGTTTCATGTTTCTCTAAAAAGTCTATGCTTCTTTCTACCCCAGGGTTTTTGGATCATTTTGTTCCCCATGTCTGGACTATCCTTCTCCTTTTACACTCTAGATGCTTGAGCCCAAAAAATATGCATGTGTGATAAGCCCATGGTGTGTTAAAAGTGGAGTAGATAATGGTGCTTTCTAGGCAAGCAAAAGATTCATGTTTTCTAATTTTGTACTGTTAATTTCTTTTTCCTATTGTGTAAAAGTGGCAAGACTTGTCTCTAACAGAAAAGTAAGTCACAAGAGGAGAAACTGTTTTATATTTCTCTTTTCTCCCTCAGCACAATGATGACCACACAATAAAGGCTCAATAACTACTAGTGGGATGGTTCGTGATTCATCTACTATTTGTCATATTATGTCACACCATGCCATAGAGATCCAGTCTCTCTCGATTTCTTTCTCACACTAACCTATAAAACAGGTGTTAGGATTATGTCACAGTGCTACCTTCTAGAGTGCGGCGATACTGCATTTTAAGTCTGACTAAAGACCTAGAAACAATCCCACAATGATAGTTTAACTTAACAGCTTAGGGATGAGGTATAAACCATGGTTACTTTAATTTTGAATGATAAAAATGGAACAAAACACACGTTTACAGAGTGTCTCTGCTTGTAATTAAAAAGAAATTACCTTATGGAGCCTTGGTAATCTATGGTTTTGCTTTAGTGAACCTATTTATGTCTAATTGCAGTATTCGTGTATTAACTAGTAAATTCATCTAATATATTTATTGCCAATACAGTCATCATACTGGTCAATGAGATACAATAAGTGAGTTGGAGGGGGTGGGTGGAGAATGACTCTAGTTATACATTCAGAGTTTAGTAAATATATATTTTTTTTTTTTTTTTTTTTTTTGTCTCTCTAGACTGGTCAGTAAGGGAAAGATTTGTGACAAAGTCAGAAACTATAAAAATACCTTCCAACAAGGCAACAGATTGTTATTTACACAGTATAAGAAAAAAGTATATGTGTGTATATATGTTTCCCTTTATTAAATTTCTGAAAACACTCTTTTGAACCTTTAAACACAACCCAAAATATTTCAAGCTGAAGGAAGCGAAACTTTTATATGGGATAACTATGATTTGCCTTTATTACTCGTAAAATCTAAAATAAGTCTCTATTAGTAATTATTCTCTTTCAAAAACCTGATCTAGCCTAACACCTATGAAACCAGTAATTTTAGAGACGTCAATAGTATTTAATAAGAGAGGAAAAGTTTTGCATTGTGGTGTTCATTAACTCATTTCTTAGTATAATCCTTTGAATTTTTTGAACACTTTTACTTCTGTAAAACATTTTTTTTTCATTCTAATGTATTCTTCTTTTACCCTCTGATCATAGGTAGGATGGTCCACAAAGAGTGAAGAAAAAAGGACTCAGTGTTCTTGAGGCAGATGGTGTGCTTGTGAAGTTATTATAATGGAATTTCAGACAGCTCAGGGGAGTGATATCACCAAGATGGCAGAGTAGGAGATACCAGCCTCCATCTCCCCACAAAGACAACAATTAGACAGCTATCTCAATGAAAATAGCACTGGGAAACCTCAGGAGTCCACTTAAGAAGCTTTAGCACATAGTGGAGCAAAATAACCTGAAAATAACCACACACAAATAACACATTTTGCCTGTATCACTCCATCCCCCAGGCTGGCCCTGCTCAGAGCCAAGAGGGAACTTCCTGGCCAGAGATAGTTCTCTGTAGGAAAATAGAGAACAGAATGAGTGACCAGCTTCCCCAGCCTTTCAGGGCACTGCACAAAGGACCTGATCCCAACTCCTGTCACTGGCCTACACCTCCACTCATTCAAGCAGCTGGACCCTGTGTAGCTGTGCACCTGCACACCACTGACCCCAGCTCCCAGTACCATCCTCTGCTGTTATGTGCTCGCGCATGACTAGCCCCTGCAGCCGCATGAGTACACGCTGACCACCAGGGCCCTCACAGCTGCCCCTGTACCGGGAGCCGGTCCTGACTCCTAACCCGAGC
The DNA here is from genome assembly GCF_951394435.1 of Stenella coeruleoalba. Lineage (NCBI taxonomy): Eukaryota > Metazoa > Chordata > Mammalia > Artiodactyla > Delphinidae > Stenella > Stenella coeruleoalba. The sequence goes on from NC_137150.1 coordinate 54,122,085, forward strand.
CTGTACCACTACCTGTGCCTGAAGATAGCCCCTATAGTTCAAACCTACATGCTACATCTTATCCTGAAGATAGCCCCTATAGTTCAAACCTACATGCTGTGACGCCAACTTCTGTCACTGGACCCCACCACTGTGCACTAGCCTCTACAGCCACATGAGTCCTGTAGCTGCTCGTGTACCCACAATTGCCCCTAGCCCCTGCCACTGCTCCGGGCCCTTGCCAATGTGGGTGTGCCTATAGCTAGCCCCTGCCATCATGCAGGCACCTGCAGCCAACCCTGCATGCAAGCATGTGTACACCACAACCTGCCCTGATTTCTTGCTGCTGAGGATCCCAACAGTCCTTGCAGGTACTAAGGACCCCCCACAGTTCTTGCTGTCAAGGATCACAGAGTTGCCAATGTCATGGACCTTAGCTTCTTGAGCCAATGAGATACTTCGCCACCCCAAATCTTGACATATCTGTGAATTTTCCAGTTTTCTTCTTGTCATCGATTTCTAGTTTCATACCATTGTGGTTGGAAAAGATGCTGGATTGATTTCAAACTTCTCAAATTCATTAAGACTTGTTTTGTGACCTAACATATTATCTATCCTGGAGAGTGTTCCATGTGCACTTGAGAAGAAAGTATATTCTGCTGTTGTTGGATGGAGTGTTCTGTAAATGTGTATTAGGTACATCTTGTCTAATGGGTAGTTTAAGTCCAATGTTTCCTTATGGATTTTCTGTCTGAATGATCTATTCATTATTGAAACTAGGATATAGAAGCCCCTTACTATTTTGTTGTTGTTTTTTTGCTTTTTATCCCACTACTATTTTGAATTGCCGTCTATTTCTCCCTTTAGGTTTGTTAATATTAACTTTATATATTTAGATGCTCCTATGTTGGGTGCATAAATATTTACATGTTATATCCTCTTGTTAAATTGACTCATCATTATATAATGACTTTCTTTGTCTCCCATTTGTTTTCTCTTAAATAAGTATAACTACCCCTGCTTTCTTTGGGTTTCCATTTGCATGAAATATCTTTGTCCATCCCTTCATTTTCAGTTTCTGTGGACCCTTAAAGATGAAGTGATATTTTGGTTTTTTAAAAAATTTTATTGAAGTATAGTTGATGCACAATGCTGTGTTTAATTTCTGCTGTACAGCAAAGTGATCAGTTTTATATTTATATATTTTTTTCATATTCTTATCCATTATCATTTATCACAGGATATTGAATATAGTTTCCTGTGCTATACAATAAGACCTTGTTTATCCATCCTATATATAATAGTTTGTATTTGTTGATCCCAAACTCCCCATCCTTCCCTCCTCTATTCCTCCTCCCCCTTGGCAACCACAAGTCTGTCCTCTATGTCTGTGAGTCTGTTTTTGTTTCATAGATACGTTCATTTGAATTGTATTTTAGATGCCACATAAAAATGATAGATGGTATTTGTCTTTCTCTTTCTGACTTGCTTCACTTACTGTGATAACCTCTATTTGTGTCCATGTTGTTGCAAATGGCATTATTTCATTCTTTTTTATGGTTGAATAATATTCCATTGTATATATGTACCACATCTTCTTTATCCATTCATCTGTCAGTAGACACTTAGGTTGCTTCCGTGTCTTGGATATTGTAAATAGTGTTTCTATGAATATAGGGGTGCATGTATCTTTTCAAATTATAGGTTTGTCTGGGTATATGCCCAGGAGTGGGATTGCTGGATCATATGGCAGCTCTATTTTTAGTTTTTTAGGAAACCTCCATACTGTTTTCCATAGTGGCTGTACAAATTTACATTTCCACCAACAGTGTAAGAGGGTTCCCTTTTTTCCACACCCTCTCCAGCATTTGTTACTTGTAGACTTCTTAATAATGCCATTCTGACTGGTATAAGGTGGTGCCTCATTGTTGTTTTGATTTGCATTTCTCTAATAATTAGAGATGTTGAGCATCTTTACATGTGTCTGTTGGCCAACTGTATGTCTTCTTTGGAGAAATGTTTATTTAGGTCTCTGCCCATTTTTTTTTTTGATTGGGTTGTTTTTTTTTGTTGTTGTTGAATTGTATGAGCTGTTTGTATATTTTGGAAATTAAGCCCTTGTTGGTCACATCATTTGTAAATATTTTCTCCCAATCTGTAGGTTGTCTTTTTGTTTCATTTATGGTTTCCTTTGCTGTCCAAAAGCTTATAAGTTTGATTAGGTCCCATTTCTTTATTTTTGCTTTTATTTCTACTACCTTGGGAGACTGACTTAAGAAAACATTGGTACAATTTATGTCAGAGAATATTTTGCCTATATTCTCTTCTAGGAGTTTCATGGTTTCTTGTCTTATATTTGTCTTTAAGCCATTTTGAGTTTACTTTTGTGTATGGCATGAAGGTGTGTTCTTGCTTCATTGATTTCTATGGGGCAGTCCAACTTTCCCAACCCCGCTTGCTGAAGACACTGTCTTTTCCCTATTGTATATTATTGGCTCCTTTGTCAAAAATTAATTGTCCATAGGTGTGTGGGTTTATTTCTGGGCTCTGTATTCTGTTCCATGATCCGTATATCTGTTTTTGTGCCAATACCATGCTGTTTTGATTACTCTAACTTTGTAGTATTGTCTGAAGTTGGGGAGGGTTATGCCTCCAGCTTTGTTCTTTTTCCTCAAGATTTGGCAATTCTGGGCCTTTTGTGGCTCCATATAAATTTTAGGGTCATTTGTTCTAGTTCTGTGAAAAATGTTGTGGGTATTTTAACAGGTATTGCATTAAATCTTTAGATTGCTTTGGGTAACATGGCCATTTTAACAATATAAATTCTTCCAATCCAAGAGCATGAGGTATCTTTCCATTTCTTTGAATCATCTTCAACTTCCTTTATTAATGTTTTGTAGTTCTCAACATACAATTCTTTTACCTGCTTAGTGAGGTTTATTCCTAAATACTTTTTTTTAATGTGATTTTAAAAGAGATTATTTATTTACATTCCCTTTCCAATATTTGATTGTTAGTGTAAAGAAATGCAACCAATTTCTGTATGTTAATCTTGTACTCTGCTACCTTGCTGAATTCATTTATCAGTTCTAGCAGTTTTTGTGTGTAGCCTTTAGGGTTTTCTACCTATAGTATCATGTCATCTGCGTATCATGACAATTTTACCTCTTCCCTACCAATTTGAGTAATTTTTCTTTCTTTTTTTGTCTGATTGCTGTGGCTAAGACTTCCGATACTACTTTGAAGAGAAGTCGTGAGGGTGTGCATCCTTGTCTTTTTCCATATTTTAGGAGGAAGGCTTTCAGCTTTTCACCACTGAGTGTTATATTGGCTCTGGGTTTATCCTAAATAGCTTTTATTATTTTGAGATACATTCCCTCTATACCCACTTTCATAAGTGTTTGTATCATGAATGGATGTTGAATTTTATCAAATGCTTTTCTGCATATATTGAGATGATCATGTGGTTTTTGTCTTTTCTTTTGTTGATATGGTATACCACATTGATTGATTTGCACATGTTGAACCATCTATTGTGTTTTTATCCATTTAGCCACTTTATGTCTTTTCTTTGGAGAATTTAGTCAAATTACATTTAAAGTAATTATTGATAAGTACGGATTTACTCTTTTTTTTTTTTTTCCAACATCTCCACCGGGGCACAATTGCCCCACAATGGCGTGTTAGTTTCCGCCCCACAACAAAGTGAATCAGTCATACATAAACATATGTTCCCATATGTCTTCCCTCTCACGTCTCCCCCCCCCCACCCTCCCCATCCCACCCCTCCAGGCTGTCACAAAGCACCAAGCCAATATCCCTGTGCCATGCGGCTGCCTCCCACCAGCTATCTACCTTACTACGTTTGTTAGTGTGTATATGCCCATGACTCTCTCTCACCCTGTCACAGCTCACCCTTCCCCCTCCCCATAACCTCAAGTCCGTTCTCTAGGAGGTCTGCATCTTTATTCCTGCTTTACCCCTAGGTTCTTCATGACATTTTTTTCCTTAAATTCCATATATATGTGTTAGCATACGGTATTTGTCTTTTTCTTTCTGACTTACTTCACTCTGTATGACAGACTCTAGGTCTATCCACCTCATTACAAATAGCTCAATTTCGTTTCTTTTTATGGCTGAGTAATATTCCATTGTATATATGTGCCACATCTTCTTTATCCATTCATCCGATGACGGGCACTTAGGTTGTTTCCATCTCCGGGCTATTGTAAATAGAGCTGCAATGAACATTTTGGTACATGACTCTTTTTGAATTATGGTTTTCTCAGGGTATATGCCCAGTAGTGGGATTGCTGGGTCATATGGTAGTTCTATTTGTAGTTTTTTAGGGAACCTCCATACTGTTCTCCCATTCTGAGGGTTGTCTTTTCGTCTTGTTTATGGTTTCCTTTGCTGTGCAAAAGCTTTGAAGTTTCATTAGGTCCCATTTGTTTATTTTTATTTTTATTTCCATTACTCTAAGAGGTGGGTCAGAAAGGATCTTGCTGTGATTTATGTCATAGAGTGTTCTGCCTATGTTTTCCTCAAAGAGTTTGATAGTTTCTGGCCTTACATTTAGGTCTTTAATCCATTTTCAGATTATTTTTGTGTATGGTGTTAGGGAGTGATCTAATCTCATACTTTTACATGTACCTGTCCAGTTTTCCCAGCACCACTTATTGAAGAGGCTGTCCTTTCTCCACTGTACATTCCTGCCACCTTTATCAAAGATAAGGTGTCCATATGTGCATGGGTTTATCTCTGGGCTTTCTATCCTGTTCCATTGATCTAGCTTTCTGTTTTTGTGCCAGTACCATACCGTCTTGATAACTGTAGCTTTGTAGTATAGTCTGAAGTCAGGGAGCCTGATTCCTCCGGTTCCTTCTTTCGTTCTCAAGATTGCTTTGGCTATTCGGGGTCTTTTGTGTTTCCATACAAATTGTGAAATTTTTTGTTCTAGTTCTGTAAAAAATGCCAGTGGTAGTTTGATAGGGATTGCATTGAATCTATAGATTGCTTTGGGTAGTAGAGTCATTTTCACAGTGTTGATTCTTCCAATCCAAGAACATGGTATATCTCTCCATCTATTTGTATCATCTTTAATTTCTTTCATCAGTGTCTTATAATTTTCTGCATACAGGTCTTTTGTCTCCTTAGGTAGGTTTATTCCTAGATATTTTATTCTTTTTGTTGCAATGGTAAATGGGAGTGTTTTCTTGATTTCACTTTCAGATTTTTCATCATTAGTATATAGGAATGCCAGAGATTTCTGTGCATTAATTTTGTATCCTGCCACTTTACCAAATTCATTGATTAGCTCTAGTAGTTTTCTGGTAGCATCTTTAGGGTTCTCTATGTATAGGATCATGTCATCTGCAAACAGTGACAGCTTTACTTCTTCTTTTCCGATTTGGATTCCTTTTATTTCCTTTTCTTCTCTGATTGCTGTGGCTAAAACTTCCAAAACTATGTTGAATAAGAGTGGTGAGAGTGGGCAACCTTGTCTTGTTCCTGATCTTAGTGGAAATGCTTTCAGTTTTTCACCATTGAGGATGATGTTTGGTGTGGGCTTGTCATATATGGCCTTTATTATGTTGAGGAATGGATTTACTCTTGACATTCTGTTCATTGTTTTCCGGCTCTTTTGTAATTCTTTTGTCCCTTTCTTATTCTCTTTCTCTCTTCCTTTGAGAATTGATGATTTTCTGTAGTGGTGTGCTCAGATTCTTTTCTTTTTATCTTTTGTGTGTCCATTACATGTTGTTACTTTGTGGTTACCATTATGTTCATATAAAAGATCTTATATTTATAACAGTCCATTTTAAGTTCATAATAACTTAGGTTCAAACATACCAATGTTCTATATTTTTACTCTCACATTACTCCACTTTTTTTTTCACACACACACACACTATATTTTATTTTTACAAGAGATAAATGAACTGACACCAAGCATTTTAAATGGATGACCACAACAAAAGTAACAATGATTGCAATTACCAAACATGAAAGACACTAATACTATGTCATAATATTGAAATTCAGTCCAGTAATCTTCCACTGTAATAGGTCCTTTACTTTGCATTGAAAATAGATTTGTATACTTTTTGCCTCTGAGTCCTTGTGGGATTTTTTTCTTTTTATTCAAACAGAGAGTCACAAAAATTATAATCATCCTCATCAGTCCACTCAGTCCCATGTAATTAATTTTTTTTATCTTGATCTTTTGTTAGCACTTTTATGAATTCATCAGTTTTCCATTAGAGTTCTGAAAATGCTTATTCACTCAGTTCAGTAGTATAGTCATTTACCAGAAACCGGTACTTGTCAGAGACTTTTCCATGAATTCCTTGAAGATGAAACCCTTTTATAGAAACATTTTTGCAAAAGCATCAGAATACACCCAGAACTGTCTGTAAATGACAAAAGACTTAAAAATGACCACGGTTAAATATTTGATGAAAATTCATAATAATGCAATTGATAAAGAATTGTTATTTCTGAGATATACATTTTAAAGTAATAACCAGAATTATGACTTATAATACCAGAACATATAAGATTTTTAGAAATTTCATGTAATGTCTGAAAAATTTCTATTAACATATTTCATATAAATAACCCAAAGAAAGTTTGGTATTAGTTATTTTGTTTGTTTGTTTATACTGCAGGTTCTTATTAGTCATCAATTTTATACACATCAGTGTATACATGTCAATCCCAATCGCCCACTTCAGCACACCACCATCACCACCCCTCCGTGGTTTTCCCCACTTGGTGTCCATACGTTTGTTCTCTACATCTGTGTCTCAACTTCTGCCCTGCAAACTGGTTCTTCTGTACCATTTTTCTAGGTTCCACATACATGCGTTAATATACGATATTTGTTTTTCTCTTTATCACTTATTTCACTCAGTATGACAGTCTCTAGGTCCATCCAAATCTCAACAAATGATTCAATTTAATTCCTTTTTATGGCTGAGTAATATTCCATTGTATATATGTACCACTTCTTCTTTATCCATTCGTCTGTTGATGGGTATTTAGGTTGCTTCCATGACCTGGCTATTTTAAATAGTGCTTCAATGAACATTGGGGTGCATGTGTCTTTTTGAATTATGGTTTTCTCTGGGTATATGCCCAGTAGTGGGATTGCTGGGTCATATGGTAGTTCTACTTTTAGTTTTTTAAGGAACCTCCATACTGTTCTCCATAGTGGCCGTATCAATTCACATTCCCACCACAGTGCAAGAGGGTTCCCTTTTCTCCACACCCACTCCAGCATTTGCTGTTTGTAGATTTTCTGATGATGCCCATTCTAACTGGTGTGAGGTGATACCTCATTGTAGTTTTGATTTGCATTTCTCTAATAAGTAGTGACGTTCAGCAGCTTTTCATCTGCTTCTTGGCCATCTGTATGTCTTCTTTGGAGAAATGTCTATTTAGGTCTTCTGCCCATTTTTGGATTGGGTTGTTTGTTTCTTTAATATGGAGCTGCATGAGCTGTTTATATATTTTGGAGATTAATCCTTTGTCCGTTGATTCGTTTGCAAATATTTTCTCCCATTCTGAAGGTTGTCTATTCGTATTGTTCATGGTTTCCTTTGCTGTGCAAAAGCTTTGAAGTTTCATTAGGTCCCATTTGTTTATTTTTGCTTTTTTTTCCATTACTCTAGGAGGGGGATCAAAAAAGATCTTGCTGTGATTTATGTCAAAGAGGGTTCTTCCTGTTTTCCTCTAAGAGTTTTATAGTGTCTGGTCTTACATTTAGGTCTCAAATCCATTTTGAGTTAATTTTTGTGTATGGTGTTACGGAGTGTTCTATTTTCATTTTTCACATGTAGCTGTCCAGTTTTCCCAGCACCACATATTGAAGAGGCTGTCTTTTCTCCATTGTATATCTTTGCCTCCTTTGTCATAGATTAGTTGATCATAGCTGCGTGGCTTTATCTCTGGGCTTTCTATCTTGTTCCATTGATCTATGTTTCCAATTTTGTGCTAGTACCATATTGTCTTGATTACTGTAACATTGTAGTATAGTCTGAAGTCAGGGAGTCTAATTCCTCCAGCTCCGTTTTTTTCCCTAAAGAGTGCTTTGGCTATTCGGGATCTTTTTTGTCTCCATACAAATTTTAAGATGATTTGTTCTAGTTCCATAGAAAATGCCATTGGTAATTTGATAGGGATTGCATTGAATCTGTAGATTGCTTTGGGTAGTATAGTCATTTTCACAATATTGATTCTTCCAATCCAAGAACATGGTATATCTCTTCATCTGTTGGTATCATCTTTAATTTCTTTCATCAGTGTCTTATAGTTTTCTGCATACAGGTCTTTTGTCTCCATCAGTAGGTTTGTTCCTAGGTATTTTATTCTTTTTGTTGAAATGGTAAATGGGAGTGTTTCCATGATTTCTCTTTCAGATTTTTCATCATTAGTGTATAGGAATGCAAGAGATTTCTGTGCATTAATTTTGTATCCTGCAACTTTACCAAATTCATTGATTACCTCTAGTAGTTTTCTGGTGGCCTTTTTAGGATTCTCTATGTATTGTATCATGTCATCTGCAAACAGTGACAGTTTTACTTCTTTTCCAATTTGTATTCCTTTTATTTCTTTTTCTTCTCTGATTGCTGTGGCTACGACTTTCAAAACTATGTTGAGTAATAGTGGTTAGAGTGGACATCCTTGTCCTCTTCCTGATCTTAGAGGAAATGCTTTCTTTTTTTCACCATTGAGAATGATGTTTGCTGTGGGTTTCTCATATATGGCCTTTATTAAGTTGAGGTAGGTTCCCTCTATGCCCACTTTCTGGAGAGTTTTTATCATTAATGGGTGTTGAATATTGTCAAAAACTTTTTCTGCATCTACTGAGATGATCGTATGTTTTTTCTTCAATTTGTTAATATGGTGTATCACATTGATTGATTTTCATATATTGAAGAATCCTTGCATCCCTGGGATAAATTCCACTTGATCATGGTGTATGATCCTTTTAAAGTGTTGTTGGATTCTGTTTGCTAGTAATTTCTTGAGGATTTTTGCATCTGTTTTCATCAGGGATATTGCTCTGTAATTTTCTTTTGAGGTAGTATCGTTGTCTGATTTTGGTATCAGGGTGATGGTAGCATCATAGAATGAGTTTGGGAGTGTTCCTTCCTCTGTAATTTTTTGGAAGAGTTTGAGAAGGATGGGTGTTAGCACTTCTCTAAATGTTTGATAGAATTCACCTGTGAATCAATCTGGTCCTGGCCTTTTGTTTGTTGATAAATTTTTAATCACAGTTTCAATTTTATTACTTGTGATTGGTCTGTTCATATTTTCTGTTTCTTCCTGGTTTGGTCTTGGAAGTTTATACCTTTCTAAGAATTTGTCCATTTCTTCCACGTTGTCCATTTTTTTGGCATAGAGGTGCTTGTAGGAGTCTGTTAGGATGCCTCATATTTGTGCAGTGTCTGTTGTAATTTCTCCTTTTTCATTTTTAATTTTATTGATGTGAGTCCTCTCTTTTTCTTGATGAGTCTGGCTAATGGTTTATCAATTTTGTTTATCTTCTCATAGAACCAGCTTTTAGTTTTGTTGATCTTTGCTATTGTTTTCTTTGTTTCTACTTCATTTATTTCTGCTGTGATCTTTATTATTTCTTTCCTTCTGCTAACTTTGGGTTTTGTTTGTTCTTCTTTCTCTAATTCCTTTAGATGCAAGTTTAGATTTTTATTTGAGATTTTTCTTGTTTCTTAAGGTAGGCTTGTATAGCTATAAGCTTCCCTCTTAAAACTGCTTTTGCTGCATCCCATAGGTTTTGGATCATCGTGTTTTCATTGTCATTTGTCTATAGGTATTTTTCGATTTCCTCTTTGATTTCTTCAGTGATCTCTTCGTTGTTTAGTAACATATTGTTTATCCTCCATGTGTTTGTGTTTTTTACCTTTTTTTCCCCTGTAATGCATTTCTAATCTCATAGTGTTGTGGTCAGAAAAGATGCTTGATATGATTTCAATTTTCTTAAATTTACTGAGGCTTTTTTTGTGACCCAAGATGTGATCTATCCTGGAGAATGTTCCATGCACACTTGAGAAGAAAGTGTGATATGCTGTGTTTGGATGTAATGTCCTATAAATATCAATTAAATCTATCTGGTCTATTGTGTCATTTAAAGCTTCTGTTTCCTTATTTATTTTCATTTTGACTGATCTGTCCATTGGTGTAAGTGAGGTGTTAACGTCCCCCACTATTATTGTGTTACTGTTTATTTCCTCTTTTATAGCTGTTAGCAGTTGCCTTATGTATTGAGGTGCTCCTCTGTTGGGTGCATATATATTTATAGTTGTTATATCTTCTTCTTGGATTGATCCCTTGATCATTATGTAGTGTCCTTCCTTATCTCTTGTAGCATTCTTTATTTTAAAGTCTATTTTAAGTGATATGAATATAGCTACTCCAGCTTTCTTTTGATTTCCATTTGCATGGAATATCTTTTTGCCTCCCCTCACTTTCAGTCTGTATGTGTCCCAAGGTCTGTAGTGGGTCTCTTGTAGACAGCATATATATGGGTCTTGTTTCGTATCCAGTCAGCAAGCCTGTGTCTTTTGGTTGGATCATTTAATCCATTCATGTTTAAGGTAATTATCGATATGTATGTTCCCATGACCATTTTCTTAATTGTTTTGGGTTTATTTTAGTAGATCCTTTTCTTCTCTTGTGTTTCCCACCTAGAGAAGTTCCTTTAGCATTTTTTGTAGAGCTGGTTTGGTGGTGCTGAATTCTCTTAGCTTTTGCTTGTCTGTAAAGCTTTCGATTTCTCCATCAAGTCTGAATGAGATCCTTGCTGGGTAGAGTAATCTTTGTTATAAGTTCTTCCCTTTCATCACTTTAATTATATCATGCCACTCCCTTCTGGCTTGTAGAGTTTCTGCTGAGAAATCAGCTCTTAACCTTATTGGAGTTCCCTTGTATGTTATTTTTTGTTTTTCCCTTGCTGCTTTCAGTGAGTTGCACTTCCTGGACTTGGGTGGCTGTTTCCTTTCCCATGTTAGGGAAGTTTTTGACTATAATCTCTTCAAATATTTTCTCTGGTCCTTTCCCTCTCTCTTCTCCTTCTGGGACCCTTATAATGTGAATGTTGTTGCATTTCATGTTGTCCCAGAGGTCTCTTAGGCTGTCTTCATTTCTTTTCATTCTTTTTTCCTTTTTGTGTTCTGCAGCAGTGAATTCCACCATTCTGTCTTCCAGGTCACTTATCCGTTCTTCTGCCTCAGTTATTCTGCAGTTGATTCCCTCTATTGTACTTTTCATTTCAGTTATTGTATTGTTCATCTCTGTTTGTTTGTTCTTTAATTCTTCTAGGTATTTGTTATACATTTCTTGCATCTTCTCCATCTTTGCCTCCATTCTTTTTCTGAGGTCCTGGATCATCTTCACTATCATTATTCTGAATTCTTTTTATGGAAGGTTGCCTATCTCCACTTCATTTAGTTGTTTTTCTGGCATTTTATCTTGTTCCTTCATCTGGTACATAGCCCTCTGCCTTTTCATCTTGTCTTTCTGTTAATGTGGTTTTTGTTCCACAGGCTGCAGGATTGTAGTTTTTCTTGCTTCTGCTTTCTGCCCTCTGGTGGATGAGGCTATTTAAGAGGCTTGTGTAAGTTTCCTGATGGGAGTGACTGGTGGTGGGTAGAGCTGACTGTTGCTCTGGTGAGCAGAGCTCAGTAAAAGTTTAATCCACTTGACTGTTGATGGGTGGGACTGGTTTCCCTCCCTTTTGATTCTTTTGCCTGAGGCAACCCAACACTGGGGCCTACCTGGGCTCTTTGTTGGGGCTTATGACAGACTCTGGGAGGGCTCAGGCCAAGGAGTATTTCCCAGAACTTCTACTGCCAGTGTCCTTGTCCCCATGGTGAGCCACAGCTCCCCCTGCCCACCCGCCTCTGCAGTAGACCCTCCCACACTAGCAGGTAGGTGTGGTTCCATCTCCCCTGGGATCACTGCTCCTTCCCCTTGGTCCTGATGTGCACACTACTTTGTGTGTGCCCTCCAAGAGTGGAGTCTCTGTTTACCCTAGTCCTATCAATATCCTGCAATCAATTCCCACTAGGCTTCAAAGTCTGATTCTCTAGGAATTCCTCCTCCCATTGCCATACCCCCAGGTTGGGAAGCCTGATGTGGGGCTCAGAACCTTCACTCCAGTGTGTGGACTTCTGTGGTATAAGTGTTTTCCAGTCTGTGAGTCACCCACCCAGTAATTATGGGATTTGATTTTACTATGATTGCGCCCCTCCTACCTTCTAATTGTGGCTTCTCCTTTGTCTTTGCATGTGGGGCATCGTTTTTGGTGAGTTCCAGTGTCTTCCTGTTGATGATTGTCCAGCAGCTAGTTGTGATTCTGGTGTTCTCGCAAGAGGGAGTGGGAGCACATCCTTCTACTCCGCCATCTTGGTTTAAGAGCACGTTCCTCCACTTTTTGTTTTTGATGTCAAGTTTATCTTTTATCTTGTAAGTCCATTAAAATTATTATCATTATAGTCATTTTTAATACTCTTGTCTTTTACCCTTCATTTATAAGTGATTTGACAACCACCATGAAAGAGTAGAGTATTCTAAATTTAACTATATATTTACCTATACTAATGAAATGTATATTTCCATGTTTTCCTATTCCTAATTAGTATCCTTTCATTTCAGCTTGAAGAATTTCCTTTAACTTATCTTCTAAGACATCTGGTGATGAACTTCTTTATGTTTTGCTTGTCTGGAAAACTCTTAACTCCCTTTCAATTTTGAAGGACAACTTTGCTGGGTAGAGTATTTTTAGTTAGCTTAGGAGTTTTTTTCTTTCAGCTCTTTGAATATATCACCCCAGTCTCTCCCAGCCTACAAAGTTTCTGCTGAAGAATCTGCTGAAATTCTTATGGAGCTTCCTTGTATGTAACAGTTTGTTTTTTCTCTTGCTGCTTTTAAGATTTTCTCCTTGTCTTTAACTTTGACAGTTTAATTTTAATGTGTCTCTATGTGGGTCTGTTTGGATTCATCTCATCTGGAACCATCCAAGATTCATAGATCTGGATGTCTGTTTCTTTCCCTAGGAGAGGGAATTTTTCAGCCATTATTTCTTTTCTTTTCTTTTTCTTCTTTTTTTTTAAAGTGATCTAGTCCTACTGTTTTCCTTTTTCTTTCTTTCTTTTTTTTTAATTGAAATATAGAGATTTACAATATTTTATTAGTTTCAGGTGTAGTCATTATTTCTTTGAATAAGTTTTTTGCCCCTTTCTTCTCTCTTTCTTCTTCTTCAGGACCCATATAATGCAAATATTGATGTGTTTGATGGTGTCCCATATGTACCTTACACTATTTTAACTCTTTTTCACTTTTTTCCTTTTTGCTCCTCTGATTCGATGAATTCCACTGCCCTGTCTCCAAGTCCATTGATCCTTTCTTCCACTTGATCTAGTCTTTTGCTGAACCTTCTATTGAATTTTTCAGTTCGGTTATTGTATTCTTCAGCTCTGTGATTTCTGTTTGGTATTCCTTATTTTTCTCTCTCTTTATTGAAATTCTCACTTTGTTAATGTGTTGTTCTCCTGACTTTGGTGAGCAAATTTATGATGGTACTTTGAACTCTTTATCAGGTAAATCAGTTATCTTCATTTCATTAATGTTTCTGAAGTTTTATCTTGTTCTTTTGTTTGGAACTTATTTCTTTGTTTCTTCATTTTCTCGGATTCTCTGTGTTGGTTTCTGTGAATTAGATGAAACAGCCACTTCTTCCATTCTTGAAGAATGGTCTCATGTGGAATATGAAGCTTATCATTCAGCCCAGCCCTAGCTCTTAGTTGTATCTCAAACCTTTGTGATTGTCCAAGCCTCCTCCTTTTTTTTAGTGGCTCCCAGTAGTTGATGGTATGCTAATACCTGTTAGTGTCCCAAAGGGGAAGATCTCAGTCAACATCTAGATGCAGGCTAATCAGAAGCCAAACTCTCAGGGAGCAGCTTTTGAAATATGTAAATAAACAGGGAGAATGCTGAGATGGAATCTATTGGCTTCCCTGATCTCCAGGGAGGATTGCATTCTGTCCCTAGAGCTAAATTAGAAGCATGACCCTCAGGCAGCAACTTTTAAAGTATTCAAATAGGCCTCTTTCAGGGAAAGGCTGGGAGATGGGCATTTTCCTCCGTACTAAGCTATAGGTAGAGAACCAAAGTGAGTCCTCTTGAATCCATTAGGAACTGTTTCTTTGTTGGCTGTAGTGTTGTATATCTTGTGGACACAGCCCTTTTGGCTTTCAGGGCTAGATGTTTTGGGGGTTTGAGCCTTGGATGGAAGTCTTAAAAGTTGGGGTACTAGATGTTGGGTCAAAACCCTTTTCTCCTAAAGGAGAAATTGGGAGTTGGGAGTTCCTTCCCTATTGTATGTCAGTGTGATGGGGTGGGTTTTATGGCAGGAGTGTGTCTCAGCCTCTCTTATTCATTTCAGTGTGGGTTTTTTTGTTGTTCCTCCAACATGTAGGAGTCACTCAGCTGGATTTTTCATAGGGAATTGTTTCATGTAAAGCTGTAGATTCGATGTATCTATGGGAGGAGGTTAATTTAGGAACTTCCTATGTTACCATCTTGGACCACAACCCAGTAAGGTTTATACTCAGTGGTTTCAATGCAGGATTAATTCTATCACTATCTGCCTCTAGGCTTGGCAGGATAATTAAATGAGGTAATGAAATGAGTATAAAGCATTTTGAAAAGAATGGGGCCTTATATAAATATAAGGAAAAGTTACTTTGGCATGCCTGAATAAGAGTGAATTCCAGAATGGTCAAGAAGAGTATGCAGTATGGCTCATCTATTCTCACTGCTTGGCAAAGCATATACAAATCTCCCCCTTGCTTATGAAGCTGCAAATAAAGCTGATTTACTTGAAACATTCTATTGTAGGCCAGGTGCCGTGGAAGTCCCAGTATTTGTTGCCAGCTTCTTTTTGAGACATAGCAAGGTGGCTGGTTTATATTTCCAGTTGTTCTAGCTGCCAAATGTCTCAGAAAGCCAAAACAAAACAACTTTCTTCAGCAACACACAGAGAAGTTGCCTTTCTCCTCCCTCCCCGTTCTTTCATTTTAATCTTTTGTAATGTGTGGTTTCCAGATTCCAAAAGTGTAAATGAAACATGTACGTTTTATGGTTTTTATTCTCCAGGGCAAATTGGAAAAAGAAACCATAATGCCTTTTAATCTTCTTTAAACCTTCCTTTTACAAATAATTTATTTCCAAATATCGGTGTTCTTTGCATGATTCGCTTGGGGTGGAGTGGGATAGAAACAGGATTCATATCAACATATTGCATACAATGCTTTTTTCCTAAAGTACAGCGTAATCAAAGTAGATAGTTTCGCGGGATTTTTGTGATCATATGATGGGGATAAAATGCTGCAAAAGTACCTTAGACATTTGGGGAGAAGTGGTTGTTACATTTGGGAGAAAAATACCTCAAAGAAATAAAAGGATCTCAGAGGTGTTTCATTTTCCTACTCCTAAGAAATACATTTCCTCAAGCAGGTAGAGGAAGAACCAAATTGAATTGTACTTTCATCATGATATAAATTGTTCAAACAACTGGGAAATATAACTTTTAAATACTAAATGGAATTTGACCCTTGTTAAATATGTAGATTTGAATATTTAACATCACATTTTCCTTGTAAGTTATTTCTTTTATGTATTCTTTACCATCTCAAGTTAGTGTGATTTCCCCTGTGTAGTTTCACGAGACAATGTTTTCATTCACTAACAACATTTCATAATGCATTAATAACATCAACACAGCCAGATTTCCCTGCGTGCCAGCTTCAGTGTTATAAAAGATGTAGGGACATTTGTTAAACCCAGGTAAATATTAAATATCATTTGGGGATGGGGGGTAACAATGTCATTTGCCACCAGCCCTAAGTTCCTTTGAGATGTATAAAAATGCATATGACTCGATCAGTGTATTAAGCAGATGCTAGTTCAGCTGTAGTGCATATGCTGGTTTTCAGACACAATTGGAGTGCAGTGGTGGAGACATATGCATGTGTGAAAATTCCAGGTATGAGTTTGGGGGATGCCATTTAATTTTTTTTGAATTTAATTTAAACATTGATCTCCAAGATGTATAAATGATATTAAATTTTGGAAAGCTGATTACAAATATAGCAAAGCATGAAGGAAAATAGTATGTGGATTTGAAAGGATTTTTAAAATTAAATTATATCTTACATGAAATGAATTGATCATTAATTTTGTCTGGAATTTTACTTGGTCCAATAATCAGCTATTGATTTGCAGTTGTTCTTGATTGTTTTATCATGTGACATTCTGAACTGTTTTATAAAGAATTGTTTTGAAGTTTACATATTACAACTCCTTCAACTAGGGAAGCTATTTCTTAATATTCTAGCCCAAAAGGAAGAAAATATTATTTTTCCTTATACTATTCTGAAACATGAAAAATATACTGAAGATTTTTTTTCTTTACAGGAAAACAAAGTTTTAAAAAGTTTTAAAAGAAAAAGAGATTTTATAAAAATAAATTTACCCTCTGTGTTTTCTTACTCCAGATAAGTGTATAAAAGTGTATGAAATCATGGGAAAAAAAAAAACCTTAATATTAATTGCTAGTGTTTTTTTCTTTTTCTTTCAGCTCTCAGGAGAAGTGATTTTACAAATTGCCAACGAACCAGTTCTGCCCTTTAATGCTCTCGATATAGCTTTAGAAGTTCAAAACAGCCTTAAAGGTAATTTTTCTTTGAATTATAGTAATTTTAGCAAATGAATAATTCTTCAACTAATTGTGAACAAGGAATAGATAAAGTTATCCACTATCTTACTAGCTATGGCAATATAGCATTTCCCTTCCTATAGAGGAGAATCATGAGAAGGGCTTAGAAGAATGTGGGCTACCATGTCAACAAGAATGAGGTATACCTAATATTCAGTTATTTGAAACAAGACTGGCCCAGAAGTTTGTCCTTTGGGATTGGTTTCCATGAAGTATGGGCTGGGTCCATTTGACTGAAGTGTTGGCTCATCCTAGATTAAGGATGACAAAGAGGAAACCAGGAAATTATTTCCACAGTCTCTATTTAAGTTCCTTCCTGTTTAAATCTCTCTCTCTCTCTCTACAGAATTCTAATCACCACCTAATAATTATCCTTATTTTCCCTTTATCTATATACAAATCTTTCACCTAAACTTCTGGTTTGTCACCATTCACCAAACACAAAGGGCAGTATTGTAATTAAATAAATGCACCCTCCTTCTCTTCTTTGAGACACACATCTTACTATCAGATCATTTGAAGACATGTATTTCTCAATATAAAAGCCAATATTTTCACTATAGAACTTAAGCAGTAAATCTTGGAAAATGGATCACTCTAAAGAGCCAAATATTTCTAGTATCTGAAACTTTATTAATTTTATTTTAAAATTTTGACTACCTGGGTTGATTCTTAATCCAGAGACTACTACAAAACAATACTTTTCTCCCTCAGTGATTCTTATTACTTTTATTATAGTGACTGTGTAAAACCATGACCTTGGGCACAATTGAGCTGTTTAGGGCTATTTTGCGCCCATACTAAATGGCCTCATATTGCTCTGCTTTTGGTATATTTAAGCTAGTCTCTATTTTTTCTACTTTTGTCAAGCTTCTTCTTTTTATTGTCATGAGTGTCACTATCCGTAGCAATTACTCTGTTCTCCACTTATAATTTTCTATTCCTAGAATATTTCTTAGAAACTGAGTAATCAAATATACGGTATTTTACAAAATAAGAACAATATGGGCATAAATAAAGGGTTAAAGACCTCTGTGAATAATATATTTTTTGCAAGGATTTCTTTTAAGCAACTTTTATTTTTTCTGTAGACTGTTTTGCTTTTCTTTAGTTCTCATTTTTTCACGTTAAAAATTCAGTTGCTACTGCATATACTTAAAACTTACAAAGAACAAAAAGAGGAGACTATTATTTGTATTACATAAAGATTGGTTCATCTATAAAGAATAATTCTCATGCATAGAAAGGAGCCTCAAGGAGTATACTGTGAAATAGAAACATTATACAATAGAATTATGAATGATTTACAAGTTGCTTTTCTGAGTTCAAATCTACATAAATGTTTAATACCATTGTAATAAAGATATGAAGAGATATTTAAAAAATTAAACAAAGCCAGCAAAAACAATAACAATACTGTCATTTTAAATTCCAAATTCTATTTTCTTTTTAAATAATTGGGTTTATTTTTTGAATCCATAAGTAATATTATAGCATTATCATTCCTATATGAGCATTTTAAGTAATGTAGGCTACTTCTGAAGGTCAGAAAAAAGTCCTAAAGGGTCATTGTTAGAATTATATTATTACTCTGTTTCTTTGTGGGTAGATAGGAATCCCTTTGAAAATCCAAAGAAAAGTATGGTCTCTCTCTTCAGAAAATTACACTTGTACAAAAAGCTTTGCATATAACCCCATAGACTTTACAGGATCTCTTGAACCCATTTACTCATTCATTTAACAAATATTGAGCACCTACTGTATGCCTGGTACACTTATATGACCAAAAAAACAAAAACATAAAACCCAGCCACTAAATAAACAAATAAAACAAAATTAAAATCTCTTCTCCTGAGAAACATACATGCATGGTAGAACAAAATTTGCATAAGTCAAAGCAATTTTTAAGTTAGCTTTATGCTCTAACTGTTCCCTAATATCAATCACTTTGGAGTAAATTTGCATTTTCAAAATAAGTGTTAAAGAGCAGAACTGACTGTGGTTGTATCCAGAGGAGAAATTTCGTGTGGGAATATAAATTTGAGAGCTGCCCCAAATGAGATTTCTGAGGGGTTGAGTGCGGATAGAGGACAGAAAAGGTTTAAGATTTCTGGGCACTCCTGAATTTAGAAATTGGGAATAGGGGAATCAGAGGAGGAGACTAAGAAGGAGCAGACAAAGAGTAAGAGACAAACTCGGTGAATGTGATAACATGAAACCAAGTGAATAAACGCTTTCAAAGAGGAAGGAGTGATTCACTCCGTCAAATACCGCCACAGGTTAAGAAAAATTAGGACTGAGAATTGACTGCTGGATTTAGCAATTTGGAAGTCATTGGTGAGCTCAACAAAAACAATTTTAGTAGAGTGGTATATGAAACAGTCTGATTAGAGGGGTTCAAAGAGAATGGGAGTTGATAAATTGGGGACAGGTGATGGTAGATGGAAAGCATGGAGTTGAGCATGGTTAGCATGTTTTTATTTTGATGAGAATGATCGGATGGAGAGTGAAGATTTGATTTAGAAGAGTGAAAGGAGAATTGCTGGAATGATTTCTTTGACTAGAAGCTGCATAAGGTGGAGGACGTTGCCTTAGTTATGAATGTGGTTGTCCACCCATAAAAATGTGAAGGAAGGCAGAGCATATGGCACATGGGTAGATGTGGTGCTGGGAGCTCTTTGCAAGTCTCCTTAGATTGTAAAACACAATAAAATAGTTGTTTGAGAAGGTGGTAGAGTGAATGAACTATGAAAATGGGATTAGTCTTTTGGGCAACGTTAAGCTCTCAAAAGAAATATATTTTACATGAGATAATTCAACATAATTGTGTATCTTTTTCCAGCTTTCAGCTCGGGATTCAGGCATAAAGCAGGCAGAGTTGGATTTAATCAGAGCTAGGTTTTGCTGGGAGAGAGTAATGAACTAGATAAGGTAAGGAAAAATGAGAGTGTCTGCAAAGCAGCATTCATAGCGATGGACTGATGTATCTAAACTGGGTATAGAATAACGCGAGGATGCAAAGGGAAAGAGGGTGAACATGAATAAAGGAGGATGGATAGACTTTATTTATTGGTGAAATCAAAGAATTAAGGAAAAATAAGCTGAAAAGACCAGCAAATGGGATTATTGAAAATTTGACCATGTAAAGAGTGCAGATATTGGTAATGACAGTGTACGGGCTGAGGTATGACCATGGAAGTATGGTAGCTGATCAATAGAGGAAAAGAGGCTATGGAGAAGAGAGGCCAGACTATGTCTACATGGATATTGATATTGTCAAGAACTAAGATAGGAGTAATTTTTTTAAGAGAGAGTGACTGAGCCAGGAGCTAAAATCTTCAGAGAATGAGCAGCAACTTAGAGACACCTCATATTGTTCTTCTATGGCTAGTGGTACAAAGGGTGTGGGAGAAAAAAGAGCTACCGCCTGAGAGGGCTGCAGTGGGAGAAATGTCAACAGGGGAGAGCCAGGTTTCAGTTAAGGCAAAAAGGTAAAGAAAACGGTCTGAAAATAGATGAGATTAATAATCCTTTCTTTAAGTTATATCTCAAAGCATGTAATTACAGGGGGAAAAAAACAAACCTCAGTCGTTCTACAATGATTTCCACTGCAGGCCAGACATGGCAAAGTCTAGATGAACCTCTCCCCAGAATCCCAGGTTCTCAGTTGGATGAGCCAGGAGCATTTTGGCTTCTTGCTGTAATATTGGACCGTTTCTTCTTTAGTTGTTAGTTATTTTTGAGTTTTGTTTCTTTTGATGTGAAACTACTTGGGTCTTCCTGTCACTTTCACTCTGAAAGATGTGGCTAGACTTGAGATGTACCCATACTAAAAAGACAAAGCAAAACAACAAAAAAAGTAACCCCCAAAATGGGCAAAAATTATTCTTTTACCATGACCTACATATAAGTATTTGATCAAGGGGATATGAGTTGTCACCTTTAAGCTATACATTTTTGTATTTTAGTTATCATGATTCAAAATTATTTGAATTATCTGTACTATAGTAAAAGGTTATTCAAATATTTGCTAAATTGTAGGTGATTTGTTTTACCTGTTCTATTTTGACTACTTTGGTTTTAACCTTATTTTTAAAATAGAATACTTTAATGTACTAATGTGTAAATAATGGACACCACTTATCAACAACTAAATAAATATTTCAGTTTCAGTTTTAACTACAATGCTAGACGACTTCATTAGCTAAATAGTGTTCCTGTAGCATGTTAAATGAAACATATAATTTTAATGCTTAATACAAGCTTTAATTGTTGATATATTTTCTTATTTTGCTATGGCAGTTAATGGTGATTAGTCTTAAATTCTCAATTACAGTTTAAAAAGAAAGACCTTCAAGGCTGAACTATAAAATACTGTTTCTCCTTACTGCAGAGAGCATAAGTATGAAGGTCTCTGAAACCCAATTGCATTTTCAACAGTGTAATTTTTACCCCTTGACAACCAGCCATCTTGTTTATTTATTACACAGTTTATGGTAGCAGCAGACCATTCTCTATCATTCTCACAACCACCAGAAAAAAGAATAATTTACCAGTGAATAATTTGTTTGAGTTGATTTATTGGTTGGTTCCTGAAAGCTCATTTTGACTGAGTGACCTTGGCTCTTAATATTTGGTCAATGCCAAGCACATAATAGTTAGAGAATGAATATTTATACATGGTGCATGGGGATATAGTGTAAATAGTGACTGATAAGATAACTGACATGCTTCAGATGTATTTGTGACAAATAAAAGTATGTCCAAAAAACGCACATACAAGGCAATGGTACGAGTTTATGGGGGCAAGGGAAGGTGTCAAGAGTAAGTATCACCACACCCTTGAACCTGGAAGCTGACTAAGGAGTGAGAACTAATGACCTTACTAAGTTTACTGTTTCTCACTTTATCCACTTTTCAATGCAAAAATAGCATTTCAAAATAATTAACAACTATATAATTCTGATGCTTTTAATTTAATATCTGCTATTTTTCTTTGCCAGAATTTTAGATGTAATTATTTAGCATGATTGTAAAAACGACAAATGACCAAATAAAGTAAAAGTCATGTTCATTTGATGCTACGTACACATTTATTTAGTGCAACCAGACCCAGCAGGAAACATAATTTCGAACTCTGTGGCTTGTTGCCACCTCCTGATTGTCTCACTAAATGTCAAATGGTTGTTGACAGCATTTCCCACTGTTCTTTAAAAAACAGGCAATGCTGATTTGATCTTTTTTTTTATTAGCTTTGATAATTCATTAGTGTCAATCACTTCATTTTAGGAGGAGGGATAGTATTTCAAGGTGATGATGCCACTGAGGCAAGCGCTGTGATTTCTGTTAGATTTGTAGTGTCATATTTTCAAGTGTCACTTTGGTTCTTTTCTACAATCACAAGTGATGGGGGCCCATCTAATGTCCTTTTTTTTTCTTCTTTCTGAGTAATGTAAGATGAATTTCGAAGTTTGCAAAATTAAGAGTGCACTTTATAAATTGCATGAGTCTAGTCCTCAGCCCATCTGTCTCCAGTCTTGGTTTTAATGACCGCCAATTCAAACTCTGGACTGGCCCATAGATAGTAAAGGATGGGAGCCCTGGGTACCTGGTCTGTGCTCTCCCTGAGAAAGCTAAAGCAGACCATCTAAAATCCAAACAGTCCTAGGGAAAGATCTTGTTCCCATGGGAACTCTGAACCATGCTAGATTTTTCGTGGTCTGAACTGGCATTTCTGGAACTGACTTTTTTGTGTGACAAGGACTTAAACTCAAAAGCATTCTCTGAGAAGTGTCTTACATTGCTTGCCCAAAATGATGGAGAAATTTGATAAGAGATTAGCCATTTATTGGGTACAAATTCCTGAAAATATGCTCAGTTTTAATCCCCATTGTATTTTTGTATGGATTCTGACTACATAACTATATTAAAGATTGTATTTCACTTACTGATATTCCACATCTCATCCAAGAAAGATTTGAGACAGCTGGGTCTGCAACAAACCTGGTTGTCTCTATGTCAGTGTTTGTCTCCTGAAACTAGTTTTTCTTTCTCCCCATTTCTCTTTGAACTCATATTTTCATTGCATAATGTTCCTTAATTCTTACCCTAAGCATGGTGTCCCTTTTGTTTTCCTCAGAGTTATACTTTCTTTGCTTTTGTTTACTCCTATCTCACAATTTGTTGCTATTCATACAGCTTTCCTTTGTGATCATTGTTTTCTTCCCTGCTCTGAGTACTTCATCCAAATCTGTTTAAAGTTTCCTTTCACTGTCTACATTTCACGTGTCACTACATTGATTGAAATACGTTAATGACTTATCATTTTTACTAGTCTCTCATCATAATAATTCTTTTGAATTTTTATATGCACATTTCTTCCACCATCCATCTTCCAGACTCACAGATGTAGAGAACAAACTAGTGGTTACCAGTGGGGAGAGGGGAGGGGGGATGGGAGTAAGAGGTACAACCTATTATGTAACAAATAAGCTACAAGGATATATTGTACAACACAGGGAACATAGTCAATATTTTATAATAACTATAAATGGAGTATAGCTTTTAAAAATTGTGAATCTCTATATTGTACACCTGTAACTTATATATAATATTGAATAGCAATTGTACTTCAGTAAAAAAAAATGAGGCAGAAGGCTAGTAAGAATTTTTATATGCACATTTCTTCATCTGTCTTCCAGTTGTCTCTCTGCTTGTCCTTCTCTGTTTATCCTTTCTCCCTAGAAGTACGGTCCTCCTGAGATGTGGGATTGCCTTCTACCAGGGCTGGGACACCAGAGGCCCCACAGCATTCAGGATATGGTCCTCTTCCTTGAGGCGTCTTAATGGTTCAGATAACCAGTGCAGCCTTATATGAGCTTAAGGCTTAAATATTAACGTCATCTTGGGCATGTGCCTGCCTGAGATATTACCAGGGAGTTGTTTCCATATGCTTTTTATGCTAAGAGAAATATTTCAGACTTCTCAGTTGTCTTGACAGGTGAAACGCAGATAAAAATAATGATAGTTACAATCTCAAAAATACTTTAAATTATAGTAAGTGCTGAAAACTGTGAAACTCCTAAGCATCCAGCTCAGTGAATTTTCTCAGCTTGCAAACACTTGTATTGATCGAGACACAGAAGAAAAGCCAAATTCCAGAGCTTCCCTGAGCCCTTCCTAATCTCATCCTGGCTCTGCTTCCCAAAGGCAAACACTGCCGAACACTGAAGACTAATTTTTCCCTTATAAAGGAAGACTTTACATTTTATAAGATGGAATGATATGATGATGTGCATTCTTTTGAACGTAGCTTTGACCTACATATGAGTGTGAGGTTCATACACGTTGTTGCATGGAGATGCAGTTTGTTTCCACTGCTGTGCAGTCTTCCATTGTATGAACAAACTGCAGTTTGGTTATCAATTCTACCGTGAGGTACAGTTGGGATGCTCTCAGGCTGAGGTTATTATGAACAATGCTGCTGTGATCAATCTCCTATGTATCTCTTAGTGCACGTGCATACCCCTTGCTGGATCATAGGGTATGTGTATGTCTAACCTCAGCAGATACTGCCAAAAAGATTTCCAAAGTCACTGTAGCATTTTCTTCAATTTTACCAATAAGAATTTTGATCACTTTACATGAAGTTTCTGTCTTTTTTTATGAATTTGTAAATGATGTTGATGTATTCAGACAAGTCTATATTGAATATATTTATTGAATAAATAAATAACATATTTATTGAAAATTTATTGAAATACAAATCTGAGGGCTCAGCTGGGGCAGAGTCATCTTAACTTAGTTGCCTGGTTGTTGGCAGGATCAAGTTCCTCTTGAGCTTTTTTTTTTTAAGCTTATATTAATTTTATTTTATTATTATTTTTTAATCTTTATTGAAGTATAATTGCTTTACAATGGAGTGTTAGTTTCTGCTGTAAAACAAAGTGAATCAGCTATATGTATACATATATCCCCATATCTCCTCCCTCTTGCGTCGCCCTCCCACACTCCCTATCCCACCACTCTAGGTGGACACAAAGCACTGAGCTGATTTCCCTGTCCTATGTGGCTGCTTCCCACTACCTATCTATTTTATATTTGGTAGTGTATATAGGTCCATGCAACTCTCTCACTTCATCCCAGCACAATTCCCCTTCCCTGTATCCTCAAGTCCATTCTCTATGTCTGCATCTTTATTCCTGTCCTGCCCCTAGGTTCTTCAGAACCATTTTTTTCTTTTTTTGTATATTCCATATATATGTGTTAGCATATTGTATTTGTTTTTCTCTTTCTGACTTACTTCACTCTGTATAACAGACTCTAGTTCCATCCACCTCACCACAAATAACTCAATTTTGGTTCTATTTATGGTTGAGAAATATTCCGTTGTATATATGTGCCACATCTTCTTTATCCATTCATCTGTTGATGGACACTTAGGTTGCTTCCATGTCCTGGGTATTGCAAATAGAGCTGCAATGAACATTGTGCATGTATCTTTCTGAATTATGGTTTTCTCAGGATATATGCCCAGTAGTGGGATTGCTGGGTCATATGGTAGTTCTATTTTTAGTATTTTAAGGAACCTCAATACAGTTCTCCATAGTGGCTACATCAATTTACATTCCCACCAGCAGTGCAAGAGGATTCCCTTTTCTCCACACCCTCTCCAGCATTTATTACTTGTGGACTTTTTGACGATGGCCATTCTGACCGGTGTGAGGTCAGAACTACAACGGCCTCATTGTAGTTTTGATCTGCCTTTCTCTAATGATTAGTGATGTTGACCATCCTTTCATGTGTTTGTTGGAAATCTGTATATCTTCCTTGGAGAAAGGTCTATTTAGGTCTTCTGCCCATTTTTGGATTAGGTTGTTTGTTTTTTTGATATTGAGCTGGCTGTATATTTTGGATATAAATCCTTTGTCAGTTGATTCATTTGCAAATATTTTCTCCCATTCTGAGGGTTGTCTTTTCGTCTTGTTTATGGTTTCCTTTGCTGTGCAAAGCTTTGAAGTTTCATTAGGTCCCATTTATTTATTTATGTTTTCATTTCCATTTCTCTAGGAGGTGGGTCAAAAAGGATCTTGCTGTGATTTATGTCATACACTGTTCTGCCTATGTTTTCCTCTAAGAGTTTGATGGTGTCTGGCCTTACATTTAGGGTCTTAATCCATTTTGAGTTTATTTTTGTGGATGCTGACAGGGAGTGCTCTAATTTCATTCTTTTACATGTAGCTGTCCAGTTTTCCCAGCATCACTTATTGAAGAGGCTGTCTTTTCTCCATTGTATATTCTTGCCTCCTTTATTAAAATAAGATGACTATATGTCTGTAGGTTTATCTCTGGGCTTTCTATCCTGTTCCATTGATCTGTATTTCTGTTTGTGTGCCAGTACCACTGTCTTGATTACTGTAGCTTTGTAGTATAGCCTGAAGTCAGGGAGCCTGAGTCCACCAGCTCCGTTTTTTTTTGTTGTTTTTTTTTTTTTTTCTCAAGATTGCTTTAGCTATTTGGGGTCTTTTGTGTTTCCATACAAATTGTGAAATTTTTTGTTCTATTTCTGTGAAAAATGCCAGTGGTAGTTTGATTGGGATTGCATTGAATCTGTAGATTGCTTTGGGTAGTAGTCATTTTCACAATGTTGATTCTTCCAATCCAAGAACATGGTATATCTCTCCATCTATTTGTATCATCTTTAATTTCTTTCATCAGTGTCTTACAATTTTCTGCATACAGGTCTTTTGTCTCCTTAGGTAGGTTTATTCCTAGATATTTTTTTCTTTTTGTTGCAATGGTAAATGGGAATGTTTTTTAATTTCACTTTCAGATTTTTCTTCATTAGTGTATAGGAATGCTAGAGATTTCTGTGCATTAATTTTGTTTCCTGCTACTTTACCAAATTTATTGATTAGCTCTAGTAATTTTCTGATAGCATATTTAGGATTCTCTATGTATAGTATCATGTCACCTGCAAACAGTGAGAGGTTTACTTCTTTTCCGATGTGGATTCCTTTAATTTCTTTCTCTTCTCTGATTGCTGTGGCTAAAACTTCCAAAACTATGTTGAATAATAATGCTGAGAGTGGGTAAACTTGTCTTTTTCCTCATCTTACTGGAAATGGTTTCAGTTTTTCACCATTGAGGACGATGTTGGCTGTGTGTTTGTCATATATGGCCTTTATTATGTTGAGGAAAGTTCCCTCTATGCCTACTGTTTGGAGGGTTTTTTATCATAAATTGGTGTTGAATTTTCTCAAAAGCTTTCTCTGCATCTATTAAGATGATCATATGGTTTTTCTCCTTCAATTTGTTAATATGGCTTATCACACTGATCAATTTGCATATATTGAAGAATCCTTGCATTTCTGGGATAAAGCCCACTTGATCATGGTGTATGATCCTTTTAATGTGCTGTTGGATTCTGTTTGCTAGTATTTTGTTGAGGATTTTTGAATCTATGTTCATCAGTGATATTGGCCTGTAGTTTCCTTTCTTTGTGACATCTTTTTCTGGTTTTGGTATAAGGGTGATGGTGGCCTCATAGAATGATTTTGGAGTGTTCCTCCCTCTACTACATTTTGTAAGAGTTTGAGAAGGAAAGGTGTTAGCTTTTCTCTAAATGTTTGATAGAATTCACCTGTGAAGCCATCTGGTCCTGGGCTTTTGTTTGTTGGAAGATTTTTAATCACAGTTTCAATTTCAGTGTATGTGATTGCCCTGTTCATATTTTCTGTTTCTTCCTGGTTCAGTCTCAGAAGGTTGTGCATTCTGAGAATTTGTCCATTTCTTCCAGGTTGTCCATTTTATTGGCATGTAGTTGCTTGTAGTAATCGTTCATGATCCTTTGTATTTCTGCAGTGTCAGTTGTTACTTCTCTTTTTTCATTTCTTATTCTACTGATTTGAGTCTTCGCCCTTTTTTTCATGATGAGTCTGGCTAGTGGTTCATCAATTTTGTTTATCTTCTCAACAACCAGCTTTCAGTTTTATTGATCCTAGCTGTCGTTTCCTTCATTTATTTCTGATCTGATACCTATGATTTCATTCCTTCTGCTAACTTTGGGTTTTTTTGTTCTGCTTTCTCTAATTCCTTTAGGTGTAAGATTAGGTTGTGTATTTGAGATGTTTCTTGTTTCTTGAGGTAGGATTGTATTGCTATAAACTTCCCTATTAAAACTGTTTTTGCTTCATCCCATAGTTTTAGGTCCTCGTGATTTCATTGTCATTGGTTTCTACGTATTGTTTGATTACCTCTTTGAATTCTTCAGTGATCTCTTGGTTATTTAGTAGTGTATTGTTTAGCCTCAGGTGTTTTTATTTTTCTCAAATTTTTCCTGTAATTGATATCTAGTCTCATAACGTGTGGTTGGAAAAGATACTTGATGTGATTTCAATTTTCTTAAATTTACCGAGGCTTGATTTGTGACCCAAAATATAATCTGTCCTGGAGAATGTTCCATGAGCACTTGAGAAGGAAGTGTATTCTGTTGTATTTGGATGGAATGTCCTATAAATATCTATTAATTCCATCTTGTTTAATGTATCATTTAAAGCTTGTGTTTCCTTATTTATTTTCATTTTGGATGATCTGTCCATTGGTGAAAATAGGGTGTTAAATTTCACTACTGTGATTTTGTTATTGTCGATTTCCCCTTTTATGGCTGTTAGCATTTGTCTTATGTATTGAGGTGCTCCTATGTTGGGTGCATAAATATTTAAAATTGTTATGTCTTCTTCTTGGATTGATCCCTTAATCATTATGTAGTGTGTTTGTCTCTTGTAATCATCTTTATTTTAGTCTATTTTGTCTGATATGAGAATTGCTATTCCAGCTTTCTTTTGATTTTCATTTGCATGGAATATCTCTTTGCATCCCCTCACTTTCACTCTATATGTGTCCCTATGTCTGAAGTGGGTCTCTTCTAGACAGCATATATACGGGTCTTGTTTTTGTGTCCATTCAGCCAGTCTGTGTCTTTTGGTGGGAGCATTTAATCCTTTTACATTTAAGGTAATTATTGATATGTGTGTTCCTATTACCATTTTCTTAATTGTTTTGTGTTTGTTACTATAGTTGTTTTCCTTCTCTTGTGCTTCCTGCCTAGAAAAGTTCCTTTAGCATTTTTTGTGAAGCTGGTTTGGTGGTGCTGAATTCTCATAGCTTTTGCTTGTCTGTAAAGGTTTTAATTTGTCCGTCGTATCTGAATGAGATCCTTGCTGGGTTGTAATATTCGTTGTAGGTTTTTTTCATCACTTTAAATATGTACTGACACTCCCTCCTGGCTTGCAGAGCTTCTGCTGAATGATCAGCTGTTAACCTTATGGGGATTCCCTTGTATGTTATTTGTTGCTTTTCCCTTGCTGCTTTTAATATTTTTTGTTTGTATTTAATTTTTGATAGTTTGATTAATATGTGTCTTGGCGTGTTTCTCCTTGGATTTATCCTGTGTGGGACTCTCTGCTCTTCCTGGAGGTGATTGACTATTTCCTTTCCCATATTAGGGAAGTTTTCAACTATAATATCTTCAAAATTTTCTCAGTGCCTTTTTTTTCTCTTCTGCTTCTGGGACCCCTATAATTCGAATGTTGGTGCATTTAATATTGTCCCAGAGGTCTCTGAGACTGTCTTCAATTTTTTTCATTCTTTTTCTTTATTCTGCTCTGAGGTAATTATTTCCACTATTTTAACTCCCAGGTCACGTATCTTTTCTTTTGCCTCAGTTATTTTGCTATTGATTCCTTGAAGATAATTTTTAATTTCATTTATTGTGTTGTTCATCACTGTTCGTTTGCTCTTTAGTTCTTTTAGATCCTTGTTAAACATTTCTTGTATTTTCTCCATTCTATTTCCAAGATTTTGGATCATCTTGACTATCATTACTATGAATTCTTTTTCAGGTAGACTGCCTATTTCCTCTTCATTTGTTTGGCCTGGTGGGTTTTTACCTTGCTCCTTCATCTGCTGTGTTTCTCTGTCTTCTCATTTCACTTAACTTACTGTGTTTGTGGTTTCCTTTTTGCAGGCTGCAGGTTCATAGTTCCCATTGTTTTTGGTGTCTGCCCCCAGTGGGTAAGGTTGGTTCAGTGGGTTGTGTAGGTTTCCACCAGAACACAGATGGATAAGGCTGGATCTTGTCTTTCTGCTGGGCAGGACCACCTCCTGTGGTGTGTTTTTGTGTGTCTGTGAATTTATTATGATTTTATGCAGCCTCTCTGCAAATGGGTGGTGTTGTGTTCCTGTCTTGCTAGTTGTTTGGCATAGGGTGTCCAGCACTTTAGCTTCCTGGTCATTGAGTGGAGCTGGGTCTTAGCATTGAGATGGAGATCTCTGAGAGAACTTTCTCCGTTTTGTATTGTGTGGGGTCAGGAGATCTCTGATCGACCAATGTCCTGATTTCGGCTCTCCTACCTCAGAGGCTCAGGCCTGATACCTAGCCGGAGCACCGAGACCCTTGTCAACCACATGGCTCAGAAGAAAAGGGAGAAAGAAAGAAAAGAGAGAAAGGGGGGGAGGGAGGGAGGGAGGAAAGAAGAAAGAAAAACAAAGAAAGAAAGGAAGGAGAGAAAGAAAGAAAAGACAGAATAAAATTAAGTTATTAAAATAAAAAAGTAATATGAAAGAGAGCAACCAAACCAAAAAACAAATGCACTAATGATAACAAGTGCTAAAAACTATACTTAAAAAAAAAAAAAGGACAGACAGAACCCTAGGACAAATGGGGTAAAAGGAAATATATACAGGCAAAATCACACAAAAGAAGCATACACACTCACAAAAGGAGAACAGGAAAAAAACAAACAAAAAAAAATATATATATAAAAGGAAAAGAGCAACCAAATCAATAAAAAATCTACCAGTAATAATAAGCTGTAAATACTAAACTAAGATAAACATCAAACCAAAAACAAGTTAGATGCAGAAAGCAAAGCCCAAGTCTACATTTGCTCCCCAAGTCCTCTGCCTCAATTTTGGGATTATTTGTTGTCTATTCAGGTATTCCACGGATTCAGGGTACATCAATTTGTTTGTGGAGATTTAATCCACTGCTCCTGAGGCTGCATGCAGAAATTTGCATTTCTCTTCTTTGTTCGCACAGCTCCTGTGGTTCAGCTTTAGATTTGGCCCCGCCTCTGTGTGTAGGTCGCCTGAGGGTGTCTGTTCCCCTCCCAGACAGGAGGGGGTTAAAGTAGCAGCTGATTATGGGGCACTGGCTCACTCCGGCCAGGGGGAGATAGGGATATAGAATGCCAGGCGAGCCTGTGGTGGCAGAAGCTGGCTTGACGTTGCACCAGCCTGAGACGTGGTGTGTTTTCTCCCAGGGAAGTTGTCCCTGCATCACTGGACCCTGGCAGTTGTGGGCTTCATAGGCTCCCGGGAGGGGAGGTGTGGATAGTGACCTGTGCTTGCATATAGGCTTCTTGGTGGCTGCAGCAGCTGCCTTAGCATCTCATGCCCGTCTCTGGTGTCCGCGCTGATAGCCGCGGCTCTCACCTGTCTCTGGAGCTTGTTTAGGTGGTGCTCTGAATCCCCTCTCCTCACACACCCCAAAATAATTGTCTCTTGCCTCTTAGGCAGGTCCAGACTTTTTCCCAGACTCCCTTCTGGCTAGCTGTGACGCATTAACCCCCTCAGGCTGAGTTTACGCAGCCAACCTCAGTCCTTTCCCTAGGATCTGACCTCCAAAGCCCAAGTCTCAGCTCGCAGCCCCGCCTGCCCTGGTGGGTGAGCGGACAAGCCTCTCGGGCTGGTGAGTGCTGTTTGGCACGCATCCTCTGTTCGGGAATCTCTCTGCTTTGACCTCTGCACCCCTATTGCTGCGCTCTCCTCCATGGCTCCAAAGCTTCCCCCCCACCCACCTGCTGTCTCCGCCAGTGAAGGGGCTTCCTAGTGTGTGGAAACTTTCCCTCCTTCACAGCTCCCTCCCAGTAGTGCAGGTCCCATCCCCATTCTTTTGTCTCTGTTTATTCTTTTTTCTTTTGCCCTACCCAGGTATGTGGGTAGTTTCTTGCATTTTGGGAAGTCTGAGGTCTTCTGCCAGCATTCAGTAGGTGTTCTGTAGGAGCTGTTCCTCATGTACATGTATTTTTGATGTATTTGTGGGGAGAAAGGTGATCTCCACATCTTACTCCTCCACCATCTTGAAGCTATTGCATTGTGAATTTTTTTTTCCTCTAAGTGTAGTTTTCAGATAAATCCCTGTGCCCATGGCAGGATAGCGCTACAATCCATTGCACTATGAGTGTTGCCTCACTGGCAACACTTAACAAAGTCAGGTTTTTTTTAAAAGATACTTTTAATCATGGCTTGTAATAGAGCATAAAGTACCCTTTCCCTCATGTTGATTAATTGTATTAAAACCGTTCCTTTTTCAGTTTCTTGGTTTAGCCAAAACATAATTAAACTCATATGTGTTATTAAATATAAAACTCCAGCTTTCTGCCTCAGGAAGAGAGTGATAAAAAATAAACCACATTTTAGTTTAATTCATTTAAGAAAGCTTGGGACTTCCCTGGTGGCACAGTGGTTAAGAACCCTCCTATCAATGCAGGGGACACGGGTTCGAGCCCTGGTCCAGGAAGACCCCACGTGCCATGGAGCAACTAAGCCCGTGTGCCACAACTACTGAGCCTGCGCTCTAGAGCCCGTGAGCCACAACTACTGAGCCCACATGCCACAACTACTGAAGCCTGTGCACCCAGGGCCCATGCTACACAACAAAGACAAGTCACTGCAATGAGAAGCCCACTCACCACAACGAAGAGTAGCCCCCGCTTGCCGCAACTAGACAAAGCCCGTGCACAGCAATGAAGCCCCAACACAGAAAAAAATATATAAATTATTTTTTTAAGTCCTTATCTTAAAAAAAAAAAAAAAAAAGAAAGAAAGAAAGCTTGTGCTCATTCTTCCAAAGCAGCCAATAACCAGATCATGTAGTTGCAAACATAATACAGTGGCACATCTGAAAGCCATAATAGAGCCCCTGGTTCAATTTTTGTGCTAGGCAGACAGACACTGTTGGGAGAACCCATTGTATGCAATATATTGAGAGTCTTGCTAGATTTCCACTTGCCTTGGCTACCTAGATCACTGGATAATATTTAGAATACGAGATAATCTTTAGAATGTGTTACCTATGTTTTTAAAAGTGGCCAACCTGATTCTCCTAAACATGCTACTTTGGCGTCTTTGCAAAAAGGATTTCTATTGTATTTAGTTTGGACATAATTATCCACTGTCTTCTGGCATATTGCATTTTTAAAATAATATCTTTTTATTTATGCATTGTAGAATCAATGTTAGATTATTTGAATATCAGCAGTGTACTAGCTCCCACACTTCTTTCTCTACCTTTTTGTTTGTTTAACTTCTTTAAATAATCAGCTGAGATGATTCATTGTGATTCAGCATAAAGAACAGAAAATGTAGGATAATAAAGGACTGCTGTTTCCCCTGACTGTAATCATATTGGCAATTTCTTTTCTTTTTAGTGTGCCACAAGATATTTTCAAGATGACATTAAGTAACATTCATTTTTCCCCCAAAATAATCTTCTATTCTGCTTTTAACCACTGTGTTATGCAGAACATAAATCATCCTTTTTCTTGTCACTATAAATCAGTGAAATCTAAGCTGTGATTGTGCAATTGTTAGCACCTTTAAAACTGTGATAAGCTCATCCATAGTTGAGGTACTGTGAAATACTATTAAAGTAAAAGGCTATGTCTGTCTGATATAAAAATATAGTTTTAGAGTATGACCAGTACATTTCACTCTTAATTTAAAATGAAATTGAGTGGGTTTTTAAAAATACAGCCACAGAAGAAAAACAAAGGATAGAAATAAACTAAAACATTTTGAAGTATAAACCTCTGAAGAGAGGCCACAGTAGTAGGCAGTAAAATCATTATTTAAAATAAGACAGTTATAAATTTGTTCAGGAGATTGTAGAACAGTCATAAAACACACAGGTTTCTGCCAAGCAGAAACTCAGCAAGATATGAAGTGCTTCAGGTTGAGGTAGTTTGTGCCAGTCCCAGACACTAGCAGGTTAGAACATGTGTAGGTTCAAGGGGTGTAGTCAGCACTGTAGTTACTGATCATACCCAGAAGCCTCAGAGGGCTTGTGGATAGGATGTGTGTTAAATAACTTTGAGCTTCTGATCTGTTGGAGGGTGTTTTAGGATCCTATATCAAGGGTCCTCAAAAAGAACATGTTTTCTGAGAAGCACCTTGTCATTTTAGGGGTCACTCCCCAAAGCCCCAGGTAATCTGCTAAGTGCCTTACATTCACTGTGACATTGCTCTAACACCATGAGCTGAGTTGAGTATTAAGATCAATATAGAGATTAAGAAATGGGCTCAGAGAGAGTCTGAGTCTTACTTGGTTGTATACGTTTAAGTGGTAGATTTAGGGCTTGAATATAGGTCCATCAGATTCCAAGACCCCTGCCCTTCATGCTACCCCACCCTGCCTTCTGACTGGGGAGAACAGTGCAGGGTGGAGGTTGGCTAGAAGGCAGGAGATTCCCTGAGTAGCAGGGATCTGTTTCCTCCAGTACATTTTAGAGCCTCTTCTGAACTGGCTTGCTTAGATCTCAATATCCACTGACTGGTAATTCCTCCTTCCTTCCCTCCCTCCTCCCTCCCTAACTCCTTCCTTCTTCCTCTTCACTTAATACTATTACTGCTTTTAATACCCAGCTCTGTCCTCTCTGTAGCAAGCTAGAAAAATGGAAGGGTTTAAGCTGGATGTGGATTCATCCTCTAGAAGGGTGAGCGAGGACTGAGGGAAAGGAAGGGAAGACTAATCAGTATTGTTTCCAGATGGAATACCCTACCTCAACTGCTTTAATATAGATAAGTTACAGAACTTTTAAGAGTTCCATTAGAGATGCCCTTGATTTCTGCGTAGTTCCATGATCTCTCAAGTTTCACTTCTTCCCTGGGGTCTAATTAGAATATTGGTATATACAATGATCTGTTCCTTCATCCTCATGAGCATTTATTTCACTTCATATTTATTCCCTGGTTTTGGGCTATTTCTAACTAGATTAGGCTATTTGGGCTATTTCTAACTAGATTATTAAGACTGGAGATTTAATCTTTTATGTCTTTCTTACAGAATGAGTACTTATCGAACAACACACAAAACAGGACTCGATAAATACTTATGGAGAATACATTTGTATTTTCCATAGAGATGGAGAAAAAAAGGCAAACTGTTGCCGTTTGAAATTTAGAAGTACATTTCAATTGTCTCTTGAATAATATCAAGATAATTTCAGTAGGTAGTCTCAATAATTTGGTATTATATTAAGGTTGCTATTCAATATTTATCACAAATCATTATGTTCTGCTATGCTATAAAAACTTACTAATGGTTGGCTTTTCACCACGAACAAAGATATAAAAGGATCATTTTAAAGGTAGGCTGTCTAATTCTTTTTTTTTAATTGAAGTACAGTTGATTTACAATGTTGTGTTAATTACTGCTGTACAGCACAGTGACTCAAGTTATACATATATATATACATTCTTTTTCATATTCTTTTCCATTATGGTTTATCACAGGATACTGAATATAGTTCCCTGTGCTATACAGAAGGACATTGTTGTTTATCCATTCTATATACACCAGTTTGCATCTGCTAATCCCAAACTCTGAATCCAACCCTCTCACACACCCCTCCCCGCTGGCAACCACCAGTCTATTCTCTATGCCCGTGATCCTGTTTCTGATTCATAGATAGGTTCATTTGTGTCATATTTTAGATTCCACATATAAGTGATATCATATGGTATTTGTCTTTCTCTTTCTGATTTACTTCACTTAATATGATAATCTCTAGTATCCATGTTGCTGCAAATGGAATTATTTCATTTTTTATAGCTGAGTAGTATTCCATTGTATATATGTACCACTTATTTATCCATTCATCTGTCGATGGACATTTAGGTTGTTTCAGTGTCTCAGCTATTGTGAATAGTGCTGCTATGAAAATAGGGGTGCATGTATTTTTTTTGAATTATAGTTTTGTCTGGGTATATGCCCTGGAGTGGGATTGCTGGATCATATGGTAATTCTATTTTTAGTTTTCTGAGGAACTGACATAATGTTTTCCACAGTGGATGCACCAAGTTACATTCCCACCAACAGTGCAATAGTGTTCCCTTTTCTCCACACTCTCTCCAGCATTTATTTGTAGACATGTTAATGTTGGCCATTCTGACCAGTGTGAGGTGATACCTCATTGTAGTTTTGATTTACATTTCTCTAATGATTAGCGATGATGGGCATCTTTTCATGTGCCTATTGACCATCTGTATTTCTTCTTTGGAGAAATGTCTCTTTAGGTCTACTGCCCATTTTTTGATTGGGCTGGGGTTTTTGGTTGTTGTTGAGTTGTCTGAGCTGTTTGTGTAATTTGGAAATTAAGCCCTTGTAAGTCGCATTGTTTGCAGATATTTTCTCCCATTCTGTAGGATGTCTTTTCATTTTGTTTATGGTTTCCTTTGCTGTGCAAAAGTTTGTAAGTTTGATTAGGTCCCATTTGTTCATTTTTGTTTTTATTTTTATTGCATTGGGAGACTGACCTAAGAAAATATTGGTACAATTTATGTCAGAGAATGTTTTGCCTCTGTTCTCTTCTAGGAGCTTTATGGTGTCGTGTCTTATGTACATAAGTCCTTAAGTCATTTTGAGTTTATTTTTTTCTTTGGTGAGAGGGGTGTGTTCTAACTTCATTGATTTACACATAGCTGTCAAACTTTCCCAACACCACTTGCTGAAGGGACTGTCTTTTTTCCATTGTATATTGTTGCCTGCTTTGTCAAAGACTAGTTGACCATAGGTGTATGGGTTTGTTTCTGGGCTCTGTATTCTGTTCCATTGATCCGTATATCTGTTTTTGTGCCAATACCATGCTGTTTTGATTACTCTAGCCTTGTACTATTGTCTGAAGTCTGGGACAGTTATGCCTCCTGCTTTGTTCTTTTTTTTTCAGCACTGCTTGGCAGTTCTGGCTCTTTTATGGTTCCTTATGAATTTTAGGAGTATTTGTTCTAGTTCTCTGAAAAATATCATGGGTAATTTGATAGAGAATGTGTTAAATCTGTAGAATGCTTTGGGTAGTATGGCCATTTTAACAATATTAATTCTTCCAATACAAGTGCATGGGATTTCTTTCCACTTCTTTGAATCATCTTCAGTTTCCTTTTTTAATGTTTTATAGTTTGCAGCATATAATTCTTTCACCTCCTTGGTGAGGCTTATTCCTAAGTATTTTATTTTGGGTCTTGCAATTTTAAAAGGTATTTTTTTACATCCCCTTTCTAATATTTCATTGTTGGTGTAAAGAAATGCAACCAATTTCTGTATGTTAATCTTGTATCCTGCTACCTTGCTGAATTTGTTTATCAGTTCCAGTAGTCTTTGTGTAGAGTCTTTAGGGTTTTCTATATATAGTATCATATCATCTGCATATAGTGACAATTTTACCTCTTCTCTTCGCTTCCAATTTGGATACCTTTTTCTTTTTCTTGTCTGATTGTAGTGGCTAGGACTTCCAACACTATGTTGAATAGAAGAGGTGAAAGTGGGCATCCTTGTCTTGTTCCAAATTTTAGTGGGAAGGCTTTGAGCTTTTCACCATTGAGTATCATATTGGCTATGGGTTTGTCATAAATAGCTTTTACTATCTTGAAATACATTCCCTCTATACCCACTTTGGTAAGAGTTTACCATCCTTGTGAAGTTGTGATGAATCCCACTTGGTCTTGGTATATGATCTTTTTTATGTGTTGTTTGATCTGGTTTGCTAATATTTTGTTAAGCATTTTTGCCTGTATATTCATTAA
The DNA here is from genome assembly GCF_951394435.1 of Stenella coeruleoalba. Lineage (NCBI taxonomy): Eukaryota > Metazoa > Chordata > Mammalia > Artiodactyla > Delphinidae > Stenella > Stenella coeruleoalba. The sequence goes on from NC_137150.1 coordinate 54,159,730, forward strand.
AGATAATGGCCTGCAATTTTCATTTTTGGTGGTGTCTTTGTCTGGTTTTGGAATCAGGGTGATGGTGGCTTCCTAGAATGACTTGGGAGTGTTCCATCCTTTCCACTCTTTTGGAAGAGTTTAAGAAGGATCAGTATAAGTTCTTCTTTGGATGTTGGGTAGAATTTGTCTATGAAGCCATCTGTTCCTGGACTTTTGTATGTAGGGAGTTTTTAAATTATAGATTCTATTTCACGTCTAGTGATTAGTCTGTTCAAATTATCTATTTCTTCTTGACTCGGTTTTTGTGGGCTGCATGCTTCAAGAAATTTGTCCATTTCCTCTAGGTTGTCAAATTTGTTGACATATAATTGTTCATAGTATTCCCTTATGGTTATTTGTATTTCTGCAATATCACTTGTTATGTCTCCTTTTTCATTTCTTATGTTGTTTGTTTGGGTCCTCTCTCTTTTTTTTTTGGTGAGCCAGGCCAGAGGTTGTCAATTTTGTTTATCCTTACAAAGAAGCAGCTCTTGGTTTTATTGATTTTTTTTATTATTTTTTAAATCTCTATTTCCTCTCTGATCTTTATTATTTCCTTCTTTCTGCTGACTTTAGGTTTTGTTTGTTCTTCTTTTTCTAATTCTTTTAAGTGGTAGGTTAGGTTTTGTGAGATTTTTCTTGTTTTTAGAGGAAGGCCTATATCACTATAAACTTCCAAGAATGCTTTTTATGCATCTCATAGATTTTGTATGGTTGAGTTTTCATTGTTTTTTTAACAACTTTATTGGAGTATAAATGCTTTACAATGGTGTGTTACTTTCTACTTTATAACAAAGTGAATCAGTTATACATATACATATGTCCGCATATCTCTTCCCTCTTGCATCTGCCTCACTCACACCCTCCCTATCCCACCCCTCTAGGTGGTCACAAAGCACCGAGCTGATCTCCCTGTGCTATGCAATTGCTTCCCACTAGCTATCTGTTTTACATTTCGTAGTGTACATATGTCCATGCCACTCTCTCACTTTGTCCCAGCTTACACTTAACCTTCCCCGTATCCTCAAGTCCATTCTCTAGTAGGTCTGCACCTTTATTCGCATCTTGCCCATGGTTCTTCATGACCATTTTTTTTTTTTAAGATTCCATATATATGTGTTAGCATGCGGTATTTGTTTTTCTCTTTCTGCCTTACTTCACTCTGCATGACAGTCTCTATGTCCATCCACCTCACTACAAATAACTCAGTTTCATTCCTTTTTATAGCTAAGTATTATTCCATTGAATATATGTGCCACATCTTCTTTATCCATTCAGCTGTTGATGGACACTTCGGTTGCTTGCATGTCCTGGCTATCGTAAATAGAGCTGCAATGAATATTTTGGTACATCACTCTTTTTGAATTATGGTATTCTCAGGGTATATGCCCAGTAGTGGGATTGCTGGGTCATATGATAATTCCATTTTTAGTTTTTTAAGAAACGTCCATACTGTTCTCCATAGTGGCTGTATCAATTTACATTCCCACCAACAGTGCAAGAGGGTTCCTTTTTCTCCACACCCTCTCCAGCATTTTATGTTTCTAGATATTTTGATGATGTTCGTGCTGACCGGTGTGAGACGATATCTCATTGTAGTTTTGATTTGCATTTCTCTAATGATTACTGATGTTGAGCATTCTTTCATGTGTTTGTTGGCAATCTGTATATCTTCTTTGGAGAAATGTCTATTTAGGTCTTCTGCCCATTTTTGGATTGGGTTGTTTAATTTTTTGATATTGAGCTGCATGAGCTGCTTGTAAATTTTGGAGATTAATCCTTTGTCAGTTGCTTCATTTGCAAATATTTTCTCCCATTCTGAGGGTTGTCTTTTGGTCTTGTTTATGGTTTCCTTTCTTGTGCAAAAGCTTTGAAGTTTCATTAGGTCCCATTTGTTTATTTTTGTTTTTATTTCTATTTCTCTGGGAGGTGGGTCAAAAAGGATGTTGCTGTGATTTATGTCAAAGAGTGTTCTGCCTATGTTTTCCTCTAAGAGTTTGATGTTTTCTGGCCTTACATTTAGGTCTTTAATCCATTTTGAGCTTATTTTTGTGTATGGTGTTAGAGAGTGTTCTAATTTCATTCTTTTACATGTAGCTGTCCAATTTTCCAAGCACCACTTACTGAAGAGGCTGTCTTTTCTCCACTGTATATTGTTGCCTCCTTTATCAAAGATAAGGTGACCATATGTGGGTGGGTTTATCTCTGGGCTTTCTATCCTGTTCCATTGATCTATATTTCGGTTTCTATTCCAGTACCATACTGTCTTGATTACTGTAGGTTTGAGTATAGTCTGAAGTCAGGGAGCCTGATTCCTCCAGCTTGGTTTTTCTTTCTCAAGATTGCTTTGGCTATTCAAGGTCTTTTGTGTTTCCATACAAATTGTGAAATTTTGTGTTCTACTTCTGTAAAAAATACCAGTGGTAGTTTGATAGGGATTGCATTGAATTTGTGATTGCTTTGGATAGTAGAGTCATTTTCACAATGTTGATTCTTCCAATCCAAGAACATGGTATATCTCTCCATCTATTTGTATCATTAATTTCTTATATCAGTGTCTTATAATTTTCTTCATACAGGTTTTTGTCTCTTTAGGTAGGTTTATACCTAGATATTTTATTCTATTTGTTGCAACGGTAAATAGGAGTGTTTTTAAATTTCACTTTCAGATTTCTCATCACTAGTATATTGGAATGCAAGAGATTTCTGTGCATTAATTTTGTTTCCTGCTACTTTACCAAATTCATTGATTAGCTCTAGTAGTTTTCTGGTAGCATCTTTAGGATTCTCTATGTGTAGTATCATGTCATCTAAAAATACTGACAGCTTTACTTCTTCTTTTCCAATTTGGAATCCTTTTATTTCTTTTTCTTCTCTGGTTGCTGTGGCTAAAACTTCCAAAACTATGTTGAATAAGAGTGGTGAGAGTGGGCAACCTTGTGTTGTTCCTGATCTTAGTGGAAATGGTTTCAGTTTTTCACCATTGAGGACAATGTTGGCTGTGGGTTTGTCATATATAGCCTTTATTATGTTGAGGAAAGTTCCCTCTATGCCTACTTTCTGGAGGGTTTTTAACATAAATGGGTATTGAATTTTGTCAAAAGCTTTCTCTGCATCTATTGAGATGATCATATGGTTTTTCTCCTTCGATTTGTTAATATGGTGTATCATGTTGATTGATTTGCATATATTGAAGAATCCTTACATTCCTGGGATAAGCCTCACTTGATCATGGTGTATGATCCTTTTAATGTGCTGTTGGATTCTGTTTGCTAGCATTTTGTTGAGGATGTTTGCATCTATGTTCATCAGTTATTTTGGCCTGTAGTTTTTCTTTGTGACATCTTTGTCTGCTTTTGGTATAAGGGTGATGGTGGCCTCGTAGAATGAGTTTGAGAGTGTTCCTCCCTCTGCTACATTTTGGAAGAGTTTGAGGAGGATAGGTGTTAGCTCTTCTCTAAATGTTTGGTAGAATTCGCCTGTGAAGCCATCTTGTCCTGGGCTTTTGTTTGTTGGAAGATTTTTAATCACAGTTTCAATTTCAGTGCTTGTGTTTGGTCTGTTCATATTTTCTATTTTTTCCTGGTTCAGTCTCAGAAGGTTGTGAATTTCTAAGACTTTATCCATTTATTCCAGGTTGTCCATTTTATTGGCATATAGTTGTTTGTAGTAATCTCTAATGATCCTTTGTAGTTCTGCAGTGACAGTTGTTATTTCTTTTTCATTTCTAATTCTATTTATTTGAGTCTTCTCCCTTTTTTTCTTCATAAGTCTGGCTAATGTTTTATCAATTTTGTTTATCTTCTCAAAGAACCAGCTTTTAGTTTTATTGATCCTAGCTATCATTTCCTTCATTTCTTTTTCATTTATTTCTGATCTGATCTTTATGATTTCTTTCCTTCTGCTAACTTTGGGGTTTTTTGTTCTTCTTTCTCTAACTGCTTTTGGTGTAAGGTTAGGTTGTTTATTTGAGATATTTCTTGTTTTTTAAGGTAGGATTGTATTCCTATAAACTTACCTCTTAGAACTGCTTTTGCTGCAACCCATAGGTTTTGGGTCATCGTGTATTCATTTTCATTTTTTTCTAGGTATTTTTTGATTTCCTCTTTGATTTATTCAGTGATTTCTTGGTTATTAATTAGTGTGTGGTTTAGCCTCCATGTGTTTGTATTTCTTACAGATATTTTTCCTGTAAATGATATCTAGTCTCATAGCATTGTGGTCGGAAAATATATTTGATATGATTTCAATTTTCTTAAATTTACCAAGGCTTTATTTGTGACCCAAGATATGATCTATCCTAGAGAATGTTCCATGAGCTCTTAAGAAGAATGTGTATTCTGTTGTTTTTGGATGGAATGTCTTATAAATATCAATTAAGTCCATCTTGTTTAATGTATCATTTAAAGCTTGTGTTTCCTTATTTATTTTCATTTTGGATGATCTGTCCATTGGTGAGAGTGGGGTGTTAAAATCCCCTACTATTATTGTGTTACTGTCGATTTCCCCTTTTATGGCTGTTAGTATCTGCTTTATGTATTGAGGTGCTCCTATGTTGGGTGCATAAATATTTATAATTGTTAGATCTTCTTCTTGGATTGATCCCTTGATCATTATGTAGTGTCCTTTGTCTCTTGTAATAGTCTTTGTGTTAAAGTCTATTTTTTCTGATATGAGAATTGCTACTCTTGCTTTCTTCTGATTTTCATTTGCATGGAATAACTTTTTGCATCCCCTCACTTTCAGTCTGTATGTGTCCCTAGGTCTGAAGTGGATCTCTCGTAGACAGCATATATACGGGTCTTGTTTTTGTATCCATTCAGCCAATATATATATCTTATGATGGGAGCATTTAATCCATTTACATTTAAGGTAATTATCGATATGTACGTTCCTATTTCCATTTTCTTGTTTTGGGTTTATTTTTGTAGGTCTTTCCCTTCTCTTGTGTTTTCTGCCTAGAGAAGTTCCTTTAGCATTTGTTGTAAATCTGGTTTGGTGGTGCTGAATTCTCTTAGCTTTTGCTTGTCTGTAAAGCTTTTGATTTCTCCATCAAATCTGAATGAGATCCTTGGCTGGGTAGAGTAATGTTGGTTGTAGGTTTTACTCCTTCATCACTTTAAATATGTGCTGCCACTCCATTCTGGCTTGCAGTTTCTGCTGAAAGATCAGCTGTTAACCTTATCAGTATTCCCTTATGTGTTATTTTTCCCTTGCTTCTTTTAATATTTGTTCTTTGTATTTAATTTTTGATAGTTTGATTAATATGTGTCTTGTCCTTGAATTTATCCTGTATGGGACTCTCTGTGCTTCCTGGACTTGATTAACTATTTCCTTTCCCATATTAGGGAAGTTTTCAACTATAATCTCTTCAAATATTTTCTCAGTCCCTTCTTTTTCTTTTCTTCTTCTGGGACCCCTATAATTCGAATGTTGGTGCATTTAATGTTGTCCCAGTGGTCTCTGAGGCTGTCCTCAATTCTTTTAATTCTTTGTTCCTTATTCTGCTCTGCAGTAGTTATTTCCACTATTTTATCTTCCAGGTCACTTATCCGTTATTCTGCCTCAGTTATTCTGCTATTGATCCCTTCTAGAGAATATTTAATTTCATTAATTGTATTGTTCATCACTGTGTTTTTGCTCTTTAGTTCTTCTAGGTCCTTTTTAAACGTTTCTTGTATTTTCTCCATTCTAGTTCCAAGATTTTGGATCATCTTTACTATCATTATTCTGAATTCTTTTTCAGGTAGACTGCCTATTTCCTCTTCATTTGTTAAGTCTGGTGGGTTTTTGCCTTGCTCCTTCATCTGCTGTGTGTTTCTCTGTCTTCTCATTTTGCTTATCTTACTGTGTTTGGGGTCTCCTTTTCACAGGCTGCAGGCTCTTAGTTCCCATTGTTTTTGGTGTCTGTCCCCAGTGGCTAAGGTTGGTTCGGTGGGTTGTGTAGGCTTCCTGGTGGAGGGGACTAGTACCTGTGTTCTGGTGGATGAAGCTGGATCTTTTCTTTCTGGTGGGCAGGACTGCATCTGGTGGTGTGTTTTAAGGTGTCTGTGGCCTTATTATGATTTTAGGCAGCCTCTGTACTAATGGATAGGCTTGTGTTCCTGTCTTGCTAGTTGTTTGGAATAGGGTGTCCAGCACTGTAGTTTGCTGGTCGTTGAGTGGAGCTGTGTCTACGCTTTGAGATGGAGATCTCTGGGAGATTTTTGCCGTTTGATATTACATGGAGCTGGGAGGTCTCTTGTGGTCCCGTGTCCTGAACTTGGCTCTTGCAACCAGAGGCACAGCCCTGACGCCTGGTTGGAGCACCAAGAGCCTGTCCTCCACACACCTTAGAATAAAAGGGAGGAAAAAGAAAGAAGGAAAGAAGAAGATAAAATAAAATAAAATAAAGTAAAATAAAGTTATTAAAATAAAAAGTAAAAAATAATTAAGAAAAATTTTTTAAAAATAATTAAAAGAAGAACAGACAGAACCCTAGGACAAATGGTAAAAGCAAAGCTATACAGACAAAATCACACACAGAAGCATACATATACACACTTAGAAAAAGAGAAAAAGGGGAAAAAAATGTATATATATCATTGCTCCCAAAGTCCACCTCCTCAATATGGGATGATTCGTTGTCTATTCAGGTACTCTACAGATGCAGGGTACATCAAGTTGATTGTGGAGATTTAATACGCTGCTCCTGAGGCTGCTGGGAGAGATTTCCCTTTCTCTTCTTTGTTCGCACAGCTCCCAGCGTTCAGCTTTGGATTTGGACCTGCCTCTGCATGCAGGTCACCTGCGGGTGTCTGTTCTTCACTCTAACAAGATGGGGTTAAGGAAGCAGCTGATTCAGGGTCTCTGGCTCACTCAGGCCGGGGGGAGGGAGGGGTACGGATGAGGGGTGATCATGCGGTGGTAGAGACCGGCGTGACGTTACACCAGCCTGAGCCGCACCATGTGTTCTCCCAGGGAAGTTGTCCCTGAATCACAGGACCCTGACAGTGGCGGGCTGCACAGGCTCCCAGGAAGGGAGTTGTGGATAGTGACCTGTGCTTGCACACAGGCTTCTTGGTGGCTGCAGCAGCAGCCTTAGCATCTCATGCCCGTCTCTGGGGTCCGCTCTGATAGTCATGGCTCGCGCCCGTCTCTGGAGCTCCTTTAAGCAGCGCTCTTTATCCCCTCTCCTTGCGCACCTGGAAACAAAGAGGCAAGGAGAAGTCTTTTGCCTCTTTGGCAGCTCCAGACTTTTTCCCAGACTCCCTCCCAGCTAGCTGTGGTGCACTAGCCCCCTTCAGGATGTGTTCGCACAGCCAACCCCAGTCCTCTCCCTGGGATCCGACCTCTGAAGCCCGAGCCTCAGCTCCCATCCCCCGCCCGCCCCAGTGGATGAGCAGACAAGCCTCTCGGGCTGGTGAGTGCTGGTGGGAATCTCAGCTTTGCCCTCTGAACCCCCATTGTTGTGCTCTCCTCTACGGCTCCGAAGCTTCCCCCCTCCGCCATCCGCAGTGTCCACCCACGAACGGGCTTCCTAGCGTGTGGAAACCTTTCCTCCTTCACAGCTCCCTCCCACTGGTGCAGGTCCCAACCCTATTCTTTTGTCTCTATATTTTTTTTCTTTTGCCCTACCCAGGTACATGGGGAGTTTCTTGCGTTTGGGGAGGTCTGAGGTCTTCTGCCAGTGTTCAGTTGGTGTTCTTTAGGAGTTGTTCCACATGTAGATGTATTTCTGATGTATTTGTGGTGATGAAGGTGATCTCCACATCTCACTCTTCTGCCATCTTGAAGCTCCTCCCCTCATTGTCTTTTGTCTCAAGGTATTTTTAGATTTCCTCTTTGAGTTCATCATTGACCTTTTTTTAATTTTTTTTGTAGCATGTTATTTAGTCTCCATGTAATAGTTTTTTTCTTGTTTCTTTTTCTGTGGTTAATTTCTAGTTTCATGCTGTTGTGGTCAGAAAAGATGCTTGAGATAATTTCTATACTTTTAAATTTGTTGAGGCTTATTTGGTTCCCTAGTATGTGGTCAGTCCTAGAAAATGTTCCATGTGTACTTGAAAAGAATGTGTATTCTGGGGTTTTCTTTGCATGTAATGTCCTGAAAATATCAATTACATCTATCTGTTCTGCTGTATCATTTAGGATCTTTGTTGCCTTCTTGATTCTCTGTCTGCAACTATTATTGTATTCCTGTCAATTCCTCCCTTTATGTCTGTTAGTATTTTATGTATTTGGGTGCTCCTATATTAGGTGCATATATATTGACAAGTGTAAAATTCTCTTCTTGTATTGATGCTTTTATTATTATATAGTGTCCTTTATCTTTCTTTACGGCCTTTGTTTTAAAGTCTATTTTGTCTGATGTGAGTATTGCGACCCCCACTTTCTTGTTATTTCCGTTTGCACGAAATATCTTTTTCCACACGCTGACTTTCAATTTATGTGTCTCCTTTGCCCTAAAGTGGGTCTCTTGTAGGCATCATACAGTAGGCTCTTATTCTTTTATCCAGTCTGCCACTCTGTGTCTTTTGATTGGAACATTTAGTCCATTGACATTTAAGGTAATTATTGATAGTTATGTACCTATTGTCATTTTAAACCTTGTTTTCCCATTGATTTTATATTTCTTCTTTGTCCTTTTCTTTTTCCTTTTGTGGTTTGATGATTTTCTTTTTTATTATACTTATATTCTCTTCCTTTTGGTTTTAGCCAATCTGTTGTATGTTTTTGATTTGTGGTTGCCCTGTTTTTCAAGTATGTTATCCCCTTCCTTTATCTACTTGCCTTAGACAAGTAGTCATACTGGCTCAAACACATTCTAGGAAAAAACATCTACATATTCTTACTCTCCTCCCCCACATTTTATGATTTTGTTGTCCTCTTTTACATCTTCATGTTAATCTTTTTTGCTTTTCATTGTTGTTATCATCACTTTCACAGAAAATTTTTAAATTTTTTTTTAATCTGTGTACTGGCATATTTAAGTGATTTATTTTCCAGTTGTAATTTTCTCTTTCCTATAGATTCTTACTTCTTTTGCATTTAGAGAAGACCTTTCAATATTTCCTTTAGGATAGGTTTAGTATTGCTGTATTGTTTTAGTTTTTGCTTGTCTGAGAAATTCTTTCTCTCTCCCTCTATTCAAAATGATAATCTTGCTGGATAGACTATACTAGGTTGCAGAGTTTTCCCTTTTAGGACTTTGAATATATCTTACCATTCCCTTCTGGCCTGCAACATTTCTGAGGAGAAATCAGCTGACAGCCTTATGGGGTTCCCTTGTAATTAACTCTTTGTTTTGCTCTTGCTCCCTTTAGAATCCTCTCTTTATATTTAACTTTTGCCATTTTTAATATAATATGTCGTGGTGTAGGTCTGTTTGGGTTTATCTTGCTTGGGATTCTCTGTGCTTCCTGTACTTGCATATCTGTTTCCTTCTTTAGGTTTGGGGAGTTTTCAACCATAATTTCTTTAAATACATTTTCAATCCCCTTTTCTCTTTCTTCCCCTTCTGGAATCCCTATTTTGTTTGTTTGGCATGCTTTATATTATCCTATAGGTCTCTTACATTGCTTTCTCTTTTTTTCTTTAATTTGGCTTTCTGTCTTCTGTACTGATTGGGTGATTTCCATTATTCTATCTTCCAGGTCACTTTTTTGTTCTGCATTATTCATTCTGCTATTCATTGCCTTTAGCTCAGCTTTCATCTCTGCAAATGAGTTTTCTAATTTTTCTTGGTTCCTCTTTATAATTTCTAGCTCCTTTTTACAATACTCTGTATTTTTGTCTAGGCTTTCTTAATTCCTTCAGTATTTTCACTGTCTCCTTTTTGAAATTGGTGTCTATTAGACTGAAGAGTTCTGTTTCATTTGTTCTTTCAGAGGAATACTCTTGGTCTTTTAACTGGGCGTGGTTCCTCTGTTTCTTCATTTTACTTGTATTTCTCTTACTCTGTGAGTTTAGGAGAAACAATTATCTACTGTGGTCTTGAAGGGCTATTTACATTTGGGGGCACCCCTGTGTAGCTTGTGTGGGTTTAGTATATTTGGTGTGAAGACTGTTTTTAATATGGATACATGTCGCCTTTTTCCTCAGCATGTACTGGTCATTATCCCCTTGATAGGGGTGTGCAGATGTGGTGACTGGTGCCTGGTCTTGGGATTCTCAGTGGTGGTGGTTCAGGCATGCCCCTGGAGCACACGATGGGAGTGGAGGCAGCTTGCAACCACTCCTGGTGTCTGCAAGGTTGGCAGCAGTGGCTCATGAACATTCCTGGGGTCTGAGGGGGAGGCGCAGGGGCCCACGACCACTCCTCGTGTTTGGGCAAGTGGCAGTGGCATCTCACGACAGCCCCTGAAGCCCATGCAGTCAGTGTCCTGCCCTCTGCGAGCATGTGCACAGGGGAAAAGGCTACAATCTGTGCCCAGCTCCTCCCCTCGTGCACCCCCCAAACAATGATGACTGGTCTCTAAGCAGCCCAGGCTTCCTCTGAGTACACCCCCAACCACAGCTGCACTAGATTCCAGCCCCCTTAGTCTATCTCCACACAACCAACCCCAGTCCTCTCCCCAGTTCTGATCCCTGAAGCCCAAGTTCCAGCCCCCAGCCCCCACCAGCACTGGTGGACATGCATCAGGCTGGGGAGTGCAGGGTGGCAGCAATGACCACCTGTGCAGTTCTCCCTCAGCTCTGGCTACCACAAACCAACTGCTATGCTCTCCTCTGAGGCTCTAAAGCTCACCTTCTGTCCCGGCTGATCTCCCTGCTAGTGAGGAAACTTACCCTGGTGCAGAAACCTTTTCTCTTTCACACCTCCCTCCCAGGGGCTCAAGTCCTGACCCAATTCCTTTCTCACTTTCCTTTTTTTCTTTTTTCCTACCCAGTTACATGGAGATTTTCTTGATCTTTCAGCAGTCTGAGGTCTTCTGTCAGCATCCTGTAGATATTCTGTTAGAATTGTTCCACATGTAGATGTATTTTTGATGTATTTGTGGGAGGTGAGCTTCACATCCTACTACTATTCCATCATCTTGTTCGTTCCCTAGTTCTTTTACCCTTTATATTACCCCTTTTCTTGTTCTTCAGAGGTTTGAGATGCCAGCGCACGGAAAAACTGCCTCCAGATTCACAGGCACTGCAAAATAAAATTGGAAATCTTCATTAAAGTGTATATGGGGAGAAGTGTGATACAGTTGTGGGGGGCCATTATTTGGAGGAAGTGATAAGAAATAATGTCTCTGAGAATAAAATCGTTAGTAAAGCCATTACAGTATTTTTTGTATGCCTTTAGCAAATGAGTTGGTACTAATTTGTGTTTAGTTTATGTGCTCTGATAATGGTAGCTTGTGTTTATATAGTGATTTAAATGCTTAGAAAGTAAAATGACCATTTTCTCCTAGGAAGCTACAGAAGATCAGTATTATGTACTCTGCTCAAGTCCACATTGATAATGACTAAGTAAACCAGGCTCTTATGGTTTTGGATAACAAGTCCTTGGTCTTTAGACTCCATGTACTATGTATACCTTCAAGATAATTGTATTTACCCTCTTTGAGAGAAATCTCTATCTTCCAGTTGATGTTCTTTGGTCAAATGGACTTATTATTCATTAAAACTGAACTGTTAAGAGCCTCAATTAGTTCTCTGTTTTCTGACATTCACTGTGCCTTAAATAATGTTTTACATATTCTTAGTTTGGGGGTAGTATTATTGGTAGGACATATTTTAATTCAGTTTAGTTTAATATAACCTATCATTACCCTAAAATACGTTCTTTTAAATTTTTTTTTCCCTTTTGACTGCAGCTAGTATTGACATTTAGCAAGAAAGTAAAGGAAATAACATTTGTTGATGCTCATCATGAACTAAACATCTCCCTGAGTGATTTTTTAGGTGTAATTTAATATAATAATGTATCCCAAATAAGACTTTATCTTATAATTCAACATATACTCGATAAGATATTTAGTAAATGGCTACCATATATCAGGTATTGTGCTAGGATACGGAGATAAAAAGAGAGAGAAAACATATTTTCTGATCTTATGGGGTTCTTTTCAGTCAAGGAAAGGAGAGATAAGGCTAAAAATATTGCAGATGCTATGATGCTATGATCACAGTACATAATTCACACATTCACTCAGTAAATGATTTGCCAGGCATAGTTTTATGTGCTGGGGAAATGGTGGTGAATGAAACAAACAAAAATCTCTTCCCTCACAGAGCTGACATTCTAGTAGTTATCCTAAGGATCACAAAGGGACAATCATTTGGGTCATGGAAATGGCTATTAGGAATCTTTGGAACATCAGTTATATATCAAAATGATTGTGTGAACATTAGAAGTAAAGCTACTTTTCAATCTGTAACCTCATATCCTTGAAGTAATGCATAGGGTATGCTGTGGTGGCAGGTTTCCATTATCAGGATCCTTTCTGGAACCAGCCAGTTCCTAAAGCTGTCAATTTTGTCCACCCACACCATCATGAAAGATAAATTCATTTAAAGCTAAATAAGGTAAATGGTACAATTTGTCTCACTTGATTTAGTGGTAATGTCTTCAATTCTGTAGTGTATGTTAGATCTGAAGAGATTTTTCTTTTTTAAATGGAAGACTCTTAAGGATGTTGAACTTGCTTTTTCCATTGTTCAGTCTTTCAATTCTAGTGTCATCCAAATGTGCCTTATCCATCTTATTCTTTCCTTGTGCAAAAAGATATTTTCTGTAAGTTTTCCATATATTAAATTTGGTTAACCATAATAAGATAAACCATACTTTCATAAAATGTCATTATTATTATCATTTAAGAGGCTAGATTTTCTCAATGAGCAGAAATACTGCTTCTTGCACCCTCAAGTTTTGTTGTGAAATCAAACAAAATTACTAATGAAAACATCAAAATACCAAAACCCTGTGAACTCCTACATTGATTTTATTCATTTTGTTAATTTCAGTGAACAGAGCACTACAAAGAAGGCTCTCTCTTTGCAGCCCTCATAAAAACCATTTATTTATTTACATAGTTTTCATTTTTTATTGTATTTTTTCTAAAAATATGTTATTGAATCTACTTTGTTTATTCAGTAAACAGTAAACAGTTATTGAGTGTCAGACCTATGCTGGGATATAATGAAACTGACATATAAAATCATCCCCATCAAATGAAGGTGACAGAAAATAAAGATCCCTATATGAAAGGTTAGTAATTCTATGACAGACATATTTTATACCACAGTTATAATTCTAAACTAGTTTTCATTTCCTTAGCACATAACCTTTCTACAGTGCTTCTTAAACTTTAAGATGTAAGGAATAATCTGAGTAGTATGTTGAAATTGTGATTCCTGGACCCTAGAGAAATTCAGCATGTCTGGGAATCTGCATTTTCACAAAGACCAGGTGTTTTGGGAGTTGGTGACCCTTACCCTTAGACTTCATTTAAAGAAAGAGTTCCTTTGTGACGTTTCCCTTTTGCAGAAACTTTCCTAAGTGAAGGTCCCATAAGGCCTCTTTTCAATCCTCCACCTGTTTATCTTAATGCCATGCTCTCAGGATTTCCAGCTGAGATTTACCAGATCCATGTGCATCTCATTACCTTGACTTGAAGTAATCCTCCCTAGTGTAGTGCTGACCTTGTTGGAGTCAGTTGTACCTAGTCTGAGAATGACACCACTGACTGTCGCCTCATCCAAAGACTGCATCTAATGGTGCAGCTACCTGGAAGACGATGATGATGGAAGGCCCCCTCGTGATATGATAAAAGAATGCTTTTTAAACAAGGTATTAAGTTTGAACACCAGCTAGGAACTGACTAACTGTAGGGGAGTACTTTACAAATATTAATCATTTAACTCTCATTAACAAATTTATAAAGCAGGTGCTATTATTATGTTCATTTCACAGATAAGGACACTAAGGCTCAGTAACTTTCCCAACATCACACAGCTACTAAGTGGTAGAGCAGGAATTTGAACTCAAGTCATCTGGCTCCAGGATCTGGTGGCTGTAATTAATATCAAATGCAGCCTTTCCCTTAGTCAAAGGAACATCCTGTGATCCTTTTGCTACCACCATTCATATCAGAATGACTTACAGTAAGTTACATAAACAGAAGGAAAAAATAAAACAACAAACAAAAATCATCTCAAAAGGAAAACAGAACAATATAAACATTATATAGGATAGTTTTTAGTGTATTTTCAAATCAAAGGTATATTTCAACTTCAAATTACAGGAACACTCTACAAAGTAAAAAGAGCCCAGTAGACACATAACAATATAGGGTAACATATCTCATGTTCTCAGAAGGGAAGATAACAATTCATTTTACAATTTTTTTTTTCTTGAAATACAGGATACTCCATTAAGAGCATGAATTTTTGAGTCAGAAAGATAAGGCTTCTAATTCTTACCTATCATTTACTTGCTTGATGATCTGTGGCAGTTTGCTTAACTTAATTAATTCTCAGCTTCTATGAAATGGACATGCCAATACAGGGTTGGGTGAATATTAAATAAGATAATTATGTGAAGGGCTTGACAGTGCCAGGAACATTGCAGTCTCTCAACAATCAGTTCCTATTTACTGGTATTATTATTATTAGCAGTAATTAGTAGTAGTAGTAAATAAATTTGATACTTTTAGTAGAATATATTTAGCCAGAATATTTTTGGTGGAAGGATTGTAAAAGCAGTATTGATGGTGAATCTTCCTTTTGACATCATGACTATAAAATGTTTACTTTGTGCCCTTGAGATTCTCTCTTCTGAGATTGGCCCATTTATCTTTACCAGGTGATCAACCCAACACGCCTCAACTGCTAGCCCTGGCCTCACGCCTGCGGGAGAGCGCTGAACTCTTTCAATCAGATGAGATGCGTCCTGCTAATGACCCCAAGGAAAGAGCTCCCATCCGTGTGCGGATGCTGAATGAGATTCTCCAAGACATGGAGAAGAGCTTCCTGGTGCAGCGGGCACCTCCAGGGTTTTACAGGTAGGATGTGTGCTCAAAATTTGTATTTTTTATGCCTCTCAATGAAATATTTGTGTTTAATGTTCAGAATGTGTACCTTCTGTGAACATAACGCTATTTTTTTAATGTGAAGAAATTATTATATCTACAATTTTTTTAACAAATTTATTTATTTATTTATGGTGGCATTGGGTCTTCATTGCCGCACACAGGCTTTCCCTAGTTGCGGCAAGCAGTGGCTACTCTTCATTGTGGTGTGCGGGCTTCTCCTTGCTTTGGCCTCTCTTGTTGCAGAGCATGGGCTCTAGGAGTGCAGGCTTCAGTAGTTGTGGCATGTGGGCTCAGTAGTTGTGGCTTGTGGGCTCTAGAGCACAGGCTCAGTAGCTGTGGTGCACGGGCTTAGTTGCTCCACGGCATGTGGGATCTTCCCGGACCAGGTCTCGAACCCGTGTCCCCTGCATTGGCAGGTGAATTCTTAACCACTGTGTTACCAGGGAAGTCCTATATCTACAAGTTGAGGGGCATTCTCCTCCCCCAAAGCAAAGTTCAACTGCATAAATAGAGAATAAAGAAAACTTTATTTTTCTTTATACCTGTAAATATTGATATTATCTGTAGATATAATTTATATCTATATGATAATGGTTTAGCAGTATCATATACAAAATGACTTAAGAGTTTCTTTTACAATTAAAGTCAATATGAATCAAATGTGTTATAGCTACTGAAAAACCAAATGGATTTATAGGTTGTACTGCGAGAAATATGCTTTCTTGAATGAATCAGGAGATGTCTATATTATTCTGTCCTACTAAGTCCACTTCTAGAGCATTGGATTTAATTCTAGAAACTACATTTTAAGAGGGAGTTAAGTATGTTTAATATTCAGGAGAGAGTGGAATTTACAGGAATCTTGAAACAACCAGGGGATTAGACATATTTGGTTAGAGGGTCACAATAGAGTGATTTCTGAAAACATTTTAACAATTTTAACAGATATTTTAATAAAACAATATTCACATAGAACAGGGATTCAATTTAGGCTCTTAGAGGATGATACAAATATGTTCTTGTTTTTGAGGTTCCAGAAATAGTAGAAATTAAACAAAGAGGGAAAATGGAGTTTAAAAGATAACATGTTTTAAATGTTTTTGTTTTTTTTTAATAAGTAACATTTATTGACCACTAAGTATGTCTCAGGCACTATGTTAAAGACTCTCCACGCATTAATTAATTTAATCCTGGCAAAACAGCCAATGGATTAGGTACTCTTAGTGTCCCCATCTTATAGATGGAAAAACTGGTATCAGAAAGGCTAAATGACTGGCCAAAATAATAAAGCAGACTTCAGAGAATGTCCTGTCTCTCACTTTACTAAAAATGTTTTTTCTGTTTCTTTTTAAAAAATTTTTATTTTATGTTGGAGTACAGTTGATTAACAATGTTGTGTTAGTTTCAGGTGTACAGCAAAGTGATTCAGCTACACATATACATGTATCTGTTCTTTTTCAAGTTCTTTACCAATTTAGGTTATTACAGAGTATTGAGCAGCATTCCCTGTGCTATACATTATGTCCTTGTTGGTTATCTATTTTAAATGTAGCAGTGTGTACATGTCAATCCAAAACAACCATCTACCCCTCCCCCTGACCCTTCACCCAAGCAACCATAAGTTTGTTCTCTAAGTCTGTAAGTCTGTTTGTTTTGTAAATAAGTACATTTGTATCATTTTTTTAGATTCTGCGTATAAGTGATATCATATGATATTTGTCTTCCTCTGTCATATTTCACTTAGTATGATAATCTCCAGGTCCATCCATGTTGCTCCAAATGTCATTATTTCATTCTCTTTAATGGATGAATAATATTCCATTGTATATATGTACCACATCTTCTTTATCCATTCCTCTGTTGATGGACATTTAAATTGCTTCCATGTCTTGGCTATTGTAAACAGTGATGCAGTGCACATGGGGTGCATGTATCCTTTCAAACCATAGTTTTCTTCAGATATATACTCAGCAGTTGGATTGTTGGATCGTATGCTGGTTCTGTTTTTAGTTTCTTAAGGAACCTCCATACTGTTCTCTATAATGGCTGTACCAAATTACATTTCCACCAACAGTGTAGGAGGGTTCCCTTTTCTCCACACCCACTCCAGCATTTATTGTATGTAGACTTTTTGATGATGGCCATTCTGACTGATGTGAGATGATATATCATTGTTATTTTGATTTGCATTTCTCAAATAATTAGTGACGTTGAGCATCTTTTCACGTGCCTCTTGCCCACCTGAATGTCTTCTTTGGAGAAATGTCTATTTGGGTGTTCTGCCCTTTTAACTGGCTTCTTTGTTTTTTTGATATGAGCTGTTTGTAAATTTTGGAGATTAATCCCTTATCAGTTGCATCGTCTGCAAATATTTTCTCCCTTTCTGTGGGTTGTCTTTTGTTTTATTTACGGTTTCCCTTGCTGTGCAAAAACTTTTGAGTTTAAATAGTTCCCATTTGTTTATTTTTGTTTTTGTTTCCATTATTCTGGAAGACAGATAGAAAAAAGATACTGCTGTGATTTATGTCAGAGAGTGTTCTGTGTTTTCCGGTAAGAGTTTTATAGTATATGGTCTTATATTTAGGTCTTTAAACCATTTTGAATTTATTTTTGTGTATGGTGTTAAAGAATGTTCTAATTTCATTCTTTTTTTTTTTTTTACATTTAGCTGTCCAGTTCTCCGACCACCATTTATTAAAGAAATTGTTGTTTCTCCATTGTATAGTCTTGCCTCATTTGTCATAGATTGATTGACCATAGATCCTGGGTTTATTTCTGGAATTTCAATCCTATTCCATTAATCTATATTTCTATTTTGGTGCCAGTACCATACTATTTTGATGACTGTAGCTTTGTAGTATAGTCTGAAGACAGGGAGCAAGACAGTCCAAGAACATAGTATATCTTTCCATCTGTTTGTGTCATCTTTTATTTCTTTCATTAGTGTTTTATAGTTTTTGGAGTATAGATATTTTGCCTCTTCAGGTAGGTTTATTCCTAGGTATTTTATTCTTTTGGATGTGAATGGTAAAGGGGATTGTTTCTTTAATTTCTCCTTCTGTTCTTTTGTTCTTAGTGTATAGGAATGCAAGAGATTTTTGTGTATTTATTTTGCCTCCAGCAACTTTATCAAATTCATTGATGAGTTCTAGCAGTTTTCTGGTAGCATCTTTAGAATTGTCTCTGTATAATATTATGTCAACTGCAAAAGGTGACAGTTTTACTTCTTCTTTTCCAGTTTGGATTCCCTTTATTTCCTTCTCTTCTCTGATTGCTATGGCTAGGACTTCCAAAACTATATTGAATAAAAGTTGCAAGAGTGGGCATCTGTGTCTTGTTCCTGATCTTAGAGGAAATGCTTTCAACTTTTCAATATTTACTATGATGTTGGCTGTGGGTTTGTCATACATGGCTCTTATTATGTTGAGGTAGGTTCCCTCTATGCCCACCTCCTGGAGAGTTTTTATCATAAATGGGTGTTCAATTTTGCAAAAGCTTTTTCTGCATCTACTGAGATGATCATATTATTTTTATTCTTCCATTTTTTGATGTGGTGTATCACACTGATTGATTTGCAGATATTGCAAAAGGCTTGTGTCCCTGGGATAAATCCCACTTGATCATGAAGTGTGATCCTTTTAATGTATTGTTGGATTTGGTTTGCTAGTATTTTGTTGAGGATTTTTGTGTCTGTGTTCATCAGTGATATTGGCCTGTAATTGTCTTTTTTGTGGTATCTTTGTCTGGTTTTGATATCAGGGTGATGGTGGCCTCGTAGAATGAGTTTGGGAGTATTCTGTCCTCTGTGATTTTTTTTGAACAGTTTCAGAAAGATAGATGTTAACTCTTCTCTGAATGTTTGATAAAATTTGCCTGTGAAGCCATCTGGCCCTGGACTTTTGTTTGCTGGGAGTTTTTTCATCACAGTTTCAATTTCATTACTTGTGATTGGTCTGTTCATATTTTCTATTTCTTCCTGATTCAGTCTTGGGAGATTGTACCTTTCTAGGAATTTGTCCAGTTCTTCCAGGTTGTCCATTTTATTGGCAAAGAGTTGCTTGTGGTAGTCTCTCCATGAGAGCCTTTGTATTTCCATGCTGTCTGTTGTAACTTCTTGTTCATTTCTAATTTTATTGATTTGTATCCTCTCCCTTTTTTTCTTGATGAGTCTGGCTAAAGGTTTATTGATTTTGTTTATCTCTTCAAAGAACCAGCTTTTAGTTTCATTGATCTTTTCTATTGTTTTCTTTGTCTCTATTGCATTTATTTTGGCTCTGATCTTTATGATTTCTTTCCTTCTACCAACTTTGGGTTTTGTTTGTTCTTCTTTTCTAGTTGCTTTAGGTGTAAAGTTAGCTCGGTGGTTTATCTGAGATTTTTCTTATTTCCTGAGGTAAGATTGTATTGCTATAAACTTCCCTCTTAGAATTGCTGTTTCTGTGACCCTTAGATTTTGGATCATCGTGCTTTCATTTTCATTTGTCTCTAGGTATTTTTTGATTTCCTCTTTGATTTCTTCAGTGATCCACTGGTTGTTTAATAGCATATTGTTTAGCCTCCACATGTTTGTGGTTTTTACACTTATTTTCTAGTAGTTGCTTTCTAATCTCATAGTTTTGTGGTTGGAAAAGATGCTTCATATGATTCAATTTTCTTAAATTTACTCAGGCTCGCTTTGTGGGCCAGCCCTTGATCAGTCCTGGAGAATGTTCCATGTGCATTTGAGAAGAATGTGTATTCTGCTGCTTTTGGATGGAATGCTCTATAAATATCAATTAACTCCAATTGGTATAATGTGTCATTCAATGCCTGTGTTTCCTTATTGATTTTCTGTCTGGATGATCTGTCCACTGATGAAAGTGGGGTATTAAAGTCCATTATTGTGTTACTGTCAATTTCTCCTTTTATGGCTCTTAGTGTTTTCCTTACATATTGATGTGCTCCAATGTTGTGTGCATATATATTTAAAATTGTTATAACTTTTTCTTGGATTGGTCCCTTGATTGTTATGTAGTGTCCTAGTGTCCTTCTTTGTGTGTTGTAACAGTTTATTTTAAAGCCTGTTTTTTCTAATATGAGCATTGCCATTCCAGCTCTCTTTTGATCTCTATTTGCACTGAATAACTTTACATCACCTCACTTTCAGTCTGTATGTGTCCCTAGATCTCAAGTGGGTCTCTTATAGACAGCATATATATGGGTCTTATTTTTGTATCCATTCAGCTTGTCTATGTCTTTGGGTTGGGGCATTTGATGTTTATGCTTAAGGTAATTATTGATATGTATGTTCTTACTGCCATTTTGTTAATTGTTTTGGATATGATTTTGTAGGTGTTTTTTGTTGTCTTCTCTTGTGATTTGATGCCTAACTTTAGTGTTGTGTTTGGATTCCTTTTTCTTTTGTGTGTGTATATCTATTGTAGATTTTTGGTTTGCAGTTACCAGAAGGTTTTGATATATAAGTCTATATATAAACAGATTGTTTTAAGTTGCTGTTCTTTTAATTTCAAACGCGTTTTCAATGTCCTGCATTTGTGCTCTCCTCTTCACACAATTGCTTGTTTTGATATATATGTGTGTAGATGATTTCCTACCTTTACTGTATTTTTGCCTTTACTGGTGAGCTTTTCCATTTTTAATTTTCTGTTTCTAATTATGGCCTTTTCTTTTCTGCTTAGAGAAATTCCTTTAGCATTTGTTGCAAAGCTGGTCTGTTGGTGCTGAATTCTCTTAGCTCTTTCTTATCTGTTAATCTTTCTCTTGATTTTGCTGTCAAAACTGAATGAGTGCCTTGCTGGGTAGAGTATTCTTGGTTGTAGCTTCTTCCCTTTCATTACTTTAAATATATCATGCCACTCCCTGCTTGCCTGTGGAGTTTCTGCTGAGAAATCTGCTGATAATCTTATGGGAATTCACTTGTATGTTATTTGTTGTTTTCCCTTGTTGCTTTTAATATTTTTTCTTTGTCTTTAAATTTTGTCAGTTTGACTACTAGATGTCTTGGTGTGTTCCTACTTGAGTTTATCCTGTCTGGGACTCCCTGGGCTTCCTGGACTTGGGTGACTGTTTTCTTTCCCATGTTAGGGAAGTTTTTAACTATTACCTCTTCAAGTATTTTCTCAGTTCCTTTCTCTCTCTCTCCTCCTTCTGGGACCTCTATAATGCAAATGTTCTTGCATTTAATGTCATCCCAGAGGTCTTTTAGGAGGTCTTCATTTATTTTCATTCTTTTCTCTTTATTCTGTTCTGAGGCAGTGATTTCCACCATTCTGTCTTCCAGCTCACTTACCCATTCTTCTGCCTCAGTTATTCTGCTATTGATTCCTTCCAGTGTGTTTTTCATTTCAATTATTGTATTGCTCATCTCTGTTTGTTTGTTATTTAGTTCTTCTAGGTCTTTGTTAAACATTTCTTGTATCTTCCTGATCCATGCCTCCATTCTTTTTTTGAGATCTTGGATCATCTTTACTATCATTACACTGAATTCTTTTTGGGTAGATTGCCTAACTCCACTTCACTTCATTGTTCTTCTGGGGTTTTGTCTTGTTGCTTTGTCTGGGAGATATTTCTCTGCCATCTCATTTTGTCTAACTTTCTGTGTGATTGTGGTTTCTGTTCCACAGGCTGCCAGGTTGTAGTTGTTGCTTCTACTGTGTGCTCCCTGGTGGATGAAGCTAAGATGCTTGTGCAGGCTTCCTGCTTGTAGGGAGTGGTCCCTGCTCACTGGTGGTTGTAGCTGGTTCTTTTCCCTCATGGCCAAGGGCCGTGTCAAGGGGCATGTTTAGCAGGCAGCTGTTTGTTTTCCTCAGGAAGACTTTAAGCAGCCTGTCTGCTGATGAGTGGGGCTGTTTTCCTGCCCTGTTGGTTGTTTGGCCTGAGGTGTCATAGCACTGGAGCTTACAGGCTGTTGTGTGGGACCAAGTCTTGGTGAGAAAATGGAGGCTTCCAAAAGGGCTCACACCAATGTGTACTACCCAGAACTGTCGCTGCCAGTGTCCTTGTCCCCGCAGTAAACCACAGCTGCCCGCCCCCCATCCACAGGAGACTCTCTAATACTAGCAGGTAGGTCTGATCCAGGCTCTTATGTGGTCACTGTTTTTTTTTTTTTTTCCTGGATCTGGGTATGCACAGGACCCTGCATGCACCCTCCAAGAGTGGAGTTTCTGTTTCTCCCAGTCCTATGGAATTCTTGCAATCAAACCCTGCTGGCCTTCAAAGCCAGATTCTCTGGAGGTTCCTCCTCCCATTTTCAGACCCCCAGGCTGAGAAGCCTGACATGGGGCTCAGAACTTTCACTCCTGTGGTAGAACGTCTTTGATATATTTATTTCCATTTTGCGGGTCACCCACCTGGGTGGTATGGGATTTGATTTTATTGTGATTGAACCCCTCCTACCATCTTGTTGTGACTTCTTCTTTGTATTTGGATGTTCAGTATCTTTTTTGGTAGGTTCCAGTGGTTTTTTCCAATGGTTGTTCACCAGTTAATGGTGATTTTGGTGTTTCCTTGAGAAGAGGTGAGCTCACATCCTTCTACTCTGCCATCTTGTTTGGATCACCTGTTTTAAATGTTTTATTTGATTTTTTATAAAGCACAAAAGATAAAAACATACACCTCTTTGTGTAACAGATGCACATATAATGTATGCGTATAACATTCAATAAAAACACGTGTGTGTGTATATGTATATATTTTTTGGATATATGTATGTGTACACACACACACTAGGCATATATATATTATTTATATATATATGTCTAGTTCAGGGTTTATCATGGGAAAAGGTGGGAGACAAAGAGGTGTTGGAGAAAGAGTAAGGTAAGAAAACTATTTGGCCCAGAACTCTCTTCATAAGGGTACTTTTGCACCACATCAGTTATATGTATAATATATATATATACACACACACACACAAATAACACCCTGGACTACACATATAGTGTATGATCAAAGCTACAACTAAGACTAAAGAATTGAAACACAGGAATACAAATCTTAATTACATATGAGAAAAATTTCTAACAAGTTGTGTTCTTAAAAAAAAAAAAAGGTACTGACGAACCTAGTTTCAGGGCAGAAATAAAGAGGTAGACATAGAAAATGGACTAGAGGACATGGTGGGGGGTGAAGCTGGGGTGAAGTGAAAGTAACATCAACATATATACACTATGGAATGTAAAATAGTTGGCTGGTGGGAAGCAGTAGCATAGCACAGAGAAATCAAAATCAGCTCGGTGCTTTGTGATGACCTAGAGGGGTGGGATATGGAAGATGGGAGGGAGGCTCAAGAGCGAGGGGATATGGGGACATGTGTATGCATATGGCTGATTCGCTTTGTTGTGCAACAGAAACTAACACAGTATTATGAAGCAATTATACTCCAATAAAAAGTCCTACTAAAAAAAAAAAAAAACAGTATGATGCTTTTATAGAGTGGTGAACTCATTACCGCTGTAGGTATTAAAACAGGCTAAGTAGCCCTAAGCACCTGAATATTTATTTGGGCTACATGGGGTTTAAGATGCCTTTTAGTACCAAAATTCTGTGATCTGACAAATCACTTGATCTCTCTACACTTTAATTTCTGCATCTATAAAATGAGATGATGGAATGAGACCCTTTTGTAATAAAAACCCTTTTCTGACTTCTGATATTTGAGGATTTTCCTTCATGATTTTAATCTCAAATTCACATTTAAAATCTTTATTTTATATCATCTTTTTAACATTATGACTCTGTATCATAAGACTTTGGAAAACATTCATTTATCACAGCAGACACTTTTAAGGCACTTTGTAAGCCCCAGGTACTCTTGTAAGCACCAGAGAAAGGAGTCACCTTAAGTTAAAAACATCTGCTTGATGAGGTTATATTCCAGCTGGGGGGATGGGGAAACAGAATGAACAAGGTAATTTAGTAAAATATAGTGTATGGTAGATGTAATGACTGCTAAAGAGAAAAATTAAACCACATTATTAAATCCAGCATTATTAAAAAGTCTTTATCAAAGTAGATAAATTATATCTTTTAGAATATATTATGTAAGTTATATTTCCTTCACTTTTAGTTTATAAAAAATTCAGATATTAGTATCCTATATTAAGGACATAGTTTTATATATTATGAAATATATAAAACTTTCTCCCTTTGCCCTTTTTGGCTCTTGCACTAAATACAAGAGACCTCTCTGTGGTCTGAGTTACGTGTATAGTAAACTTTATTATTCCTTCAACGATTTACTTTATCATGCATTTGGAGTAGAAAAGAAAATATTTGTTTTCCTCTGAGTTAACAATGATTAAGCAAGTGATATTTTCTCCTGTTAATAATATGATTACAGCATACCTTGTATTCCAGTGTGCAAGGCCCAAAATGTTGATTACGATAATGTTCTAACTCATATAACAAACTTTGTAGTTGAAAGCTTATGGTTCAATATTTTGGCATTATTTTAAACTATTACTCTAATTATTGAAAAAAATACATGTTTGTTTGCATTCTTCTCCTTGGCTCTATTTTCATATATATGCCAACAATACAGATAGATACTTCATTCTGATTTATCTAACTGACCTTTATTCTAACTGACCTTTATTCCAAGATTGTCATGAATTTTTACTTTATTTATTTCTGAAATATATAACAAATCATCCTACTTTATTTTTTTTCTTGGTAGAGAATTCACATTTCTAAATATTATTGACACAAAAATTTCAAAATTGCAGTAGACTTTCTACCTTCAATTCTTGGAAGCTCTTCCTTTATGGGAGAGGAAATGTTCAAAGGAAAAAAGATGAGTATGACAGGATGAATATAGACTTTAGGAAGATGGAAAAATTGATTATTTATTATGACAACTATTTAGAGAAAAGATAAAATTGTTAATTACATTGTACAAAACAACATTTGGTGAACAGTGTTCTTTTTTTTTTTTTAATGTTAAGGAATCTTTAAAGATGTTATCCATGTAAGAATCTCACTCTTCAGACCAATGGTGTCATGACAATTCTCATCAAATATACAAGAAGGAAGTCAAATGTGATTTGCTTTTTAAGAAAGTAGTTGACAGAAGTTCACTGTATAAAGCTAAATGTTGCATTTGGAATTTGGATCATGTCTCAAAGGATACTTGCCTTAAAACAAAAAGTGTCACTGAACACTGAAATATCTTATTTTTGGAATATGTGAAAGAATTTTCCCCATTATTTGGCATCAGAAAATTCAAAGATTTCAAGTCCTATGATATTACATCTAAAACTGCCTGACTCTCATTCTCATAAATAAATCTTCATTGAACACTGCTCTGTGCCAGCATACTGATGGAAACTGGCAATATAAGATCCCTACCTTCAAGGAATTTAGCCTAACTCAAGAGGTAAAATATATAAATCATAATTCAAATAAATTTCCAGAACACTTATGCAAAGTGCCCAATGAATGCTACAGGTAAGAAGTGCTATTGGGATTTAGTGAACAGAGAAATTATTACCTTGTGGCACTCAAAAAAGAATTTATAGGAAAAGGGAGAAATTTATCTGGGCTTGAGGGAATCGTAGGATGCCCAGTAAATTAGGGAGTGCTATATAGACTGAATGTTTGTGTCCTCCCAAAATTCATATGTTGAGATCTAATGATGATATTTGGAGGTGGGACCTTTTGGAGATAATTAGGTCATGAGGGCAGAACCCTCATTAATGGGATTAGCACTCTTATAAAAGAGACCCCTGAGAGCTCCCTCATCCCTACTGCCATGTGAGGACAGAGCCATCTATAGACCATGAAGCAAGCCTTCACCAGACGCATAATCCGCCTGCACCTTGATCTTGGACTTCCCACCCTCTAGAACTGTGAGAAATAAATGTGTGTTGTTTATAAGTCAGTCACTCAGTCTATCGCATTCCGTTGTAGCAGCCCAAACTGACTAAGGCAGGGAGCATTACCAGGGGAGGATAGTGTGAAGAGAGACGAAAAGTAGAGGTTGTGTGTGGTGTGCTGAGGAGTGAAGCACAGGAAGTGGAATTGTTTGAATGGTTATTTAGTTAATGATTATGGAGAGGTAGGAAGGAATCAAGTTACAGAGTCCCATGAGTGCTCTGTTGAGAGGTTTGGAATTTAGTTATTTTTTTACACAAAAGAAGCCATGAAGAAATTTGTGTTAGATTTACCTGGTGCTCCAGATAGGGTGCCCTGGAGTTGGGAAGTCAGGGAGACTACAGGTGTAAAAATGGTATGGAATGCTGAGAACATGATTTGGCACATTGGAGTCAGGAAGGAAGAGCAAAGAGCAAATTTGGGAGATGGTATTAAGGAAGATTTGAAGAATTTAGCAAACAAGAGGTTCGAATCTTATTTTGGGATTTTTTTTTTAGGGTTAGCATAGAGCTAGGCAAATGAAGCATGGTTTAGTAGTGGAAAGAGTCTCCTCTCTGCCCATTTCTCCAGCCAGTTGGTTAAGGCACTCAGTATCTCTGGTTTTCCACGTAATTGTATGATAATCTGTTGATAAAAATTTCTATCTAAAGTCCCTTCTAGCTCTAAAAATCAGATTCAATGCATATCCACTGCATTAAGCTTCACAACCTCTACAGTCAAGGGAGATTCTTCTAATCCTGAGGGAGGGGACCAAGAAAGAGCACAATGATAGACTGCAATGGTGCAATGAAAAGCTGCAAAGGGCTCTAGATGTACTGAGCTTAGTAGGCAGTGGAGAGCAGATGCAATGATATATGTGATCAGGGACTATTCATGATAGTGATAGTGAAAGTGAAAGTGTGTTGAAAACTACAAAACATTGCAAAAATATTACTACTATCAAGATTCAGCAGTGTAAAATCTAAATCGTTGCCCCTGAGTAGGGCGGGGATTATGTATCAATATTTCCTTAAGTATTCTGAATTTTCTCTCTCCCTCCTTCCTTTACTGTGATTCTAATATGTACTACTCTACTGCTTCCAAGGGACTGGCATATCTGCAGATGAGATCTTGTGGCACCTGTGTTTTGTTGTTGGCTTCGTTTTAACTCCCTATAGTTATTACTTTGCAAAGGCAGAGTAAGCAGTATGACCCAGTGACCTATGCAGTCTCCACTAAAAAATATATATGTAAAAAATATTTTAGGTTTAGAGAAAAATTGAGTAGAAAGCACAGAGAGTTCCCATATAACCCTTCACACACACATACACACACACAGTCCCCTCATCCCCCAACAACACATAGTTCCCCTATTATTAACATCTTACATTAGCTTAGTACGTTTGTTATAGTTGATGAGCCAATATTGATGCATTATTAACTAAAGAGTCTACAGTTTATGCTAGGGTTTACTTTTTGTTTTTTACATTCTATGGATTTTTGACAAGTGTATAATAAATAGCATGTATCCACCATGTCAGTATCATTGCCCTAAAAAATCAGTGCTCCACCTCTCCATCTTTCCCTCTCTCCTCCCTGAGCCTCTGGCCTTTTTACTCTGTCCACAGTTTTGCCTTTTCTAGAATGTCATACAGTTTGAATCATACAGCATATAACTTTTTCATATGGGCCTCATCACTTAGCAATCTGAAATTGTTTCCTCCATATTAATTTCTTTTTATCACTAAACAATATTCCATTGCACAGATGTACCAGTTTATTTATCCATTCACCCGTTCAAAGAAAGACATTTTAGTTGTTTTCAGATTTTCAAATTTTCACAATTATGAAAAAAGCTTTTACATACATTTGTGGGCAGGTTCTTGTGTGGATGTACATTTTCAATTCATTTGGGTAAATACCAAGGAGCACAACTGCTGGATCATATGATAAGCCTATGTATAGTTTTGCAAGAAACTGCCACACTGTCTGCCAAAGTGGCTATACCATTTTGCAATCCCACTAGCAATAAATAAGGTTTTTGGTTGTTCCACATCTTTGTCAGCATTTTCTCTTGTCAGTATTATTATATCATTTTTTAATTTGCAATTCTCTAATGATATATGATCTTGAACATCATTTTATGTACTTTTTAATCTGTATATCTTCTTTGGTGAGGTGTTTGTTCAGATCTTTTCCCTATCTTCTTTTAAATTGAATTGTTTTCTTATTATTGAGTTTTAAGAGCTCTTTTTATAGTTTGGATGCCAATCCTTTATCAGATATGAATATTGCAAATATTTTCTTAAGCATGCCTGTTGTAGAGCAGAAGTTTTAATTTAATTAAATCCAACTTATCTTTTTTTTTTCATGGATTGTGCTTATGGTGTTTGTTGTTGTATCTAAAAATCCATCAAACCGAAGGTCACCTAGATTTTTCTCCTATGTTGTCTTCTAGGTGTTTTATAGTTTGGTGTTTTATATTTAGGTCACTGATCCATTTCCCGTTAATTTTTGTGAAAGGTATAAGGTCACTGTCTAGTTTCATTATTTTTGCATGTGGATGTCTTGTGCTGGCACCATTTGTCAAAAAGGCTATTCTTTCTCATTGAATTGCCTCTCCTCTTTTGCCATACAATTTGCTTTTAGATTTTTTTTCTTGGGTTAAGACTTAGGAGTGGAATTGCTGATCATGTGGTGAAATAGGAAGGTTGGAGAGGGGTGAAATTTCCCTCCCCAAGCTGGGATAATAATATTGCAGTATTGCTCTTTGACAAAAATCTTCCCTCTGGAGAGTAGGCCTTTGTGATAGAGAAGATCCTGGAAGGGTTTCCTGATGGTTACTCTTCCTCTTCCCCTGCCACAGCCCTCAGGTGATTTTTCTCAGCTCCTCAAGTGATTGATTGATTTAGACTACCTCTACCATGGACAGAGATAAGATGGACGAATAGACAGACATGAGCTCACCTCTTCTTATGAAAACATGAAAATCACAACTAACTGCTGAAAAACAATCAAAAAAACCAGGTGGAACCTACCAAAAAAGATATCCTACATCCAAAGAAAGAAGTCATACAAGATGGTAGGAGGGGCTTAATTGCAATAAAATAAAATCCCATACCCACAAGGTGGGTGACCCCACAAAGTGGAAAATAATTATACCACAGAGTTCTCCCACAGGAGTGAAAGTTCTGAGCCCCATGTCAGGCTCCCCAGCCTGGGGGTCTGGCAATGGGAGGAGGAGCTCCCAGAGAATCTGGCTATGAAGGCCAGTGGGGTTTGATTGCATTAATTCCACAGGACTGGGAAAACAGAAACTCCACTCTTGGAGGGTTCATACAGGGTCTTCTGCACACCAGGACACAGGGAAAAAAGCAGTGACCTCATAAGAGCCTGGACCAGACCTACTTGCTAGTATCAGAGTGTCTCCTCAGAGGTGGGGGCATTAAATGCACCAACATTCTCAGTATAGGGGTTCCAGAAGGAGGAGAGAGAGAGAAAAGACCTGAGAAAATATTTGAAGATATAATAGCTAAAAACTTCCCCAACATGGGAAAGGAAACAGTCACTGAAGTCCAGGAAGCGCATGGAGTCCCAGGCAGGATAAACCCAAGGAGGAACATGCCAAGATACACAGTAATCAAATTGACAAAAATTAAAGACAAAGGAAAAATATTAAAAGCAACAAGGGAAAAGCAACAAATAACATACAAGGGAATTCCTATAAGATTCTCAGCAGAAACTCTGCAGGCCAGCAGGGAGTGGCACGATACATTTAAAGTGATGAAAGGGAAGAAGCTGCAACAAAGAATACTCTGCTGAGCAAGGCTTTCATTCAGTTTTGAAGGAGAAATCAAAACCTTTACAGACAAGCAAAAGCTAAGAGAATTCAGCACTGACAGACCAGCTTTGCAACAAATGCTAAAGGAATTTCTCTAGGGAGAAAAGGCCACAACTAGAATCAAGAAAATTATCAATGGAAAAGCTCACTAGTAAAGGCAAACATACAGTATACTGTAAGGTAGGAAATCATCTGCACACAAATGTGATATCAAAACCAGCAGTTGTACAAAGAGGAGACCACAAATTCAGGACACTGGGAACACATTTGAAATTAAAAGACCAGCAACTAAAAACAATCTTGTTTATATATAGACTTCTGTATCAAAACCTCATGGTAACTGTAAGCCGAAAATCTATAATAGACACACAACATACAAAAGAGAAAGGAATCCAAACACAACACTAAAATTAGTCATCAAATCACATGAGGAAAAAAAAAGAGGAAGGGAAGAAAAAACACTTATAAAAGCCTATCCAAAACAATTAACAAAATGGCAGTAAGAACATACATATCGATAATTACCTTAAAAGTAAATGGATTAAATGCTCCAACAAAGACTAGACTAGTTGAATGGATGCAAAAACAAGACCCGTATATATGCTGTCTACAAGAGACCCACTTCAGACTTAGGGACACATACAGACTGAAAGTGAGGGGTTGGAAAAACATATTCCATGCAAGTGGAAACAAAAAGAAAGCTGGAATAGCAATGCTCATATCAGAAAAAACAGGCTTTAACATAAAGACTGTTACAATACACAAAGCAGGACACTACATGATGATCAAGGTATCAATCTAAGAAAAAGATATAAAAATTGTTAATATATATGCACCCAAATAGTATTTACCTTATATATTGAGATTCTCCAAGCAGCCATACAAGGATAAATCAACAGTAACACAATAATAGTGGGGGACTTTAACACCCTACATTTCATCAATGGACAGATCATTCAGACAGAAAATCAATAAGGAAACATAGGCCTTGAATGACACATTAGTCCAGATGGACTTAACTGATATTCATAGAGCATTCCATCCAAAAGCAGCAGAATACACATTCTTCTCAAGTGCACATGGAACATTCTCCAGGATTGATCAAGAGCTGGCCCACAAAGCAAGCCTTGGTAAATTTAAGAAAATTGAAATCATATGAAGCATCTTTTCTGACCACAAAGCTATGAGATTAGAAAGCAACTACCAGAAAAAAAACTGTAAAAACCACAAACATGTGGAGGCTAAACAATGTACTATTAAACAACCAATGGACCACTGAAGAAATCAAAGAGGAAATTAAAAAATACCTAAAGACAAATGAAAATGAAAGCACGATGATCCAAAATCTAAGGGTCACAGCAAAAGCAGTTCTAAGAGGGAAGTTTATAGCAATACAATTTTACCTCAGGAAATAAGAAAAATCTCAGATAAACCACCAAACTAACTTTACACCTAAAGCAACTAGAAAAGAAGAACAAACAAAACCCAAAGTTAGTAGAAGGAAAGAAATCATAAAGATCAGAGCAGAAATAAATGCAGTAGTTACAAAGAAAACAATAGAAAAGATCAATGAAACTAAAAGCTGGTACTTTGAAAAGATTAACAAAATCAATAAACCTTTAGCCAGACTCATCAAGAAAAAAAGGGAGAGGATACAAATCAATAAAATTAGAAATGAACAAGGAGAACTTACAACGAACAGCACAGAAATACAAAGGCTCATGAGAGACTACCACAAGCAACTCTATGCCTATAAAATGGACAACCTAGAAGATATGGACAAATTCTTAGAAAGGTACAATCTCCCAAGACTGAGCCAGGAATAAGTAGAAAATATGAACACACCAATTATAAATAATGAAACTGAAACTGTGATTAAAAAACTCTCAACAAACAAAAGTCCAGGACCAGATGGCTTCACAGGCAAATTTTATCAAACATTGAAAAAGAGTTAACGTCTATCCTTCTGAAACTATTCCAAAAAATCACAGAGGAAGGAACACTCCCAAACTGATTCTATAAGGCCACCATCATCTCAACACCAAAACCAGACAAAGATACCACAAAAAAAGGCAATTACAGGCCAATATCACTGATGAACATAGACACAAAAATCCTCAACAAAATACTAGCAAACTGAATCCTACAATACATTAAAAGGATCATACTACATGATCATGTGGGATTTATCCCAGAGATGCAAGCATTTTTCAATATCTGTAAATCAGTGTGATACAACACCTCAACAAATTGAAGAATAAAAACAATATGATTATCTCAGTGGATGCAGAAAAACCTTTTGACAGAATTCCACACCCACTTATGATAAAAACTCTCCAGAAAGTAGGCATAGAGGGAACATACCTCAACATAATAAAGGCCATATATGACAAACCTATAGCTAACATCATACTCAACAGTGAAAAGCTGAATGCATTCCCTCTAAGATCAGGAACAAGACAAGGATGTCCGCTCTTGTGATTTTTAGTCAACATAGTTTTGGAAGTCCTAGCCATGGCAATCAGAGAAGAAAAAGAAATAAAGGGAATCCAAACTGGAAAGGAAGAAGTAAAACTGTCACTTTTTGCAGATGACACAATACTATACATAGACAATCCTAAAGATGCTACCCAAAAACTACTAGAGCTCATCAATGAATTTGGTAAAGTTGCAGGATATGAAATTAACACACAAAATCTGTTGCA
Source organism: Stenella coeruleoalba (assembly GCF_951394435.1). Lineage (NCBI taxonomy): Eukaryota > Metazoa > Chordata > Mammalia > Artiodactyla > Delphinidae > Stenella > Stenella coeruleoalba. The sequence continues at coordinate 54,192,159 of NC_137150.1, forward strand.
TTTCTTGACCAGCAAGGGCTTAATTTCCAAAATATACAAACAGCTCATACAGCTCAACAATAAAAATAAACAACCCAATCAAAAAATGTACAGAAGACCTAAAGAGACACTTCTCCAAAGAAGAGATACAGATGGCCAAGAGGCACATGAAAATATACTCAACATTGCTAATTGTCAGAGAAATGCAAATCAAGACAACAATGAGGTATCACCTCACACTAGTGAGAATGGCCATTGTCAAAAAGTCTACAAAAATAAATGCTGGAGAGGGTATGAAGAAAAGAGAACCCTCCTACACTGTTACTGGGAATGTAACTTGGTACAGCCACTATGGAGAACATTATGGAAGTTCCTTAAAAAACTAAAAATAGAGCTACCATATGATCCAGCAATCCCACTCCTGGGCATATATCTGGAGAAAACCATGTTTCGAAAGGATACATGTACCACAGTGTTCATTGCAGCACTATTTACAGTAGCCAAGGCATGGAAGCAACCTAAATATCCATCGACAGGGGAATAAAGAAGATGCGGTACCTATATACGATGGAATATTACTCAGCCATTTAAAAGAATGAAATAATGCCATTTGCAGCCACATGGATGGACCTGGAGATTATCATACTAAGTGAAGTAAGTCAGACACAGAAAGACAAATATCATGATGCCACGTATACACAGAATCTAAAAAAAATAAAAATAAGTAAAAATGTACTTATTTACAAAACAGAAACAGACTCACAAACTTAGAGAAAGAACTTATGGTTACCAGGGTAGAAAGGTGGTGGGAAGTGATATATTGGGAATTTGGAACTGACATATATACACTGCTATATTTAAAACAGATAACCAACAAGGACCTACTGTATAGCACAGGGAACTCTGCTCAATATTCTGTAATAACCTAAATAGGAAAAGAACTTGAAAAAGACTAGGTATATGTGTATGTATAACTGAATCACTTTGCTGTACACCTGAAATTAACACACATTGTTAATCAACTATGGTCCAATATAAAATTTTTTTTTTTTTTTTTTTTTTTTTGCGGTACGTGGGCCTCTCACTGCTGTGGCCTCTCCCGTTGCGGAGCACAGGCTCCGGACACGCAGGCTCAGTGGCCATGGCTCACAGGCCCAGCCGCTCCGCGGCATGTGGGATCTTCCAGGACCGGGGCATGAACCCGCGTCCCCTGCATCAGCAGGCGGACTCTCAACCACTGCGCCACCAGGGAAGCCCAATAAATTTTTTTTAAATTTGCTTTTAATATTGCCTTTTACTCTCAGCAGGTCACTGGTCAATAGTAGAATAGCTTTCTGAATTAAGAACACCATGTGACAATACTATTGTAGGAAGACCACTGGATCTTGCATTAGTAAAAGTGGGAAGGGGGTTTGAATATGAATACTAGTCTTTTACTACTGACTTGTCTTGGAGCAAGCTAATTAGCAACTCAGAGTCAGTTTCTCATCTGTAAAATAGAAACTCTCAAAGGACTATTAATATGACAATAAATTTAGAAAAAATATTAGCATAAAGTTTGATAACATGAGGATAAAATGTGAGAAGATAATTTATAAGCTATAGAATCCCATACAAATATTACAAAATAAAAGTAATACTTGTATACCATGCTGCTGTTTTTACTTAGCCTCTGATAATGTTCTAGATGTCAAAGCTGCTTCCCCACACCTCTCTTAACCAAGGAAGATATATTTTAAAATCCAGTGACACGAGTTCTTTTTCCCCAGGGTCACTGCAGTGACCTATTTCCTTCATTTTTAATTTTCAGTATACAGTCCTTTCCCTTATACATTTGCTAAAAGCCTGACTATTGAGTGGTTGCAACATCCCATAGAAAATTAAGTGTTGTAGGTAAATGGAATTAAACGTGCAGTTTTTAAAAAAGAGTCATTATAATATTTAAATAGCATTATATTCTGAAATAAATGTGGGCACTCTAAATGACAAACCTTTTCCAGTAGGAAAGCCTTTCCTCAAACCATTTTCTTTAAGCATTCAGGAAACCCCATGGCAAACATCATAGTTTTCTGAGACAGATTCTCTCACATTTTAAGTTTTGAAGTTTGGACCACTTTTTAGATTTTGGCACCAACCATTTCATGCTTGAAATTTAATAGGTTATGAATATGCATTCTTCCTAGCATATTTTAGCAAATTTCAGCAAAATCCTGGTCTTGTCACTGATTGTTGCTATGCTTAAGGGCATGAGTCCTAAAGGCTGTTGTTGTAACTGGGTATCTCCTTTCTTCAAGTGCCCTTATACCAGTGTAGAAAGTCTTAAAAATGGGAGAGCACTGATTATTGCCATCTTCTTCATTTAGTGTCTGGACTAAACTGCTGAGACATAGAAAGATCTTTGATTTTAAACTTTTAGTGTACCAGTAGAAAATCATGGGATATTAACATTGCTCTCATCAAAAAGATGATTGACAAAGGTTTTCTATTTATAGGCAACTCCAATATATGAGCGCAAAATATAGCAACACAACCGTACATTTATACACTGGAATAAATCATCTGCATAAAATCCCGTGTTTAGTCTCTCTGCACATATAAAGAGACAGCAGTTAAATAGTAAAGCTAATAAAGGTTTCCCTCCTTCCCTCCCCATTATGGTTACACACACACACACACACACACACACACACACACACACACACTGCTGCACTATTAACTGGGGTTAGGTGGGGTTATCAGGTAATTTTACCAAAGGATAGGAAATTGGGTGTGGCTCTGGGGAGCAGAATTAGAAATCCACCCACTGTCTTGCAGTGGTTTTGATTTGAGGGGGTGGGGAACTGAGAAGGAAGCCAACATGAGCTAGTGTTTAATGCTGGCTGCTAAGTAGAAATGAGACTCTGGGAAAGTGAACATCCTCAAGAACCACCATTCAAAATAAATTAAAGGCTAATTATTATCTCTAAAACAAAACTATTGGTTATGCTGCAGTATTGTCCTGTTGTTCTTTCTAAATACATGATATTTCAGCTACACCGTAGTTAAGTAGTCTGTTAGGGGCTATCTAAGCAACTACATTTTTAATATTGCTTTGAGAAGATGCTTCTGTGTGCTAAACAATGGCTTTAATCGGGAGTTTGGGGAACACACCCATTTGTAATTTGAATGGCAGTGTGTTGCATGTGTGCGAGTCTCTGGCTTCATGTCCTTAAGAAAGCAGGTTCATAATAAAGGATGTCCTTTCCAAGATAGCTGGAATGGCCTTGTGGAAAGTTCAGAGGATAGTTTCGAGCCAATCCATGCCAAGACAATTTTTTGTTAGCATCCTTGAAAGCAGGAAAATAGCAATGTAAATGTCAAGATGCTGCTGCCTTGAGCCAAGAATAAACAGAGCAAGTAATCCATTAAAAGTACTTTTCAAACACATAAGCTCCCCAAACTTTGGTTTTGAAAGATATTAGAACTGGTTTACACTTAGGCAATCAATGACATTAGACAAAACTATTGAAAAACACATTTCTCAGTGGCTCTATGATCAGGTTTCCAGCTACTCCATATATGCAGTTGATTTTAAGAATTTTAAGATGTCGAGACCCAAACCCCCCAAAAACATTTCAGAATAACATTGATCTCATTATACAGTTTTCACAGTGTTTAAATTATAGTTAGTTATATAAGTACTAACAGAACCTCATGTTCAGTGTTTGATTGGGATAATAACTACTTTGTTCCGGTTGTACTTTTTCTTTCAGTGAGGTGTGGGTGGTCTGAATGGCACTAAAATCCCACCATTGTTTCTCTTGTCATTAATTCTATCAGCAACGCCTTTCTTTAGACTATGAAAAAAATAACTAGTGATTAAGAATTACCATAATGCTTTTAAAATAATAGTGGCTACTTGCACAAAAGAATCTATGTATGAATACAGAGTTTGATAATCTACACAATGTAAAATTTCTAAAAGAGGGTTGAAGATCTGGCTCATGTGCAAAATTATTATAATGCTGATCATTATATACATCCTCTTTTACCCTTTTATGAATAAATATATGTACTAGCTTTGTAATTATGTATCCCTTTCATATTTTTAAAGTTTCTACTACAAGGAGCAAAAGAAAAAGGACTACCAAATTTTAAAAGAAACCAAATTAATATACTGGAATTCCAGCCTTTTTTTTCAATAGCTTATTTTGTTATTATTAAAACAAAGAGCATATCCCGTTGTGACAGATAATGTTCCCTGCAATTTGATTAGACGTTGAAACACTTGTTTAAAAAATTTCAGTTGACAACGACCACTTTATCAGGCTAATTAGTCTGAGATCCAGTCTGCTAATACCAAAATAGAAATCCATGTGTGCCCAACTGTTTGGATTTCATAAAAAATATCTCTTTCAGGTTTGAGGTTTCTTTCCATCTAAAGTAAGAAAAATTTACTGTTGTCATATTTATAAGTCAAGACACATTGCCAGTCTGAGGATGATTTGTAACTTTATGGTGTACTTAATAATGTTAAGACTAATAGTAGTAGCAGTACTTTTCACAGAAGAGGATTTACCTTGTACCAGGCACTACGCTGTACATTTTCATATATTATCTCTAATCCATCTAACAAAATTGCAAGATTGGTCTTATTATCCCCTTTATACAGTTAACACATTATTGACCTGGGGATTTTTGCAGAAACCAATGGCTGCGGCCTTAATACATCATCTCCGGTCAAAAATGTGTTAAGAAAACTGAAGCTTAGGAAAGGTTAATGTGTGGCAGAAAAGGGATTTGAGCCTGGCTTTTTTTTATCTAAAAGCGTTGCTCCTTCTACTAGACAGTACTGCTTGTGTTTGATCCAAATTATCCCCGGTCTGCTCAGAAGTCACCAACAAATTTAGTTAGATTTTGGTGCAAATGTAGCCTCATATGAAATAAATTCAATTTTCATAAAGACTTAAGTTTCATTTGTTCTACATTTGCAGAATTATATCCCCTAACCCTAATGGTTGTCAAAGCACATTTGTTAGGCACCAAATTTATCCCTACTTCTGGAAAAAAAAGATAGGCCCTATTGTCCTGAATTAATAAAATTATCTTGTCCCAAAATGTTGCCTACCCTTTCATATTTCCATAAATCTTAGATACAATTAAAAGAAGAGGGACTTCTTTTGTCTGCTAAATCTCATATATCACAGTTAGAAATGCTTTTACATAAACAACAGTGCAGTATAGCGGAGGAATCACTAGAATGGGAATTTAGAGATATGGGTTTAGATCTAAAAGAGCTACTGATCACGTAACCCTACAAGTCACTTAAACTTCCATGACATTCACTATTTTAATCAATTAAGTAAAAATAAAAATAAACTGGCAGATCTCTAAGATAATGGAAATATTAGTTGAGGAAGTATTTATGATTCTGATTCTTTTAAAAACAATTTTTGGGACTTCCCTGGTGCCGCAGTGGTTAAGAATCTGCCTGCCAATGCAGGGGATTCCCCCTGGTTCAAGCCCTGGTCCAGGAAGATCCCACATGCCGCGGAGCAACTAAGCCCGTGCGCCACAACTACTGATCCTGCTCTCTAGAGCCTGCGAGCCACAACTACTGAGCCCATGTGCCACAACTACTGAAGCCCACATGCCTAGAGCCTCTGCTCTGCAACAAGTGGCCACCGCAATGAGAAGCCTACGCACTACAACAAAGAGTAGCCCCCGCTCACTGCAATTAGAGAAAGTACTTGTGCAGCAACGAAGACCCAATGCAGCCAAAAATAAATAAATAAATTTATTTAAATAAATAAATAAATAATAATAAAATAATTTTTGAAATAATTATTTCAATGAGGGAAAAAATAACAAAATCTAGATTCTCCATGAAACCATGTTAAACATTTTAGCACTTGTTTCTCTCTCCTTTACCTATCACCTATTTTATCTATCATCAGTACAATATATTTTATCATTCCATATGTACAAATATCTTGCTTATTTAATATGACTCAAGGAGAATTAAGAGAGAGAATCATGGCTAATACTTTCTTTGTACCTACTGAAACACTAAACATTTTATTTCACTACATAACAAAACTAAAATATCAGTACCTGATTGCTGTATAGATCATATGTTCAGTGGGTCAAATGCTCAGGAATTATTTTGTATTTGCCAGTAACTAGATTCTAAGTAGAAACATTTTCTTCTTATGGTAAGTAGGTAGATCTGTATACCACACATACACACAAAATATGGAGCAGGTATAGTATATTGAGAAGCACATAGAGAAAAAAGTGAGACCCTATAGACATGATTCTGTAAAGCACATATTTAGTCCTGAACCCAACTCCAGTGGAATCTTTTGTTCAGAGGAAAGCTTATATAAGTTACTCTAGTTGAGGAGGAAAGGGACACAGATGTCCCTCCTTCCCCATGGTCACCTCAAGGGCCTTCATGATTTTGCCACCCATTACATTTACTGTGCTTCTTATCCAGTCGGCTTACTAAGATTGCAAGGCTACAACATTTTTAACTGATGAAAAAAAAAAAGTGGGAAGGGCTGTGAATATACAACCATACTGAGATTACATCAACTTGAAAATTTATAAAGATTTATAAGGATGAAATGAGAATTCCTTACCCTAGAATCTCTAATTAGAACAAGATATAATATATAGTTTAATATATAATTGATGTAACCCTAACTAGACAATACAACAAACCCTCAAATTACATATGTTGGGATTCTAGTATTTCCTTCAAATCTATCTTTATTGGACAAGTTTCACTGAGAAAACTAGAAGGCAATAAAGGTATTCAAAGTATGAATAGTCTGAATAGAGAGAATTTGATGTTTGCATGTCCATTGGAAGTTTTGGAGATGTAAAGATGAAGGAAGTTTCCTTTGTGATTTATGAAATCAAGAATTACCAGAACTGAAAGAAATCCTTCAGTAACAGTCCAGATACTTGCAGCTTTCAAGCAGGCAATTTTAGGAGCACTCTGGGAAACTCTGTGAATCTTATGTCTGCCATCCACCTACCTGCCTGCCTGCCACCACTGTTAGAAAGTACAGTTTCACGTCCTCTTCTGCCAAATCCTGTGATGATTGATTTAACTTGTATACCCTTTTCTGTGCTTTGAAAGCATTTGCTGACCCCTTTATTCAGAAAAATCAACTTGGTCCTTCATGCTGTTCTCTCTAGATCTTAAATGAGTTGGGATCTACATTATACTGCAATTGGTGGTGATGGCAATGGTGGAGGTATAGCCCAGGTTTTATTGGGAATGTTCAATTTATAATACATTTTTCTGTCAAGCAAAGATTAAAGACTCAAGGATACTGACTATAAGAATTTTAAAAATTAAAATACTAATCATGTCAGGCATTTAATATACTTGGTGCCTATCTCTGATCTTCAAAACAATGCACATAATAATTGTTGGAGCTGGGAGTTTTACCCAGGGCTTTCTGGCTTTAAAATCCTTTCTCGTTCACTCTGACATTCTCTCCAAGATTATTTATGGAAGATTCAATTTTTTCCGTGGTGCACTCTATACATATTTACTAATCTGTCAGTCACTCATCCAGGTAGATATTTTCCCCATTTTGCAGATAAGGGCTCTAAAGTTCAGAAAAATTAAATTTTCCTCCAAAGTTCCCAGAGATGGTAAATGCCACAAATTAGTAAGTAATAAAACCTAGTTGCAGCCTTTCTGAATTTTATTTTTAAATGAAATTCATGACCACGTTTGTAGTAGCCTCACAGACAGAAGATAAAAAGGAGATTAAAAAAAAAGTCAAGGTGAATAAAATAATCCTATCTATCTCAACCCAGTAAAGAGAAGCAAAATCAGAATATATATTATCTCATGAAAAATAGTTATTTAATCCTTTGCTACTACTCAGACCTCGGTTGTAGGACTGATGCCTATGGGTTGGGTGACACTTTGTTTCTTGTATCTCCTTTGATTTTTGTGTTAATTTTACTGTTTTTCTTATCTGTGAGTTAGAAGTCAGTGCCACTTTTTCAAAATATTTATCTAGGATTACTACTGATTACATTACATTAATTAATTCAGCAAATACTTAGTGTCTACCAAATGCCAGAACTATGCGAGGTACTCAGAATACAGTGCTCAAAAATGTAAATACTGACCTTACCTTGTGGACTTTACCCTTTAGTGGGGAGAAAGAGAATAAGCAAACAATAAATATGTATGAAATAAATATGTAATTACAAATTTTATAAGTGCGTAGAAGTAAAGAAACAGGACTTTTTCTTTTAAGGTGTCCAAATTGATTGGGGAGAGCAATATGGGTTGAGATTAGAATTAGACAAGGGCCTAGAATCATGAAGAAGGGGGTGAGATGTTATTTTCAGTACATTTTAAATCTGATTCTAAGCACAGGGTAACAATTCAACCATCCATCTATTCTTCATCCATCCATCCTTGTCTGCAATGTGGAGAAGGAATTGTAGAGGTAATGAAAGAAGTGAAGAGATTAAAAATGATGTGATACAAAAATAAACTCAAAATGGCTTAAAGACTTAAATATAGGACATGGCAATATAAAACTCCTAGAAGAGAACACAAGCAAAACATTCTCTGACATAAATTGTACCAATATTTTCTTAGGTCATTCTCCCAAGACAACAGAAATAAAGGCAAAATAAACAAATGGGACCTAATCAAACTTACAAGCTTTTGTACAGCAAAGAAAAACAAAAATGAAAAGCCAACCTATGGACTGGGAGAAAATATTTGTAAATGATGCAACCAACAAGGGCTTAATTTCCAAAATATACAAACAGCTCATACAACTCAACAACAACAAAAAACAAACAACCCAATTGAAAAATGGGCAGAAGATATAAATAGACATTTCTCCAAAGAAGACATACAGATGGCCAAACAGCACATTGAAAAGATGCTCAACATCACTAATTATTAGAGAGATGCAAATCAAAACTACAATGAGGTATCACCTCACACCAGTCAGAATGGCCATTACTAGAAAATCTACAAATAACAAATGCTGGAGAGGGAGCATTTGGAGAAATGTGGAGAGCATGTGGAGAGCATGTGGAGCATTTGGAGAAATGTGGGAGCATGTGGAGAAAAGGGAACCCTCCTACACTGTTGGTGGGAATGTAAATTGGTGCAGCTATGATGGAAAATGGTATGGAGGTTCCTCAAACAACTAAAAATAGAACTACCATACAATCCAGCAATCCCACTGGATTGCAAAAAGATACATGCACCCCTATATTCATAGCAGCACTATTCACAATAGCCAAGACATAGAAACAACCTAAATGTCCATCAACAGATGAATGGACAAAGAAGATGTGGTACATATATACAGTGGAATGTTAATCAGCCATAAAAAAGAATGAAATAGGGCTTCCCTGGTGGCGCAGTGGTTGAGAGTCCGCCTGCCGATGCAGGGGACATGGGTTCGTGCCCCAGTTTGGGAAGATCCCACATGCTGCGGAGCGGCTGGGCCCGTGAGCCATGGCTGCTAAGCCTGCACGTCCGGAGTCTGTGCTCCGCAACGGGAGAGGCCACAACAGTGAGAGGCCCGCATACCGCAAAAAAAAAAAAAAAAAAGAATGAAATAATGCCATTTGCAGCAACATGGACGGACCTAGAGATTATCATACTAAGTGAAGTCAGACAGAGAAAGACAAATATCATATGATGTCACTTATATGGTGGAATCTAAAATATGACACAAATGAACTTACCTACGAAACAGAAACAGACTCACAGACATAGAGAGCACACTTGTGGTTGCCAAGAGGGAGCGGGGATGGGAGAGGGATGGATTGGGAGTTCGGAATTAGCAGTTGTAAACTATTATATATAGACTGGATAAACAACAAGGTCTTACTATATAGCATAGGGAAATATATTAAAAAATCCCGTGATAAACCATAATGGAAAAGAATGTGAAAAAGAATATATATATATGTGTGTGTGTATATATATATATATATATATATATGTATATATATATATACGTATAACTGAATCACTTTACTGTACAGCAGAAATTAACACATTATAAATCAACTATACTACAAAAAAATAAATTAAAAAAAATGATGTAATAGTTTAATGATATAAGTGTATCAGGGTTCCCCAGAGAAGAACATATAGGATGGATCGCTCATGATAGATAGATAGATAGATAGATAGATTTAAAAGAATCAGTCCCTGTGATTGTGGAGGCTGGCAAGTCCAAAATCTGTAGGGCAGAAAGGCTGGAAATCAGGGAAAAGTTGACGTTGTGGTCTTAAATCTGAAATTTGTAAGGCTGGCAGTAGGCTGGGAATTCAGGATGGATTTCTATACTATGGTCTTGAAGCAGACTTCCTTTTTCTCCATGAAGCCTCAGTTTTTGCTCTTAAGGACCTCAACTGATTGGATGAATCCCATTCGCAATATCAAGAATGATATCCTTTAATTAAAGTCAACTGATTGTAAATTTAAATTACATATACAAAGTGCCTTCAGAACAACATATAATTTAGTGTTTGACCAAACAACTGGGCAGCATAGCCTAGCCAAGTTGACACATAAAATTTATCACCAGAGATCATATTGATAGAAGAATGAATGGAGAGAAGATGAATTTGTAACATTTTGGAGGTAGAATCTATAGAACTTGTCAGTGGATTAGATGTGAGGGTGAATTACAGGCTTCTCATGTGAGCAATGGATTTTAACCATTATGATGTGGACCAGATGAGTTTCTCTGTTTTCTAATAGAGGTTGTGCTGATTTCAGCCCAAATTATATGACTGGCAAGGTAAGATTACTTTTGGTAAGCACTTTAAATGGCTAAATAGTATTGGGAAGAAATTCTGTTTGTATCTGCCTGGTTATATTTGGCTGGTACTAATGTAGAATAAAAATTCACCTTGCCTTCTCTTTCTCATCCAGAAATAATTACATGCAAATAGTAATCTGCTCTTTATACAATAATGTGAAATGAGAGGAAGCAGGGCCAAATAGTTTTGGAAGGAACAGCTTTCAAATGTGCCAGTTAAAGTGTCTCCAATTTTTTTTATTGCTAATCATAGTAGGTCTTATTTTCTAATCAAAGCTTACATATGCTCCACCAGGGAATCTGGAAGATATGCTATCTCAATCTAATTTTACATAATATCATTCAAAGCCAATAAAATGTAGTCTTGTCAGATACAAAAGTTTAGGAGGAAAGAAAATAATATATGCACCAAATATTAAGTATCTTCTCTGCAAGTTGCTGCAAATTCTCTTTGTTCCCGATTCTTCTCTCCTTTTCTTAACTGTTAACTATGAAATTAAATAGACAGTTCTGAAAAAATAAGACATTTTCTCAAAACTGATTTATAGTGCCAGTTTTTCCTTTCTAAAGCAGAATATCAAATGGATAAATAGAAAATCTTTCCAGATATTGAAAATTAAGAATTAAAAATATAGGAAATCATTTTTCTAGATTAATTTCTGGAGGTTGATGAATAACTTTCATTTTATTTCAGAAAATGTTTGCTTTCACTTTTATATACTTATTACTGTAAGCCACAAGTGAAAGTCTTGATAACCCATAAAGTCAAATTCCTTCAAACTTTTAAATGGTTAATTTTGCATACAATTTAGAGTAGGTTTAGTCAAATTTCAGTTACCTCAGCTTATTAGTGTTTTATATTTGTAAAATTTCTAAATAAATGAAACTTCATCTAATTAAATAAATCAAGGTTTGTGATTATCAATTTAATTCATTTTTTTCATAAATTTTAGTAAGTATCTCTATTTATATATAGTCATCCCTCGATATCCATGGGAGATTGGTTCCAGGATCCCTCATGGATACCAACATTCATGAATGCTCAAGTCCCTTATGTAAAATGCGTACATATTTGCATATAATAGTATAATCCATGGTTGGCTGAGTCTACAGATGCAGAACCCACAGATATGGAGGGACACTATATAAGGCATAAGCTAAGTTTCTTAGTTTCATGTGCCTGTCGTAATAAATTACCAAAAACTTGTCTTAAAACAGAATTTTGTTCTCTCAAAGGTCTGGGTGCCAGAGGTACGAGATCAGAGTGTTACCAGGGCCACACACTCTCTCCAGAGGCTCTAGGGGAGAGTCCATTCCCTGTGCCTCTTGCAGCTTCTGCTGGCTGCCCATGTGGCTCTATCACCCCAACCTCTACCTCAGTTTCCACACTGCCTTCTTCTCTTCTTCATGTATTTAAGTAATCTCCCTCTACCTCTCTTGTATAAGGACCCTTGTGAATGAATTTAGGGCCCATCCAGGTAATACAAGATGATCTGCTTATATCAAGATTCTTAACCACATCTGCAAGGGCACTTTTTACAAATCAGGTAACATTTACAGGTCTCAGGGATTAGGGTATGGACATATCTTTGGGGTCACCACTCAACCTACTACACCAAACAGTGTAAGGAATATGAGTGTGGATTAGACAACGGCTTTATTTTCACAAATGTGCCATTATTAAGCTTTAGTCTTTCAATTGAAATCCCATTCTGTATACTATTCTGTAAACCTGGGGTTGGGACTCTGCAATCCACATTTCTGCTTGGCCAGCTCACTCCCCACTACTCTGTCATGGAAAGTACTGAAGGAAACCTGGAATCCTGGAGCAGGAAGAGAGGCTTCTTCCTATGTGCATTTTATTCCTGTTTTTACTTGCTTTTCCTGTCATTGCCACTCTTGCAATGCTTCTTCACCCAGGTAGTGACAGTTCACTTGGTAGCAGCAAGTAATTCTGATTGGCTCTTTTTCCAACATTAGCTAAACCAACCTCATAATACTCATCAGAGACACCAGCACTGGCTGACTAGAATCCCTTCCTCAGAAGTCTGGGCCCCAGTTTCACAGGGTCCCATCTCTGAGCTCAGCAATACTAACAACAGCCAAGCAGTAATCCCTATCCAGAGGTCTGAGTTTCAGCTTTGTAGGACACCGCCTCCAACCTTCTGAGTTTTAATAGTTCCAACCTTGCCATTTCCCAGCCCTAGGGATAGTAGTCCCTTCCTGCTGTTATAACCACTATGGTAATTTAGTGTTTCCTCTGTCCTTATAATCTAATACAGATACAAAATATCTCCAAAAATAACTGTCAAATAAGGCTAAAAGTAATATATTCTAAGAGTTATAGCTAGGAGGAGTGAGAGGATTTTTTTATTTCTTCAGATGGGTAGGATCTAGGTAGAGTCTTATAAATTAGTCAAGAGTTTGGTCTATAAGAGATAACAATGGAAGGGCATTTCTCAAGGAAAGCTTTCTGAAAGCTTTCAGTTTACCTTTCTCAAAATCTCCTTAACAATGTTTAGCATTCTCTTGCCAATTGAAAGTCATCAAAGTTATGTATTCTCTACTAATATAACAAAGCCGTCAAAGATTAGTGAGTCATTTGCCCCATGACTAAGTAACTATAGATGATTTGCTGCTGAAAACTAGAAAACTGAATGAGTAGTTCAGTGTTTTGGTAAGTTCCCTTTTTTATTCCTCTGTTCTTATTGGCTACTTCTACCTGGTGTCATTGTGCCTAGCTGCTGCCTCAGTTATTCAGTATTATTCTGTCTCCCTCAATAGACAGTCTGTTGGCCTTTGTGACAATTATTTGACTGTGCAGATGCTATTTTAGTTATTAATTAGCTTGATTGCTGTGTTCTAGAAGCATGACCTCGGAGTATTACTATACATAAACTTATCCCTGTTTCAGCTTTCCCTTTCTGGAACAGGAGGGTAAAATTTTTACTTTTTTGTAGGTCACAGGTGTTCATCCTACAGTGATGATAGTCAGAAAAAAGTTTGCTGAGAAACCTTTGAGACCTAAATATTAAAGACTCACTAGGCCATATCTAAAGTTCTCTAAAATGAGCCTGGGTCATAGGATCATAAATGAAAGACCTGAGGATAAACACTAGCCATTTAACACTGACTAAAAAGTGATGTGTTAACATCAGTGAATTTTGAGTGTAACGTTGACTGAATTTGAGGCTATAAGGCCAACTATATATCTCCCTTTTCCCCGTGTAACATATATGGTTTATTGTGTCCACATAGTCTCTTTTCAGAGATTGTAAATTACATTATTTACAGACTCTTGATGGTCAAAACACAGTTGGAGCTTGAAGGTCAAGGCAGAAAACTGCATCCTAAATTCCTATTTATCAATGATGTATGGTACATAGAGCAGCACACTGTGCTGCTACAATTAAAGATCTGTCAACATTTATAACATACACCATTATTTCAGCATTTGATAATGTGGTCATTTATCCTTACTCTTTTTTGAATTATATGATGGCAAGGCCTCAGCTGTGGGAGGACATCTCCAAAGTTCTTTTAACAAGATTATAAAATATTTATTTGTCTTTTTTTTTAGCTATTAAAATGCTAAATAATGAAAGTTAGGATAACTTTCATAGCAGTCTCATAACTCAAAAACAGCAGCTATATATAGGCCACGTATTTGTTTTAGCCCCAAACACTTGACTTAAGTGAATGCTAAGAAATAAACTGTTATTTCAGATTTCATTTTATTACTTATGTTCACTTTAAAATAAAAGCTTAGGAATATCGAACAAGGAAAATTTAAGAATAAAAGTTAAATACTAGAAACTTTTGGAGATGGCTTCACTGGGGAATTCTACCAAACATACAAAGACGAACTGATACCTAACATTCTCAAACTATTCCAAAAAATTGAAGAGGGAACACTGTGAAATTTGTTATATGAGGCTATCATCACCCTGATACCAAACCAGGCAAAGACACTGCAAAAAAAGAAAATTACAGGCCAATATCTTCTTTGATGCATATAGATGCAAAATCCTCAACAAAATATTAGTATACTGAATCCAGCAATATGTAAAGAGGATAATACACCATGACCAAGTTGGATTCATTCCAAGGTCATAAAGATAGTTCAACCTATGCAAATCAATGTAATATACCGCATTAACTTAACCAGAAACCATGATCATCTCATTAGATGCAGAAAAATCATTTGACAAAATTCAACATCCATTCATGAAAAAAATTCTCATCAAAGTGGGTATAGAGGGAACATATCATTACATAATAAAAGCCATTTACAACAATCCCACAGTCAACATAATACTCATTGGTGAAAAGTGAAATCCTTCTGCTGAAGTCAAGAACAAGACAGGGATGTGCACTCTCAACACTTCTCAACATGGTATTGGAAGTCCTAGCCACAGCAATCGTACAGGCAAAAGAAATAAAAGATATCCAAACTGGAAGGGAAAAGGTAAAACTGTCACCATTTACAATGACATGATACTCTATACAGAGAACACTAAAGTTTCTACACAAAAACTATTAGAACTAATAGAGATGGGCCAAAATGGCAGAGTAGAAAGACCATAGTTTACCTCCTCTCACAAGTACACCAAAATCACAAATATCTGCAGAACAACCACTGATGAAAAAGACCTGAACCTACCAAAAAAGATGTTCTACAAAGAAGGAACCATAACATGATGGGTAGGAGGGGCAGACTTGCAATATAGTCAAGTCCCATACTCCTGGGTAGGAGACCCACAAACCGGAGAATAATCATATTGCAGAGGTTCTTCCAAAGGAGTGAGAGGTCTGGGCTCCCCAGCCTGGGTGTCCTGCACTGGGAACAAGAGTCCCCAAAGCATTTGGCTGTGAAGGCCAGTGGGGAATAATTTTAGGAGTCCCAGACGGCTGGGGGAAATAGACACTTCACTTTTGAAGCACACACACAAAATCTCTCATGATCAGGGGCCCAAGGTAGAAGAAGTAATTTGAGAGGACCCTGGATCAGAGTCTCCCAGAGAGGCAGGAGGCAAGTGTAACTCACCCTGGGAATATAGACACTGGAAGCAGCCATTTTCGGAAGCTCCTTCTACCACGTGGACACTGGTGCTGGCGATCACCATTGTGGAATCCTCCATCCAGCTTATTAGCACCAAGACCTGGCCCCACACAACAGCCTGTATGCACCAGTGCTGGGATGCCTCAGGCCAAAGAGCTAACTGGGTGAGGACACAGCCCCAGCCATCAACAGACAGGCTGGCTTAAGACCCTCTGAGCTCACAGCTGCCTTTGGACAGGGTCCTAAGCACCACAGGGCCCAACACCCAGCTCCACCCACCAGTGGGAAGGCACTAGTCCAAGAATCCCCCAGGCCCTAGCCCTGCCCTCCAGGGAGCCTTCTCTAACCTCTGGACCAGCTTCACCCACCAGGGGGAAGACATCAGACTCAAGAAAACCACAATCCCGTGACCTGCAGACCCAGCCTGACAATCAGCAGCCCAGACCCTGCCATGGGATCAGTTGGACCCCAGCCATGACCACTAGCATGCCAACACATGCTTCAGGACACCCTGGACCCCATGCCAACTGTCAGGAACTGGAAACCCCCTCCAGCAATCTGACATCAGATCTGGGACCCTTGGTCCTACAACAAGACTGTATGACCCAGCTCTGCCCACCAGTAGGCCAACACTAACCCCAGGACCTGGCTTTACCCACCAGAGTGCAGACAGCAGTCTCAGAGTCTTCTGGATCCTGACTCTGCCCACCAGTGAGCCAGCATAAGTCCCAGGACACCCTGGGGTTCCACAGTCAGCCACTTTGTAACCTGGTCCCACCAACTAGTGGCCAGCAGCATCCACACAAGGTAAGGCCTGGCAACCAACTGGACTGGGGGCCAACCAAGCCCACCATACAGCCCACAGTTAGCCCATCACAACAGAAGAACCTACACAGCACTCATGGAGGAAACCCTAGAGCATATTACTCAGGTGATGAGAGGGGAGTGTGCTGCTGGGATGCACAGGATGTCTCCTAAAAAAGGCCATTTCTCCAAGACTGGGAAATGTAACCAACCTACCAGAAACATAATAATAAAAAAAGCAAATGAGGCAGCATGAGGCAACAGAGGAACATGTTCCAGATGAAGGAACGAAATAAAACCTGAAAAGAAGCAAGTGAAGTGGAGATAGGCAATCTACCTAAGAAAAAATTCAGAGTAGTGATCATAAAAGTGATCAAAGAACACAGGAGGAGAATGGATGCACAGAGCTAGGAGTTAGAAGTTTTTAAAAAAGTTATAAAATATAAAGACAACCAAACAGAGACGAAGAATACAATAACTGAAATAAAAAATACACTAGAAGGAACCAACAGTAGATTAAATGATACAGAGGAATGGATCAGTGAGCTGGAAGACAGAGTAGTGGAAATCACTGCTCTGAACAGAAAAAAAAGAAAAAGAAAAAGAAATAAGGACAGTTTAAGAGACATCTGGGACAATATCAAGCACACTAACATTCATATTATAGGGGCCCGAGAAGGAGAAAAGAGAGAGAAAGGGCCTGAGAATATATTTGAAGACATAATGTAGGAAAACTCCTCTAACCTGGGAAAGGAAAAAGACATCCAAGTCCAGGAGATGCAGAGAGTCCTCTACAGGATTAATCCAAAGAGGAACACACAAGACACACTGTAATTAAAATCACAAAAATTAAAGAGAAAATATTAAAAGCAGCAAGGTAAAAGCAACAAATAACATAGAAGGGAACTTCCATAAGGCTATCAGCTGATTTTTCAGTGGAAACTCTGCAGGTCAGAAGGGAATGGCACAATATATTTAAAGTTATGAAAGGGAAAAGCCTACAAACAAAAATAGTCTACCAAGCAAGGCTCTCCTTCAGATTTGATGGAAAGATCAAAAGCTTTACAGACAAGCAAAAGCTAAAATAGTTCAGCACCACCAAGCCAACTTTACAACAACTATTAAAGGAACTCCTTTAGGCAAAAAAGAAGAGGCCACAACTAGAAACAAAATGGAAATTTTACAAAATGGAAAAGCTAATCAGTAAAGGCAAACATACAGTAAAGGTAGGAAATCATCCATACCCAAAGCTAGTAGGAAAGCGAAAAGACAAAATAGTAAAATCATCTATATCCACAGTAAGCAGTTAAGGGATACACAAAATCATGAGGGGAGGAGAGTACAAATGCAGGCTTGTTAAAACACATTTGAAAGTAAGAGATCAGCAGCTTAAAACAATCATATATATATTACAAAAAGTACCTGAGAAAATAACCTCAAAGCAATTAAGAAAATGGCAATAAGAACATACATATCAATAATTGCCATAAATGAATGGACAAATGCTCCAATCAAAAGACACAGAGTGGCTGAATGGATACAAAAATAAGACCCACACATATGGATTCACGACTGGGGTCAAGTGAGCCTACAAGACTCACTTCAGATCCAAAGGCACACACAGAATGAAAGTGAGGGGATGGAAAAAAGCATTCCATGCAAATGGAAAGCAAAAGAAAACCATGGTAGCAATACTTATATCAGACAAAATAGACTTGTAAAGACTTACAAGAGACAAAGGTGGACATTATATAATGATTGAGGAATCAATCCAACAAGAATACATAACAATTGTAAATATATTTGCACCCAACACAGGTGCACCTAAATACATAAAGCAAATAATAACAGACATGAAGGGAGAAATTGACAGCAACACACTAATAATAGAGGACTTTAACACTCCACTTACATCAATGGGCATATTATTCCGACAGAAAGTCAATAAGGAAACACTGGCCTTACAGTTACATCAGATGGCTTAATAGATATATATATATATAGAACACTCCATCTGAAATCAACAGAATACACATTCTTTTCAAGTGCACATGGAATATTCTCCAGGATAGATCACATGTTGGGCCATAAAAAAATCCTTGGTAAATTTATATTTTCTTAAGTCATATGAAGCATCTTTTCTGACCACAACACTATGAGACTAGAAATCAACTACAAGAAAAAATCTGCAAAAAACAAAAACATGTGGAGGCTAAACAGTATGCTACTAAACAATCAATGGATCACTGAAGAAGTCAAAGAGGAAATAAAAAAAAATACCTGGAGCCAAATGAAAATAAAAATATAACAATCCAAAATCTATGCTAATAAATATGATCAATAAGGGGTTAATATATGAAATATATAAACAGCTCATGTAACTGAACATCAAAAAAAACAAACAACCCAATTTAAAAATGTGCAGAAGACCTGAATAGACATTTTCCCAAAGACATTAAGATGGCCAACAGGCACATGAAAAGATATTCAACACACAATGATATATCACCTTAAACCTGGCAGAATGGCTATCATCAAAAAGAACACAAATAACAAATGTTGATGAGAATATGGAGAAAAGGAAATGCTCATACATTGTTGGTGGGAATGTAAATTAGTGCAGCCACTATGGAAAACAGTATGGAGGTTTCTCAAAAAACTAAAAATAGAACTACCATATGACCCAGCAATTCCACTCATGAGTATATATATATATATATATAAAAAAATTGAAAACACTAATTTGAAAAGACACATGCACCCCAATGTTCATAGCAGCATTATTCACAACTGCCAAGATATGGATAAAAAAGATCTAAGATGTACACACACACACACACACACACACACACACAATGGAATACTACTTAGCCATGAAAAAGAATGAAAATTTTCCATTTGCAACCACATGGATGGACTTGGAAAATATTATGCTAAGTGAAATAATTCAGACAGAGAAAGACAAACACTGTATGATATCACTTATATGTGAAATCTAAAAATTAAAACAAACTAGTGAATATAACAAAAAAGGAAACAGACTCACAGATAATGAGAACATATTAGTGGTTACCAGTGCAGGGGGTACAATAGGATAAGGGATTAAGAGGTATAAAGTATTATTAATAAAATAAATAAGGTACAAGGATATATTGTACAACACAGCAAAAACAGCCAATATTTTATAAAACTATAAAGGGAATATAACCTTTAAAAGTTGTGAATCACTATGTTGTACACCTATAATTTATATAATATTATACATCAGTTATATCTCAATTAAAAAAAGAATAATAGTGGCTAAAAAAAACCAAACAAAACTATTAGAACTAATAGATGAATTCACTAAGGTAGCAAGATACAAGATTAATATACAGAAATGTGTTGCATTTCTTTACACTAATAATGAAATATCAGAAAGTTAAAAAATATTTCATTTAAAGTTGCATCAAAAAAAAAATACCTAGGAACAAACTTAATCAAGGAGATGAAAGACCTATACACTGAAAACTGTGAAATATTGATAAAGGAAACTGAAGATGATTTAAAGAAATGGGGAGATATCCCATGCTCTTGGATTGGAAAAATTAATATTATTAAAATGACCATACTATCCAAAGTAACCTACAGATTTAATGCAATTCCTATTAAAAATACCCATGACATTTTTCACAGAGCTAAGACAAATAATCCTAAAATTTATATGGAACCACAAAAGACCCAGAATTGTCAAAGCAATCCTGAGGAAATAAGAATAAAGCTGGAGGTATAACCTTCCAGACTTAAGACTATACTACAAAGCTAGAGTAATCAAAACAGCATGGTATTGGCACAAAAACAGACATAGATCAATGGAACAGAATAGAGAGCTCAGAAATAAACTCATGTACTTACAGTCAATTAATCTACAGCAAAGGAGGCAAAAGTATACAATGCAGAAAACACAGTCTCTTCAACAAGTGATGCTGGGAAAGCTGGACAGCTATATTAAAATGCTCCCCCATACCACATACAAAAATAAACTCAGAATGGTTTAAAGACCTAAATATAAGACACCATAATTCCTAGAAGAGAACATAGACAAAACATTCTCAGACATAAATCATACAAATATTTTCTTAGATGAGTCTTCAAAGGCAAAGGAATAAAAGCAAAAATAAACTAATGGGACCTAATCAAATGTAAAAGCTTTGCTCAGCAAAGGAAACCATCAACAAAATGAAAATACAACCTACAGAATGGGAGAAAATATTTGCAGATGATGTGAACAACAGGGGTTAATATCCAAAATATACAAACAGCTTATACAACTCAATATTGAAAAAAACAAAAAACCCAATCCAAACATGGGCAGAAGACCTAAATAGGCATTTTTCCAAAAAAGATATACAGATGGCCAACAGGCACACGAAATGATGCTCAACATTGCTTATTATTAGATAAATGCAAATCAAAGCCACAATGAGGTATCACCTCTTATTGGTCAGAATAGCTATTGTGAAAATGTCTACAAATAATAAATGCTGGATAGGATGTGTAGAAAAGGGAATCCTCACACACTGTTGGTGGGAATGTAAATTGGTACAGTCACTATGGAAAACAATATGGAGGTTCCTTAAAAAGCTAAAAATACAGCTACCATATGATCCAGCAATCCCACGCATGGGTATATATCTGGAAAAAACCAAAAACACTAACTCAAAAAGATACATGCACTCCAACGTTCATGGCAGCACTATTTACAATAGCCAAGACATGTAAAAACCCATGTGCTTATCAGCAGATGATTGGCTTAAGATGTGATATATGTATACAATGGAATATTACTCAGCCATAAAAAAGAATATTGCCATTTGCAGCAACATGGATGGATCTAGAGATTATTATACTAAGTAAAATATGTCAGACAAAGACAAATATATGACTTTACTTATATGTGGAATCTAAAAATAAAATTACAAATAAAACTGTACACAAAACAGAGACAGACAGAGAAAACAAACATGCTTACCAAAGGGGAGAGATGGGGGAGGGACCAATTAGGAGTATGGGATTAATAGATATAAACTATTATACATAAATAGATAAGTAATGAGGATTTACTGTATAGCACAGGGAATTATATTCAATATCTTGTAATAACCTATAATGGAATAAGAAAAAAATATAACTGAATAATTACACCATACACCTGAAATTAACACAGTACTGTAAATCAACTATACTTCTATAAAAAAAAGAAAACACACTAACACACACACACAAAATGAGTACAGGCCTCATATTTGGAGTCTTTATTTAGATATAGTATTTACTTAAATGTTATAATATTGTCTAGATAAAATTTGATAAGAAAAGAAAGAGATACAGATTTCAAATGCTCAGGGTGGGTAGAAAAGTACTTAGTGTCTGTGATCATCTCCCTCTTTTGTTAGAAAACTTCCTCAGTCAAGTATTTCTTACCATCTCACTTGATTTTGAAAGGAAATCATTATCATGAAGTAGGGAGAAAAATTTATTTACTGTTTTCCTATTGATGATGCTGTGAAGTCTGAGGTTTGCTATACTCTGGCAGTTTGGAAAGAGTCCATTTTGTTATTTCTTTGGAACTTTTTTCTCTGTCAGCCATGAGTTTCAAGTTTAGTACTTGTTGAAATATGGTTTTAATATAAGTCCCAAAACAGAGGCAGATATTCAAATTAAATCCCTTTCAACATGTGCTTTTCTAAATCTTGCCTCTACTACTTAAGGGCTATGTTATGTTGGACAAGCTAATCTCTCTGTGCCCTTTTCTTTCTCTATAAAATGGGTATACTAATGGTATATATTACACTAAGTTGTTTTAAAGACTAAATGAGCTAGAATATAAAAAACTGCTTAGAATATTGCTAAGCATACTGTGGGGGAGGAAAAAACAACTTTCTCCTCTACCTCCCTAGGTTCACTAACTGAGGCCCTGCAAATTAGACTGACAAAGGCAGGTTAACACATGAAGCACACATCCACAGAAGAGAAACTCAGTGAAGAGTAACTCAAAGTGGTGGCTTTTATAGCATCTTAAAAAAGAGCAATGGGTGGACTGGAATCAAGATGGCAGAGTAGTAGGACATAGAACTCACTTCTTACCACAAATACATCAAGAATACACCTACAAATGGAACAATTCTCACAGACAGCTACTGAACACTACCAGAAGATCTCAGAAACCTGAAAGGACAAGAAAGGTCTCCACGTAATTGGGTAGGACAAAAGGAAAAAAATAAAAACAAAGAGGAAGCAGGACAGGTTCTGTGCCCCTGGGAGGGGGCTGAAGGAGAGGAGAGGCTCCTGTACCTAGGGAAGTACCCTCACGGGGGAAATCAGCCAGGACAGAAAAGAAGTTTCACAGGCTCAGAGGAGAGTACAACAACTGGTATGTGGCAGTCAGGACAGAGGCGGTCCATGCCACTGCCCTGTGTGTCCCAGCCTGTGATGCGTGTCTAGTTGTATGGGCAGGGTCTGGGTGCTGAAACACAGGGTTTAGAGGACAGACCCAGGGAGAGAACTTGTGTTGCTTGTGCAGAGACAGCCAGAAGGGGCTGGAGTGTGGGGCACTGCTCTAGGGTGTGTACGTGGAAGAAGCCTGAGCTGCCACAGAAGTACCATTGTTAAGTGGTGTGCAAAGGGAGGGGTAGGGCTGCCACTGAAGCCTCTTTCCCCACTTGCTGAACCCTGCCTCCATGGGCTCCAGGGGAGGCTCCCATCTGGGCAGGCTCACACTCCCTGGCCATGGCCTCAGTGGCCCCAGGAATACAAGCCAATGGCTTGCCTCCATGCAGTGGTGGGGCTGAAATCACAGCTGAGCCCCAGGGGCCATGTAACTTAGGAAGCAGGGCTGAAATCTCTCCCTGCAGCTGCGTGAGCCACAGATTTGCACCTCCTCTTCCAGCTTTGTAAATTCAGCACCTGCAGAACATCCAAATGGACAACGGATGCTCCCATGGCTGGGACAGGTCTGGCCTTAGAAGCTATGGACTTTGTGGGCACATACACACAAAGGCTGGGCTGAGCTAGGGTCTGAGCTGCCTCCATATCTCTCACAGTGGGTCTAGGTGTGCAACTACTGCAGTCCTGGGACCTGACTTCAGTGTACCTGCACTGGTGGCCTTGTGAAAACAAAGCCTAAGAGGCACCAGGGCCGATTACCAGCCTATCCAGCATGTTGCCAGCATATTCTCGGCTGAGGTGGTCTGAGAGCAGTGACAACAACAGTGTACTCTGTGAGCCTGCACAATGGGTGAATGGTGACACAACAGAGCACACTCACAGCTGACCATAGCCAGCAGAGGAACACTCAGTGGCTCCTCTCCCAGTGGGAGTGCTCCAATCCTGCGTACCTCACACCACAGATCAGAAACACAGCTCACAAATGGATCTGGGGGCTTCTACTCCAAATAGGGAGATGACCCTACCCCTGAAAGTGCAGTGACAACCACAGAGCAAAGAGGAGGCCACACTCAATATCCAGTGCATGCCCTGGTCACAACATCAGTCACACCTCCTATCAAGGGTATAACAGCCAGCATACACTGAGGAAAGAGGTAGAAAACATCCATACTCAAAACAATGCTCACACCAAAAAATATTAAACCCACACTGGTTACACAGGGACATTCCCACATAAAAATAGCCCTCCAAGATCACACTAGATAACCATTTCTCCTAAACTCATAGAGCAAGAGAAATATAAGTAAAATGAAGAAGCACAGGAACCACTCCCAATTATGAGAAAAGAATCTAAAAAATAATAAATATATATATATATGTATAACTGAATCACTTTGCTCTACACCTGAAACTAATACAACGTTGTAAATCAACTATACTCAAATAAAATTAAAGCATTTAAAAAAAAGTATGTGGAGAAAAAAAAAAAAAAAAGATTGAGAGAATTCCCCTGAAAGAACAAACAAATGAAACAGAACTCTTCAATCTAATAGACACTGAGTTCAAAATGGAGATAATGAAAATACTGAAGGAATTAAGAAAGGCTATCAACAGAAATACAGATTACTGTAAAAAGGAACTAGAAACTATAAGGAGGAGCCAAGAAAAACTAGAAAATTCATTTGAAGAGACAAAAGCTAACCAAAGGCTATGAATAGCAGAATGAATAATACAGAAGAATGAATAAGTGATCTAGAAAACAGAATAATGGAAATCACCCATTTAGAATAGCAGACAGAAACCCAAAGGAAAAAAAAAATAAATTAAAAGCAATATAAGACACCTATGGGATAATATCAAGTATGCCAATCTACACATAATAGGGATCCCAGAAGGAAAAGAAAGAGAAAAGGGGATTGAAAATGTATTTGAAGAAATTATGGCTGAAAACTTCCCAAACCTAAAGAAGGAAACAGACATCCAGATACAGGAAGCACAGAGAGTCCCAAACAAGATAAACCCAAACAGACCTACACCAAGACATAATAAAAATAACAAAAGTTAAAGAGAGGATTCTAAAGGCATCACGAGAATAACAAAGAATTAACTACAAGGGAACCCCCATAAGGCTGTCAACTGATTTTTCTACAGAAACGTTGCAGGCCAGAAGGAAGTGGTAAGGTATATTCAAAGTCCTGAAATGGAAAAATCTGCAAGCTAGGATTCTCTATCCAGCAAGATTATCATTTAGAATAGAGGGAGAGAGAAAGAATTTCTCAAACAAAAATTAAAAGAATACAGCAATACTAAACCTATCCTAAAGGAAATATTGAAAGTTCTTCTCTAAATAGAAAAGAAGTAAGAATCCATAGGAAGAGAAAATTAATATTGGAAAACAAATCACTTAAATAAGCCAGTACACAGGCTAAAAAAAAAATTCTGTGAAAGTGATAATAACCTCAGTGAACAGCAAAAGGATGAACATGAAGATGCAAAAGAGGACATCAAAATCATAAAGTGTGGGCGAGGAGAGTAAGAAAATGTAGATTTTTTTTTTTCTAGAATGTGTTTGAGCTTATATGACTACCATTCTAAGGCAAGTAAATATAGGAAGGGGTTAACATATAAAATCAATGGGAAAACAAGATTTAAAATGGTAATAAATACTAACTACCAGTAATTACCTTAAATGTCAATGAACTAAATGCTTCAGTCAAAAGACACAGAGTGGCAGACTGGATTAAAATATAAGAGCCTACAGTATGCTGCCTACAAGAGACCCACTTTAGGGCAAAGAATACACATAGATTAAAAGTGAGGGGATGGAAAAAGATATTTCATGCAAACAGAAATGACAAGAAAGTGGGAATCACAATACTCATATCAGACAAAATAGATTTTAAAACAAAATCTACAAAGAAAGATAAAAAA
Organism: Stenella coeruleoalba; assembly: GCF_951394435.1. Taxonomy (NCBI): domain Eukaryota; kingdom Metazoa; phylum Chordata; class Mammalia; order Artiodactyla; family Delphinidae; genus Stenella; species Stenella coeruleoalba. The sequence goes on from NC_137150.1 coordinate 54,218,184, forward strand.
GGACACTATATATAGGGCTCCCCTGGTGGCGTAGTGGTTGAGAGTCTGCCTGCCGATGCAGGGGACACGGGTTCGTGCCCCGTTCCAGGAGAATCCCACATGCCGCGGAGCGGCTGGGCCCGTGAGCCATGGCTGCTGAGCCTGCACGTCCAGAGCCTGTGCTCCGCAACAGGAGAGGCCACAACAGTGGGAGGCCCGCGTACCACAAAAAAAAAAAAAAAAAAAGGACACTATATAATGATAAAAGGATCAATACAAGAATACAAGGAGAGGATATTACACCCATCAATGTATATGCACCCAATATAAGAGCACCCAAATACATAAAACAAATAGTAACAGCCATAAAGGGAGAAACTGACAGGTATACAAAAATAGTAGGAGACTTTAACACTCCACTCATATCAATGGACAGATCTTCAAAGCAGAAAATCAATAAGGCAACAGAGACCCTAAATGATACAATAGAATAGCTACATTTAATTGATATCTTCAGGACATTACATCCAAAAAAAGCAGAATACACATTCTTTCCAAGTGCATATGGAACATTGTCTAGGATTGGCCACATACTAGGGCACAAAATAAGCCTCAACAAATTTAAGAGTATAGAAATTATTTCAAGCATCTTTTCTGACCACAATGACATGAAATTAGAAATCAACCACAGAAAAAGAAATGAGAAAGAAACAATTACATGGAGACTTAACAACATGCTAGTAAAAAACCAACTGGTTGGTCAAGAATGAAATCAAAGAAGAAATTAAAAAATACCTTGAGGCAAATGACAATGAAAACACAACCATATGAAATCTATGGGATTCAGCAAAAGCAGTCCTTAGAGGGAAGTTCATAGTGATACAGGCCTTCTTTAAGAAACAAGAAAAAATCTCAAATAAACAACCTAACCCACCACCTGAAAGAATTAGAACACCAGGCACAGTGGATAAGACTCTGCAATCCCAATGCAAGGGGCCAGGGTTCGATCCCTGCTCAGGGAATTGGATCCCACATGCATGCTGCAAGTAAGAGTTCATATGCCACAACTAAGAAGCCCAAGTGCCTCAACTAAGGAGCCAGGGAACCGCAACTAAGGAGCCTGTCTGCCACAACTAAGACCTGGTACAACCAAATAAATAAATAAAAAAAAAATTAGAAAACCAAGAACAAACAAAATTAGAAAAAGAAGAATAAAATAGCAGAAGGAAGGAGATAATATAGATCAAAGAGGAAAAAAATAAAATAGAGTTTAAAAAATAGAAAAAAATCAATAAAAACAAGACCTGGTTCTTTGAAAGGGTAAACAAAATTGACAAATCTCTGTCCAGGCTCACCAAGAAGAAAAGAGAGAGGACCTAAAAGAACAAAATAAGAAGTGAAAGAGGAGAAATCACAACACATACTGCTGAAAAAAAAATACTATGAAAAAGTATATGCCAACAAATTTGACAATCTCAAAGAAATGGACAACTTTCTAGAAACATACAGCTCACCAAAACTGAATTAAGAAGAAAGAGATAACTTGAACAGACCAATCACCAGAAATGAAACAGAATCTGTAATAAAAATAAATTCCTACAAACCAAAGTCCAGGACCAGATGGCTTCATGGGGAATTCTACCAAACATACAAAGAAGAACTTATATTGATCTTTGTCAAACTCTTCCAAAAGACTGAAGATGAAGGAACACTCCCAAAGACATTCTACGAAGACACCATCACCCCGATATTAAAACCAGACAAAGACACTACCAAAAAAGAAAATTATAGTTCAATATCTTTGATGAATATAGATGTAAAAATACTCAACAAAATATTAGCAAATCTAATCAAACAACACATAAAAAAGGTCATACACCATGACCAAGTGGGATTCATCCCATGGTTACAAGGATGGTTCAATATATGCAAATCAATCAATGTGATACACCACATCAACATAAGAAAAGACAAAAACCATATGTTCATCTCAATACATGCAGAAAAATCATTTGATAAAATTCAACATCCATTCATTATAAAAACCCTTAAGAAAGTGTGTATAGAGGGAACATATCTCAACATAAAAGCTATTTATGACAAATCCACATCCAATATAATGCTCAATGGTGAAAAGCTGAAAGCCTTCCTGCTAAAATCTAGAACAAGACAAGGATGCACATTCTCACCCCTTCTCTTCAACATAGTATTGGAAGGAAGTCCTAGCCACAGCAATCAAACAAGAAAAAGAAATAAAATTTATTCAAATTGGTAGGGAAGAGGTAAAATTGTCATTGTCCACAGATGACATGATAATACATATAGAAAACCCTAAAGACTCCAAACAAAAACGAGAACTGATCAACGAATTCAGCAAGGTAGCAGGATACAAGATTAACATACAGAAATCAGTTGCATTTCTTTACACTAACAATGAAATATCAGAAAGGGAATGTAAACACACAATCCCTTTTAAAATAGCAACCCCCAAAATAAAATACTTAGGAAAAAACCTTACCAAGGAGGTGAAAGACTTATATGCTGAGAACTACAAAACATTAGTAAAGGAAATTGAAGACGATTCAAAGAAATGGAAGTATATCCCATGCTGTTGTACTGGAAGAATTAATATTTTAAAAATGACCATACTACGCAAAGCAATCAACAGATTGAATGCAATCCCTATTAAATTACCCAAGGCATTTTTCACAGAAATAGAATTATACTAAAAATCATATGGAACCATAAAAGTGCCAGAATTGCCAAAGCAATCCTGAGGAAAAAGAAAAAAGCAGGAGGCATAACCATCCCAGACTTCAGACAATACTACAAGGGTACAGTAATCAAAACAGCATGGTACTGGCACAAAAACAGACATACAGATCAATGGAACAGAATAGAGAGTCCAGAAATAAACACACACCTATGGACAATTAATCTTCAACAAAGGAGGCAAGAATATACAATGGGGAAAAGATAGTCTCCTCAGCAAGTGGGAAGTTGGACAGCCGTATATAAATCAATGAAGTTAGAACACACCCTCACACCATTCACAAAAATAAACTGAAAATAACTTAAATACTAAAATGTAAGACAAGACAGCAAAAAACTCCTAGAAGAGAACATAGGCAAAACATTCTCTGACATACCACTGTTTTCTTAGGTCAGTCTCCCAAGGCAATAGAAATAAAAACAGAAATAAACAAATGGGACATAATCAAACTTACAGGCTTTTGCACAGCAAAAGAAACCATAAAGAAAATGAAAAGAAAATCTACAGACTGGGAGAAAATATTTGCAAATGATGCGACCAACAAGGGTTTAATTTCGAAAATACAAAAGCAGCTCATGCAGTTCAGCAACAAAAAACAAACCCAATCAAAAAGTGATCAGAAGACCTAAATAGACATTTCTCCCAAGAAGATATACATATGTCCAATAGGCACATGAAAAGATGCTCAACATCTCTAATTACTAGAGAAATGAAAATCAAAACTACAATGAGGTACCACCTCACACTGGTCAGAAAGGCCATTATTAAAAATTCTACAAATAACAGATGCTGGAGAGGGTGTGCAGAAAAGGGAATCCTCTTATGCAGTTGTTGGGAATGTAAACTGGTACAGCCAGTATGGAGGTTCCTCAAAAAACTAAAAAACAGAGTTGCCATATGATCCAGAAATCACTCATATAGGCATATTCCCAGACAAACCTACAATTTGAAAAGATACTTGCACCCCTATGTTCATATCAGCACTATTCACAATAGTCAAGACATAGAAACAACCTAAATATACACTGACAGATGAATAGGTAAAGCAGATGTGGTACATATATACAAGAGAATACTTCTCAGCCACAAAAAAGAATGAAATAATGCTATTTGCAACAACATGGATGCAACTAGAGATTATCATACTAAGTGAAGTAAGTCAGAAAGAAAAAGACAAATATCATATGATATCACTTTTTGTGAAATCTGAAATATGGCACAAATGAACCTATCTACAAAACAGGAACAGACTCACAGAGAACAGACTTATGGTGGTGGGGTGCTGGGGCAGGGAGGACTGTGATTAGCAGAGGCAAACTATTATAAATAGGATTGCTAAACAACAAGGTCCTACTATATAGCACGGGGAACTATATTCAATACCCTGTGATAAACCATAATGGCAAAGGATATGAAAAAATAATGTGTGTGTGTGTATATATATACATGTATATATATTTATTTGTATGTATGTGTGTATATATATATATATATATATATACACACTCACACACATGTAAAACTGAGTCACTTTGCTGTACAGAAAAAATAAACACAACATTGTAAATCAACTATACCTCAATTAATTAGAAATTTTTTTTTTAAAAAGAGCAATGAATTAATAGGGAAGTGACAAGCCTCCCCAAAATTGTTTTAGGCTTTCAAGGGCAGCAAACTGTGGGAAGGGAAATATGTGGTGGAAACTAAAAGATGTTGAGGGTTATTTTAGTAAGATTTGTTATATAGATTCCTCTTGGTGGTATCTCTGGGCTGATGAGAGTGTAGGTGCATTTCCAGTGATTAAGAGTTAGGGGAGTATAGAGAGCTCTTCTGTCTACACTTTCTCAATTGTCTTCAGATCAAAATACTTCTTATGCTAAAGTGGCATGTTTGGGTGGCATATTTCGTACAACATATTAAATTTGCTACAAATATTAACAATTATTTTCACCATTATTAATTTATGCCATCAAATTTATTCCATATCAACTTGTTAGAAACCTGGTGAAATCCACAGGGAACATGAAACTCTCTGTTCTTGAGGAGTTCTGCCTGAGAGACAAGTGTCCATCTAAGAATAGCAATGGTGTGTGATCAGTGCCACGATGAAACCATGCTATGGTTGCACTGAGCTTAATCAACAAAGTTTGCTTTGGGTTGCTGACAAAACATGAGGAGTGGGCTTCTTTCTGAAATTCATCAAATGTGTGTTCTTGTTTCTCTAGACAATAAGAAACCTGTGCTCTCATTAGTAACTCCCAGAGTCAGTAGCTGGATTTCCTCCCATATACCAAGTCAGAAAATATAGAACTTTTATTCATTAATTTACCATGATCCTTTAAACATTACAAGTAAAAAGAATCTGCTTTTTTTGTCTACCAATGGACCAAGTTACATTTTTTCTAATAGCCTAAAATAAAGTTTACTAAAACATCTTCACATGTGTGTGTCCATGTATTATATTATCCCTATCAGCCGTCTAATTATTCTGACCTGCGTACACCTTTTAAAATAGTCATTCATATACATATATGTTATATGTATACAGCAAAGTGAAATGGTGGCATTTTTTATAATTAAAAGGCAGATAGTTTTATTGGCACAGATTCTTGCAGGAGTTGATATATTCTTGGCAAACGCTTAGAAGTGGTCTTTCCCTTGCTCCCTGAAAGTTCCTTTTGGATGAACTATTTACTGGGCCAGGAGATATCATCTGATGATCGCACAGCTCTGTGATACTAAGGACAGAGTTAGTTGAGAATTAAGGGGAGGGAGTAATACGTGTCCAAGGAAGGAAAATCCAGAAATGTCAAATAATAACAGTAGATACCATTTATGAGGTACTTACTGTGTATGCCAGGCATGAGCTAAGCACTTTACATGTTTTAGCTAATTATTGCAAAAACTCTAGACTGTAAATAATACTTCCCATTTTACCAGTGCAGAAGAAGAATTTCAGAGAGTTTAAATAACTTTAATGTGCTGTATATCATAGAGCTATGAAGTGGTGGTGATAGGTCAAGAAGCTTAGTGTCCTGGGAAAGAGCATGGATTTTAGACTCAGACATGATTTTAATACTGACCATTTAGTATTTCTTTCATATTTTTCCATTTCTCTTTGTTGTTGTAATTACTTTTTAGATGTAACTCATGTTTTCTTTTCAAACATTTCCCTTCTTTAAATCATCCTTCCTCCCTCAGTAAGGCAAAGATCAGAGTGGGTCTTTCTCAGCACACTACGCAGTCAAGTAGGATGATTACTTATATAATCAGAGTTTCTGTAAAGAAAGTCCTATTTTGATAAAACAGATATAATAAGGGTGAAAATTTGGTGAATATTCTTGAATTGGGAAAAAGAGTGTGGTGATTTGAGGATAGATACCAAGACAGACTGCTATGGAAATGTTCTACAGCCTGTAAGAAACACAGGGCTTTCTATCTTCACCTAATTACTTTGGTGCCTATAAAACAACATAATTAGCCCTTTATCTCTTAGAACACAATATATTTGTTTCGTTTGCACTGTCTTTTATCCTTATTGATTTATATTACTAGTAAGCGTAATATTTTACAGTATAACAAGCAGCTTACTATTCAGTTATATGATTTGGGAAGAAGACATAAAGTTTAGACTTTCTTCTTCCTGGTCCAGTGTGGGACAGATTACATATCTATCTATACACACACATTTATGAAAATACACATATATCTCTTCAGGTATTTAAACATACATACATACATACATGTATCTCAAAAATGTATAGACAAGTGATAAATACTCAAATAGCAAGAATGAAACAGAAATGTTTTCATAATGTTGTCAGACATAAGTTTTTCTCTGAGTTGACGCTTTGTGTGTTTATAAAACCACAGGAGGGCAAAGCTGGTGTGGTTTATCTTCAGTCTTCACTTATTCACAGCTGCTCACTAGTAGCAATAATAATAATAATTATCACTGTAACTTATCCTCATTTAAAAAGTGAATAACAATTTTTAAATTCCATTGAAAAGGAAAAGCAAAGTTTACTGGCTGCATTGGGGTGGGTAGAGAGGTTCAATTAAATATATATATTTTAAATATAACATCAAAATTTTACGAGATTAAGATACACATCATTTAAAATGTTCTGTGGTGTGTCTGTATCACAGTTATTTGATTTACTTTAAGGATTAAAATATCATTAATTTTTGCTCTTTCCTTGTTACGTGTTTTCCTTGCCTTTGGATTAAACTGTTCAATAGTTTCATTATTTTTTATAGGTGCATGAGAGATTAGTGTTGAAGCTAATTACTGACTGCAAGTACCCAGTACACTTTGTTCTGATAAATAATTTTCTTCTCACTTTGAAATAAGTAATTCAAAATTTTCATTGAACATTGATTTTTAAAAAAATATTTAATTAATTTATTTAGACTGTGCCGGGTCTTAGTTGCAGCACACAGGATCTTTTAGTTGCGGCATGAGTACTTCTTAGTTGTGGCATGCATGCGGGATCTAGTTCCCTGACCAGGGATCAAACCCAGGCCCCCTGCATTGGGAGCGTGGAGTCTTACCCACTGGACCACCAGGGAAGTTCCGAACACTGATTTTTAAGGGATGAATTATCTGAAAATTCAGATAAAACTGAAAGCCTAAATAAAATTGAATATGCTTGTTTGAAATTTATATATTCCTACATTCAGTTATTTCTCAAGTTGGCAGAAACTTTGTATATATACAAACTATTTCCATTTGGTTTTAATTGGATTCTTATGAGTGTACCTAAAATAACGGGAAAAGTCTATATTATAGATGAAGAATTATCAAATGTAATTAATTGTGGAAAATAAGAAAGTATAAAATTACAGAGTAGGCTCTGATGTCCTACTTTATAAGTCTATCACTTTTTTAGTATCTTTATATTTCAGACAATTAATGTCCAACATCTCTAGGTTATCTCTGAGAAAAGAAAGATAAAATATACAAAACTATTAAAAATTTTTCATTTTGAGGCCTTTGAGGTCTTGAGCAAGAAAATTGGTAGATTCTTTGAACTTCAGGGTTTGTTTAACTATGTTAGCCACATATGCAAAAGACAATAGCCCTGAAACTCTCCTCTTTCCTACTTAACTCAAAATTCAAAAATCCCTTTGGAACTGAGACCACTCTTGTAATTCCTTTGTATTCCATATTGTACTTGGTGCTTAATAAATACTTCATGAATGAGCTCTCAAGGAAATTATTTTTCCTTGATTTCTATCAACTTTTACTTTAAAAGTCTTCTCAGATTTTCATAGGTATGATGAGATTAGTGCAGTAGTTACTATGTTCTTTCTTCTATTTTTATCCAAATGTAGACCATTTTGGATCTGCCTTATCTAAGTATTAAAAATATCAAAATTCTTTAAAATCTGTAATGTTATTTAATTATCTTAATGCACTTTATGACATTAAACAGTCAGCTCACAGACTACCTGACATTTACATAATTTAGACATATCTCTTACTGGAGTTCTTGCTTTTGTATGGCTCAGATTCACTTAGTGATGTTGTTTTTAGAATATTGGATTAATGTGTCTGCCAGAACATTCATTAAGTATAGAACAAAATTTCAAGATGACTCATATCCAGATGTCCAGTGCAAAGAACCAATTACTTTTTTCCTTCTATATTTAAGGCCATAGTTTCCCTAAGGGTTCAGTTAAGAACTGCATGTATTATTTTTTGCATATATTAAATATTAGGCTTCAAGAAAGGTGGCTATAGATTAATATAACTCTACTCACTGAATAAAGTACTTTAAAAACTAGTTTGTATTTCAGATAGTGAACTTATATCTTACAAAAGAACTAATTAAATATCCAGAAACAGAGTTATTTGTGAAAAATGCCCATAAATTCTAATTTTTTTTTAGTGTAATTTAATTGATTAATAACAGATTGGGCCATTGCTTAAACAAACAGAGACGACATGGTCTAGAGCATCAAGTGAAGAGAAAACTTAGTAGCTATTCTGTTAATTCAGATCCATAAACAGGAAAACTAGAGAATTTATAATATACAATTTAGAAGGGATTACTGGGGTTGACTATACTCTAATTAGCAAAACTAAATAATTATGACTTTCTCCCTTTGTTTTGATAACTTGGTTTATACTTCCATTGATTAATTCAAGAAACCTATACATTATTATCAAGCGAATGGGCTAAATAATCTTACGTAAAGCAGGGTCTACAAGTAGGAAGCTAAGTCATGACAGACCTCTTTTATTCTGGGCTCTGAAACAGCCCAATCCATTGTCAACCTAGTACTTCAAGCCACAATAAGCAGTCCATGAGAGGTGGGACTCAAGATGATACCTATTTGCCCTTCTAGTTCTTAAGAGTAAAGGTTTGACTAATGCCCAAAGGGTAAACATCCCTTAATCTGACACAATCAGAACCAGTAAATGGTCAAATGATAGAAAAAGCGGTCTATTTTTAACCGAAACATTCATCACCAATCTTTTGATATAGGACCAAGGACTTTTCTTTGAGTTCTGTCCTGGGAATTGGAATTCCGGATTTACTTTCCTATTTAATCCACACTAATGCTGCATCATCTGAGATTTCCAATTTCAGTTTCCTTATTTTGGAGCAATAAATAGGTATTTGCAAAACAATCTGAATGCAGATTCTTTCTCCATTGTCACTGTAGTCCTCCCCTCCCCTTGCTAATAATCTTTTCAGTTATCTCTCCACATAATTCAACAACACTCTCATTTTGTCAATTCATCTCTGTGAGTCTTTCCAAAGCGTTCAGGTTCGTTTTCACAGGAGTAACTTTCTTTCACACTTAATATGTCATTTAAATCATGTAAGTTTGTATATAATAACATGTGGCTGGAAGAAGCTAATTTGGGACCAAACCAAGACCTCTTGGCAAATGTAAAACTCACCAGAGGGAACTGCTGAGTATGCATGGGTGTCACCCAGTAGGTTTAAGTAATGCAGCAGGGAAAAAAACATATACTCCTATAAGGTATCCCAGACCTGTTGCATCTGAATCCCTTGAGAATTTTTTTAAATGTCTCAGCTTATTCTTATACACATTCAATTTGATAAACACTGCTGCCATATTATAGAGTAGTTGCTAACATTTAACGTAAGGGGAAAAACTGCCATACAGTAGAACAGCAATTTCCAGGGTAATTCCAAGAGAACCCTGTTGAAATACACTCTTCCTTCCTGTCACTAGTGTAGTAGATATTTATTGAGTTGCAGTTTTAATTTTTTTTAATTAAAAAAAAAATCTTCCTGGTATCAAAATTTCTTTCCTATGTGAGGGTAATTCCCTGTGAGCTTGGTGGAAAGCAGGGCTTATCTCCCCCACAGAAGGTGAATGGATCTAGGTATTTTGTTCCTGGGGTACAGGCACATGACCTAAGTTCAGTCAATTGGATGAGCTCTCCTAGGACTTTATATCTGAGAGAAGTGAGGCAAAGATGTAGGGGCAGTTCAGGATTATTCATGCTAGTTGTGGATTAACATTCTGGCAATGACAGCAAGTGTTAAGAGACAGCAATGCTGCCGTGGTGGAGAAGTATTCTCAATGAAGTGGTGGCAGTGGGAGTGTCTGAAACATCAATGTCCTAAACATGTTGCTAAGCAGAATCTTGGCAGTACTCTATGATACTCAGCTTCCCTTGGTTACTGCCTTCTTCTCAATGTTTTTCATCACTTCTGTAAACTATTACATGTACACGTAGTCATATATTTACATATATACACACTTTCAATAAATGAATGTTTTTTCTTAAATTAGATAAAATTAGTGTTTGACTGGTACAACCAAATGTACACCTTCTTTGAGTCAGGTACCTGGGGAACCCTTTTGACCCTCTGATACCCATGGCTGAGAGCCATGGGCGAATGCATCTTCTTTTAGAGTTCCCAAAGCAAAGAGCTGATGTTTCTACTATTTACAGTAGTTTTGCTCCCCAGGGATGATCCTGGGGTACTTTAGGGTTAATGACTGAATGCATAAGAAAGTTTTCAGAACTAAGAAGTATATGGAAACATATGTGACAAAATGTAACAACATGGCTGAGTTTTATGGGTTTTGTCTTCCATTCAAATAGCAAATATAAAATAATATGATGATACTCTTTTGGGAAAGGTCTCCAAATACAGCAATTTATTTTTTGTATGTAGCAAGCTAAATGGCTTTTAGTACACAAAGGAGAAATAGTAAAAGATGAGCTACTTCTGAAAATGGGCAGGAGAAATTATCCTTCTCATGAAAATTTAAAGAAGATATTTTTGTTATCTTCAATTTGTTTTTAAGGTAAAGCAATTTATCAAGGTGAAAAAATTCTACCATAATAAAGATCAACTGACTTAAGTTGTATCAGCAACTACCCCAAATTAAGGTTCTCTCTTAAACTGTGATGAAAGAATCCTAGTCACTGATCTTCAGCCAGAATCTAAGTATCTGTAATTTTAAGCTGATTTGTATCCAATTTGGGTAGAAATGGATATGAGTGTTTGTCTTACATAATAGCTTGCCGCAGCCTACTCCTTGAATCATGTAGCATATGGAAAATGTGTTTAGCTTCTTGTAGAATTTCACAAACCAAAACAGAATCTATTTCTATGCACATGGCTTGTTTACAGTCATTATAAAAGTATTACTGTGTTGCTTACTAGTTAGAAAAAGCAAATGTTGGCACATTGCAGACTCCACTGCACTGGTCTTTAAGAAATATATGTATTGCTTTCGAGTTAAAAAAAAAAAACAACACAGTAATTGCATGTCTTGTGCTTTAGACCCAAACATTATTTTTAGGATGTATTTTTATGCTTCCACATGATCTCTCTTCTAGATATTTTATACTAGTTATGGCTGAAGTTTTATGTAAATATATTAGAGATTGTGCTCATGCTTAAATGAACTGTCATTGAGGGATTAATACTGTAACCTTTATGAGCATGTTTTATTAATATCTTATCATTAAATTGAATATTAATAACATTTAACATTTGATAAACGTAGAATGTGTATATAGGAATGTATTTCATGCCAGTGGGTTTTGAATATGTCAAAAGGTCACTATGCCAGCCCCCCACATCATTAAACTTACTTCTCATAATGTATTAATTGCACTGGTACAACACATTGAAGGGGCAGTTCTGGATAAAAATGATTGTAATATCTTTGTTTGCCAGCATGCTGAGCAGTATGCCCTCAAGAAACAGAAGTGTTTCATACAGCTTTTGAAAATATTTTTGCACTCTTAAATTCTGGAAATATATTTGCCATTAAATGATTTATAATGAAACTGAGAATTAGAGGAAGAGAATTCAAAACTATGAATATTATGAGAGATGATTAAATATTTTTATTATACTAATTTGGTTATTCTTAATGGTAAAGCAGTATAACTTGCCTACAAACGAATACTATTTTAAATGATTAAGTAATTAAAATATACTTTAAACTACTTTTATCCTCAAAATACTAAACCAGTTTTTATCTATCTACCTACCTACCTATTTAAATCATTTACCAGGAATTTAAATATGTTTGATAGGTATCCTGACAGTAAAAACCCACCCCTTTTTTTATGGCAATTAAGGATTATGTTAACAGGAAAAAGTAACTTTTGTACAGCTCTGTCATGTAGGAGAATACATGTGACCATCTGAGGCAGTTTCATCTTCATCTGGGAAAGTTCCATGGCTATATCAAGCTTCCTCTCTATTAGTTGGTTTCTTTTACCACCCCCTCCCCAATTTAATAATAAATATAAAACTAATAAAACTTATATTTAGGGAAACTTTCATTAGGTGTTTTGCTAATTCTATTTTGTTTGTCATTTTGATATAATAAAAATTTTTACACATAAAACACATGTACATATGTCTGTGTAGATACATATATAATTGCTTATTTTAACATGGCACAGTGGCTACTTCTGAAAAGCTCTTTAATTGTATGAAGGCTGTGGAAATATCAAAAGGGAAATCTCTATTTCAAGGAGTACTCTCCTTGTAAAAGTAGAGCCACATTTTTCTCAGAGTACAGCTCACAGCCAGATCACTGCTCATGACCCACTTGCCTCTTCATTTGGAAGATGTTTTTCTCCCTCCTATATCCAGGGGATATATGCTTCTTAATACAAAGTTTATACCTGAATTCAAGGATATTTGGAATATAAAGAATATCCTTCTTGCACTGCTCTAATTCATAAAATGCCAAGTATATTCATAAGTACAAAGATTAAGGATATTGGATTATTAGGGATAGTTCCCATTTCAAATAATAGGTTTTGAAAAAAAAATTACTGAAATAACCTCTGAGTTCAAGCATCTTCTGCTCCACTGCCACCCACCATGTACTATTATCAACTGAAATTTTTCTCCAAAGACACAAAATCTATTGTTTTGAAGTGAGTTAATGCTTAAAAGGTAAAATAACCTGAATTGATGTAGGTTACACGGACATTAGAGGGTCTACGAAATTTCCATCACTGAACAAAGCCTGATAAAAATGTAAGTCAGTCAAATCACCATGATTGAAGACCTCCTATATTCACAACACTGAATTAGACCTGATAAAGAAGGAACATATTTCTCAACGCTGATATGTAAAGCAATGATATTATAATATATCCTTGAAAATATAGGGATCAGGGTCCCACAACAGAGGAGAAAAGATGCTGAAAAGATGGACAAGTGAGTATCTTCAGAAACCAGTTGGATATTTAAGGGAAAGAAATGACTTGCAGAGTTCTGTCATGGGTGATTAGGTAGATTTCAGTGTCCATTCACCACCATCAGAGTACAGAGTGGGAAGTTTAGGAGAGGCTGAAGTAGTGACGCCTGGATGAGCTAGGAAACAATGGTCCAGAACTCTATATAAAACTGAGGTCAGTGCTAGGGTAAGTGTAAATTAACTAAACCTTGCACTGTGGCCCTTTCAAACAACTATCATTGTGTAACTGACATCTTTGTCAATTTTCATCTGGACTAAGTCCTTCTCTAGGCTTTATATTACAACCAAAGTAACTATTCCAAAATAAAATCTAATAATCTTTCTTTCTTGCTTAAAAACTTTCATTAGTTTCCTACCGCCCATAAGAAAAAGTGTAACCTCCTTAGCTTGGTACAGAAGGCCCGGTAGGACGTGGCCATGGCTTGCTCTGCCAGCTCTTCTCCTACAGCTACCCACTGTGGCCTTGCACTCTGGCCATACAGAAACACTGGCATTGATCCACTAAGAAGAGCAAGCTGTTTTATAAATCCATACCTTTGCATATGCTATTCCTCCTGCATAGGGTGCTGTCTCCACTTTCTAGCTTGTTTCCTTTCTTATACCCTTGTAACTGGTAATTCCCATCATCCTTCAAGATGAAATTATAATATTCTCCATGATAAATGTTTCCAGCAGCAATCCTTCTTCCGTTATCACTGGACCTTACATTTCTAATATGACAATTAGACAATTATTTTAATCGTTTATATATCTGCCTCTCTTATTAGACCATGAAATTTCAGCTATTTCAGGTGGTTTGGGTTGGAAATAAGTCAAATGATGCAATAATCCATAGCTTTCTACCAAAATGTATTCTTTCTATCTATCAGTGAATAAAAGGAAGCTCTTTAGACTTGCCCACGGCCAAATTCCTCTTTCTCAGATATTTGGATAAATTTCAAGTCACCGTCTTATTACACACACTCTACTTGAGAAGAATTCTAAATGTCAAACATATACAAAGGGAGAGAGAATAGTATAATGAATCCATTACCCCATTTCAACAATTATTAACTAATGGTCAGTCCTGTTCTACCTGTGATGTCCATAGCTCCACTCTCCTTTTTCCTTCCAAATATTTTGAAGCAAATCCCAGATGTAATAACTTTTCATTTGTAAATATTACTGTATATTTCTAGAAGATAAGGACACTTTGAAAATATACTGATGATACCATTATCACACCTAAAATATTAACAATTTCTTAATATTAACAAATCCTTAATTAGTATTCAATTTTGTACTACTCATTTTTAAAAATTGTTTGTTTGAATAAAGACCTAGTAAAGTCTATACTGGATGGGTTGACATTTCTTTTAGTCTAAAGCAGCAGTTCTTAACTGGGGGCAATTTTGCCCTATAAGAGACAGTTTTGGCAGTCTGGAGACAGTTTTAGTTTTTACAACGTCTGTGGACTGAATGTTTGGGTTCTCCCAAAATATGTGTGTTAAAATCCTAAACTCAATGTGATGGTGTTCGAAGATGGGCCTTTGGGAAGTAATCCAGGTTAGATTAGGTCATATACAGGTGGGGCCCTCATGATGGGACTAATGTCCTTATTAAAAGAAGACACGGGATCTCTCTGTGCTCATGCACAAGGCCATGTGAGGATATAACTAGGAAAAGGCCTCTCATCAACAATCCAACCATTGGATTATTGTTTAAGCTGCCCAGTCTCCGGAATTCTGTTATAGCAGCCCAAACTAACTGAGACAACTAAAGGAGGGGTGCTGCTAGTACCTAGTGGGTGGAGGTCAGGGGTACTGCTAAACATCCCACAATGCACAGGAAAGCTGCCACGATAAAGAATTATCCACCCCACCACCCCACAAATGTCAATAACACAAGGTTGAAAAGCCCTGGTCGAGTGGTTCCTCCTTCACCTATTTATTACAATTTATTCATTGAATAAACTGGGTCATTTGTCCTACAGGATTTTCACAGTATTTTGCTGATGACAGACTGTGGTATCATTTTTATATTTTTCTGTCCCTTGTATTTATTAGCAATTAGATTTAGAAGCTTCATCAGATTTAGATCAATTTTTTAGCAAAAATAATTGATTTCACAGGTAGTATTGTGTACTTGCATCAGGAGGTACTTACTGTCTGATCCTCTCTCATCACTAGAGGGAACTTTTGATGATCAATGTCTAGATCCATTAATTCAATAGAGGTCCCAAAATGATAATATTGTATTCTTATAATTTCTTAATTTCTTAAAAACATAAGTTTCTTGGAAATATTTTTTACAATGTTTGATATGAAAATAGCATGGTGCATAAAACATTTACTCATTCTGTATTTCTTTTCAGAAATATCCTGTACCACCTTGATGGGAAGACAAGCCAGTTTTCAATACTCCTGGAGGCTTGGGAACACTGCAAGTCACTTGCATCAAATGAGACCCTTCAAGAAGCCCTGTCAGAAGTATTGAACAGCATTAATGCAGCTCAGGTTTACTTCAAAGCAGGACTTGATGTGTTTGAGAGTGTCTTAGCTGGAAAGAACTGAGAAAACTCTCAGCATTTGAAAACGTTTGTTTACAATTCCTCAAGTGAAAGCTCTAATCTGACTAGATTTTCTGACATTGAAGACTTTTTCCCTCCAATGGCTTTTGATATAAGTATAAAGCTATCCTTCCTTTGTATTTTTTAATGTATGTGTAAAAAGAGCATTTTGCACATTTAATATTTTTTCTTATATCTAGATTTCTGATTATGTAAAAGCAAGTTATTGAAATAATACTTAAGATTTATCTATTAAAAAGAAATCTGCTGTATCTATATCTATATATATATCTATATATCTATAGATATAGATATATCTATAGATATATAGATATATATAAAATATTTGGGGGGGGGAATTTTCCAAGAAGTTCTGGACAATCTTCGCTCCTATGGATAAAACACGTAGAAACAGAAATGATTCCCTATGTTAGAGCTTTAGTGACCTAGTTTCTGTAATAGAAATGAAGAGTTGATATGGTTTCAGATTAACTTTCACTATCAAGTATTCAATATGAAGAACGAGTATTCTGACTGAGTGATTGGTTGACCAAAACCACTTTGAATGTGACTATTTTATGAAGTGAAGTGCCTGTTAGTAACACAACTAGATGTAGTAATACACTGGTTATGAAATTGTATTTTTTTAAGTATTAATGAAAAAAAAAAGAGCCATAAACATTCCAGGGGAAAATCTCAAGGTAGCTGCACAGAGCAATATAAATGTAAATTTTTTTCCTAACAACTTATAAGGTGACTAGCTTTGAAATCCCTAATATGTCTCAGTTGATTTCGGGAGTGATGTATGTCTTGTGAGGGAGAAAATATTTATTTCTTCCTGTGCTGTTTCTGTTGGAAGCACTGAAATAGAGCTACTCTAAAATGAAAGCATCTCACATTGCTCTTCCTTCATGTACTTTTCTGAAACTCCTTGCTGTAAGGCAGTTTTCACAGAATACCATATAATTTCCACAGGAAAGTAGCAAAGTTTCTCTTTGAAAACCCACAATATCTTAAAAAGCATCAAATTGCTATTTCTGCCACTAACAAAAAGGACTCCTTATGAAAGAAATAGTTATTTTGATCAACGAAAAGCTCCTTAATTCTACAAAAAATCTTTTGATGTTTTTTCCCTTCTTTATCCACATGTGACTAAGATGACAACGTAGAAAATATTCATGCTTCTACTTTTAGGCAGAAAATACAGTGTTACTATACTTCAGTTCTTTTCTCATGTTGAAAATGAAGCTTTTCATACTGACATTGTCATTGAATGGCCTTAGTACCCACTATTCCCCGAAACCACAGAATTCCATTAGGTGTTTAAACTTTGAGCTTACCTTTAGAAATTGATTTGGTATTTGACAAAGCAATTCCCCTTAGGAAACATATCCTCAGAATATTTCATGTGGATTATTTTTCTCTAACACAACATTGGAACACACGTCCCCATCATACGCCTCCAGAGCAACTTCATAGACAGTGTCTATAGGTCTAAGTCTTCACTCTTTAATGGATGAACATAAACCTAATCTCAGTTTAAAGGGAAACTGAAGTTGAAAGGAGAGAATTAATCAGCATTGATTGATTTATAAAGGTCAGCTGTTCCTACCATAAGTAATGCTTATACGCTCAAGGCAAAGAAGAGAATTGAGGCAATTAGCTAGATAATTCAAGCAGAAATCCATTTTCATCTGAATTGCCTGTGTGCACATGTTTTACATAAGAAATGAAACTACCTTATAATATATATTTCGTAAACAATGCACTTGTGTGTCTGAAAGTATCTGCCATGTTGAGGAGTGTGTATAGGAAAGGGCTAAAGAACCAAGATCCCACAAGCCTCAATGTCAGTGCCCTCTCTTGCTACACAGAAAACAGCAGAAAAGAGGTGGGAGAAATACACATATAGTTGCATGTCAGGTCAAATAATAGAATCCCTTATACCAAAGGATCAGAAATAGTGAATCAAGGTTCAATGTATTCATTCTAGTTCTTCCTTTGGAGCTGAATTTGAAACAAAGAAAGACAAATAATTATCAGTTAGGTAGTTTATCATTTTACAACAAAATCCTAAGTAAATTCACTCCCTTAGTTTCTAATAGCATTGAGAGCACAAAACACTTGTGTTTGTATATTTTTGTTTAAAGACTGTGTACTTAGCTAAACCACACTGCACAGATCAAAATCTCAATATTCTGTATTTTTTACTTCTACATTATATGGTATTCGCTACTTGAAGACTGAAGTTAACTCTGGACTAACATTTTTATTAGTCTATTTAAGAGATGATATGAAGAAACTAAATTATAATTAAAACAGATGTCCATCAATTATATAAATGCTGCTCTACATCTTTGACTGCAACAAACCTCTTAACTAAGAACATTACTGCTATAGTCTGATTACCTCAGGGTTCCTTTAAATTTATATCATTTAAATTTTTCCCTAATAGATCCAAGTAAATAAAATCCTTTGCACATTAAAATAACAAGTGTTTGCAGTGAATTGGTAGTAGGTTTAAATTGTTGTTGAGATATCTGGGTGCCTGGTACTTCCCACAATCCTTCATACGTAGTATTGTACCAGGACATAATGAATCATAAATGATTATTCTCCCAAGAAAATGTGGCAGATGTGCACCACTGCAATTTGGGTTCAGGCAGGGCACACGTGGGATGCAACCCTTTGTGAAAAAGTATAGATTCCAGAGTAAAAGGAAGCCTGAGACATTCTGATCTAAGCCCTAGAATGTTACCTTCAGTCGGGAAAGCATCAGCGTTCCCATCAGATACACTAACTGAATACAAAGTGATTAAGGAACTGGGGTAGAGTCACATATTCAGTTACTAGCAGAAGTGCTGCTAGAATTTAAGCTTTTCTGCTTTCTCATGCAGTATATAACAGGGTTATAAATGTTCTTTTCCAGTACACTCTATATAACCAGCCATTCTATCAGATGATGTATGGGCTGGAATCACTGCTTTTTAAATGAAGAACTAGTTCATTCTCTGACTATACCTAACAAACGAAACTGTCCCAGGGAATCCACGCAAAAGGCACAAAGCCTGGGTACTTGTGGGGAGGTGGAGAGTCTCTGCATGACACCAGCAGTCAGGAAGGAGGGTATTAAGTAAAATGCTCTTATGAGAGGACATTTTAGCCCTATATTAAATCAGCAGTTTAAATCAGTATTTCTGATTTGGGGGAAGAAAGCCTAGGAATCTTTGTCTTCAAGCAAAATTTCCCAAACCATCCTTATGCATACTGAAGTTTAAGGATTTCTCATCTACATTAATCCTGGGTCCTGAGAAAACATCACTTGTTGATGTACTAAAGAAACTGAAAAGTCACAATAATAAGAGATGCCTACGGCTTTGCTGTGAATGGCACCATTTTAAAAAGAGGGAGAGAGAGTAACCATTGTATCTCTCAAAAAAGACGCAGGCACAGCTAAAGTCTGTGCCTACTACAGGTCAGGAACTGTTCGAGATTTAACCTATTTGTTTTTTCTAATGAATCCTCACGACAACTCATTTAAAAAAATGAGGAAACTTGGTGGAGTGGCTTGCCCAAAGTTCCACAGCTATAAAGACTGGGTCCAGACCTGTGTTCTTCACGCTGTGTGCTGCAAAAAGTTAAGAAACTTTTGATTATAGAAAGTGATATGATTGAAATTTTTAATGTATTTCTGCACCACTGATCAGACTATGTCATCTGCCATTTCACTGGTTTAATGGAGGAGTTTGAAGAAACCTATGCCGTCATTCCTCATTATGGTAGCCCACCCCAACAATGGTGGACATATGTAGGTAACTTAGATCTATAAGAGCATTAAATATAAGTGCACCATTGTAGAATACCATGACAACTAGATGAAAAATTATAACAGACCACAAGCTACATCTCATAATTTCCTCCGCAAAATGTCCATATAATTTCACTGGGGGAAAAAAAAAAGACCAGGTTCTGGGATTTACAACCACAGTTTTATATCCTCCTTAAAACACAGAATAACTAATTGACTTCTTAAATTACATAAATATTCCATATATAGTAGCTTTCCCCCTTGCAAAGATAGGTGTTACAAAAATAAAATGATGATCCGTTACCATCTGTCCAATGATGAATCGGCATCTTTGCCTCAAATGAAAAACTATTTTTGTAATTAGTAGACCTAGCCAAAAATGTTCTCATGAGATATTCTGTGTTATATGTAATTACTCCAAAAATTAAGCTTTCTCTGTGGGTAGCACATTGTCATCTCATTGGTTTAAAGGGCTATTTAAATGTGCCTTAATTACACGTTCCTTCAATAGAAAGGAATTACATTTTAAACTGCTAATCCATGTGTTGAGTGGAAGGGAAATGGGTCTATATATTCCAAAAGATAGATCCGCAACCTAATGGTTCAATCACAGGAGCATGGATGCAACCCAGGAGAAAAAAATAGTGTGACATTTGAGCAAAGAAATATTCTACCTAGGTGCACTAGTGAATCTGTATTTCTTGCATGAGTTTAAATTGGTAGTTTAAAAAAGCCTCATTAGAATTGCTATTCAGAAAGTTCTCAGTTTTAAGCACCCCATTAAGTATAAATATTTTTAAGCTAAGTGTGTTATTATATGCAATTTAGAATTTCAAGTGATGTAAATTTAAAGTGGAGTTGCAAAAGAAAGTTTTTAAATGTCACCAATTTTGATCACCACAATGTCCACTGAATTTTCTGTCTTCCCTTTCTAAATATACTCTAGCAATGGGATTAGGATTTTTTTTTCTTTTTAATCCCGAGAAAGTAATTTTAAGATCTAGTCTTCTCAATATACATTTATCTGTTAATCAGCCAGAGTTTTATTTCCATAATAACATTCCATTACCCTTCAAAGATGTACACTGAAGTGCCTTTAGCATTCCTGGGACCACCAAGAATCTTGAGAGCTTGCTGACTGTGAGATGACATATTTCTTAAAGACATTTATAGTTTCATACTCAGATTGTATCTGAATTTACAAAGCAAAGGATTAAATTGAGGCACTTTCAGGTAGCATTCAAGAGAAAGCTGCTTTCAAATTTTAATATGTTCTGGTTAGCTTGTGTTTGAATTATATAGTTATATAGTTTTCTATAACCAAAATGGTAATTTTGATGTTTTTAGCCAAAATACAATCATCGAGGCCAAAGAAAAGTATGTCTACTCTAACTCCTTAAGCAGGATCTGTCAAGAATTAACTCAGTTAATTGCAGTTAATCCAGGGCCTACATCTAGACAAAGATTTAAGGAGTGTAGACAGAGTCTAACAGTATTCCTTCTAATTCCTTAAACCAATACGCACTGAGGTAGCTTTTCTCAGAAGGAAGCAGATTTTATTTTCCAGTTGCTAATTAATATGTACCACCTCAGTCCCAAAAGGACCACACAGGTGCCTGTACCATGCCATATGTCATGTGCTTTATTCCAGCAAGCTCAAGAGATTAATATACAATCATTATTATGAATTATTATGTTGTATTGAAGTTAACGTAGGTCTTTTTTGTTCTAATTAAAGTACAAACTTGGCATCTGAACAGAAGCTTAGCTACAGAAGTAGAGTTAGAGTCTCTATTTTAATGAACTACGTCTATTTTTCAATCCAAATGTGTAATTATTTAATTATCTGGCCTGCTCAGTAAGTTTAACTCTCCAATTTCTTCAAACAATATTTATTCAATATAGTAATGACACAGACGGACATTCCTTGGAGTGTGCTTTATCTTTTGAAATTCTTAGCCATTGTTGAATCATGCTTTTAGTGTATGTGATAGTGTTTTATTAATATTAATAATGATTTGTCTACCTTTATATCAAGCTGCTGCAAATGGACTGCCTTATTCTGAAAGTCAGAAAAAATGCTATTGCTCTATAAAGACAAGTTTATCATATCTGTTTAACAAGAAATAAAATATTTTATTACACCATTGCAACTAGTCTGCAGGAAACAAAATGGCCAGATGGTTAATTGTAGCTCACATAATTCTATTCCAAAGATGTTATAAATAATTTCATTTATTAAGCTGAGATAGGTCTCTATTAGGTGATTTAGTATTTACATTTCACACAGGAAGGTTTAACGGCAACTATATCCCACATATTCAGACTGGCTACTTGGAGAATATGAATACAATTGTATTCAGAAAAGAAAAGAGCTTTCTAGGACACTTTGAAGGGCTAATTTGATTTTACAGACATCTAGAAAACTCAGCACATCACTGATAATAGTTTCAGATGTGTCTGGAATGTTAATATAAACCATGCATTTTTTTAGCCATGTCAGTAGTATAGCAATATTTAGATACATGAAATTTTATAATGAATAAAATTTCTCAGTTGTATAATAAAAAATATAGCCCTAAAATAGAGAATGGTGGTGAGCAGATTTATAAATTAACTTGGGATAAAATCTGGAGCACAATTTCTCTAATTAAATTTGCTTTGATTAAAAAACAAATCTCTTTCAAGGGGTGTCCCAATTACTAAATTGCACTGAACTGTTATAGTGTTGAGTATTCTTCAAAATAGATTATCATCTGTGATTTGGAAATATTTTCATTGTAAAGAAATTTATTGTCAGTGTCTTTGCTGTGATTGATTTTGAATGACTGATTTAGAGGCATGTGTCTGTAGTTTCTTAATTACTATATAGGGTTGAATGCCTAATTTCTATAATGTGTGGATGCCCATCAGGAATCCAGTGCATTCTATATTTAGATCAATTGTGATTTCAATTTATTTTACAACTTTTTATGTATTATTCACATGACTCAATATACAGCTTACTTAAAAAAGTATGTTGTGATCTGGAGTGACAAAAAATGGATTGGGACATCACATCCATTAAGAATATGAGTGAATATTTTATATTTTATAGTTGCTTAAATATTTGCACATAATTGAAAACACAGTACTATGAAATGAAGGCACCTTTTAAGGAATATTTTCTAATTCATAAATGCAATGTGTATGTACAGCAAAATGATCATATTTAAAATGCCCATTAAAAAAATATTAAATACAGTTGAAAATCACTGTTAACTGTTTTGTTATAAACATGCAAAATGAATTAGTTATTAGTATGTATTATTAATGAATTATCTTTATGTATTGTGTATTACACCCAAACAGAAATAAGCCTTGCTCAGGGAACACTCTAAGATTTTATCACTTTTTCTTTTTTTTCCTTCCATTCTTTTCTCAAACATGCAGTCCTCATATTGGGCCATTTAGGTTTGTAGTTTGTGCCAAGTTCTAACATCAAGTAGCAGCATTTGTATCAACTCCAGTGCTAAGGAGCTTTGTTTCTTCAAATTTGCTCTAAAAAATGTTGTCAGTTCTTTATTGCACAAAGGCATCTCTATTGCATGATGTAGCAGATTTCACTCAATTATTCATTCAGCAAATATTTACAGGGAGCCTATTCTAGGCCAGATACTGTATTAAGTGCTAGAGATACAAAAATGGTGAACACAGTTTTACCTTCTAGGACTGCACAGCCAAATAAAATATAAACTTCAGTTTAACTATTGGCAATACTAGATTCAGAGGGACTCACAGATAGTGTAGTTTATCACAAGGATAATGACAGAGCAGAGATAGTTTAAAGGCACCATGTGTTCAGGCTACATACCTAACTCGCTGGGCCTTCCTTAAGGTTCATTAAGACTAAAGCAGAATGTTCTTATCTCCAATATCGTTGCTGTATGATAACTAACATTTATTGGGGGCTTACCATTGCACCAGGTATACATATACACACACATAAAAATTTTGAAAAAATAATATGTATTATGTATATGTATATTCTACAGAATAACATATTATTCTAACCATGAAGTAAAATTTAAATATACAAAATTATATACATATCCATGAATAGCATATATGTATTCAAAGTATAAAACTACAGACTGAAAAAGTAAATATCTAATTTGATTCATGGTAGGAGGGAAACAAGTGCTAAGGATAGGGGTACAGAGTACAATTTAACAGTCATTTCTTTTTTTACAGAAAAAGGAATTGAAGCACATACAATAAAATGGAGGAGTGCTAGATAAGATTTTCTTCTCATTTCTTTATATCCCCCTCGTCAGTTTGGGTGGTGGATATATATGTGTTTGTTATGGAATTCTTACTAGTTTTCTGAATAAAAAATAAAATTCTCAAAGTAACAAATTCCTAATAAGATGGTCTGATCCTGGAGCTCACACTTATAACCACTACCCTAATCTGCCTTTCTAAAGGACACAATTTTTTAAACTCAGTTCCTTTCCTCTCTCCTCCTTCAATTGTACTAATCTTATAAAGGCAGAGGCTTTCTTACAAGGAATTCTCTGACATCCTAAGTGCTCACAGATAGAATTTCAGCACAGTTATATTTCTTGTACAATTTGCTCCTCTTCAAAATTCTTCCTTGTGTTAGTAAATACACTCGATTCTCTAACTAAAAATAGGAATCTTCCTTGATCCTTGATTTTCCTCGCTTCCTACTTCCAATCTATCAGCAAGTTGTATTGGCTTTGCTGTAAAATATAGCCCAAACTTGAGATTTCTCCATCTCCACTGCCACCATTCTACTCAATGCCAACCTCTCCTCTTCCCTGCACTGCACTAAACATAATAAGTATTTAAAGCAAAGGGGATTTTAAAAAGGAAAATGATTACAAAATTATCGAAAGGGCTAACAAAAATGTGAAGCTACCATTTCTCAGAGATCAGTAACTGCAGGAAACCACTACTGACCTGCACGCAGGAGCAGCATAAAGGAGGAAACCTGTGATGGCCCGGGAACCAACATTCTACTCACACTCTTGGAAACTTTACTGCTGCTGGTGGTGGAACCACTGCTCACAGGGCTTAAAGAACCACCACAAGGTTGCTGAGTCTGGGAGTCTGCACTTCCTCTACCTCCCCTACTAGAAGCAGGAAAAAAAATCTTCCACACTTCTTTGACTTCTACTCTCTTCTGAGTGCCTCTCCTTGGCAGATCAAACTGGAATCCAGCTGGCATGAGAGGCTCTGAAATGTGAGTTTCTGCTTCCAGCCCCAGCATTCTAGGGGAGGATGTCAGTGGGTGGGCATGGGACCAAGTCCACACACATCATGGCTACTGCAATCTCCAAATGGCTCTCTGTTCTTCTTTGAATGTATGAATGAATGAACATACCTAACTCATCCATACATATGTATTAAGATCCCTTGATTATTTTCCCCCAAATCTATGGATGTCACTTAATCTATAATAAAATAACTTGAAGTGACTTTAGTGTAATTTCCCTATACCACTTCATAACAAAATGACTAGCTCCAAGGCAGAGCTAAGAGAGCAAAAGACATGTAAGCACATAGCTGTAGTAAAGCCTTAAGTCTTATAATGGAGACCTAAAGAAGGTGATAAGAGAGCAGAGAGTAAAAATACTTAAATCCTATAGAAGCCAAGAAAGGTTTCTCAGGAGAAAATATTTGAGTTGAGTCTGAAGAGTGAATAGAAGTTCTGTAGGGGAAAAGGAGAAGAATGTCATTCCAGAAATAGGGAGCAGTATATGCAAGCCACGCCAGAAACAAAAGACAGGGCATTCCCATACTTTTCTCCTTTGAAGTCTATTTCTTTTATCTCAGCTTCAGCAAAAATTATGATTTAATACTGTGGTTTTTGTGGGAAGAGCAACCTTTAGACTGCTTATTTACTATTGATAGTTTAGATACTACTCGGGATTATAAAATACTTAAAGTGACTAAGTTACATATAATACATATTGAAGAGATTTCCATCACAGTAGAGAAGTCATAGTGGTTTCCCACCATCTTCAGCATAAAATCCGTATGTCTTTTGATGATATTCAAGATCCTCCACAGATGACTCCCACCCCTACCTCTTCCTCTGTGTTTGCCTTTTCTCCCTCTCATGTCTTATATACCAGCCAAATTGAAGGGCCTGAATTTTTCCAACTTGTGCTGCACTTTCTCAATACCTGTGTGACTGCTTTCGTTCTTTCAATAAGGCACCCCCCAGCTCCCAATTCCCATACGATGCACATCTTTCTTTTCCAAAATAAATCTTATGAAGTCATCTCAAACTTCTGTAAAAAGTTATTCAAACCTCCCTTATAGCACAAAAGAAAAAAAAAAGCTCACACTCATACCTGTATCCCTGCATCTTTAGATGCAGAGGGACAAAGAATCACTAAACAGTTGAAAGAAGCCTAAAACAGAACTGAAAAAAAAATCAACAGATGCCTAAGAAAAAAGAGGTAATTCAAGGAAAAGAAAATCTCCCCAAACTGTTAATCAATATGTATGATAATTTGAGGAGATATTATTTTCACAAAATATAATGGCAATAATCATAAAGCAAGGAAGGTTCTTAAAAAATAAAATATGATTATGAAAATAGTTCATAAAATAAATGTAAGAAGCTACTGTTCACAGTGACATATATATATATTTATATACATAAATTTATATATATTTATAAATTTATATATATATATATATAAATATGTGTGTGTGTGTGTGTGTGTGTGTGTAAGGAAGCAAATATAGCAGAGAAGGAAAAAAACAAATATCAATCCAGGAAGTCCAACAATAATAAATGAATCAACCAGTTCTCACATTCGTAAAGAATTAAATGTTTTGAAAGCCTACAAATAATAAATGTGGAGGGGGTGTGGAGAAAAGGGAACCCTTCTGCACTGTCAGTGGGAATGTAACTTGGTTCAGCCACTATGGAAAACAGTATGGTGGTTCCTTAAAAAATGAAAAATAAAGCTACCATATAATCCAGCAATCCCACTCCTAGGCATATATCCAGAAGGGATGAAAACTCTTAAATCAAAAAGATACGTGCACCCCAATGTTCATGGCTGCACTATTTACAATAGCAAGACATGGAAGCAACCCAAATGCCCAACAACAGACAATTAAGAAAGCTGGTATATATATACACAATAGAATATTACTCAATCATAAAAAAGAATGAAATACTGCCATTTGCAGCAACAAGGATGGACCTAGAGAATATCATACTAAGTGAAGTCACACAGAAAAAGAGAAATATTATACCTTATCACTTACATGTGGAATCTAAAAAATAACACAAATGAATTTATATGCAAAACGGAAAAAGACTCACAGACATGGAAAACAAGTTTACGGTTACCCAAGGGGAGAGGGAGGCAGGGAGGGATAAATTAGGAGTTTGGGATTAACAGAGACACAAACTACTGTACATAAAATACATAAGCAAGGAGCACTTAGTATATAACATAGGGAAAATATTCAATATCTTGGAATGACCTATAATGGAGAACAATCTGAAATTATATATATATGTAAAACTGAATCACTTTGCTCTACACCTGAAACTAAACACAATATAGTAAATCAACTGTACTTCACTAGTAAATAAATAAATAATAAAATGTAAAAATTAAAAAAAAGAAATAATTGTTTTGGAAATTATTCTCCCGCTATAAACAACTAGAAAACAAGACCCACTATACGAAACAAATATTTTTCTGGACATTAGACAATAGGCAACCCAGAAATAAGATGCCTGAGGGAAGGTGAACAAGTAATGTGAGCCCTGTTATTGCCCCTGCTTACTGCCTAAAGGCAGTAGGTTAATTAAATACAAAGATGAGAATAATAATGGGGGGAGGATATTGGACAAAGAGTTTTCAATATCTGGAGACAGGAACCTTTGATACTGATTTATATATGTTGGGCGGACTTCCAGGAAGCTACTAAAAAAGAATCACCAGAAAACAAGAGTCTGAACAAGCTCTGGGTTGGGACTAGTAGAGAGAATTTGTAATATCCAGGGACTTGGGAAGAGTAGTCAAAAGGATAACTCCTTTGTAGCAAGCAAAACTAATCCTAGGTCAAAGGCTGCTCTGGACACTTCCAAATCAAGCTAAAACCAAGCCTTAAAAGGATTAAACTAACCCTTAGTAATTTAACTATATGCCTGAACAAAGCACAACACACTAGGAATACAAGAAAATCTAGTATCCCAAAATGTAAGAGCTACATACAATGTGAAGCATCCAATAAGAAACTGTCAGGCATGCACAGGAGCAGGAAAATACGACACATAATAAGAGTAAAAAACAATCAATGGAAAGAAACCAGAAATAAAAAGTTAGGGAACTAGCAGATAACTATATTAAAAGTATATTATAACTTTCTCCCTATGATCAAAAATATAAAAGAAATATAAAATTTATGAGGAGGTTATTAAAGGAGGTTTATTAAAGACTTAAACTTCTAGAAATATGGAGAAATAAAAGATACACATATATACTCAAAGGATTAATAGTAAATTACATACTGAAGAAAAAAAGTGAAATTAAAATCTTGCAATATTATCTACCCAAAACAAAGTAGAGAGAGAAAGAACAAATACTGAAAGAGAAAAATATACAGAGCAACAGTGACCTGTAAGTCGATGTCAAGTGATCTTATATAGCAGAAAATGCAACTGGTGGTATAGAAGGAGAAGAGACATGGAGAGCAGGTGTAAATGTTTGTAGAAACAATGAAATAATGACCAAAATTTATCAAATGATGAAAATTATAGACCTATATTTTCAAAAAGCTAAACAATCCACAAGTGAGATAAACATAGAAAACACACAAAGGCAAAGATTGTCAGAGTGGTTAAAAAGCAAAAACCAAACTATATGCTGAATATAAGAACCTTGTTCCTTGACAAAGACGTGTACTTATGTTCATAAGAGAATTTTTCATAAACTGAGGACAACTCAAATGACCATGAACTGTTGAAATGATACAACACATTGTCATATATCCATAAAATGGGTACTATCCAGGAATAAAAAGGAGCAAATTATTGATATATACATTAACATGGATGACTCTCAAGAGCATTATGCTAAGTGAAATAAATCCTATTTAGAAGTCCAGTGTTGGGAGAAAATTCTCCATGACATTTCTATACATTTTGTGATAGCTTTTGTTAAGGACTCTCCAAGAATGTTTGCTATTCAAGGTCCTTAGAAGAAAGATAGAACGCCTTGTCCAAGTTAAAGGACAGATTTGTTTCCTGACCTGTATAATGATATTGTCTCCCCTTTGGGGCAAAGGGTGGGCATATTGCTGACAGCCTATTTACAAGATTGGAGGCTATAAATAGTAAATACATACTATTGCCTCAATTTCCCTAACACGAAATTCTTTAGATCATCTAAGGTAAAACAGTCAGTATTTTGATCATAATCAAAGTAAGCATAAAATTTATGATACACATAACACCATCAGCTCACTTGGGAATTGTAATTCTCACTTCCTTAGGTTACCTATGGGGCTAACCTGGCTAGGGATCCTTGATGTATTCTTATTTAGAAGCCTTAGTCTCTTTAGGGCACCTGGTGTGTGAAAGGCTGTAGCTAAAAATTGTTCAGGAACTTCTCTCAAGTTACGTGTTCCTGAAGCCATCTTCTTAGTATACAACACTGGCCTTAAAACAAAAAGACAATTATTTTTCAGGAATAGCAAATCTAAAGTAGCTACCTAGGTACTTCTCTGCAAAACAATAATCTTTCACTGATACTGTTCTTTGAAATATGTGTGTGTTTGTACCAGTAGTCTCACCCCCTCACCAACAAGCTCCATGAGCCTATTTGACTTGCTCTCTCTCTAATATCTAGAGCTCAACTTGGTGCTCAATACATAATTTATTAAATGAATAGTTTCTCTAGAAAAGTACTGAAAATAATAAAATTTAAAAATTTGTTCCTATGTGAATTTAATATGTGAATTGTATATTCAGCAAAAAAAATACAGTGGTCTTTTGAAAAAGTTATTTTTAGCTTTGGTCATATTGATCATAATTTATATGAAAACAGGAAGTGATAGATAATAAATTGGAAAACAGGGCTTCTCTGGTGGCGCAATGGTTGAGAGTCCGCCTGCCAATGCAGGGGACACGGTTTCGTGCCCCGGTCCGGGAGGATCCCACATGCCATGGAGCGGCTGGGCCCGTGAGCCATGGCCGCTGAGCCTGCGCGTCCAGAGCCTGTGCTCCGCAACGGGAGAGGCCACAACAGTGAGAGTACCGCGTACCGCAAAATAAATAAATAAATAAATAAATAAATAAATAAATAAATAAATAAATAAATAAAATTGGAAAACAAACCAAATCCAAAAAGACTGGAATAAAGGAGTGAAATGGATCAAAACTTCAGCTGCATAGAATGCTTAGCTTAACATCAGTATAACTAAAAAAAATAAAATAAAATTTAAAAAGACCTGGTGTTAGTTGCTTTAATTTCTATAAGAGCAAATATGATGACTGTCAAAATGTGTTAATTTAATCTTACACTAAATTCATAGGAATTTAATGGAGGGCAAGGGAAGTGATGGCCCACATATTTCTAATGACAGAGCAAATAGAATGTTTTATTCAGTACTGTACACCAATTTAAAAGAACACAGATAAACCAGACTTTATCCAGAGGAGCATGACCAAAATGTTGAAAACTGAAGAAAACATACTGATTTCCAGCTAAAGGCAGAGATCTAAAAATACATGATAGTCTTTCTGATCCACCTTGTATCCCCCTAAATGACAGAAATGAATAACAAGAAAAAATTAACCTAAGTTGGAAGAGGTTCCCTGAGTGGACCAGAAACCATGAGAAATCCCAGAAATCCAAGAATGTATAGAGAAAAATAATATCAAAAAATGTGGCTATTATAGCCTCATTGAGGAAAACCAGAGCTAGAGGATAGCCAGGAGCAACAAGACGAGTGAAAATTGGGGACCACCAGCATTAGCATCCAGGTGGGTCCGCTTCTGCATACATTGCCTCCTCTTTCCCCATACAAGCCCCACTGGGGTATCTGCCTCTACCTTTAAGCAGTGGGTGAAGGAACATAGGTCAGAGAGACAGAAAAGCATTCTAAAGGACTGCCCATCCCAGAGACACACAGCCATGCTCAGACCAATGTGGTCCACACCTGCATACCATGGGGTTTAGTCCTTTATACAAATTCACCTTCTTCTCCAACCCTGGTACTGTTACCAAACCAGGTTCATTTGTGCAACATGCAGCAAGCCAGAACGCTAAGATGCCATGATTTGCAGCAAAGAGAAGGTTCATTCACACGGCAGCCAAGCGCGAAGACAGGAAAACAAATCTCAGAACCACGTCCCCTAAAGCGAGGGGTTATTTTTAAAATTAATTAATTAATTTATTTTTGGTTGCATTGGGTCTTTGTTGCTGCGTGTGGGGCTTTTCATTAGTTGAGGTGAGCGGGGGCTACTCTGCATTGCAGTGCGTGGGCTTCTCATTGTGGTGGCTTCCCTTGTTGCGGAGCATAGGCTCTAGGCGCATGGACTTCAGTAGCTGTGGCTCGTGGGCTCTAGAGTGCAGGCTCAGTAGTTGTGGCACACGAGCTTAATTGTTCTGCGGCATGTGGGATCTTCCCAGACCAGTGCTCAAACCTGTGTCTCCACCACTGTGGCAGGTGGATGCTTCACCACTGCACACAAGAGAAGCCCCAGGCAGGTGGTTATTCATAGGATACCAATAAAGAAGCAGGGTGGTCCAAGGTGTGGTGAGCGTGAGAAAAGGTGATTGGAAAAAGTGTGGCAATTGTGGTTCTGCACAGGCCACCCTTCAAAACTCTTCCATCCACAAGCCCCAGGAGAAGAGGATTCGTACAGGTAGAAGTGCACCTTCTAAAGTGGTTTTACCCATCTACCCTCCACGTCCTTCTCCTTTACAGCCCTCACGTCGGCCAGGCATTCCCCAGACCAAAATAAGGGATGAGGCTCGACTTGAGGGCCATCAGCCTAGTCAACCGGCTGCCTGGACTGTGGGGAGAAGGGAAGAGGCAGTATCGACGGCAGCTCCACCCCATGCCATTCCCCTCTGCATATTTTAATATGAAAGCATTTAGCAAGATCTGAGGATGGAGTTTTTGTCCCTCTGATGTCGAAAGATCACAGGGTGAACACTCCTGCATGCCTAGTTGGAGGGTGGGTGGTCTTATCCAGTCTTAACCAGCTCAGCTCCAACTAGATGCAGCTAACTCCGAATTCCTGAAAAACAACTCTGGCAAATATCTTTTTGTTTTGGTTACTTCCACGTGGAAGACAGGCAAGTCTTTGTAGCAGCAATTAAAACAACCTTAACTGGTGAAGGCAGGTGAAATGGATTTGACTACTGATTACCCAGGGTTTCACTACCCCAGACTGAAAAAACTAGAGGCAACAAGGTCTAAAAGAGAATTTCAACTACCAAGAGTAAGCAGATTGGAGTGTTATATTAAATATGTTTAAAAATTTGAGAACTATATGATGATGTTGCAGCCCTAAAATTCAATGAAGACAAGAGCTTCCATTAGGAATATGGCAGAAGCTTAGATCTGAATATCCTCACGTTCTTCTGGAAAAAAAGAGAAAGAAAAATAGAAAGCACACATATGTTTATTTAAACTTGACTAAAACTTACAAGCTCCAAATTGCACATAAGGGAACAAAGTCAGAGGCTGGCAGGAAGCATATACAGGGTCTAACCAATGGAAAACCTCAAAAACCTCTGGAAAATATTCACATTCAAAAAGAGTAGGAAGGCCTTCCCCCAGAGGTAAGTGCTATGCTCTTAGCCGAAACAAGACAGAATGTAAGCACAGAGGGGAGGGCGAGAGACTAAGGCTTCAAAATTCTTCATAGGATCCAGAGGAGGCAGAGCTCAGAAAACACCAGGAAAAAACCAAATGACAAGATCTGAGTCATTTGTTGATGGCAGCCTGTGAGAAAGTCAGGAAAGAACAGGGCTGGAGGGATAAGCCCTTCTGAACCATGACGGTTTCTGAGAATCAGAGAGTGTATACTCAGTGGTCCCATATTATCAGAAGGAAACAATCTATTGGTGTAGAAGGAGTACTGGGAGCCCTTGAGCCTGAAATCTGAAAAACTACTAGGGCTCCTCCATGCTTCTCTCTAGAATCCAGTGCTAAGAGTTCAAGAAAATCCAACTCAAACACTTATGAGAACAAAAAAGAATATGCATACAAAGACACTGTAAGTCAAAAGGAAAAAAAGTTTAAAAAAAAAGAGTACAATTTTCCTATAGATTAGTAAAAGTCTGTGGAAAATGATCCTTGTTCTCTCTCTATGGATTGATCAATTTATAATTCTCCCTACCTTGTCCCAGGACCAACACCATGAGAGGAAAATGTGGAAGACAGAAGAGAGACTGGGA
This sequence comes from Stenella coeruleoalba, assembly GCF_951394435.1. NCBI lineage: Eukaryota > Metazoa > Chordata > Mammalia > Artiodactyla > Delphinidae > Stenella > Stenella coeruleoalba. The sequence goes on from NC_137150.1 coordinate 54,251,483, forward strand.
GATACCACCCAACCTTCTCCTCCCTCCCTTTTCTGCTCCACACTATTGGAGCAAAAAGTCTATGTGCTGGGGAAAGAGGAAAATCTTTGAATCAAATACAATATTGAAATTTTGTAAGGTTTGAAACAAAGCCTCATCTAAAATGAGATTTTTTAATAAAAGTGAAAAAAAGAGACATATGCAATCACACAGAGATATCCTTCAGGAAGCCCCTGCTCGGCTGTTTACGGAGATTTGACAGAGAACAGTGGGAAGCAGTAATTGGCAAAATAAAATTTTTATTTTAATCAAATTAATCACACGATATCATTTAATTCTCATGACATGAGTGCAGGTTTTAATATTATCAGCATTTTATGGTCAAAAAATTCTTGGGCTCAGAAAAGTTAAGCTTGATCCTAAGTGAACTGGATGATATACAAATAAATTTTCCAAGTCCATGTGCCATGCTACTTTATTGTCCCTGCGCTTTGAAAAGTATTTACAACAGACATGGTTCATTCATATTATCCATTAACCTTATCTATTAATGTCTACCTTATCTATTAACATAATAAACTTTACCATATTCCAACATTTCAAAGTCATCTCTGTATTTCAATATTGATTTTAAATACTATGTTTTCCCTGAAACCTACAGTACCCCAGTTAGAACTGACCTTTGCCCACAGAACTGATGTCTTTCCCTCCCACAATTTCATAGAATGTTAAGATATTTGTTCTAGCCTACTTATGTTATTGTATGTGTGTCTGCTCTGTTCCCATCAGATATTATTCTTGGAATAGTGGCTCAATTTTCCTTTATATTACTCATGGTACCTAGTACAATATTTTGCACCTAGTAAGTATCCAAGTTTGTTTATTAAATAATGCATGCAGTATTTTTTTAATATCTTGAAGAATGGGGCAGAGTGCCTAACCTTGGTTTGACCCACAGACACTTATGCCCAATACTAGTTGTTCAGTAATTTATTTCTTTGAAGGAATGAATAGGCATTGTGTTCAAAAATATTAAAGATGGAGAAACGGGATTGGAACCAAGACGGCGGAGTAGGACATGCTCTCACTCCCTCTTGTGAGAACACCAGAATCACAACTAGCTGCTGGACAATCATCGACAGGAAAACACTGGAACTCACCAAAAAAGATACCCAACATCCAAAGACAAAGGGAGAAGCCACAATGAGACGGTAGGAGGGGCGAAATCAGAGTAAAATCAAATCCCATAACTGCTGGGTGGGTGACTCACAGACTGGAGAACACATACCACAGAAGTCCACCCACTGGAGTGAAGGTTCTGAGCCACATGTCAGGCTTCCCAACCTGGGGGTCCTGCAACGGGAGGAGGAATTCCTAGAGAATCAGACTTTGAAGGCTACTGGGACTGGATTACAGGACTTCGGCAGAACTGGGGGAAAGAGAGACTCCACTCTTGGAGGGCACACACAAAGTAGTGTGTGCACTGGGACCCAGGGAAAGGAGCAGTGACCACAGGGGAGACTGAACAAGACCTACCTGCTAGTGTTGGAGGGTCTCCTGCAGAGGCGGGGGTTGGCTGTGGCTCACTGTGGGGACAAGGACACTGGCAGCAGAAGTTCTGGGAAGTACTCCTTGGCGTGAGCCCTCCCAGAGTCTGCCATTAGCACCACCAAAGAGCCCAGGTAGGCTCCACTGTTTGGTTGCCTCGGGCCAAACAACCAACAGGGAGGGAAACCAGCCCCACCCTACAGCAGTCAAGGGGAAGAAAATTTTACTGAGCTCTGCCCACCAGAGCAAGAGTCAGCTCTACCCACTACCAGTCTCTCCCATCAGGAAACTTGCATAAGCCTCTTAGATAGCCTCATCCACCACAGGGCAGACAGCAGAAGCAAGAACTACAATCCTGCAGTCTGTGGAACAAAAACCACATTCAAAGAGAGAGAGACAAGATGAAAAGGCAGAGGGCTATGTACTAGATGAAGGAACAAGATAAAACCCCAGAAAAACAACTAAATGAAGTGCAGATAGGCAACCTTCCAGAAAAAGAATTCAGAATAATGATAGTGAAGATGATCCAGGACCTCGGAAAAACAATGGAGGCAAAGATCGAGAAGATGCAAGAAATGTTTCACAGAGACCTAGAAGAATTAAAGAACAAATAAACAGAGATGAACAATACAATAACTGAAATTGAAATTACACTAGAAGGAATCAGTAACAGAATAACTGAGGCAGAAGAATGGATAAGTGACCTGGAAGACAGAATGGTGGAATTCACTGCTGCAGAACAGAATAAAGAAAAAAGAATGAAAAGAAATGAAGACAGCCTAAGAGACCTCTGGGACATTAAATGCAACAGCATTCGCATTATAGGGGTCTCAGAAGAAGAAGAGAGAGAGAAAGGACCAGAGAAAATACTGAAGACATTATAGTCGAAAACTTCCCTAACATGGGAAAGGAAATAGCCACCTAAGTACAGGAGAGTCCCACACACGATAAACCCAAGGAGAAACAGGCCAAGACACATAGTAATCAAATTGGAAAAATTAAAGACAAAGAGAAATTATTGAAAGCAGCAAGGGAATAATGAAAAATAAAATACAAGGGAACTCCCATAAGGTTAACAGCTGATTTCTCAGCAGAAACTCTACAGTCCAGAAGGGAGTGGCATGATATACTTAAAGTGATGAAAACGAAGAACCTACAACCAAGATTACTCTACCCAGCAAGGATCTCATTCAGATTCGATGGAGAAATCAAAAGCTTTACAGACAAGCAAAAGCTAAGAGAACTCACCACACCAAACCAGCTCTACAACAAATGCTAAAGGAACTTCTGTAAGTGGCAAACACAAGAGAAGAAACGGACCTACAAAAACAAACCCAAAACAATTAAGAAAATGGTCATAGGAACATATATATCCATAATTACCTTAAACGTGAAAGGATTAAATGCTCTAACAAAAGACACAGGCTTGCTGAATGGACACAAAAACAAGACCCATATATATGCTGTCTATAAGAGACCCACTTCAGACCTAGGGACACATTCAGACTGAAAGTGAGGGGATGGAAAAAGATATTCCGTGCAAATGGAAATCAAAAGAAAGCTGGAGTAGCTATACTCATATCAGATAAAATAGACTTTAAAATAAAGAATGTTACAAGAGACGAGGAAGGACACTACATAATGATCAAAGGATCAACCCAAGAAGATATAACAATTATAAATACATATGCAGCCAACATAGGAGCACCTCAATACATATGGCAACTTCTACTTCTAACAGCTATAAGAGAAAATTGACAGTAACACAATAATAGTGGGGGACTTTAACACCTCACTTATACCAATGGACAGATCATCCAAAATGAAAATAAATAAGGGAACAGAAGCTTTAAATGACACAATAGACCAGACAGATTTAATTGATATTTATAGGACATTCCATCCAAAAACAGCAGATTACACTTTGTTCTCAAGTGCGCACAGAACGTTCTCCAGGATAGATCACATCTTGGGTCACAAATCAAGCCTCAGTAAATTTAAGAAAATTGAAATCATATCAAGCATCTTTTGTGAAAACAATGCTATGAGATTAGAAATCAACTGCAGGAAAAAAAACATAAAAAACAAAAACACATGGAGGCTAAACAATACGTTAATAAATAACCAAGAGATCACTGAAGAAATCAAGGAGAAAATGAAAAAATACCTAGAGACAAATGACTATGAAAACACGACGATACAAAACCTATGGGATGCAGCAAATGCAGTTCTAAGAAGGAAGTTTAGAACTATATAGGCCTACCTCAAGAAACAAGAAAAATCTCAAATAAAAAATCTAACCTTACCTAAAGGAACTAGAGAAGGAAGAACAAAAAAACCCCAAAGTTAGCAGAAGGAAAGAAATCATAAAGATCAGAGCAGAAATAAATGAAATAGAAACAGAGAAAACAATAGCAAACATCAATAAAACTAAAAGCTGGGTCTTTGAGACAATAAATGAAATTGATAAACCATTAGCCAGACTCATCAAGAAAAAGAGGGAGAGGACTCAAATCAATAAAATTAGAAATGAAAAAGGAGAAGTTACAACAGACACCGCAGAAATACAAAGCATCCTAAGAGACTACTACAAGCAACACTATGCCAATAATATGGACAACGTGGAAGAAATGGACAAATTCTTACAAAGGTATAACCTTCCATGACTGAACCAGGAAGCAATAGAAAATATGAACAGACCAATCATGAGTATTGAAATTGAAAATGTGATTAAAAATCTTCCAACAAACAAAAGTCCAGGACCAGATGGCTTCACAGGTGAATTCTATCAAATATTTAGAGAAGAGCTAACACCCATCATTCTCAAAGTCTTCCAAAAATTTGCAGAGGAAGGAACACTCTGAAACTCATTCTATGAGGCTACCAACACACTGATTCCAAAAACAGACACAGAGGGCTTCCCTGGTGGCGCAGTGGTTGAGAGTCCACCTGCCAATGCAGGGGACATGGGTTCGTGCCCTGGTCTGGGAAGATCCCACATGCCGTGGAGCGGTTGGGCCCGTGAGCCATGGCCGCTGAGCCTGCGCGTCCGGAGCCTGTGCTCCGCAATGGGAGAGGCCACGACAGTAAGAGGCCCACGTACTGCAAAAAAAAAAAAAAAAAAAAAAAAACAGACACAGATACTACAAAAAACAGAAAATTACAGACCAATATCATTGATGAATATAGATGCAAAAATCCTCAACAAAATACTAGCAAACAGAATCCAACAATACATTAAAAGAATCATACACTACGATCAAGGGCGATTTATCCCAGGGATGCAACGATTCTTCAATATATGCAAATCGATCAATGTGATACACCATATTAACAAATTTAAGAAGAAAAACCATATGATCATCTCAATAGATGCAGAAAAAGCTTTTGACAAAATTCAACACCCATTTATCATAAAAAACTCTCCAGAAAGTGGGCATAGATGGAAACTACCTCAACATAATAAAGGCCATATATGACAAACCCACAGCAAACATCATTCTCAATGGTGAAAAACTGAAAGCATTTACTCTAAGATCAGGAAAAACACAAGGACATCCACTCTCACCACTATTATTCAACATAGTTTTGGAAGTCCTGGCCACAGCAATCAGAGAAGAAAAAGAAATAAAAGCAATACATATTGGAAAAGAAGAAGTAGAAGTGTCACTGTTTGCAGATGACATGATACTATACATAGAGAATCCTAAAGATACCACCAGAAAACTACTAGAAGTAATTAATGAATTTGGTAAAGTTGCAGGATACAAAATTAATGCACAGAAATCTCTTGCATTCCCATACACTAATGATGACCAATCTGAAAGAAAAATTAAGGAAACACTTCCATTTACCATTGCACCAAAAAGAATAAAATACCTAGGAATAAACCTACCTATGGTGACAAAAGACCTGTATGCAGAAAACTATAAGACACTGATGAAAGAAATTAAAAATGATACCAACAGATGGAGAGATATACCATGTTCTTGGATTGGAAGAATCAATATTGTGAAAATGACTATACTACCCAAAGCAATCTACAGATTCAATGTAATCCCTATCAAATTACCAATGGCATTTTTTACAGAACTAGAATAAAAAATCTTAAAATTTGTTTGGAGACACCAAAGACCCCGAATAGCCAAAGCAGTATTGACAGACAAAAACAGAGCTGGAGGAATCAGACTCCCTGACTTCAGACTATACTATAAAGCTACAGTAATCAAGACAATATGGTACTGGAACAAAAACAGAAACATAGATCAATGGAACAAGATAGAAAGCCCAGAGATTAACCCACACACCTATGGTCAACTAATCTATGACAAAGGAGGCAAGGATATACAATAGAGAAAAGATAGTCTCTTCAATAAGTGGTGCTTGGAAAAACTGACACCTACATGCAAAAGAATGTAATTAGAACACTCCCTAACACCGTAAACAAAAATAAACTCAAAATGGATTCGAGACCTAAATGTAAGACTGGACACTACAAAACTCTTAGAGGAAAATATAGGAAGAACACTCTTTGACATAAATCACAGCAAGATCTTTTGTGATCCACCTCCTAGAATAATGGAAACAAAAATAAACAAATGGGACCTAATGAAATGTCAAAGCTTTTGCACAGCAAAGGAAACCATAAACAAGATGAAAAAGCAACCCCCAGAATGGGAGAAAATATTTGCAAATGAATCAATGGACAAAGGATTAATCTCCAAAATCTATAAACAGATCATGAAACTCAATATTAAAAAAACATTAACAACCCAATCCAAAAATGGGCAGAAGACCTAAATAAACATTTCTCCAAAGAAGACATAGAGATGGCCAAGAAGTACATGAAAAGCTGCTCAACATCACTAATTATTAGAGAAATGCAAGTCAAAACTACAATGAGGTATCACCTCACATCAGTTAGAATGGGCATCATCAGAAAATCTACAAACAACAAATGCTGGAGAAGGTGTGGAGAAAAGGAACCCTCTTGCCTGTTGGTGGGAATGTAAATTGATACAGCCACTATGGAAAACAGTACGGAGGTTCCTTAGAAAACTAAAAATAGTACTACCATATGATCCAGCAATCCCAGTACTCGGTATATACCCAGAGAAAACCATAATTCAAAAAGAGTCATGCACCAAAATGTTCATTGCAGCTCTATTTAGAATAGCCAGGACATGGGAGCAACCTAACTGTCCATAAACAGATGGATGGATGAAGATGTGGCACATATATACAATGGAATATTACTCAGCCATAAAAAGGAACGAAACTGAGTTATTAGTAGTGAGGTGGATGGACCTAGAGACTGTCATTCAGAGTGAAGTAAGTTAGAAAGACAAAAATAGATACCGTATGCTAACACATATATATGGAATCTAAAAAAAAAAAAAATGGTCATGAAGAATCTAGGGGCAAGGTGGGAATAAAGACGCAGACCTACTAGAGAATGGAGTTGCATATACGGGGAGCGGGAAGGGTAAGCTGGGACAAAGTGAGAGAATGGCATGGACATGTATACACTACCAAACGTAAAATAGATAGCTAGTGGGAAGCAGCTGCACAGCACAGGGAGATTAGCTCGGTACTTTGTGACCACGTAGGGGGGTGGGTTGGGGAGGGTAGGAGAGAGGGAGATGCAAGAGGGAAGAGATATGGGTTCATGTGTATATGTATGACTGATTCACTTTGTTATAAAGCAGAAACTAACACACCATTGTGAAGCAATTATACTCCAATAAAGATGTTTTAAAAAAAGAAAGAGAAGACACATGCACCCCAATGTTCATTGCAACACTATTTACAATAGCCAGGTCATGGAAGCAACCTAAATGCCCATCGACAGACAAATGGATAAAGAAGTTGTGGTACATATATACAATGGAATATTATTCAGCCATAAAAAGGAACAAAATTGGGTCATTTGTTGAGGCGTGGATGGATCTAGAGACTGTCATACATAGTGAAGTAAGTCAGAAAGAGAAAAACAAATATCGCATGTTAGCGCATATATGCGGAACCTAGAAAAGTGGTACAGGTGAAGCGGTTTGCAGGGCAGAAATTGAGACACAGCTGTAGAGAACAAACGTATGGACACCAAGGGGGGAAAGTGGCGGAGGGTGGGGGTGGTGGTGTGATGAATTGGGCGATTGGGATTGACATGTACACACTGATGTGTATAAAATTGATGACTAATAAGAACTGGCTGTATAAAAAAATAAATAAAATTAAAAAATTTAAAAAAAGATGGAGAAACCTAACATAACATTAACATAAATATTAACATAAATATTAATATAAAAAAGAATGGAATAAACTATTAGATCTGTAGACAAACTTTGCAACTTCTCATTCATTCCCTGCCATAGATTGGACATTATCTTAAAGCACATCAACAGGAAATGTCTAGTATTTACATAAAGTTATCCCTTTTGTTATCTCTTGTAAAGATTAATTTATGTTTCAATTTGTCTGGGGCATGGGGTGCCCAGGTATTTGGTTAAACAGTATTCTGAATGTGTCTGTGAAGGTGTTTCTGGATAAGATTAACTTTTGAATCGATAGACTGAGTAAAGCAGATTGCCCTCCTCAATTGAGTGGCTTCATCCAATCTGTTGGAGGCAGGAATAGAATAAAAACAGTTAAGAGAGAAATCCCTCTCTCTGCTTGACTGTCTTCAACGTGGGACATCACTGTTCCACCTTTTAACTCAGACTTGGACTTGAACTTATACCGTCAGCAATTTTGGGGTTCCAGCTGCAAATCTTGGGTCTCTCAGCCTCCAAATCACATAAGCCAATTCCTTATAATAAATCTCTCTATTTCTAGCTGTATACAGATATCTACAGATATCATACTGATATTGATATAAATGTATACATTCCTCATATCCTTTAGTGAGTTTTCTATGGATATAAGCAAATCATCACAAACTTTGCAGCTTAAAACAACAGTCATTTATCATCTCACAGTTTCTGTAGGTCAGTAGTCCAGATATAACTTAGGTGGGTCCATTGCTCAGGGTCTCATATGGCTGCAATAAGATGTCAGCCAGGCCTGCAGTCTCATTTGAAGTGTGTGTGGGTTCTCTTCCAAGCCTATGTGATTATTGGCAGAATTCACTTTCTTGCAGCTGTATAACTCAGGGTAGTTTGCTTTTTCAAGGCCAACAGGAAAATGTCTCTGAACTCAAGCAAAGACTAACTTCTCTTTTAAAGGTAAAGGGCTCACTTGACTTGGTAAGGTCCACTGAGGGTAATCTCCTTTTGATTATATCAAAGTAAAACTGATCAGAGACCTTAATTACATGTGCAAAATCACTTCACCTTTGCCATATAATGTAAACTAATCATGGGAGTGACCTCCATCATACTCACAAGTAGTGCCTACATTCAAGGGATGTGTATATCAGGGGGTAGGAATCTTTGAGGTCACAGAATTTTTCTTACTTAACCCACTTAATTATTTTAGATTGTTTCTGATACGTCCTTTGCATCTTTCTTGCCTTTAGTGTCTACAGACTTGAGGATATGAAAATTTTAAAGAACCTGAGAACTTCAAAATGAAATGGTCCTCAAAAGTTAGAGTTCCATAGAAGTGCGCAGAATGGAATTTAAAATATCAGAATATCAAAAAGAAAATAAAGCCTCAGAAAAGACTGCAGAAAACAAACAAACAAACTTTACTTCTTACTATTCAGCAGAGCAAAGGGTGTTTCTATGATCTACGTAAAGTGGGGTCACATGTTCTCTTTTGGAATAGGCTAGAAATATCCCTGTGCTCTTTCTTATGAATTCTCTGGGTTTCATCAAGATAATGTATTTTCTTAAGACACTCTGAATCTACCTTTTCCTGGATATTTTTATTCCCTTAGGATATACAGTATAGAATATATTTAACATATCCTGTCAAATTAATTCATCCAGCTGAAACCATAAAGGTGTGGTCAAGACATTAAAAACACTTTTGTTCTTTGATTCTTCATAATGCAGAATGAAATTAAATTGTGTAGTATGTGGACTTCTATCTTACACTGAATACTGCTCACATATTTTTTAAGATTAAGAAAAGTGATTTTACAGTATACTCAGATTGCCAAGCACATAATTCAAACCATCTCTGTGATTTGTATTGATACTTTGTTGATGACAGCAACTTTCACGGCATGTAGTGCTTTTCATTATGTAATAATGTTTGTGAAGAATTATAGTCATTTCAACTTCCAGGGAAAGCAAAATATTTCCCATCTCAAACCTCTGCTTCCAACACACTGTGTGTGATATACATTACCAAGTCCAGAGTAAATAGTCATTTGTCAATCAACTCCCAATTTATTCTTTTAAAAGGCTCACATGGAAAATTATGCAATACAAGTTGGTAAATCCGTTGGATCTTCTCTAGGAGGTGTTAGCCTGAAAAGTTGAACTAGCTTTACTATCTTGGGGTGCCATCTCCTTTCCATCCTTCCCTCCTCTATCTCAGAAACACACGGCATATTACAGCTTATCCAGAGGAAATCCAATCATTTAGCTCTTAGTTCACCTTTGGCTGTAGTGAATTTCCTCTTAGTTCATTGCTGGTTAAAGACTGTAGAGAACTTCCCAGAAATTTGAGTGACTAGATCACTAAGAAAGATCCATTACCAAATGGATCTTTGGTATTATTATATTATTGATGTTGAATTACTGATATTGAATTATGGCTAAGAAAGAAAAAAGGAGAAAGGGCAAAGACATGAGCTAATGAGGAAGAATGGGTTAATAACTTGAAAAAAATCTTATTGAATTGATCATATCCAGTCATGATTCTCTCAAGGACTAACTCACTTGGAATAACATTACAGTGTTATATAGGACTATATCCTTGGAGAAAACCTTCAGTTTTTCCTCCAATCCACAGTCACTTGCATAATATATAAATCTTTATACACAGTAATAGAAACCCAAGCAATCTATCATATTTGATCAAGACAAGCATAAATCATTTATTCATGATTTACCAGTCCTAACTTGATTCATTGATTCATCTCCAGACAAAACATGTTCAGTACAAAAAAAAAAAAAAAAAAGATTAAGCCCCTTGCCCTTAGGAGAGAACAGCTAAACCAACTAATTCATATTTACATCTGACCTCATGAATCTTGACACTGGGAGTACTGTAAGAATAGAAATAGCTCTTATAAATGGACCTTCAAATGGAAATGTCTGGATAAAAGTGAAAATAGTGGAAAGATTAACAATGAGAATGTGATGGGTGTGTCACAACTACCTTAGTCCTCACCATGAGACAATCTGATTCACCTAACATGCATTTACCCAATTTTATCAGTATTTATTTTCAATACTTTTTCTACTTTAATTCATGTTTTTTCCCCAGTTTTACTTCTCCCCAATTCTCTTCCTGCAGCACCCTAATTTTTCACACATACCTTTACCTCATTCAAGTCACGGTGCTTAGATATGAATTAGGCAAGCTGAGGGGTAGGAAAATGGTAGCATCTTTCAAATCTCTCAGTATGATGCCACAACAACCTATAATATCAGATAGGCTACAAAAATAGGCTTCTAACCCTGACTTCTAGGGTCAGGGAACTCTTTGGTTTTCTTAATTCTTCCTCTGGCTCCTCCCCCACCCTACCATCTGCACATATTTCAAATACACAGAAATATAAACAGAGTCCTGTACATTGTCTTACTCGGCTTGATCTGCCATAACAAAACCATAAACTAGGTGGCTTAAACAATAAATATTTATTTCTCATAGGAAGTCCAAGATCAAAGGGTACACAGGTGTTAGCTCTTTTCCTCGCTTATATATCACCACCTTCTTGCTGAATCTGCCCCCCACATGGCAGAGAGAGATGGGTAGCTCTGGTCTCTCTTCTTCTTATAAACCCACTAATCTTATCATGCGGGGGGGCACAATCTCATCTAAACCTAATTATTTCCCAAAGGCCTCACTTCCAAATACCATCACATTGAAGGTTAGAGTGTCAACATATAATTTTGAGGACACAATTCAATCTGTAGCATATACTCCAGGCATATGGTCCATGTATTAAATGTAGAAAGTGTTCTTGAAAGTAAATCTGATAATTATTTTTTCTGTTAAAAAATACCTAGATGGCTGAATTGACTCTTCATAGAGCTTTGGATAATTTCCAAATTTCTTAGAGTAAGATTACAAGACCCTTTTAATACCTGACCCCAGGGTCCTTGGTTTCTGCACTCCCCTCCTGCCTGGACTCTACCCTCTAGCCACAACGTGTTTCATTATCCTTCACTAGAAATGTCTGATTCTTTAACTGGCTTCGCACATACTGTTCCCTCTGCTGCAGATGACGTTCATCCCCTTTGCCTTGTGTAAACTCTAATTCATCCTTCAAGATCAAGTTCCACTAAAGTCTTTCCTGACATCTCCTTTTTCCCAATAAAGTTAATTACTCCCTTTTCTATTTCCCTCTCATTTTGTTTATACTTCTATTACATCATCAAAACCATGAGGTTTTTAATTACCGTTTATATGTCTATCTCTACTGTTAGACTGTGACACCCTTGAGGATGGGGTCATTTATAACAAACCTTTTAGTTTGGCAGACCCAGACTCTTGCCTGACCCATAGTAACACTCAGCATATGAAGAATGAGTGAATGAATGAACCATTAACTTAGGACACAGAGAAGTATGAGATCAGTTGTTTCTCAGTACTCCTTTAGCTATAAAGCTTGCCCTTTGTTTCACACAATCACCTTTCTAGTCTGTTCAGTTTTGCCTGTGGTTGTACTGCTTCAATCTTGCAAACCTTCTTAGTTACACCCTCCCTTGCTGCCTGCTGCAAGAGATCTTGATGCTGTAAATCCTATGTCACTCAAGTAGTGTTTCCCAAATTTGTTTAACTATAAAGCTCAGTGAGGGTACTTATTAAAAATACAAATTCTTGAGCTCAATCTCAGATCTACTAAATAGAAACTGCAGGAATTGGGTTTCGCAATCTGCATTTTAAAACACATTCCCCAGATAATCCTGAAGAAGATAACCACAAATACCGTGAACAGAGGGTTACCTCTGTTTTGGAACAACTGTTTCCTCCAGTGACCACTTGTCTTAGTTTGGGACTTCATTAAGCACTAGTTCAGTTTCCTCAGACCTAGAAAGAAGACTCTCAATTGAATGTCTTTCCTAAAGCTGATTCCTCGAGCTTTTAGAAAAATTGGAAACCCCTTTAATGGACTCCAAATATCTCCATACTACCTTCTCCATTCAAAATTCATTGCAGAAGATTCATCTCGCTGACTCTAGTCCTAGATACTCACTGAGTTTCACAGGTGCTGCCCCAACTGCTGCCGTCAAATCCTAGAACAGCTCTGCATATTGGCAGTCTGCAAACTGACTCTGATGAGCTGTGACAGGACATGTTCTCTGGGTTTACCTTTAATCAGACTAGACCCTGAGGATGTATGGATTCCCTGTATAAAGTACAGATTGGGGGTCACCCAGGGTTAAAAAAGAGAATGAAGCCTAAGTACTTAGCATAGAGCCTGGCTCAGGGTGAGCATTCAATAAATATTACCACTTACTAATATTTCTGTTGTTGGATGGACTGCATATATTCTTCTTCTGATCTTAACCCAAGAAGACCTATACTATATACATTTTTAAAAATTTAATTATTGGAAATATGAAAATATTCTAATTCTCTAAACTAGTTAGGCTACTTAAATTAGTTTTGATTCATCACAATATTGTGGAAATATAGATATTTTTCATAGAATGCCAAAACTCAAGGCACTTAATTTACATCATTCAAATTGCAGAGGCCGTAGACTTGCTTTGTTGATCCAATAAACACATTAGTGTTTTAATGCTTTCATGAACACTAAATATTACTGCTTGTATTAGTTAACTATTACTGTGTAAGAAATCACTCCAAAACTTAGTGACTTAAAACAACTACCATTTATTATTTTTCATGAATCTGTGAGTTGGCTAAGTGGTCTGATTTGGGCTGAACTTGGCTGGGCTGATCTATGCCAGGCCCACTCATATATTTGTGGTCAGGTGGAGGGTTGCTGGGAGATAGTCTAGCTGTTCTAGTGTTGCCTCAATTGGGATGTCTTGTCTCAAAGACAAAGAGGCTATGTCAAGTTTGTTCAAATGGAGGTCACCGGGTCCAAGGGAGAAAAGATAGGTGCAAAGTCTCTTGACCTAGGTTTTGTCAAGACTAATGACTTAATCAGAATGACTAGTGACTTGACTAAAATGACTAATATAATGTCATTTTTGCTATATTTATGGATCAGAAAAAATTTTAACTTCAGCCTAGATCTAAGGGGTGAGAAATAGACTTCATCTTTTGTTGGAAGTTGCTGAAAAGTGTTATGTCAAAGGATATATGGAGACTATTATTGGGATAGTCAATGCAGTCTGCCACATTAATCATTGTGGCAAAATAACTCATTTTTGGAGTTTTCTGAAATTTTATACCAAAAAAAAAAGGTAGATTCTGAGCTAAGGTCAAAGATTATGCCCTTGATTCCGTTATCACCTGAATTGTTATAAGAAGCCACAAAACTGTCAGACAATCATTTGTTCGTCTTTAAAATAGTGTTAGCATAAATCTCAAATGGTTATCCAGACTGTTATATAAGATACCATAACAATAAGCACCTAGTAGGGTGCCTGGCAAAAGGTAAATATATAGATATTTTGAGCTAAGTTAAAATAATGGATTGTTTCCATTTGCTTTCTTCCTAATATTTATTAACTAGAATACCAATTTTTTCTTTAGTTTACTCCATGTATCATCTTTATACCAGTTTTTCATGATATTAACATTATTTGGTAATCTTCTTTAGCAATATTCATCCTTCTGAAACATGTTTTCCTATTGATCCTTTCATCCTGACTAATGAGTAAACATCTTTGCTGTGGTGGTGGTGGTGGTGTTTTTTAATGGGGCTTTGTATTTGTAAGAAATGAAACTATACCTGGCCAATTTAAACAGAAAAGAAATGTACTTAAGGAAAACTTTAGCATTCACAGAATTGACAAAAGTATTGGCAAGCAAAGTCAGAAGATGAGGGCAGAAATACACAGCAAAATCATGTCAGAAACAGTCTCTAATAAGTCTAGCCAAACTCACAGGCTCTTGACCATACCAAGGGTGCTCACTGAATATATATATTTTTTAATTGAGGTAACATTGGTTTATAACATCATATGACTTTCATGTATACACACCATATTTCTTATTCTATATACCCTATGGCTTGAGTAACTTTTAACTCTCCTCTGAGCCTCATGTCAAACCCTCAAAATTCAAAATCCTATGCCTAAGCATCTGCTAGACTGAGCCTAGGTCACATAGCCACACCACAACTATTAGAGAACTGTAAGAGAGACTGTCTGCCCCTTCTGTCTTCCATTATGGAAAGAAGGGCCTTGCCATTAAACTTTCTTGAGGTCCATATCAAATAAGAAGGATGTTTGGATGCTGGGAAGACCAAAACAAATGCTCACTGTAATCTAACCCTCATAGTTGCCCAATACCCACAATTCTCTTTTTCTCACATTGTATTTCAAAACCAATTCTAGACTCTAGTGTAAGGCAATGAAGTCTTATGTGTACTCACCCACATCACAAAGGGAAGCACCCAACAGTTCGTCTCTGAATAATATCCATTTTTCTCTCTATCTCTTGTGCTTCTCATCTCAATATTCTGAAACCTGTGGAAAAAAAATAACCCTGTAACCACCAACCTCCTAGGGGTAGGTATTCTGTTAGATCACAACTGTATAGTACAGTTCCTTTGTAAATGGTTACTGATCTCTGAGAAAAGATAGCAGAAATATTCACCAAGCATATGTGTGATGTGATTTCAGAATGCTTCCCGGTGAGTGTGGCTTCCTCAAAGTGTAACAGACTTGGGGCCTGACAACACCTTCAGACATGAGGACTGGGCTGAACGGCTGCAACAGTCTAACACTGTGATTCTAGTCAGGCTTCTGTCATGAAGCTTTTTTTTTTTAAACTGATAACTATTCACCAAAATAGGCTTCCTCTTCTCGCTTGGACCACAGTGAGGTTACAGTTCCTGCTTTCCCTGAAACTGCGTGTGGCCACATGACTGAATTCTAGTCAACTGAATGTTACCTTAAATTATGTCTGCCACTTCTAGGTCTGGCCCATAAAAACCTCTCACTCCTTCATATTCTTTTCCTTTCCAGAATATCCCAGGATCCCCCATGCAAGCTGCATGCTAAGGTTGGCAGAGACACCATCATCCTGGATCACTGAATGGCTTTGTGGTACCTATGTCCTCTTCCTTCAACCTCCATCCTAGAACCACTTAGAATTGCTATCTGGGAAAGAAATACATTTTTAGAGCGTTGAGCCATTATATATTTGTGTACATATTTGGGGTGTGTGTGTGTATATTTGGTACATATTTTTCACAGTTTGACCTACCCTAAGTAATAGAAGCTTTGGTATACTGTCCATGTGTTGTGATTCTATGAAACTCTATAACCAGTTAGCAACTGTCAAAAATCTAAGACCAGGGCTTCCCTGGTGGCGCAGTGGTTGGGAGTCCGCCTGCCGATGCTGGGGACACGGGTTCGTGCCCCGGTCTGGGAAGATCCCACATGACGCGGAGTGGCTGGGCCCGTGAGCCATGGCCACTGAGCCTGCGCGTCCAGAGTCTGTGCTCCGCAACGGGAGGGGCCACAGCAGTGAGAGGCCCGCGTACCACAAAAAAAAAAAAAAAAAAAAAAAAAATCTAAGACCATTTTAATTATCACAACTACTTTCTTCATCTCATTGTAACCACGGCCACTTTGTCTCTGATTCCTATCAGGAAGCTCAGTTCAACTGCATCTTCTCCCACTAGTGTATAGTGCTTATAAAAGATGAAAGCAAAAACAAAATGAAAAGCGGCTATTAAAGCTCTCTTCCAAGATTTTCGCATGTACTTCATTACCTTTTCCGTGCCTTCATAGTGAATATAGTAAAAGAGTAGGTCACAAATGATAAATGTTCTCTAGCATTTATTTCTAACTACTAAATCTTTGAATTCTATCACACCAAGAAAAAGATCTTATTTCAACTTCATTTGGTGTATATTACCATTGAGTTCAGGTTTTAGTCAGCAAGCTGTATGGTTAAATATTTCCAGCTGTTAGAATAGCATAATTATTTCAGAACATTGTATGTCTTATCATGCCTATAAATTAAATATATAAAAATTAAAAATCTAGAAATAATAAAATGTAAGAGATAGGCAATGAAGACAATTTTTTTAAAGAAATAATTTCTTCAGGTTGGAGAGTTACAGCATTTATAAGCAAGGAGAAACGGTCGCAACTAAGGGAAGAAGGACTGCTTCAAATAGCAAGGGAGGGAGGCCCTGTGGGCTTGGGGTTCAGGATAAACAATGTGTTCTGAATCTTTCCATATTGGCCCAACACCAGTTCTTAGACTCCTGCCCTATTCTAATCAAAGCTGTAACTTTCCCAGAAGAGATCTGATGATTAACGGAATTCAGTAGGTGTTATAATTTGGCAGACTATAGATTCAAATTTTGCATTTGATTCTTGGCTCCTGCAGGCCTGCAACTATAGCTATAACATGATCATAGAAAACGTGCATTAAGAATTTAGGGTTTTGAGCTTGCCATTCTCTTTTTTTAAGCTGGCCATTGTCCTAAAAAACAGTCAACGGACTCCATTGTTCTGGAATTCCTCTTTCTATTTTTACTGTTTCAAAGCATAGGCAATTCAGTTTTATACAGCCTTGCTTTCAAAGGAGAATTTATTCTGGGAGAATAGAGTTGATAATTTAATTAGAAATTCCATCCTTTCAAGTTATAGTCTGCCAGAATCATGTTCCTGAAACCCAGCAGGATTTTGCTTAGCTTCAGGCCCAAATAGGCAAGATAACGAATTCCAAATTCTTTGAGCATCCATTACCTCTCCTGTACTTAATAGTACCAGTCAGTGTTCTTGGTTCTGAACAACAGAAACATCTCAGGTTAAACTGCACAGAGAGTAAATTCATTTAGTGACTATGGGATGGTAACGACATCAACAGGAGGTCTGGAGGACTAGCTTTCAGAATGGGCAGAGAGAACAGGAGATAAGTACAGCCTAGATAAATTCTCAGGCCTGTCTCTTTAGGACTCTGACCTGCCATTAGCATCACTACCACTGAACATTCCCTGAGTTCCTGAACTGCTCCACTGAGCTCTGCTGAAGAACTGTACTGCTGTACCCTGCTCTCCATGGCAGATGTTTTAAGTAATCTGATTGCTCCTTGCATGGTGTATTACTCCCAGATGATGAGACATTTGGAGGAGGAGAAGCCCCAAATTACAACTATGCCCTACAGTAATTGGGTAATGAAAGAGCAGTTAGGCAGTAGATGTTTTAATTCTTCTATTACCATTTTGTCTAACTGATGCAAAATGCTCTGATTATAAGTGAAAATTCTGGTCAAATTATTCCAAATGTGATTGTCAGTAACCAAACAACTTTACAGGAACTCTCACCTTACCTACTCCCTAGCTTTTTCCCCATGGACAAGCAGCTATTTAAGTTTTTAATTTTTATTTTATATTGGAGTATAGTTGATTAACAAATGTTGTCTTAGTTTGAGGTATACAGCGAAGCGATTCAGTTATACATATACAATGTATCTATTCTTTTTCAAATTCTTTTCCCATTTAGGTTATTACAAAATACTAAGCAGAGTTCCCTGTGCCGTACAGTAGGTCCTTGTTGGTTATCTATTTCAAATATAGCAGTGCGTGCATGACAAGTGGCTATTTAAATCATTGAACCAGACATCGCTCGTGTTTACTGGAAGCAGGATCACTGTTCATTTAAAGATCATGGTCATGCCTTCTCCCTGTCTCCTCTATTCAGGGGTTCACAGTTCCTTGTGTAGGCTCATCATTGCTTCAGGGTTTAACTAAAATGATAAAGACCTCAAAATCTAATTTTAGGATTAGGAGAGAGGCCTCATTTAGTAAGCCTCCTGCTAATCTATATTCTCCTTCCCAGATTTACCCGAGCTCTGGATTGGGAGGTATCAAGCACTTTGCTTCTGGGTAAAATGGTATCTTTGCCCTGTGTTTTCTATGTGTAGGTAGTTCCTTTGGGAACTCCATGGGGATGAGGAGTGATTGTCCAAACAGATTTTGGGAATTCCTCGGGCCTCTAACCAAATAAATATTATCAAATCATCACTCAACCAGTGAAAACTTGCTTTACTAATCAATGACTTTCACCTGGAATTCTGGCATAATGCAGAGAGAGCCTTACTTTCAGGAATTCATAATTACACATCTTTTGATCTCTTTACCATTTGTCACTGTCTAAAAGAACTAACTCAGTATGGTTTTTCTTTAAGCAAAAGGAAATTTTGAGATATAGACTCACCTGCAGTTTTAAGAAATAATACAAGGAGATTCCACATACCTTTTACTCAATTTCCCACAACAGTAACATTTTAAAACTACAGTTTACGCTTGAACAACCCAAGAGGGCTAGGGATGCCCACCCCCTGCACAGCCAAAAATCCACGTATAACTTAAAGTCGGCCCTCCCTATCTGAGGTTCTGTACCCCAGGATTCAACCAACCATGGATATGTACTACATATTTATTGAAAAAAATCACATAGAAGTGGACCCCTGCAGTTCAAACTCATGTTGTTCCAGGGCCAACTCTATAGAGCAATATCACAATCAAGACATTGACACTGAATTGTCAAGGTACAGAATTTTCCATCATCATAAGGATCTTGCATATTGCCATTTATATTTTCCTCCAGGTCTTAAATGTTGTCAACCAGAAATCTGTTCTTTATTTCTACAATTTTACCATTTAAAAAATGTTATATAAATTGCATTATATTATATATAACCTATAGGGACTGATTTCCTTTTTTAACTCAGTGTATTACTCAGTGTGGAGATTTGTCCAAGTTGTTATATGCACCAATAGTTCATTGCTTTTCATTGCTGAGCCGTGTTATGTGGTATGAACGTACTATAGTCTGTTTAACCATTCACCATTTGAAGCACATCTGTGTTTTACTAATTTTGGCCTTGTATAAATAAAGCTGCTATAAACATTCATGTACAGATTTTGGTGTGAACATAAGTTTTCATATTTCTGGAGTAAATGCACAAGAGTGAAATTCCTGGGTTATATGGTAGTTGAATGTTTAATTTATTAAGAAACTGCTGAATTGTTTTCCAGAGTGGTTGTTAATATTTTTTTACTCCCACCAGAAATGTATGTGTGATCTATTTTCTCTGTATCCTTGCTCTGGGTTTATTTTGCCTTTCTTTTTCTAGGTTTTCAAGGAGGGGCTTAATTATTGATTTGAGACTCTTTTGTCTTTTCTAATATATGCATTTAGTGCTATAAATTTCCTTCTCAGCACTGCTTTCGCTGTATTCCACAAATATTTATATGTTCTATTTTTTTTCACTACGTTGAGTGAGTCATTGAATTTTAATTTCAGTTATAATTTATGGTTCTAAAATTTACATTTGGTTTTTCATATCTTCTATTTAATGGCTAAAACTTTCTGTTTATTTGCTGAGACTTTCTATACTCTCATTTGTACTGTGTTCATAATTGCTTAGAGAAACATTTTTATGATGGCTGCTTTAAGATCTTTATAATTCTAATTTTTTTGTTACCATGTTGTTGACGTCTATTGATCACTTTTTTGATTCACTTGAAGATCTTCCTGATTCTTGGTATGATGAGTGATTTTTTTAATTGAAAACTGGACTTTTTTTGTCATGAGACTGAATCTTACTTAAACTTTGTTTTAACTGGTTTCTTCCGACACTGCTATGACCAGAGACCTTGGAGGTAGAGCCTCATTATCACCAGTGGAGGAATTTCACATCCCCCACTAGGCTTCCATTTACACTTGCTAACAGAGGCTCCTCATTACTGAGGAGGGGTGAGAGTCCTGCCTCCCTACTGATGTCTCCACTGATATATTCCTAACTGGGAGGGACAGGATTACCTTGTTACTGTTCCCTGTGTGGCCTCCACTGGTGCTTCTGAAAGTAGGATAGGTTGGCTTTATTACTACCAGGCAGTGGTAAAAGATCTGATTCTCTAGGCTTCCTCTGATATCACCCTAGTGGAGAATGGAAAGGGCTCCACATTACTACCAGGTAGGGATGGAAGCCCAGGCTCCCCATAGGGTACACTCCGATATCTCAACAGAGGTGAGGTTCATTACCATCAGGTGGGAATGAAAGTCTCACCTCCCTACTCAACTTTCTCAGACACCATCTTGGTGGGAATGTTTGGGTGTCTAGAGCCTGGAAAGGGTGTAAGTACAGATTCCCAACTCAACCCTTGGATAGGGGTGGAGACTACAATATTTTTCCGTGTTTTTTACCTTGCTAGGTTACCCATTTCCTGGTCTTTTGGCTAGAGGGAGAAGGATTTTGTTGGTGTCTTCTTCCTGCTCTCATTAGGGTGTCCAGATTGCTGGCTTCTTCAGCTCCAAACCTGGGATATATGAGACAAAAAGAAAACCCAAGAAGCTCACTATGGTATCATCTCTTGGTTCCTTCTCTGTACCTTTCAAAGTGCTTTTGTTTGTTGTATATGTATGTGCAAGGTTTTCAGTTGTACTCAATGGGGGGAATAGGGAAAAGTACACCATTTTCCTAGAACTACAAATTTAGTATTTTTTTTAAGTAATAAATTTTTGTTGCAATTCAAATCAAATATACATTTTATATAAAGATTAAGTATTTACTGCCTCTTTTCCTTAACTGGGGAAGTATGGTGTCCAGGTGCCTTGTAAGTCTCATGTTGTCCCTTTTTATATTTCTGGCAGCACTTAGAGAAAAAATTTTATATCTAGTAGTATTACTGAAAATGATTATACTCATCATATTTCATTTGAGACTGAGATCTTCAGTTTCTTTTTTTTTTAAAGAAGATGAAAACTGATTAGATCTCAAGAGCCTATCAATTTTTTTTTACTAGAAATATTTAACAATTTTTGATGTGTTAAAGCAGACATCCTTCATTGAATTACTCCCAAACCATCATTCCAAATGCCAAGATTAACAGTGGTATAAAATTGAAAATACTTATTAGGTGACACAGTGATTAAATTGACTATGGGTGATACTTTGTCCAATTATTCCAAATTTATTTTCTCCAGAAATGTGTCTAGTTTAGTATTTCAAGTGGACAATCACTTAATCACTCATTGGTATTAACACAATTGCCTATAATCTGGACTTGCAGCATTTAGAAAAATTTAAAGAAATATTGAACATATTAATGAATCATCACTGAGTGTTATATTAAGTAACATTATTGCCACCTGATGGTAGTATTTGTTTAAAAAAAGGCATAAAATGAAAAGAAAGCTGGAGTAACAATACTTATATCAGACAAAATAGACTTTAAAATAAAGACGGGGCTTCCCTGGTGGCTCAGTGGTTGAGAGTCCGCCTGCCGATGCAGGGGACGTGGGTTCGTGCCCCGGTCTGGGAGGATCCCACATGTCATGGAGCAGCTAGGCCCATGAGCCATGGCCGCTGAGCCTGCAGGTCCGGAGCCTGTGCTCCGCAACAGGAGAGGCCACAACAGTGAGAGACCCGCCTACCGCAAAAAAAATAATAATAATAAAAAATAATAAAGACGGTTACAAGGACAAAAAAGGACACTACATAATGATCAAATGATCAATCCAAGAAAAATATATAACAACTGTGAACATATATACACCCAACATAGGAGAACCTCAATATATAAGGCAAATGTTAACAGACGTAAAAGGAGAAATATAATAATAGTGAGGGACTTTAAAATCCCATTAAATCAATGGACAGATCATCCAAGAAAGAAAAACAATAAGGAAACACAGGTCTTAAATGACACATTAGACCAGATGGACTTAATTGATATTTATAGAGCATTCTACCTGAAAGCAGCAGAATACACTTTCTACTTTCTACTTCTGCTCAAGTGCACCTGGAACATTCTCCAGGATAGATCACATGCTAGACCACAAAGCAAGCCTCAGTAAATTTAAGAAAACTGCAATTATATCAAGCATCATTTCCAACCACAACACTATGAAGTTAGAAATCAACTACAAGAAAAAAAAATGCAAAAAGCACAAACATGTGGAGGATAAACAATATGCTACTAAACAACCAATGGATCACTGAGAAAAATCAAAGAGGAAAACAAAAAATATCTAGAGACAAATAGAAATGAAAACATGTTGATACAAAACTTATGGGATGCAGCAAAAGCAGTTCTAAGAGGAAAGTTTACAGCAATAAAAGCTTTCCTCAGGAAACAAGAAAAATCTCAAATAAACAACCTAACCTTACACCTACAGCAACTAGAAAAAGAAGAACAAACAAAACCCTAAGTTAGTAGAAGGAAAGAAATCATAAAGATCAAAGCAGAAATAAATGAAATAGAGACAAAGGAAACAAAAGAAAAGATCAATGGAACTAAACGTTTGTTCTTTGAAAAGATAAAATTAATAAACCTTTAGCCAGACTCGTCAAGTAAAAAAGGGAGAGGACTCAAAGCAATAAAATTAGAAATGAAAAAGGATAAGTTACAACTACACTACAGAAATATAAAGGACCATGGGAGACTACTACAAGCAACTATATGAAAATAAAGTGGACAACCTGGAAGAAATGGGTAAATTCTTAGAAAGGTACAATCTGAACCAGGAAGCAATAGAAAATATGAACAGACCAATTACCAGTACTGACATTGAATCAGTAACTTAAAAACTGCCAACAAACAAAAGTCCAGGACCAGATGGCTTCACAGGTGAATTCTACCAAACATTTAGAGAAGAGTTAACACCTAGCCTTATGAAACTATTCCAAAAAATTGCAGAGGAAGGAACACTTCTAAACTCATTCTATGAGACCACCGTCACCCTGATACCAAAACCAGACAAAGATATCACACACAAAAAAGAAAATTACCGGCCAATATCACTGATGAATATAGATGTAAAAATATCAATAAAATACTAGCAAACTGACTCCAGCAATACATTAAAAGGATCAGACACTGTGATCAAGTGGTATTTATCCCAGGGATGCAAGGACTTTTCAATGTCTGCAAATCAATCAATATGATACACCACATTAACAAACTGAAGGATAAAAACCATATGATCGTCTCAATAGATGAAGGAAAAGGCTTTTGATAAAATTCAACATGCATTTATGACCAAAACCCTCCAGAAAGTGGGCACAGAGGGAGCATACCTCAACATGATAAAGGCCATATATGACAGACCCACAGCTAACATCATACTCAACAGTGAAAAGCTGAAAGCATTTCCTCTAAGATCAGGAATGAAACAAGGAGGTCCACTCTCACCACTTTTATTCAACATAGTTTTGGTAGTCCTAGTCACAGCAATCAGAGAAGAAAAAGAAATAAGAGTAATCCAAATTGGAAAAGAAGAAGTAAAATTGTCACTGTTTGCAGATGACATGATGCTATACATAGAAAATTCTAAAGACACTACCAGAAAACTACTAGAGCTCATCAATGAATTTGGAAAAGTTCCTGGATACAAAATTAATATACAGAAATCTGTTGCATTTCTATATACTAATAATGAAATATCAGAAAGAAAAATTAAGGAAACAATCCCATTTACCATTACATCAAAAACAATAAAATACCTAGGAATAAACCTATCTAAGGAGGCAAAAGACCTATACTCCAAAAACTATAAGAGTGATGAGAATGATTGAAAACAACACAAACAGATGAAAAGATATGTTCATGCATTGGAACATATGTTTGTGTTCCTAGATTGGAAAAATCAATATTGCTAAAATGACCAACTACCCAAAGCAATCTACAGATTTAATGCAATCCCTATCAAATTGCCAATGACATTTTTCACAGAATTAAAACACATTTTTTTTTCTTAATTTGTATGGAAACACAAAAGACCCCAAATAGCTAAAACAATCTTGAGAAAGAAGAACAGAGCTGAAGGAATCAGGCTCCCTGAGTTCAGACTATACTACAAAGTTATAGTAATCAAAACAGTATGTTACTGGCACAAAAACAGAAATATAAATCAATGGAACAGTGTAAAAAGCCTAGAAATAAGCCCACGCACATATGGTCAATTAATTTACAACAAAGAGACAAGAATATAGAATGGAGAAAGGAAAGTCTCTTCAATAAGTGTTGCTGGGATAACTGGACAGCTACATGAAAATAGAACATTCTCTAATACCATTTACAAAAAACAAACTCAAAATGGATTAAAGACATAAATGTAAGACCAGATACTATAAAAGTCCTAGGGGAAAACAATAGGCAGAACACACTTTGACATAAATTGCAGCAATATCTTTTTTGGATCAGTTTCCTCGAGTAATGGAAATAAAAACAAAAGTAAACAAATAGGACCGAATTAAACATAAGAGTTTTTGCACAGCAAAGGAAACCGTAAACAAAATGAAAAGACAACCTACAGAATGGGAGAAAATATTTGCAAACAATTCTACCAACAAGGGATTCATTTCCAAAATACACAAATAGTTCATATAGCTTAAAATTTAAAAAATGCAATAAAAAAATGGGTAGAAGACCTAAATAGACATTTCTCCAAAGAAGACATACAGATAGCCAACAGGCACATGAAAAGGTGCACAATACTGTTAATTATTAAAGAATTTCAAATCAAAACTGCAATGAGAAATCACTTCTCACCAGTCAGAATGGCCATCAAGAAAAGTCTACAAATAATAAATGCTGGAGAGGGTGTGGAGAAAAAAGGAACCCTCCTACACTGTCAGCAGGAATGTTAATTGGTGTAGCCACTACAGAGAACAGTATTGAGGGTCATCAAAAAACTAAAAACAGTGTTACCATATGATCCTGCAATTCCACTCTTGGGTATATATCGGGAAAAAAATTCTGATTTGAAAAGATACATGTCCCTCAATATTCATAGAAGCACTATTTACAATAGCCAAGACATGGAAGCAACCTAAGTGTCCAGTGACAGAGGAATAGATAAAGAAGATCTGATACACACACACACACACACACACACACACAGGAATATTACTCAGCCATAAAAAGAACGAAAGAATACCATTTGCAGCCAAATGGATGGACCTAGAGATTATCATATTAAGTGAAGTAAGTCGGACTGAGAAAGACAAATATCAAATAATATCACTTATTTGTGTAATCTAAAAAATTGATACAAATGGACTTATTTAAAAAACAGAAATAGATTCAGAGAAAACAAACTTATGGCTTTAAAAGAGACAGTGTGGGTGGAAAGATAAATTAGGAGTTTGGGATTAACATATACACACTATATAAAATAGATAAACAAGGACCTACTGTATAGCACAGGGAACTACATTCATTATCTTGTAATAAGCTATAATGGAAAATTATCTGGAATACACACACACACACATACACACACCTGAATTACCTCACTTTCTACATTTCCAAATGCTGTTGAAAATTATGACCTAAGAAAGTATCTTACCTTTGCAAGCCTTTTTTCAGTGTCCTGTGTATCAAATTACTCACTCATTAGTCAATCCATTCTTTAGTTCAAAAAATAACTAATAATTTCCATGTTCTAGGTATTTTATTTGGTGCTAAGAAGACAAAGATGAATAAGACATAGACCTTGCCCCAAATAATAATATAGTCTAGGAGTATATACATATATATATATATATATATATATATATATATATATAGTATAAATTATAAAACTGTGTGAGGAAGTTAATCAAAATATAAATTATAAAACAGTGTGAGGGTGATAGTGAATTCTTACACATTGGTTGATGCCTGTACACTGCTTCTCTCTCACTGTAACATAACAAACCCATAAATAATTTATAAATACTAACTCTTGTTCTTCAATGATTATTTTACAATGAGATCTGTTTTTCATGCTTATATTATTTACAAACTAACTTATATAAGCTATGAAAATAATTTTAAAGGGCATGACATATTTTATTATTTCAAGAGACAAAGTTTTTCTTTTTATTAAAGTTGTACAAATACATTGTCATTTAATGTTAGAATTGGAGAGGATTTGAAGGAAAACCAAGGCTTGGAGTATGGATAAGACCTGTTTTTCCTGAATCACAATACAATGCTCATCCCTTTGATAATACATTAAACAAATATTTAGTCAGTCCTTAGCCACACTAAATTTATTTTGAAGAAGGTAGGATAAAATAAATTTCTGGATATCATGCATTTGAAGCGCCTGTGGTCACATCATTGTATGATGCTGTCCAGCCACCTTGGGGTAGGAAGAATTATAAGATAGACTCTGAGATTCCTATCCTCTGTTACATGCCCTATAAAATCTCATTAAAGTGAATATGATGAGATATCATTCCCATGATTAGGTTACTGATCAGTTGACTGATTTAAAACAAAAGGAAACATATCTTTGGTTGGCCTAACCTAACCAGGCCAGCTCTCTAAAAGAAAATCAAGTGATGGAGAGACATTCTTCTACTGGCATCAAAAATGAAGTGAGCTGACATGATGAAGAGAAGGGGCCACAAGGCAAAGGACTGGAGGAGGGAGGCCTCCAGGGCCTGAGAGCCAGCCCTAGCTGATAGCTAGCAACAAAAAGCAAGGACTTCTGTCAGACAGAACAAGGGAATGAATTCTTCCCTCAATTAATGAGGTTGGAAGAGAACGCTAAGCCTCAAACGAGATTTCATTCCTGGCTGACACCTTAATTTCAGCCCAGTGAGACCTGAGCAGAGGATCCAGCTAACTCTCACCTGGACTACTGACCCATGAAAGCTGTAAACTCATAATTTGTGCTTTGTTTAAGTACTAAATTTGTGGTAATTTGTTATGCATGAATAGAAAACAAATACACATACTTAACAGCCCATGTGTGGAAGGATAGGAAATTTTTGTGTGATTTATTTTTTCCTGTGGTTTGATAACAAAATAATGTCTCAGTAGAGAAGAAATTACAAGAAGGGGATTTATTTTGAGAGAAAAAGGGTTAAGAAGGGAATAATCAAATGAGGGTTAATAATAGGTGTAATAAGTATAAATTTGAGAGAATGAGAAGAGTGGGAAGCCTTGGCTGCACGGTGGGCTCGGAAATGTAAGAGTGCAGTGGTGAAATGTATATAAATGCTACCATGGGGTTTGATAATAGAAGTGAACTGCTTAAGTGAAGTACGCTGATGACGGTTGGGATGGAGCCATTGTCCACCTGAATCTTAAAGACATTCATAATGATGGCGGGAATGAGGAAGAAATAAATATTATGACCCAGGTGCTAACATCTTTGATAGGTAGGGAGATATGAGCAAAAATTAGTAGAGTTCTGCAACTAAGAGGGAAGTGTTATGGGCTGAATTGTATCCCCCCAATTTTAAGTCCTAAACCTCAGTACCTTCAGCTGTGAACGTATTTGGAGGTAAGGCCTGTAAAGAGGTAATTAAGTTAAAATGAGGTCTTTAGGGTGGACCCTAACCCAATATGACCAGAGTTGTTATAAGAAGGGCTGAGGACAAAGACACAGAGCGAAGACCATGCAAGGACACAAGGAGAAGACAAAGCTATCTACAAGCCAAGGAGAAAGACCTCAGAAGATGCCACCTGCTGGCATCTCAATCTCGAACTTCTAGTCTTCAAAATTGCGAGAATATATATTTCTATGGTTTAAGCCACCAAGTCTGTGGTACTTATTATGAAAGCCTTTGAAAACTATTAAAATTATTAGACGGAGGAAAAGATAACTATTGATGTGCCAACATATTATAATACAGCTTTTGGCCCTGAGTAGGCTGCACGTAAATACATCTATTCATTTTTTTTAACATCTTTATTGGGGTATAATTGCTTTACAATGGTGTGTTAGTTTTCTGCTTTATAACAAAGTGAATCAGTTGTACATATACATATCTTCCCATATATCTTCCCTCTTGCATCTCCCTCCCTCCCACCCTCCCTATCCCACCACTCCAGGCGGTCACAAAGCACCGAGCTGATATCCCTGTGGTATGTGGCTGCTTCCCACTAGCTATCTACCTTACGTTTGTTAGTGTATATATGTCCATGCCTCTCTCTTGCTTTGCCACAGCTCACCCTTCCCCCTCCCCATATCCTCAAGTCCGTTCTCCAGTAGATCTGTGTCTTTATTCCTGTCTTACCCCTGGGTCCTAGACGACATTTTTTTCCCCTTGAATTCCATATATCTGTGTTAGCATATGGTATTTGTCTTTCTCTTTCTGACTTACTTCACTCTGTATGACAGACTCTAGGTCTATCCATCTCATTACAAATAGCTCAATTTTGTTTCTTTTTATGGCTGAGTAATATTCCATTGTATATATGTGCCACATTTTCTTTATCCATTCATCCAATGATGGACACTTAGGTTGTTTCCATCTCCGGGCTATTGTAAATAGAGCTGCAATGAACATTTTGGTACATGACTCTTTTTGAATTATGATTTTCTCCGGGTATATGCCCAGTAGTGAGAAGGCTGGGTCATATGGTAGTTCTATTTGTAGTTTTTTAAGGAACCTCCGTACTGTTCTCCATAGTGGCTGAACCAATTCACAGTCCCACCAGCAGTGCAAGAGTGTTCCCTTTTCTCCACACCCTCTCCAGCTTTTATTGTTTCTACATTTTTTGATGATGGCCATTCTAACTGGTGTGAGATGGTAACTCATTGTAGTTTTGATTTGCATTTCTCTAAGGATTAATGATGTTGAGCATTCTTTCATGTGTTTGTTGGCAGTCTGTATATCTTCTTTGGAGAAATGTCTGTTTAGCTCTTCTGCCCATTTTTGGATTGGGTTGTTTGTTTTTTTGTTATTGAGCTGCATGAGCTGCTTGTAAACTGTGGAAATTAATCCTTTGTCAGTTGCTTCATATGCAAATATTTTCTCCCGTTCTGAGGGTTGTCTTTTGGTCTTGTTTATGGTTTCCTTTGCTGTGCAAAAGCTTTGAAGTTTCATTACGTCCCATTTGTTTATAGCCTGATTCCTCCAGCTCCGTTTTCCTTTCTCAAGATTCCTTTGGATATTCGGGGTCTTTTGTGTTTCCATACAAATTGTGAACTTTTTTGTTCTAGTTCTGTGAAAAATGCCAGTGGTAGTTTGATAGGGATTGTATTTAATCTGTAGATTGCTTTGGGTAGTAGAGTCATTTTCACAATGTTGATTCTTCCAATCTAAGAACATGGTATATCTCTCCATCTGTTTGTATCATCTTTAATTTCTTTCATCAGTGTCTTATAATTTTCTGCATACAGGTCTTTTGTCTCCTTAGGTAGGTTTATTCCTAGATATTTTATTCTTTTTGTTGCAATGGTAAATGGGAGTGCTTTCTTGATTTCACTTTCAGATTTTTCATCATTAGTGTATAGGAATGCAAGAGATCTCTGTGCATTAATTTTGTATCCTGCAACTTTACCAAATTCATTGATTAGTTCTAATAGTTTTCTGGTGGCATCTTTAGGATTCTCTATGTATAGTATCATGTCATCTGCAAACAGTGACAGCTTTATTTCTTCTTTTCCGATTTGGATTCCTTTTATTTCCATTTCTTCTCTGATTGCTCTGGCTAAAACGTCCAAAACTATATTGAATAAGAGTGGTGAGAGTGGGCAACCATGTCTTGTTCCTGATCTTAGTGGAAATGCTTTCAGTTTTTCACCATTGAGCACAATACTGGCTGTGGGTTTGTCATATATAGCCTTTATTATGTTGAGGAAAGTTCCCTCTATGCCTACTTTGTGGAGGGTTTTTATCATAAATGGGTGTTGAATTTTGTGAGAAGCCTTCTCTGCATCTATTGAGATGATCATATGGTTTTTCTCCAATTTTTTAATATAGTTTATCACATTGATAGATTTGCGTATATTGAAGAATCCTTGCATTCCTGGAATAAACCCCACTTGGTCAGGCTGTATGATCGCTTAATGTACTGTTGGATTCTGTTTGCTAGTATTTTGTTGAGGATTTTTGCATCTATGTTCATCAGTGATATTGGCCTGTAGTTTTCTTTCTTTGTGACATCCTTGTCTGGTTTTGGTATCAAGGTGATGGTGGCCTCGTAGAATGAATTGGGGAGTGTTCCTCCCTCTGCTATATTTTGGAAGAGTTTGAGAAGGATAGGTGTTAGCTGTTCTCTAAATGTTTGATACAATTCGCCTGTGAAGCCATCTGGTTCTGGGCTTTTGTTTGTTGGAAGATTTTTAATCACAGTTTCAATTTCAGTGCTTCTGATTGGTCTGTTCATCTTTTCTATTTCTTCCTGATTCAGTCATGGCACGTTGTGCATTTCTAAGAATTTGTCAATTTCTTCCAGGTTGTCCATTTTATTGGCATAGAGTTGCTTGTAGTAACCTCTCATGATCTTATTTATTTCTGCAGTGTCAGTTGTTACTTCTCCTTTTTCATTTCTAATTCTATTGATTTGAGTCTTCTCCCTTTTTTTCTTGATAAGTCTGGCTAATGGTTTATCTATTTTGTTTATCTTCTCAAAGAACCAGCTTTTAGTTTTATTGATCTTTGCTATTGTTTCCTTCATTTCTTTTTCATTTATTTCTGATCTTATCTTTATGACTTCTTTCCTTCTGCTAACTTTGAGGATTTTTGTTCTTCTTTCTCTAATTGCTTTAGGGGCAAGGTTTAATCGAGATGTTTCCCGTTTCTTAAGGTGGGCTTGTATTGCTATAAACTTCCCTC
Source organism: Stenella coeruleoalba (assembly GCF_951394435.1). Lineage (NCBI taxonomy): Eukaryota > Metazoa > Chordata > Mammalia > Artiodactyla > Delphinidae > Stenella > Stenella coeruleoalba. Next base: position 54,282,809 of record NC_137150.1, read on the forward strand.
TTAGAACTGCTTTTGCTGCATCCCATAGGTTTTCGGTCGTCATGTCTCCATTGTCATTTGTTTCTAGGTATTTTTTTTATTTCCTCTTTGATTTCTTCAGTGATCACTTCGTTATTAAGTATTGTTCAGCCTCCATGTGCTTGTATTTTTTACAGATCTTTTCCTGTAATTAATATCTAGTCTCATGGCATGGTGGTCAGAAAAGATACTTGATACAATGTCAATTTTCTTAAATTTACCAAGGCTTGATATGTAACCCAAGATATGATCTATCCTAGAGAATGTTCCATGAGCACTTGAGAAAAGTGTGTATTCTGTTGTTTTTGGATGGAGTGTCCTATAAATATCAATTAAGTCCATCTCGTTTAATGTATCATTTAAAGCTTGTGTTTCCTTATTTATTTTCATTTTGGATGATCTGTCCATTGGTGATAGTGGGGTGCTAAAGTCCCCTACTATGAATGTGTTACTGTCGATTTCCCCTTTTATGGCTGTTACTATTTGCCTTATGTATTGAGGTGCTCCTATGTTGGGTGCATAATATTTACAATTGTTATATCTTCTTCTTGGATCGATCCCTTGATCATTATGTAGTGTCCTTCTTTGTCTCTTCTAATAGTTTTTATTTTAAAGTCTATTTTGTCTGATATGAGAATTGCTACTCCAGCTTTCTTTTGGTTTCCATTTGCATGGAATATCTTTTTCCATCCCCTCACTTTCAGTCTGTATGTGTCTCTAGGTCTGAAGTGGGTCTCTTGTAGACAGCATATATATGGGTCTTGTTTTTGTATCCATTCAGCCAATCTGTGTCTTTTGGTGGGATCACTTAGTCCATTTACATTTAAGGTAATTATCAATATGTATGTTCCTATTCCCATTTTCTAAATTGTTTTGGGTTTGTTATTATAGGTCTTTTCCTTCTCTTGTGTTTCCTGCCTAGAGGGGTTCCTTTAGCATTTGCTGTAAAGCTGGTTTGGTGGTGCTGAACTCTCTCAGCTTTTGCTTGTCTGTAAAGGTTTTAATTTCTCCATCAAATCTGAATGAGATCCTTGCTGGGTAGAGTAATCTTGGTTGCAGGTTTTTTGCCTTCATCACTTTCAGTATGTCCTGCCACTCCCTTCTGGCTTGCAGAGTTTCTAATGAGAGATCAGCTGTTAACCTTATGGGGAATTCCCTTGTGTGTTATGTGTTGTGTTTCCCTTGCTGCTTTTAATATCCTTTCTTTGTATTTAATTTTTGACAGTTTGATTAATATGTGTCTTGACATATTTCTCCTTGGATTTATCCTGTATGGGACTCTCTGTGCTTCTTGGACTTGATTAACTATTTCCTTTCCCATATTAGGGAAGTTTTCAACTATAATTTCTTCAAATATTTTCTCAGTCCCTTTCTTTTTCTCTTCTTCTTCTTGAACCCCTATAATTCGAACGTTGGTGCATTTAATGTTGTCCCAGAGGTCTCTGAGACTATCCTCAGTTTTTTTCATTCTTTTTTCTTTATTCTGCTCTGTAGTAGTTATTTCCACTATTTTATCTTCCAGGTCACTTATCTGTTCTTCTGCCTCAGTTATTCTGCTATTGATCCCATCTAGAGTACTTTTCATTTCATTTATTGTGCTACTCATCATTGCTTGTTTCATCTTTAGTTCTTCTAGGTCCTTGTTAACTGATTCTTGCATTTTGTCTATTCTATTTCCAAGATTTTGGATCATCTTTACTATCATTATTCTGAATTCTTTTTCAGGTAGACTGCCTATTTCCTCTTCATTTGGTAAGTCTGGTGGGTTTTTGCCTTGCTCCTTCATCTGCTGTGTGTTTTTCTGTCTTCTCATTTTGCTTATCTTACTGTATTTGGGGTCTCCTTTTTGCAGGCTGAAGGTTCATAGTTCCCATTGTTTTTGATGTCTGTCCCCAGTGGCTAAGGTTGGTTCAGTGGGTTGTGTAGGCTTCCTGGTGGAGGGGACTAGTGCCTGTGTTGTGGTGGATGAGGCTGGATCTTGTCTCTCTGGTGGGCAGGTCCACGTCTGATGGTGTGTTTTAGGGTGTCTGTAGACTTATTATGATTTTAGGCAGCCTCTCTGCTAATGGGTGGGGTTGCGTTCCTGTTTTGCTAGTTGTTTGGCATAGGTTATCCAGCACTGTAGCTTGCTGGTCGTTGAGTGAAGCTGGGTGCTGGTGTTGAGATGGAGATCTCTGGGAGATTTTCGCTGTTTGATATTATGTGGAGCTGGGAGGTCTCTTGTGGACCAGTGTCCTGAAGTTGGCTCTCCCACCTCAGAGGCACAGCACTGACTCCTGGCTGCAGTACCAAGAACCTTTCATCCACATGGCTCAGAATAAAAGGGAGAAAAAGTAGAGAGAAAGAATTAGTAGAAATAGTAAGAAAGAGAGAAAGAAAGAAAGGAGGGCAAAAAGGAAGGAAGAAAGGAAGAAAGAAAGGAAGGAAGGAAGAAAGCAAGCAAGAAGAAAAGAAGGAAAGAAAGGAGGGAGGGAGGGAGGAAGGAAGGAGGGAAGGAAGGAAAAAAGAAACAGTAAAATAAAATAAAGTAAAATATAATAAAGTTATTAAATTAAAAAAATATTTAGGAAAAAAAAGGGACGGATAGAACCTTAGGACAAATGGTGGAAGCAAAGGTATACAGACAAAATCTCACACAGACGCATACACATACACCCTCACAAAAAGAGCAAAAGGGGAAAAAATCATAAATCTTGCTCTCAAAGTCCACCTCCTCAATTTGGGATGATTCTTTGTCTAAAGGAGGGAAGGAAGGAAGGAAGGAAGGAAGGAAAGAAGGAAAGAAAGAAAGTAAAATAAAGTTATTAAAATTATTAAGAAAAAAATTTAAAAAAAAAACGGATAGACCCCTAGGACAAATGGTGGAAGCAAAGCTATACAGACAAAATCTCACACAGAAGCATACACATACACACTCACAAAAAGAGGAAAAGGGGAAAAAAATCATAGATCTTGCTCTCAATGTCCACCTCCTCAATTTGGGATGATTCGCTGTCTATTCATGTATTCCACAGATGCAGGGTACATCTAGTTGATTGTGGAGCTTTAATCCGCTGCTTCTGAGGCTGCTGAGAGATTTCCCTTTCTCTTCTTTGTTCTCACAGCTCCCAGGAGCTCAGCTTTGGATTTGGCCTTGCCTCTGCGTGTAGGTCGCTGGAGGGCGTCTTTTTTTGCTCAGACAGGACGGGGTTAAAGGAGCCGCTGATTCGGCGGCTCTGGCTTACTCTGGCCGGGGGGAAGGGAGGGGCGCGGAGTGCGGGGCGGGCCTGCGGCAGCAGAGGCCGGCGTGACGTTGCACCAGCCTGAGGCCCGCCGTGCGTTTTCCCGGGGAAGTTGTCCCTGGATCCCGGGACCCTGGCAGTGGTGGGCTGCACAGGCTCCCCGGAAGAGGGGTGTGGATAGTGACCCGTGCTCGCACACAGGCCCCTTGGTGGCTGCAGCAGCAGCCTTAGCGTCTCCCGCCCGTCTCTGGGGGTCCGTGCTTTTAGCCGCGGCTCGCGCCCGCCTCTTGAGTTCCTTTAAGCAGCGCTCTTAAACCCCTCTCCTCGCGCACCAGGAAACAAAGAGGGAAGAAAAAGTCTCTTGCCTCTTCGGCAGCTCCAGACCTTTTCCCGGACTCCCTCCCGGCCAGTCACGGCGCACTAATCCCCTGCAGGCTGTGTTCACGCCGCCAACCCCAATCCTCTCCCTGCGCTCCGACCAAAGCCCGAGCCTCAGCTCCCAGCCCCGCCCGCTCCGGCGGGTGAGCAGACAAGCCTCTCGGGCTGGTGAGTGCCGGTCGGCACTGATCCTCTGTGCGGGAATCTCCCCGCTTTGCGCTCCGCACCCCTGTTTCTGTGCTCTCCTCCGAGGCTTTCCCCCTCCGCCACCCGCAGTCTCTGCCTGCGAAGGGGCTTCCTAGCATGTGAAAACCTTTCCTCCTTAACAGCTCCCTCCCACTGGTGCAGGTCCCGTCCCTATCCTTTTGTCTCTGTTTATTCTTTTTTCTTTTGCCCTACCCAGGTACGTGGGGGGGTTTCTTGCCTTTTGGGAGGTCTGAGGTCTTCTGCCAGCGTTCAGTAGGTGTTCTGTAGGAGTTGTTCCACGTGTAGATGTATTTCTGGTGTATCTGTGGGGAGGAAGGTGATCTCCGCGTCTTACTCTTCCGCCATCTTCCCCTCCGCCTCAATACATCAATTCTTGTTTGCCCACACTTAACACATAAATAGAATCAGCTGTAGAGTAATCATGAAGTAAAAATAGTGGTTTCGGTGGGTGCCAATTTCTTTTCTGAATTTTTTGTCCTTTGCTACTAAGATTTTTCTTTATACTAACCTTCATGGGTCACTTATTTTGGTGCATTAGTGGACACATAAGACTTTTAGCTGCTCCCTAGAAAACATATTTTCACATATTATCAAAATACTTAAGCAGAATTTAGATGGCTGGGAATAGGAGACAGAATAATTCAGTTAGATGTTTAAGATATACAACAACTATTGTTTCAGGCTAAGAAAATTTGATGACTTAAATTCCATTTCCCTACTCTGAAAAAAAAAAAGGAAATTGTATCATTTTAAAGGTTATTTATGGGTTTCAAAATAATGTCTCCCAATATCCACTCCATTAAATGCTGTTTCAGGCTGGCTCCTGGACTACAAGGTTTCTCATAACTCTAAAAGGAAAGATTAATTTCCTCCCTAAAATCCTCTATTATATTGGTAACTATGATTTGGTCCAAGATGGGAAAATTTTTCCGAATTTATTTTTTTCCTGTGGTTTGAAGCCAAAACAACGTGGCTCGGTGTAGAGGAATAAAAGAGAGACCTTTTTATTAAAAGGAAAAAGAAAGAGTTGAGAAATGAATTATTACAGTAAGGGTTAAGAAAAGGTGTGATAAGAATAAACTTCGAATTAGAAGATTTTGAGAAACTCACGATGTGTGAGTGTGTGCATTCGTGTGTGTGTAAATCCATAAATATTTATGCTTATGTGTGTATTGGGTCATAATTCTAAGCATATTTCTTATATGTAATTCCATAAGACATTTAATGTTAAAAGGATCTCTCATGTTGCAAAGGAAAGCAGATTTCTTCAATTAAAGGGAGCTCATTATCAGGATGTGAAACAGGGCCTTAAATTGGAAAGTTTCAACTAAGACATCAATCTATAACAGATGCTTCATTCCAAAGGAGGTGCTTAGCAAAAGCAAAGTTTTGAATTAGATAGCCAGAAGCTAGTTATATGACTTTGAACCCTATTACTATTAGCAGCAGTACATAAAGGTCAAAAGAGTAGAAAGGATTCCTTTGGAAGGAGCCATTGCAATTTTAGCCTCCTCACCCATATACACACACACATAACATATCTGAAGGCTTCTGTCATAGCTGGTTATAATTGTACTTTGATGACAGGGGAATAGACATGTAAACTGTGGTGGAAATTTCAGTCTGAAGTAACCCCAGGGACTTCAGTCAGCTTTGGGATAGACCCCACAAAAGTGCCTCCATGTGAATCAGCTGTCAGTATTTGCCAGGTCCAGAGAAGATAATATCCCTTGACGCTGGGACCCCTGCTACAGCAATGGAAGCAATGGAGAGATAAGAGGCAAGTATTTACATGCCAGGCAAGGAGGCACCGTGATGGGTGGGTAAGGAGAGAAACAGCCCAACACCTGTCTCACTGCAAGAAGCTAGTTCTAAGCATGTCTCAAATTGGCGAGCAAGGGAGGGAGAAAGTGATTTAACTTTAGATCTAGTTGGAGTTCTGGTTATTACATGTAACTAGGTTTTTTTTTTTTATCTTTGTCAGCTATGTCATTGAAACTATGTTTGCAGTTTAAAGTGGTTATAAGACTTTCTCTTACTCAAGAGTGATCAGAAAAGTCATGGAACTGCCTGAGTTTGTAATGACTGTTCCCCCGAAGCAGGTACAAAAATCAGTGGGACACAAAAATAAAGTGGCATTTATGATTTGCTTTCTTTAAGTCTTCCTTGAGTTTGCAGATACGTAAGAAAATAAGGAAGAGCCGGAGACAGTGTCAGTGGCCACACACTCAGGCATCTCTGTAAACGGGATTGTCTCGAGGGAACATAGCAGGCCATTTTCACTCTTCCAGTAACCCCATGATGGGAAGGGTGTGGCTGCTACTCACTGACCCAGGGACCTGTCTGTGCTGGTGCTACTTCCGGTCCTGCTCTCCTTCTAGTCTATTTTCTACTCATACCCTTGGTGCATTTCTGGTGTCTTTATTGCCTCCTGGCCTTCATTTACTCCTTCTCTGTATGCACCTCAGTCTTCTGTATTGTTAGATGGCCTCTCTCAAATCCTCCAAAACCAGGAATTAATGGGTAACCAGTCACTATTCAGGTTAAGACCTTGTCATGCCCAGAGCTCTAGCTCTAAGTCGCTTTATGGACGATTGTTTTGCCCAGAGGGTCCCAAGATGTTTGTTCTCGGGACCTCTTTATATTGTTACAAATTACTGAGGATCTCAAAGATATTTTGTTTATATGGTTTATACCTATTGGTGGTTATCGTATTAGATATTAAAACAGCTTAAAATATTTACTTATTTATTTAAAACTAACAATAAAAATCCACTGCATGTTGACATAACGAGTATATTTCTATAAAAAACCGATAATTTCAAAAATAACATATTTAGTAAGGAGAGTGGCATGGTTTTACATTTTTGCAAATCTCTTTGGATTCTCATACCTGCTTCTGAATTCAATCTGTTGTGTATGTTTTCTTAGTTGATGTACAAGGAGGAAATCTAGCCTCACACAGATGTGAGGTTGGAAACAGAAAGATCTCATGGACCCCCTGAAAGTGTCTTGGGAACCTTTATGACCTATACACACACATGCAGGCACACACATGTATACCTACGTGTGTGTGTGTAGATAGATCTTAAAAACCCCAAAGCACCTTATATAAAAATAGTAATTATATATGTCATATAACTACATACAATTATAATATATACCTACATATATTTATAATGTGATATATTAACTATAAGCAAGATTTCTCTCTACATACGAGTCTTAAAATATCAAACAGAATAGCAAACAGAAACTGTTTTGGAAGGCTGAAGTTTAACATTTGACTACAGGCATGAAAGTGGCTGTGGACACTATCCTTAGGGCAGGAGTTTCAGTGTGTTTCCTGCCCTGTCACTTCAAGTCTAGTTCTCCATTCTGTCTTCTTCTTCAAAAAAAAAAAAACCCCAAAACAAAAAAACAAAAGTGATAGGATTGGAGTCCAGAGTCCCTCAGGCCCCCATCTGTTCTAACATATAATCATTCTCATAGATCAAGTAAATGAAGCTTGTACCTCACAGAACTGACAATCTGGTTTTAGGTTAATTTAACAGTTCTGTCTCCTTGTTCAGATTCCTACCCTAGTGACAAGGCATGATAATGGATCAACTCAAAAGCTCCTTCAATTAAGGTTTACATAATACATGTAAATGTGGTTAAAATGTAGATATCTCTGGAAAAACTAAAATTGCTTTCATGCTTAAAGTATTTTATGACTCTTAAGGCTTCTGAAATTTTTCTTTTTGTGTTCCTTCTGGCCCCAGTTTCCTTGACTAAGCATGAAATGTCCTTGGCCCAACTGACATACAGGTAATTCCAGTTTGTGGGTGAAGACAGCTCACCACCCAGCTGCGTCACCTGCCTACAGCCATGTGTCTTATTTTCAAGCAGTGATTTCTTGTTCTGCAAAATGCTGTTTTCAGTTCTGACTGTACTTGACAGCTTTGCTTCCTTGTGCCATGGAACTATTCAAGTACTTTTTTTTTTTTTCTTTTCTGTACTTAGCAAGTGACCCAGGCAACAGAGCTGCCATTCCATACTGAAAGTTTGAGGCACTGAAGCCTGATCCTGTCTGGCCTCGGGAATCCTGCAGGTAACTGGGGTATTAAGTGCCCCTTCCCACCTTTTGTTTTTCAGAAGCTGACAGCCATTAAGGAAATGGTTTGGAGGGAAAGGCTGACATTTTGGAAATAACCAATTGAAGAGTAAAAGAAAGAAATTAAAAGTAATCCCCAGCACAACTATCTTTGGCAGAGTAGAGCCAGATGCCAAGAGAGGGGTTTGTGTTTGGTATCTTCCACATGCTACATAGAACTCAGTCCTGAGGGAAAAAATAACAGAAGTTTTGTAAGGAAAAGGAACAAAATATATGGGTAAAGGGTGACGTATATAAATCAGTGCTTGGCAAATAAACACAGAATATACTGCTGGGTGATATTCTTGGTACATGAAGAGGGAAAAACAGAGGGACAAGTAGCAAACTAAGTTATTATACTGATGATGGTTTAATCAGGTCAAGGGCATTTTTACTTATTTCCAACCTGAAATTTTTTCTTATATGATTGGACTTCATAACTGATTTTCAGTTTAATGTATTTGCAGCAATGTACTTCATACTGCCTGTATTATCTTATTTTCTTGACACTTGAAAAATTAGACGCACTGGCATTATTTAAAATAAAAAATCCATTTTACTTGTCTACTATGCAGATTTTGCTTGACACATTCTGAACCTGTGTTATGTATAAAACTTCTGTTGACATCCTGGAAAGATCCATGCTCAGTATACACAATATAGGTCAGCATGGCTTATAACCCATTCAAGGTGCAGATCATACAACCGTGCTCCTTGGGAGTACATCTGAAATGGATTTTGAAAGGTCTGGAAGTTTTGTTTAGCAAAGAATTGAGCAAGAAATCTCTTGGGCTTCTTCTCAAAAATTTTCCTGAGGAAATCTTTTTGTGTGTGTGTTTGTGACATTTAGAAAAGAAAGTCAAACACTAAACCTTTGGTAAGGTCTACACTCTCCTCTACCTGGATTAGTTCATATTCAGAACATCTGAAGAACAGCATGGGCATAATGTATATTTTAGAAAAAGATCAATACTAGGAAGCTAGTTCTAACATCAGTATTCTTTTGACAACATGATAGCTAAAGTTCTAATTTATTATTAATAAAAATACCAGCTGCTGTTTATTGAATTTTCACTATGCTCCAACAGTCCTTTAATCCCGACAACAAAATTTAGACCCCACTTTTAAAGCTCTAAACCTAGGAGATTAAGTAACAACAAACACAACAACAACAAAATGCCCTTCCTTCTTCTGTACAACCATATGGAATTGCTGTTTTTATAGGTAAAAAAATGATGGTGTATCATAGTCTCATATGGTTCAATTTAAATTATAAGTGAGGTTTCAACAATAAATACACTTATGGATTTTTCCTAGACCTACATTTTTGCTTGTAGCCTAAATGTATCATTATTTAACTGTAGGCTACTAGTCTTATTAAGAGCACATATCACATCAAATTAGTGATTGTAATGATCTTGATAAAAAGATAAACTGTCCCTGTTTTTCTATATTTCTTCCTCAGTTTAATTCTTTGATCATTTAAACACCACTTATATATGGCAACTACCTTAGGTGAACATCTTATTATCTGAATAAATTGCAATATAGTGAATAGAACTAAAAATAGAAACAGGATACATTTTATTTTTACTAATGGACATGAAGCAGTACATAACTTTTGCCTGTTTTTATTAATTAGTGGTTGTTAATATACAATTAAGGCTTTCTGCATTATAAGTAGAAACATATGCTGCACAATTGCATCAAAAAATATCTATGCAATGTCCCAAATGCTCATCACTGTGCCTACTTGGCTCTCTATATAAGCCACATATAAATCTTTTCATTAACTCAAGAAACATTCACTGAAATTCCAGTCACTATGGTTGTAGAAACAAAGAAAATAAGACATGTTTTGCACCCTCAGGGAACAAAAAAGAAATTCTGTAGTACTAATTTACTTTAGTGCATTATCCAATGTCAGAAATTTTTGAACATTTAGAACTATATGAACATGGAATTAAATGCCTTTTAAGCAGTGAGGTTTTTGCCAATGAAATTCGTCATTGTTTCACTCATTTTGTTCTTTCAACAGAACTCCAAATGAGTATATGTAATTTGTTAAAGCAGTGTCTTAAATGCCAATGAAACAAAGAAAAACACAAATTGAAGTGTGGTATTTGCCCAGATGGTGCTCACTTTCCAGGAAAGGCAGCATAATGCTATGGAAAGAACATGGATTTTCAAATAGATTTCAGTTTGAATACTGGTTGCTCCATATATAATCCATGTATCACTAGATAATTTCTTTCTTGAGCCTTTGTATCCTTTGCAGTATGATGGGAATAATAACACTTTGCAAGGTTAATAGTTTTTAAAGAAGAGTTTGAATGACTGTTTGCGCCAATAAAACAAGCAAACAGGATCTTATTGTTACAGCTGGAAGCTATTTTGTTAGGAGGCTATCTAGTTGTAACAAAAAACGTAGTTAGGACCTAGACTACATGTGCTTTCTCTCTTTTTATCTCCAACTCTTCTCTCCCTACTCCCCTCTTTCTCAAACACACCAATTTGCATGTATGTAATTTAAAACATTATTTTGAATGATATACTAAGACTGACTAAATCTTTCGTTTTAAAATTTTTCTTATCTTTTAAAAATCTTTTCCTTTCATATATACATGGACACATCTTCTATGTATTATAGATCAGACAACCTAAATTGGATGACACCCTTTTTATTTATCACACTTTAGTATATAAATAGTTAATATCTATGTTTCTTACCTTGCCCTTTCCTGGATATAAATTCTTTCTCTGGTGAACTGAATGCAACAACTAACATTTCTGCATTATAAATTAAATTTTTATGGAATCTTGTGGTCATAAGAAAAATTAGAGGTCACTTTCACCGTTGTGTCTGCAACATGTGCATTTCATGCCATTTTTCATCCATCAAGTTCATGTTCATAAAGATGTTTAAAAAATGAGATAATGAGATAGAATGGTAAACTACACAGCTATTCACCAGTGCTTTGCACATACTATCTTTAAAAACTTCCAAGGCTTCCCTGGTGGCACAGTGGTTGAGCGTCCGCCTGCCAATGCAGGGAACACGGGTTCGTGCCCCGGTCCGGGAAGATCCCACATGCCGCAGAGCGGCTGGGCCCGTGAGCCATGGCTGCTGAGCCTGCGTGTCCGGAGCCTGTGCTCCGCAGCGGGAGAGGCCGCAACAGTGAGAGGCCCGCATACCGCAAAACAAAACAAAACAAAACAAAAAAACTTCCAATAACTGAAAAACAATATTCATTAAGCACTCACCATGTGCTAGGTAATATGATTTTGACTTTATATGCACCATCTAATTAATCAGCTAACATGCATTATATCACTCATTACAACAATTATATGAGGTAAGTCCTATTTAAAAACCCATTATAGAGATTAGGAAACTGAAACTAACAAAGATTAAGACAATAGAAGTAGGAAGCAGGTTAAGTAGGATCAAACAATTAAATGCAGAATCCATTTTAGAAAGTGAGCACATTCTGCTTAGATCAGCTGCTTCTAGGCATTTTGAAGAGCTTCATATTGATTTTCTGGCTTCAATTATTAAAAAACAACATTCAGTCTTTTTTTTTTTATACAGCAGGTTCTTATTAGTCATCCATTTTATACACATCAGTGTATACATGTCAATCCCAATTGCCCAATTCATCACACCACCACTCCCACCACCCCGCCACTTTCCCCCCTTGGTGTCCATATGCTTGTTCTCTACATCTGTGTCCAGTCTTAAAGTTGTAAAGAAGTCTGGTCTTAATAGAAGTACATTGTGTTCAAGAGTGTTCATAAAAGGTTCAAAATGTTTTTCACAGCTCCTATACCATCTAAAATTAAGACATTGGGGAACTTATTCACAGACCTAAACTTCACTTATGGGATCTATAGCTCAGTGAAAGCATTCCTGCTTCCACACCACAGAAACTTTGTGTCTCTTTACTGTATCTGGCAAGGTCGTAAAATAGCCTTGTATGCAGCTTTTATGATAAACCTGTCTAGGAAGGCCTCTTAATTTAACCAAAATCTGGGAAAGTTTGTAGATGGTGAAACTCCAACATAAAATTTCAAAATGTAAGCTCTACTGGAGAAGGCTCTTCATAAAATAATCAAAACTTTCCCAGCAGGGTAAATAACACATCCATAAAATAGATATCTTGCTTTCTGGAACTTTTTATAACTTTAAAACTTTTACTTCAAATGAAATCTTGCATACGGTAGGCCAAGTATTAAAGAAGATTAAGGGAATGACATAAAATTGCAATCTGAAATCATCATATTTAATACGTTTTAGACCAAATGTCCTACAGTTACAGAAATATGTGTATATATTTATATACATATATGTGTACATATACACCTGGATATATGTATATATCTATGTCTGCCTCTCTCTCTCTCTGTATGATCTATGGAGTATGGTCAGAATCAGCAATGGACTAACAGATATCAGAATAATGGAGCTGATTGGGCCCCCAACAAATTTTGAAGACCTAAGAGGGAGATGGATTATGAATTGGTAAAACACAAACTCATAATACAATCAGACCATCAGCATTAGAGATACAGGATTTTGCCCTTAGCAACTTAAAACACCAAATAAGAATTTACAAGGAAAATACTCACTCCTAGTGTTATATGTTTCTATTTCCTATAAATACAGAGACTGCACCTGGGATGTCAATCTGTGCTACTGAACAAGACAATTAAATCTACACTGTGTCAACTCCAAGCCTGACCAGACAGCACTTAACGCCAAATAATTCAGGAAAGCTAAAATCATTTAAAGAGCCAACTCTTAGAACTGAGCCCATGATCCCATACTTTAAAGGATTCCACACATTAGAGTACCCACCTATGCTGCTAAGTATTAACTATTAGGTCATAGAAAACTTCAACATATCTTCTGTCCTGTGCTCTCAAAAGAAAAGTCACATCTGAATGACTAAACACAGTGAAATTTGTGTCTGTCAAAGAGCAACAGACTCTTTGTTTAAGTGAGGCAAGGATCTGAGCTATAGAATCACTTAGGTAACAGAAAAGAAAAAAATAATTATATCAATCCTTCCTCTCAGATATCATGAATGTTATAGAATCTTAGATAATAAAGTACATTGCCAAGTGTCCTTTTTCTTGCTTTGCTTTGTGTTTCAACTTGTGGTTCTGGAGGTACTTATAATATTTTTGACTGTGAAATATTTTTCATATTAATTCATATTACTGACACATTTGTATATATTTTGGTCTAACTTTAATATTTGCAAGACCAATATGAATTTTTTATATTGGCAACTTGCTAGACACTGAGTGCCAAAATTGTGAAGTTTTATATTTATGAAAATAATTAACATTTAATTAAATTTCATTAAAAAGTGACTATTTCTGTTGCAATTAAATAATTTTGATTTAAAAATTTGATATCTATTAAAGATATTTGGTTTTTTGTCCTTTAATTTTAAGAAATAATTTTATATTTTTCAGATGGAAAATGGCTGTTTTGGAAATAAGTAGAATGGTTGTTACAAAAAAAATCAGAGTCTTGGTAATTACAACTATGATCATCAATATTAAAAATACTAAATGGACTCACAATGCCATGGCTCGTCAAAATCTATTTTCATTGAAAAAATATTGAACTTGTTGTTTCTTCAATTACCTATTACCATTTATTTAATGCTTGTTACATTGTTACATTGCTACTCATGATACTGTAACACTCCTGCTGTTGTCCATGAATACTGGCTTCCAGAGACTCTCCCAAAACTGATTGCTATGTTTTGTTTATGATGACCACAAATGCAAGTCTCAACCAGAGTATGCAGGAAAATAATAATTTAATATTTGGTCTCATGAAATTTACCATTTGGAATATTACAGCAAAAACATAGAACAGCTCATCATCCAACTATATCTTCTCAAGAACTCTTTGGGTCATGATCATTGTATTCCTAGGATATTTTTTGCCTTTCACAAACTGGTATCAGCAAGGAGGATAGGCACGTTCCTCTGAGTGAACTGAGAAGAAAGCTTCCATTCATATGAAGAATTTTTGTCCCTTATCTGTTAGTCTTTAAGACTGATCTAGGAGAATATGACATAGTAACATCAACTGGAGGCAACGGAGGATATCAATCAGAAAGCCCCTTGGCACTGCAGGACAATAATCTTGATAATTTGTGAAGATTATAGGCACAACTACCCCTGAAAAAATCCTTTATGTGGTGTAGAACCTGTGGAAGGGTAGGGTGACCATGTTGAGTGTCAGTGTTGAAAATGCACAGGAATAAGGATACCTGCTACTATCACTGCTACTCTCAGTGATATAGACAAGAGACAGCACTGTAGCCAGTATATGCACTGGTGAGAGTTGATGTATGGACCCAGAGATGTGGCTAATCCCAAGCAAGGGTCAGTAAAGGAATGTGGCTATCCAATAGCCCTGAATTTGTCCTGGGTCCAACATGAGTGAGTATAATACAAAATCAGCATGTCAACGCCATTCTGGTGGTGCAATTTTATGCAAAACAGTGAACTGTAAATTAACTACTGTTCCAGCCAGTGGAAGTGATCAGATTACCTTTCTGGAACAGAAGCCCAGATACAGGGTTTCAGGTTGACCCCATACATGAAGTAAAGGTTTGGTCATCATCCCAAAGAGTAAAAACCAGAACCCATGAAGATTCTGGTTTTGGTTTGGGGTTCTCTGCCTACACAGCCCTCTCAGTCCTAAACAGTCCCAGACATCCTAAAAACTCAAGGAATACTTAGAAAAAATTGTGGTAGGTACATCTAGTACCTGGAACCCACATAGGATAATGGTATGCTGGGGAAAACCAGAAATTTTTAACTAAGGCATACCAATGTGTGGACTACCTGAGAGGCAAGGCCCAAGGGAAGAGCCCCAGTTGCTCGGGTCTATGTGTGGTGTTGATTTCAGGAAGGTCCTAAACCCTTTCTGAATACTTATGCAGTCCTTGGGTGGATATTTAAAGTTCTGAACTCATAAATTATCATTTTCTTTCTTCAAATTGTCCTAAAGAAACCAATCAAGCCCCCTTTTACTACCAATATCTGTATCAGTCAAGGAAGCAGAGCCAGTGTGAGTATTACAGAAATAAGATATTATAGAATTAAACTTTATAGAAGTTTGGCAGGAGCTGGAGAAAAGATGGTCTGAAATGGGCCTTAGAAGGAGCAGAGAGTCACTGGCTAGTACTCCTTGAAGCACTGCACAGTTGAACAAATAAGAACTTTCAGGAAAGAGCTGATAAGCCAAGCATGTTCAGCAACCACAATGGAACCATAATGGGAGAGCACTGAAGAGGTCTATGAGAACCTGTTGTCCCTGCGTAGCTAACACCTGTGTGAATCTCAGTCAAAGGATCTGGTTTAGGGCTCCTATTCGTCATCGGAGCTACAAGTCAGGCAGACTAGCTGTACACAGAGTGGAGATGGAGGACAAGCTGGGACTGACCAGGCTCCCCTGAGGCTGTACAGCAGCATGTTTGACCACAATGACCTTCTGACAGTTGCTGCTTCATTTTTGCCTTCAAAATGCTGTGGAGCTTCCCTGGTGGCACAGTGGTTGAGAGTCCGCCTGCTGATGCAGGGGACACAGGTTCGTGCCCCGGTCCGGGAGGATCCCACATGCCGCGGAGCAGCTGGGCCCGTGAGCCATGGCCGCTGAGCCTGCGCGTCCGGAGCCTGTGCTCCGCACTGGGAGAAGCCACAGCAGTGAGAGGCCCACGTACCGCAAAAAAAAAAAAAAAAAAAATGCTGTGAGAGTGCCTGTTTGACCAATTCTAACCCAGAGCCAAAAGGAAGAATATTTTGGGAAATGTGCCTGGCTTAATAAAGTCAACATAGCACAATATAACATACTCAGTTCAGGCCTAAAGCAGTGCATTTATGAAATTTTTCATTTCCTCTAGGTTCTCCTTTGCTGACTTTTTGGAGACCTTGGGCAACTTTAGGCTCTATCTTAAACTTCTATGGGACAAGAGAGAACTGAGCTCACCTAAAAAATCTCAAGAAAACTATCACAACATATTGTCTCTTATTGGCTTGAAAGTCTATCTTTGAACCAGTCACTGTGTCTAGTGGGTTGATAAGCTCTGCTTTGTCTAAGACAGTCAGTACCCGCTGCCGAAGTCGGCAACGAGGTCAATCCTATCCAAACATCAGGACTACAAGTACGCATGTGTAGGTAGCTCTATATTGTCTGTGTGAACGGTGCCCTGCACAAATTGGCTGAGAATGTAGGATAAGCGGTACTGAGTTTACTACACTAATTTGTAGAAAACTTTTCAGTGCCGATAAGAGAGATGTCTTCATAATCAAAGGATGAATTTAGTAGCGAGCAAAACTAATGTAAACAACGCATATGGCTAAAATGAACTCCCTTAATCTAGCTGTGTTATACAGTGGTTACCCCCTTGCTGGTTAAAAAATTATGTTAACTGAGGAGCTGTAGAGTGGATATGTACACAAAAGAGCTCTGTAATTTACTATTAGCACTTTATTCCTTCTTAATTCATTAGTAATTAGTTAGCATTTTATTAGATAGTGAATGTTCCTTTCAATTTCCTATAGTTGAGTACTGCTAAGATTTAGAGTAGAATTAACTTGGGTAGTTTTATTCCAATAAACAATTGGCCTTCTCCTCCATTTTCTTTTTATTATTATCTAATAAAACAAGTTTACAAGCAAGTGTAAAAATATGGTATGTATTGAGAAATGAGAAATAAAAATACAAAGCCAGGCATGAAAGCAGTTAAGAGAACGTTACTGAGTCTGTTACAGAGATGCGCACTCGCAAATTGTAGTTACAGCTCTCCTTTTAAACTCAGTATTAACATTCAAGATTTGTGAGTCTTAACAAGTGTGGACTTTACAAGTGCTATCAGGACTGGGATAGAATAGATATTAGTCACTTCACTCCCCTCCTGCCCTCTGTGAATACTTAAACAAGATACTTTCTTGCATCTAAAATGGACAGCACTGACTTATTTCTGTATTAGTAAGTTTCACATCTCCCATATCTTTTGTCTTCATTAGGTCTCAATAACTTTCAAGTTGTCTCAAACAAGGCCTTTGCCGTGATATATTATAGCTTCAATAAAAGCAGGGAAAGTCTTCTATGTCTAATATAAGAACACGTATTTTATGTTTGCAGTTAGTGTTCCCTATGGTATATTCAATAAAACTAGCCAAGCATCCAACTACTTGAAAAAAAAAAAGAAAAGAAAACACATACAAACAAAAGACCATCCATTTGTACAAATGTCTTCTATAAAAATCTTTCGTATGGAAGCAGAAAGAAGAATAACAATTAAATAGCTGAAATCTGTGTAAATATGTATACTTAAAGGTGTATCTTGGGAGATAGTATGTAGGTGACATTATTCTATTGAAAAATTACTACAGCTTCAACTCTTTTTAATGAAATATTTTTTGAATTGTGACATTATTGATAGCTGATTGACTTCACACTGAGTAAAGCATACTTCATCTGTTACTTTACCTTATTATGAGAGCACGTAAGTGTATTTTTTTCAATTCTGTATATAGAAATGCAGGCAGTACTATGGTCTCCACACTGTTTTGCTAAAGTTATATTAAAACAAAATTAAGTGTTGGGTTATATAGCAAGTCAGTATAAAATGAAATTGTTTTATTCATATCACACTACACATAAATTAACTTTAATAAACAACCATAGGTTTTACTTTACAAACCAGAAATATCAGGGTTGTGGGGTATTATATTAAAGAATTTAGTGAACTACTCAAAAGAAGGAAATGTCAGAGTTGAAAGTGAGGAGACAGGGAAACGGAAACATCCATCTCCCTGAGAAACAGCAAACTCTGGGGGAGTTATGGGAAAATATTTCTGTTTATCTCAGTACCACCAAGGAGCTAGCTATTGTAATTCACACTCAGATAAGTTTCCAAAAAAAAAAAAAATGTATTCACAGTCTTAGTGTTTCTCTGTCTGTTACCTATTGCTGTATAACAAACCCATCCAAAACCAATCCTTAAAGTAATGATGATTTATTATTTCTCATAAGTCTGTGGGTTGGATAGCTGTCAGCTGGGTGGTTCCTCTGATGCTCTCTCCTCATGTAGCCCATCACCTGTAGACATCTAGAGGCTTGGCCATGGCTGGAGGATTTAAGACAGCCCCATTCAATATCCAGAACCCTGTTGCTGGCTATTGGCTGGCCTCTCTCTCTTTCCACATCATTCGATCTAGCCCTCATCATTCGAGAGTCTGGTCAAGCCTTTGCAAAGGATACATCTCAGACAGTATCACCTGCCATATTCTGTTAGTCAAAACAAATTGTAATTTCAGTCCAGATTCAAGGGGTGGGAAGTAGACTCCATCTTTTGATGGAAGGAGCTACAAAATGTATGGCAAAGTGTGTTACTCCAACCCATAGTCACTCTCTCCTCTCTCTTTTTTTTCTCTCTCTCTCTCTTCCCTCCCTGCTTTCTCTTTTTCACTGCAATTTGCATAGTAACAAAAAGAAGGATGACTTCAGTCTAATGCAGTGGTCAGCTAAATTTTTGTACAGCAGTTTAGATAGTAAATATTCAGATTTTAAGGAGCCTTAAGTTCTTTACCACAACTATTCAACTCTACCAATGTAGCATGAAAGCAGTCATAGAAAACAATAAAATAATTGGTTTGCTGTGTTACAATATGACTCTATTTATAAAAACAGTGGCTAGATTTTGCCCATGGGTAGTTTGCTGAACCCTGATGCTATGGATTGAATTCTATCTTTTTCTCCCACCCGCAAAGAAATCCTAAGCCCCAGTACACCTCAGAATGTGACCTTATTTGGAAATAGGGTAATGGCAGATGTAATAGTTAAGATGAGGTCATACTGATATATGGTGGGTTCCCTAATTCAACATGACTAGTATCCTTACATGAAGATGGCCATGTAAAGACACAGACGTGGGAGATCAATATATGATGATGAAGGCAGAACTTGGAGTTACACAGATGCAAGCCAAGGAATGCCAGAGGTTTCTAGCAAACCACCAAAAGCTAGGAAGGGTCAAGGACCTCTGAATCCCCTACAGATGTCAGGAGGAGTGTGGCCTTGATGAAACCTTGATTCAGACTTTTAGCTCAGACTGTTATACAGAGTGCAGTAAGTCAGAAAAACAAATATTATATATTAACACATATACGTGGAATCTAGAAAAATGGTACAGATGAACCGGTTTGCAAAGCAGAGATAGACACAGATGTAGAGACACAGATGTAGAGAAATGTATGGCAACCAAGGGGGGAAAGCAGGTGGATGGTGGTGGGATGAACTGGGAGATTGGGATTGACATATATACACTAATATGTATAAAATAGATAACTAATAAGAACCTGCTGTATGAAAAAAATAAAATAAAATTCAAAACTAAAAAAGATGCTCAACATCACTAATTATTAGAGAAATGCAAATCAAAACTACAATGCGGTATCACCTCACACCAGTCAGAAAGGCCATCCTCAAAAAATCTACAAACAATAAATCCTGGAGAGGGTATGGAGAAAAGGGAATCCTCTTACACTGTTGGTGGGAATGTAAACTGGTACATACAGCGACTGTGGAGAACAGTATGGAGGTTCTTTAAAAAACTAAAAATAGAACTACCATATGACCCAGCAATCCCATTCCTATGCATATACTCAGAGAAAACCATAATTCTAAAAGATACATGCAGCCCAATGTTCATTGCAGCATTATTTACAATAGCCAGGACATGGAAGAACCTAAATATCCATCAACAGAGGAAGGGATAAAGATGTGGTACATATATACAATGGAATATTATTCAGCCATAATAAAGAACAAAATAATGCCATTTGCAGCAACATGGGTGGACCTAGAGATTGTCATACTGAGTGAAGTAAGTCAGACACAGAAAGGCAAATATCATATGATATCACTTATATGTGGAATCTAAAAAAGGGGTACAAATGAACTTACTTATAAAATAGAAGTAGAGTCACAAAAGTAGAAAACAAACATGGTTATCAGGTGATAAGGTGGCGGGAGGGATACACTGGGAAATTGGGATTGACATATACACACTACTATATATAAAATAGATAACTAATAAGAACCTACTGTATAGCACTGGGAACTTTACTCAATACTCTATAATGGCCTATATGGGAAAAGAATCTAAAGAAAAAGAGTAGATATTTGTATATGTATAACTGATTCACTTTGCTGTACACCTGAAACTAAAACAACATTGTAGGGACTTCCCTGGTGGTGCAGTGGTTAAGAATCCGCCTGCCAATGCAGGGGACACGGGTTCAAGCCCTGGTCTGAGAAGAACCCACCTGCCGTGGAGCAACTAATCCCATGAGCCACAACTACTGAGCCTGCACTCTAGAGCCTGTGAGCCACAACTACTCAGACCATGAGCCACAACAACTGAGACCGCAAGCCACAACTACTGAAGCCCACATGCCTAGCCCATGTTCCACAACAAGAGAAGCCACCACAGTGAGAAGCCCACGCACCACAATGAAGAGTAGCCCCCGCTCGCTGCAACTAGAGAAAGCCTGTGCACAGCAAAGACCCAATGCAGCCAAAAATAAATAAACTCATTAAAAAAAAACATTGTAAATCAACTATGCTCCAATAAAAATTAAAAATAAAAAAAGATAGTCTTGAGAGCTGCTCACCCTCCAAAAAAGTAATATACCTGGTCTTGTGTGTAATGTTGATGGATTGAAAATTTTATTCATTTTTTCCTGCTTCTTTTCTTCTTCTCTATTTTATCTCCTGGTTGTTTATGAATCCTAAGCAAAAGCCACACTCCTGAAAATGAAGTGAATGAAACGCTTTGAACCTTTCCTTCTCTGACATCAAAATTGACAGTCTGTGTCAAGTTTTGCTGGTTGATGGCATCCAATGTGATCAAATCATTCCTATTACGGGGTTCTTAAGTGATATTCAATAGGATATTGTACCCTTCCTACCTAACATATGCATTTCAATAGAAATCTTGAATGTATTTATTTAAAAACATTTCTCAAGGTATTTAAGTTTTAGCTGCAGTATCTTTTTTCTTTTTTAAATCCATAACAAAATTTTGTTTGGAACCTCAACACACAAAAAGTAAGCGAAGCTTGGTTGAAACTGGTATGGGAAGCCTGGAGTTTTACTTCTTAATTTTCTTCCTGAATTGTGTCTTCTCATCCCTTAAGGACTCATCAATGAATCCCAGAACCTTACAGAACAAAGTTAAAAATAAGTGTTGTAAAAGGAGGATTATTGTGGAGGTTTAGGCAATAAGGAGAAATTTAGTGAGAAAAGGTCCAATTCCAGGTCCAGTTGATCAGATTTCATCAGACAGATGCATGATTATCAGACTCAAGCATGAAAGATGAGAAAATGTGACCAAATGTTTTACTGAATATATGAAAGTATATCAAATTAAATAAGAGGAGTGAAAAGAAAAGGGTTTTTTTCATAATCAACTAGATGCCATATATATCTGTCATTTTCTCTAATGAGAGATGCTAGTTCAACAATGACTGTCCATGTGCCAAGAGGCAGAATTGGGAAAGGTTCTCCAGCAGTGCGTATGTTCCTGGCAGCAGCAACACAGCAATGTGCATGGCTGAAAACCTGATTCATTGTTTCAGCTGCTGGCAATGCTCTCCTTTGGAATGTGCTCAAGGTAAGCATTTTTTTTAAATGTAGACATGCTATTTTAAATCAAGGTCCTAGAGAATACCATAAAGAGCCATGAGTATTATGCATTTAGAATAAATAAATCTATTCTGCTTAATTATATTAGAAAAAATTCAGCCAGATAAGCTAATACTAATGATATCGCACATTTTTGTCTACAAATAAAGACATCATCCATGAAATACATAATCACCTTTTAATTTGCCCTAAGCAAGAAGGGAAGGAATGCAGGTAATTACAAAACAGCCTGATATTTTTTTTAAAAAATACTGTCTGTTTGCTTTTGTTTTTAGTATTATTTTTTACTGGAGAGGAAGGGCAAGCATTTATATCATCCTCTTTCTAAAACCATGAATTAAGTTTACATATAGTATGTTTGCTTTTAGACTGAAGTCATGCCTTACTTCACAGAGATCTGTTACTCCCTCACTGTCAACCTGGCTATGGTTCCTTTTTCTCACTCATTTACCTAGCTTATTTCTATAACCCTGTCTTGCCTTCCTTCTTCTTCTCCAATATTTTATTTTTCACTTTTATTTACTATTCTTTTATTAAGCAGGAGCTTAGGAAATCACGGAAAGCACTGCTAATGTGAGAAGAGCTGGGCAGGGACATGAGTGCACACATACAAACATCTGTAAAACATTTTCTAAGGCATATTAATTGAGTGAAACCAACTCTGTTTTAAGCAAGATAACTGGGTAGGAGGGGAAGTGGAAGAGGTGAGAATAGATAAATCCAATATATAATTAAAATATATCAAATATTCTATAAATTGGATTTTATTAAAATAATTCTATGGATGCCTACTAATGTTGCAAAAAATACATTTGTATTTGTTTAGATTTACAAAAGTCATGTAGATTTCTCTTTGTTATCAGTCTGATTTTTCTACTTCTTAGGTGAATTCTCCTTTTTTAAGAAAAGTAGAAAAATCCCACAAAGTCTCCCACTAGCTCCTAGCTCACTGCCCTCAAGATCGCAGGCGTTCCTGGCTTTCCACCTAGTAAATACATCATGCTCTCAGGACTCACTGCACCAAACTGAGGTATGAGAGGTAGTTGGGATAATAAACCACCCATATATTTCCTCACTTCCCCCAATTTTATTCTGCCCATTTCTCAGTGTACCCTTGAGCATCCCCCAAGGCAAATACTTATACTGATCTAGTGCCAAAGATTTTTGAGTGAGAACTGTTTGCTCCCAATCCAGTGGATTTTGACACCCACTCTTAGTTTTGAAGTGTCCTACGGCCCTCATTTTCCTCCTCTTCTCTGCTTCAGTCAATAAAATACCTTGGGAGCAAGGAGAACAAAGAAATATTTTGTTCTCTGACTGGCCTAGGAAGCATTTTTCATTCCTATAGAGATAAGGCTATTATTGCTCAGGACTCTGAGAGAAATCAAACTATGTATTTTTAAAAATTCAGGACATGGAGCCACAAGGACATGGGTCTTTCTCATACCGATTACCATAGCATAGTATTTTATGTATATATATACATATATATTTGCTAGTTATTAGATAATTGAGTTTCTAGAGTCCATATTCAATCATTCTAATATCTTCTTAAAATAACTCGTGACTTTACTTTCCAACAATAATGTACATAAGCCTCCTCCCTAGTTTGTCTCTCAAACTGAGGAATTCACAGATGATTTTGAGCACTCAGTTTTATTTGGGCCTGGATAATACAACCCCATGTTGTGATAGGTATAATTTGAACTCTTTTGTTCCTATATTTTCAACCAACAATGTATTAAACATTTAGGATCAAATTTTTATAAAATATTAACAGAAATTGTATGCCATTATTGTCATTGTCATTCATTAATTTTATAACATTTTCTAGTTTAAAAGCCTAAATAAAATGGAAATAGTATGTTTACATTTTTAAATCACAGCAAAACATTTGTAAATAGTATTAAACTCAATTCACCTGCTTGTCTTCACTTAAAATATAAACATGCTATAAAGGATTTATTTTTTTAAATTTAAAAATAACACATTCTCTGGAATATACAAAAAATGAATTGAGTTGAAATTGACTTTTTATCCTCTCTGAGAAATAACAATTGTAGAAAAGACCATCATCAAAATTAATTTGCAGTAATGTGTCTCTTTGATGTTATAAATGCATGGAATATATTAAAGAAAGCTAATTGAATTTTTAAAGACCACTTGCAAGGCTCAGATCAGGTATTTTTCATATCAAATAAACAGGGAGCATCTGAGCTAGAAAAGAAGTCAGGATGAGACATAGTGATAAAAATTTTACAGATTTAAAGAGCACATATTCTTTTAAAGAAAAAGATTTTGAAATAGAGTTAATTAGAATATATACAAATCCTATCAAAAGGAGTACAATAATAAAAATTTCAAAGTAAAAATATTCACTCCTAGAACTCTAGAAATAGAGCATGAAGGAATGAGTATATGCTACAGATCACTGTAATGTTATCCTTCAGAGTCTGTACCGGCAATTATGCTTTAATCTTCTTAAACTCCTCTAAGTGACTTCCTTTCTAGAATTATGGCAAACATGACAACTGCCTCCTTGAAAATAATCAAAAAGGCTGGATATTTTAAAAATAATAAAACTTCTTATTAAACCCTTAGAAATGAATCCTCTGGAGCTGTAAAGTAAAGAAGATGTGAGCTTGCTCTGTAGATGGCATTGGGCCAATTGGCCTCTGAAATTTGGTAACCTTGAAATTCAGGTTTGATGGATATGCAAGGGTGTGAGGAACAAGAAAACAAGTCTATGCTCAATACAAAGATAAGGACAAATAGGTGATCTCCTTCCCAAACTGGAACCTCAAAAGGCTATAGTCTCAATAGAAGATTGAACTACAGTGAAGGCCACTCTGAAGAAGGGGAAAGCCAGGAAACTGTGGAGAGAAATAACTTTACATACTATTTAACTTTGAAATGAGTGGTACAAATACAACCCCAATCTAAAGGAAAACAAGTAGGCTTGGAGACAAGGTGGCAGAGTAGAAGAACATGAGCTCACCTCTTCTTACGGAAACAACAAAATCACAACTGACTTCCTAACAATCATCAAAAAAACAATGTTGGAACCTACCAAAAAAAGATACCCTACATCCAAAGACAAAAAAGAAGCCACAATGAGATGGTAGGAGGGGCACAACTTCAATAAAGTCAAATCCCATAGAGGCCAGGTGGGTGACTCATAAAATGGAAAATAAATATACCACAGAAATTCTCCTACAGAAGAGAAAGTTTTGAGCCTCACATTAGGCTTCTCAGCCTGGGGGTCTGGCAATGGGAGGAGGAGCCCCCAGAGAATATGGCTTTGAAGGCCACTGGGGTTTGATACCAGGAATTCCACAGGACTGGGAGAAACAGAAATTCCACTCTTGGAGGGGACACACAAGGTCTCCTCATGCACACCAGGACCCAGGAAAAAAAGCAGTGACCTCATAAGAGCCTGGGCCAGACATACCTGCTAGTACTAGAGGGTCTCCCGCAGAGGTGGGGGGCAGCTGTGGCTCACTGCTGGGACAAAGACACTGGCAGTGGTAGTTCTAAAGAGTACTCATTGGCATGAGCCCCCCCAGAGGCTGCCATTTTCTCACCAAGACCTGGCCCCACCCAACAGTCTGTAGGCTCAAGTGCTGGGACACCTCAGGCCAAACAACCAACAGGGCAGGAACACAGCAGAAAGGATGCTTAAAGTCTTACTGAGGAAACAGCTGACTATTAAACATGCCCCTAAAAAACTAATCCAAAACAATTAAGAAAATGGCAATAGGAGCATACATATTGATAATTACCTTAAATGTAAATTGATTAAATGCTCTAACCTAAAGACATACAGTGCCTGAATGGATACAAAGATAAGACCCATATATATGTTTCAGATCAAGAGATACACTTCAGGGCTTCCCGGGTGATGCAGTGGTTGAGAGTCCGCCTGCCGATGCAGGGGACACGGGTTTGTGCCCCGGTCGGGGAGGATTCCACATGCTGTGGAGCGGCTGGGCCCGTGAGCCATGGCCACTGAGCCTGTGCGTCCGGAGCCTGTGCTCCACAATGTGGGAGGCCACAACAGTGAGAGGCCCGCCTACCGCAAAAAAAAAAAAAAAAAAAAGAAAGAGATACACTTCAGATCTAGGGATACATATAGACTGGAAGTGAAGGGATGGAAAAAGGTATTCCATGCAAATGAAGATCAAAAGGAAGCTAGGGTAGCAATACTCATATCAGACAAAACAGACTTTAAAATAAAGGCTGCTAGAAGAAACAAAGGATACTACATAATGATCAAGAGATCAATCCAAGAAGAAGATATAATGATTGTAAATATATGCACCTAACATTGGAGCACCTCAATATATAAGGCAAATACTAACAGCCATAAAAGGAGAAATTGACAGTAACACAATAATAGTGGGGGACTTTAACACCCCACTTACATCAATAGACAGATCATCCAGACAGAAAATCAATAAGGAAACACAGGCCTTAAATGACACATTAGACCATATGAACTTAATTGATATTTATAGAGCATTTCATCTAAAAGTAGCAGAATAAACATTCTTCTCAAGTGCACATGGAACATTTTCCAGGACTGATCACGTGCCGGGCCACAAAGCGAGACTTGGTAAACTTAAGAAAATTGAAATCAAATCAAACATCTTTTGCAATCACAACGCAATGAGATTAGAAATCAACTACAAGAAAAAAACTTTAAAGAAACACAAGCACAAGGATGTTAAACAATATGCTACTAAATAAGTAATGGATTACTGAAGTAATCGAAGAGAAAATTAAAAAATACCTAGAGACAAATGACAACTAAAGCACGGTGATCCAAAACCTAAGGGACACAGCAAAAGCAGTTCTAAAAGGGAAGTGTGTAGCAATACAATCTTACCTCAGGAAATAAGAAAAATCTCAAATAAACAATCTAACCTTATATCTAAAGCAACTAGAGAGAGAACAAACAAAACCCAAAGTTAGTAGAGGGAAAGAAATCATAAAGATCACAGCAGAAATAAATGTAATAGAGACAAAGAAAATAATAGGACAGATCAATTAAACTAAAAGCTGATTCTTTGAACAGATAAACAAAATTTATAAAGCTTTAACCAGACTCATCAAGAAAAAGAGGGAGAAGGCTCAAATCAAAAAAATTAGAAATGAAAAAGGAGAAGTTACAACAAACCGCACAGAAATACAAAGGCTCATGAGAGACTACTATAAGTAACTACATGCCAATAAAATGGACAACCTAGAAGAAATAGACAAATTCTTAAAAAGATACAATCTCCCAAGACTGAACCATGAAAAAATAGAAAATATGAACAGAACAATCAAAGTACTGAAGCTGACACTGTGGTTTAAAAACTCCCAACACACAAAAGCCTAGGACCAGATGGTTTCATAGGTGAATTCTATCAAATATTTAGAGAAGAGTTAACATCTATCCTTCTCAAACTCTTCCAAATAACTGCAAAGAAAGGAACACTCCCAAACTTATCCTATGAGGCCACCATCACCCTGATACCAAAACCAGACAAAGATACCCAAAAAAAGAAAATTACAGGCCAATATCACTGATGAACATAGATACAAAAATCCTCAACAAAATACTAGCAAACTGAATCCAACAAAAAATTAAAAGGATCATACACCATGATCAAGTGGTATTAATCCCAGGGTTGCAAGGATTTTTCAATATCCACAAATTAATCAGTGTGATACACCACATCAAAAAACTGAAGATTAAAGACCTAAATGTAAGATGGGATACTATAAAACTCTTAGAGGAAAACATAGGCAGAACACTGTTTGACATAAGTCACAGCAAGATCTTTTTTGACCTGTCTCCTAGAGTAATGGAAATAAAAACAAAAGTAAAAATATGGGACCTAATTAAACTCAAAACCTTTTTCAAGGCAAAGGAAACCATCAACAAAATGAAAGACAACCCACGGAATGGGGGAAAATATTTGCAAATCATGCGACCAATAAGGGATTAATCTCCAAAATTTACAAACAACTCATGTGGCTCAACATCAAAAAAAACACAACACAACCAGAAAATGGGCAGAACTAAAGAGACGTTTCTCCAAAGAAGACATACAGATGGCCAAGAGGCAGATGAAAAGATGCTCAACATCGCTAATTATTAGAGAAATTCAAATCAAAACTGCAATGAGAAATCATCTCACACAAGTCGGAATGGCCATCATCAAAAAGTCTGCAGACAATAAATGCTGTAGAGGGTGTGGAGAAAAGGGAACCTTCCGACACTGTTGGTGGGAATGTAAATTGTTATAGCCACTATGGAGAACAGTATGTAGGTTGCTTAAAAAACTAAAAATAATGCTACCATATGATCCAGCAATCCCACTCTTAGGCATATATCTGGAGAAAAACATGGTTTAAAAGGACACATGTACCCCACTGTTCTTTCACTGCAGCACTGTTTATAATAGTTAAGACATGGAAGCAATAAAATGTTCAACAACAGATGAATGGATAAAGATGTGGCATATATACAATGGAATATTACTCAGCCATTACAAAGAATGAAATAATGCCATTTGCAGCAACATGGATGGATCTGGAGATTATCATACTAAGTGAAGTAAGTCAGATAGAGAAAGACAAATATCATAAGATAATACTTATATGCAGAATATAAAAAAAATGATACAAATGAACTTATTTACAAGACAGAAACAAACTCACAGACTTAGAGGACAAATTTATGGTTACCAGGGGTGAAGGGTGGGGGCAAGGGATAGATTGGGAGTTTGGAAATGACATGTACCCACTGCCATATATAAAACAGATAACCCACAGGAACTAATGTATAGCACAGGGAACTTTGCTCAATACTCTTTAATAACCTATGTGGGAAAAGAATTTGAAAAAGAATAGATACACATATATGTATAACTGAATGACTTTGTTGTACACCTGAAACTAACACAACATTGTTAATCAACTATACTCTAATATAAAATAAAATATTTTTTAAATCCAAATAAACTGAAGGAAAACCTGATAAGGGCAATAAATGCAAATTAGTTTATGAACAGAGTCCATTGAATTGATTTTCAAAGAATCTCTACCTTCCAAATAATGAAAACTATTAATTAATGGCATAGTTTTCATGAAAATGGTGAAAACTGAAGAAAGGGCAAAAAAAATGAGTCATACTTTAGAGGATATCTTATAAGATGTATTATATACCAGCTGGAGGTAGATAACTTATGTATTTTTTATTTCTCGGTTTCTCATTTAGGAAACAGAAATTCAGAATTAGAAAGACTCACTCTTTCCTTGTTATAAGTGAACTGTTTCAGTAGAAAATTTGTCTGTTAATTTGCCAAACAAGAATGTAGGGTTTAAACCTCATTTGCTTTAAGAATCAAGTGATGGATCATTCGCATTGTATCACCTAAAAATTAACTTAATCACTGTAATGATTATTAGCACTGTGCTACTACTGGGAAAAAAATCAGTATTAGTATCAAATAATCACTTTGAGAATTCTAGGATTATCTGTGTAGAGCATTTTTTGACATTAATCATCTTTTGTATTAAGGGTACAAAAAGGATCTGAGTTTTTATCAGGGTTGATTCAAACTTCTTTTCAGCGTGCAATTTGAGCTAAAAGTAATGACCACAATTGTAAATCAACTATACTCCAAAAACTTTATTAAAGAAAAAGGAAAGCAACTAGAAAAACACCCACAAAAATGCTAAACAAATAGAAATTCCCAAATTGATGATAGGAATAAATCCATACATACTAGAAATCACAATAAATAGAAAGAGATAAAAACAACCATTAGAGATGAAAATTGTCAAAAAGGATTTAAAAGAGTGCTATATCCTGTTTACAAAAGTGATACCTAACTCATAGGGGAAAAATATATAAGAGACAGACATGAATGGAAAAATACATAAAATAGAACTAACTAAATGAAGACTGGTGTAGCCATGTTAATATCAGGCAAAATGGATTTTATGGTTAAAACTTATACGGAATTAACAGTATAAATACATAATGATAAAAGCTTCAGGTCACTATGAGATATAAATGGAAATAAACTTTCTGTAGCCTAAGGAAAATTTAACAAGAAACTAAGGCAAAAAACTGAGAAATTTACCATCATGTTAACACATTTGATTTAATGGAGATATTTATATCTATATCTATCTGATTATACTTATGTATATACACACACATATATATTATACATGTATGTTTACAAATATACATAAAATTATGAGATATATAGGCTGATATACACATATAATATATAACTGTATGTATTATATATATGATATTATGTATATGGTTATAAAATATCTCATTAAATTTTTAAAAGATTTGTTATATACAAATATCTTTCGATTAGAGTGCAATTAGGTTAAAGTGAATAACAAAAAGAAAAGAAAAAGCATTCACTTAGGGGAAAAATACCCTTAGATAACTTGTGGGTCAAAGAAGAAATAATAATCAAGATTAGAAGAACATTTAGGAGATAGCCACATCCACCAGAGGGTAGACAGCAGAAGCAAGAAGAACTACAATCCTGCAGCCTGTGGAACAAAAACCACATTCACAGAAAGATAGACAAGATGAAACGGCAGAGGGCTATGTACCAGATGAAGGAACAAGATAAAACCCCAGAAAATCAACTAAATGAAGTACAGATAGGCAACCTTCCAGAAAAAGAAGATGATCCAGGACCTCGGAAAAAGAGTGCAGACAAAGATTGAGAAGATGCACGAAATGTTTAACAAAGACCTACAAGAATTAAAGAACAAGCAAAGAGAGATGAACAATACAATAACTGAAATGAAAACTACACTACAAGGAATCAATAGCAGAATAACTGAGGCAGAAGAATGGATAAGTGACCTGGAAGACAGAATGGTGGAATTCACTGCTGTGGTACAGAATAAAGAAAAAAAAGAATCAAAAAGAAATGGGGAGAGCCTAAGAGACTTCTGGGACAACATTAAACACAACAACATTCTCATTATAGGGTTCCCAGAAGGAGAAGAGAGAGAAAGGACGAGGGTAAATATTTGAAGAGATAATAGTCAAAAACTTCCCTAAAATGGGAAGGGAAATAGCCACCCAAGCCCAGGAAGTGCAGAGAGTCCCATACAAGATAAAAAAAAGGATAAACACAGTAATCAAATTGGTAAAAATTAAAGAAAAGAAATATTATTGAAAGCAGCAAGCGAAAAATGACAAATAAAATGCAAGGGAACTCCCATAATGTTAACAGCTGATTTCTCAGCAGAAATTCTACAAGCCAGAAGGGAGTGGCATGATATATGTAAAGTGAAGAAAACAAAGAACCTACAACCAAGATTACTCTACCTGGCAAGGATCTCATTCAGATTCAATGGAGAAATCAAAATCTTTACAGACAAGCAAAAGCTAAGAGAACTCAGCACCACTAAACCAGCTCTACAATAAATGCTAAAGGAACTTCTCTAAGTGGGAAACACAAGAGAAGAAAAGGACCTACAAAAACAAACCCAAAACAATTAAGAAAATGGTCACAGAAACATACATATTAATAATTACCTTAAACATGAATGGATAAAATGCTCCAACCAAAAGACACAGGCTTGGTGAATGGATACAGAAACAAGACCCATATATATGCTGTCTAAAAGAGACCTACTTCAGACTTAGGGACACATACAGACTGAAAATGAGGGGACGGAAAAAGATAATCCATGCAAATGGAAATCAAAAGAAAGCTGGAGTAGCAATACTCATATCAGATAAAATAAACTTTAAAATAAAGAATGTTACAAGAGACAAGGAAGGACACTACATAATGATCAAGGGATCAATCCAAGAAGAAGATATGACAATCATAAATATATGCACACCCAACACAGGAGCACCTCAATACACAAGCAACTGCTAACAGCTATAAAAGAGAAAATTGACAATAACACAAAAAGAGTGGGTGACTTTCAAATCTCACTTACACCAATGGACTGATCATCCAAACAGAAAATTATAAAGGAAACACAAGCTTTAAATGACACAATAGACCAGATAAATTTAATTGATATTTATAGGACATTCCCAAAAGAGCACATTACACTTTCCTATCAAGTGCGCCTGGAAGATTCTCCAGGATAGATCACGTCTCGGGTCACAAATAAAGCCTCAGTAAATTTAAGAAAACTGAAATCATATCAATCATCTTTTCTGACCACAACACTATCAGATTAGAAATGAAGTACAGGGGAAAAAACGTAAAAAACACAAACACATGGAGGCTAAACAACACGTTACTAAATAACCAAGAGATCACTGAAGAAATCAAAGAGAAAATCAAAAAATACTAGACACAAATGACAATGAAAACACGATGAACCAAAACCTATGGGATGCAGAAAAAGCAGTTCTAAAAGGGAAGTTTAGAGCTATACAAGCCTACCTCAAGAAACAAGAAAAATCACAAATAAACAATCTAACATTACACCTAAAGGACACGGAGAAAGAAGAACAAACAAACCCAAAATTAGCAGAAGGAAAGAAATCATAAATATCAGAGCAGAAATAAATGAAATAGAAACAAAGAAAACAATAGCAAAGATCAATAAAACTAAAAGCTGCTTCTTTGAGAAGATAAACAAAATTGATAAACCATTAGCCAGACTCGTCAAGAAAAAGAGTGAGAGGACGCAAATCAATAAAATTAGAAATGAAAAAAGAGAAGTTACAACAGACACTGCAGAAATACAAAGCATCCTAAGAGACTGCTACAAGCCAATAAAAAGGACAACAAATGGACAAACAACTATGGACAAACAATGGACAAACAACAACAACAAAACTATGGACAACCAATGGACAAACAACTATGGACAAACAACTATTGGACAAACAACTATGCCAATAAAAAGGACAACCTGGAAGAAATGGACAAATTCTTAGAAAGGTATAAACTTCCAAGACTTAACCAGGAAGAAATAGAAAATATGAACAGACCAACCACAAGTAATGAAATTAAAACTGTGATTAAAAATCTTCCAACAAACAGAAGTCCAGGACCACATGGCTTCACAGGTGAATTCTATCAAATATTTAGAGAACAGCTGACACCCATCCTTTGAAACTCTTCCAAAAAATAGTGGAGGAAGGAACACTCCCAAACTCATTCTATGAGGCCACCATAACCCTGATACCAAGACCAGACAAAGATACTTACTACAAAAAAAGAACACTAGTGACCAGTATCACTGATGAATACAGATGTAAAAATCCTCAACAAATTAGTAGCAAACAGAATACAACAACACATTGAAAGAATCATACACTACAATCAAGTGGGATTTATCCCAATGAGGCAGGGGTCTTCAAGATATGCAAATTAATCAATGTGATACACCATATTAACAAATTGAAGAATAAAAACCATATGATCATCTCAATAGATGCAGAAAAAGCTTTTGACAAAATTCAACACCCATTTATCATAAAAAACTCTCCAGAAAGTGGGCATAGAGGGAACCTACCTCAGCATAATAAAGGAAATATATGACAAACCCACAGCAAACATCATTCTCAATGGTAAAAAACTGAAAGCATTTCCTCTAACATCAGGAACAAGACAAGGATGTCCACTCTCACCACTATTATTCAACATACTTTTGGAAGTTCCTGCCATGGCAATCAGAGAATTAAAAGAAATAAAAGGAATACAGATTGGAAAAGAAGAAGTAAAAGTGTCATTGTTTGCAGATGACATGATACTATACATAGAGAATCCTAAAGATGCCACCAGAAAACTACTAGAGCTGATCAATGAATTTGGTAAAGTTGCAGGATACAAAATTAATGCACAGAAATCTCTTGCATTCCTTTACACTAATGATGAAAAATCTGAAAGCTAAATTAAGGAAACAGTCCCATTTACCAATGCACAAAAAGGAATAAAATACCTAGGAATAAACTTACCTAGGGAGACAAAAGACCTGTATGCAGAAAAATATGACACTAATGAAAGAAATCAAAGTTGATACCAACAGAAGGAGAGATATACCATGTTCTTGGATTGGAAGAATCAATATTGTGAAAATGACTATACTACCCAAAGCAATCTACAGATTCAATGCAGTCCCTATCAAATTACCAATGGCATTTTTCACAGAACTATAACAAAAAATCTTAAAATTTGTATGGAGACACAACAGCCCCTGAATAGCCAAAGCAGTCTTGAGGGAAAAAAACGGAGCTGGAGGAATCAGAGTCCCTGACTTCAGACTATACTACAAAGCTACAGTAATCAAGACAATATGGTACTGGCACAAATATAGAAACACATATCAATAGAACAAGACAGAAAGCCCAGAGATAAACCCACTCACCTATGGTCAACTAATCTATGACAAAGGAGGCAAGGATATACAATGGAGAAAAGACAGTCTCTTCAATAAGTGGTGGTCGGAAAAATGGACAGCTACATGTAAAAGAATGAAATTAGAACACTCTCTAACGCCATACACAAAAATAAACTCAAAAATGGTTTTGAGACCTAAATGTAAGACCGAACACTATAAAACTCTTAGAGGAAAACATAGGAAGAACATTCTTTGACATAAACTCAACAAGATCTTTTTTGATCCACCTCCTAGAAATAAAAACAAAAATAAACAAATGGTACCTAATACAACTTCAAAGGTTTTGCACAACAAAGGAAATCATAAACAAGACGAAAAGACAACCCTCAGAATGGGAGAAAATATTTGCAAATAAATCAATGGACAAAGGATTATTCTCCAAATTATATAAACAGCTCATGCAGCTCAATATTAAAGAAACAAACAACCCAATCCAAAATGGGCAGAAGACCTAAATAGACATTTCTCCGAAGAAGACATACAGATGACCAAGAAGCACATCAAAACATCACTAATTACTAATCACCAATTATCAGAGAAATGCAAATCAAAACTACAATGAGGTATTACCTCACACCAGTTAGAATGGGCATCATCAGAAAATCTAGAAACAACAAATGCTGGAGAGGGTGTGGAAAAAAGGGAACCCTCTTGCACTGTTGGTGGGAATGTAAATTGATACAGTCACCATGGAGAACAGTATGGAGGTTCCTTAAAAAAGTAAAAATAAAATTAGCATATGATCCAGCAATCCCACTACTGGGCCTATACACAGAGAAAACTATAATTCAAAAAGACACATGCACCCCAGTGTTCATTGCAGCACTATTTATAATAGCTAGATCATGGAAGCAACCTAAATGCCCATCGACAAATGAATGAATAAAGAAGACGTGGTACATAT
This sequence comes from Stenella coeruleoalba, assembly GCF_951394435.1. NCBI lineage: Eukaryota > Metazoa > Chordata > Mammalia > Artiodactyla > Delphinidae > Stenella > Stenella coeruleoalba. The sequence continues at coordinate 54,317,839 of NC_137150.1, forward strand.
ATACAATGGACTATTACTCAGCCATAAAAAGGAACGAAATTGGGTCATTCGTTGAGATGTGGATGGATCTGAAGACTGTCATACAGAGTGAAGTAAGTCAGAAAGAGAAAAACAAATATCGTATATTAACGCATGTATGTGGAACCTAGAAAAATGGTACAGATGAACTGGTTTGCAGGGCAGAAATTGAGACACAGATGTAGAGAACAAACATATGGACACCAAGGGGGGAAAGCGGTGGGGTGGTGGTGGTGGTGGTGGTGGTGGTGGTGGTGGGATGAATTGGGCAATTGGGATTGACACGTATACACTGATGTGTATTAAATTGATGACTAATAAGAACCTGCTTTATAAAAAAATAAATTAAATTAAATTAAAAAAAAAAAGTGGCCTTCCCTGGTGGCACAGTGGTTGAGAGTCCGCCTGCCGATGCAGGGGACATGGGTTCGTGCCCCGGTCTGGGAAGATCCCACATGCCGTGGAGCGGCTAGGCCCGTAAGCCATGACCACTGAGCCTGCGCGTCCGGAGCCTGTGCTCCGCAACAGGAGAGGCCACAACAGTGAAAGGCCCACGTACTGCAATAGAAAAAAAAAAAGTAAAAAACCTTTAGAATTGGACCTTAAAGAAATTGTTATACTGAAAAGTAGCTGATTTGTGCCTTCAGCTGTTGTTTTTTCTAGCTTCATTTCATACAACAGTCAATTCTTCCAGACTGCAGTGCTGTCAGAGTATTCTCCCAACCCCCAAATCCCTACATGTCCTCTGTTTTCTCTACCATTGTCTCAAACACACTTCAAGTAGCCATGAAAAAAGTGTATACATAAACACACATACACACACACACACACACACACAACCCAACCCACAGGATACACTCTAGTAGAGAGATATGTTATACTGTACATATATATTATGTATAATATTATGTATGTATTATACATTACAGATTCTATTCAATATATTATACATCATGTATTATGTTATATGATCATATATATTATAAATTGCATAACACATTACACATAACATTATACATTGTGTACATGTGTATATATGCAGTGTATGTGTATATTACATTACATATTCTGTATTTTACATCATGCATATACATCATGTATCATGTTTTTTTTCTTGAGAATTTTCAGGTAAACATTTTAATAATAAGAACAATTATGTCACATTAATAAATAAGGTATATATGTAATTCCTTAGAACTGTCTACTCACCTCAATTTTTACAATAGTAATTATGCTTTCAGTGGTTATCCACAATCACAGTTATCACTATCTCTTTCACTCCCTTTCTACCTTCCATAAAAGACATGACATTGTTTACAAAAAGTAAGTGTAATACTAAAGGATAAACCAAATAAATAGGGGATCTGAGTAACGGATGGAACATAGGTAAGCCAAAGGCAAACAATGTGTGAAAATGTTCTCACAATGCTTAACACTAGAGGGCTAGAGTTTGATCACAAATTCATGTCTTTGCTTACATGTTGCAAAAGCAAACCGGAATGAAACCAGTGTTCATGAGATAGAAACAAACCTATTCTGGGAAAGCACAGGTTTTCCCTGATTTTGAGAATAGAGAAAAATGTCTAAAAACGTTATTACAATATGCTCAAATCATATTAAATTTTATTCACAGCTCAGTCTAATGTGACGGCTAAGCAACTGCTTTTGTGATTTTTCTGAAGAAGATAGGCTATAAGAATGACTCTCATAGAATCATGGGTATTTCTAAGAATGAAATCCCAGAGTGCCTAAGGCTGTGATACAAGAAGAGAACATGATCCACCTCCTACCAAGTGCTCTGCAGGTCACTGGTCCACACAGTGTGATGGTTGATCAAATTCAGAAGGACAATATTATTTATACAGAGATCTAAAAATTCTAAATTTAGATAAATGTTTCGCTTTACTAATATTTAGGATAAGGATATTCAGTGACACCCTCACATTAATCATATTGTATGTGGCCACATGTGAAGATATTGTGAGGGAAGAGTGTATGGTCCTTTACATAGAACCTGTGGTAGTGTACTCATACCTTAGCCACTTTAAGCAAATAGTGAAATGGCACATCTTTACATGGGTGATGACTGTTTACATAGATTTATAGGTTATATTATATATGTTTAAATAAAACCAGTTAACTATTTCTCACTGCATTTTATACTGCACTCATTCTAAACATTAGGGGAAAATATTATATAACATAACCCAACACATAACTTTCAAAAATGGTTATAGAAGTAACTTGATAAGCTGGGGAAAAATAGTAAAAAAGTGAATATAATGATTGCATATTTAAATAGTGAAGCACCCTGATATCATACAATGTGTGCTATTATTCATCAAACGTAATGAGTGAAGCCTGTGCCAGATTGCTGGACAATTGCTCTAAGGTGCCAGTAAGCACCTTCCTCATGGAGCTCTTGCCCCAAATGACTCATTCTATGATACTTTGGATCCCTGAAAAGAAAGCCTTCTGTGTTCATGGTCCCCTTCTATTTTCAATTTGGCTCACTATTCCACATTTCCTTCTACCTCACTCTCATTTCTCTGAAGTGAGGTTCTGCCTTGGATGACAACATTTGCTAGATGCAAGTGTCAAACTACTGGCATCTCTACATGTTGACACTGCCATAATTTGAACCAACAGCATCACTTACCACTAAAACACCATAAAACTAATGGTGAAAGATTTATACCTCATGAAGACAGACTTAGCATGACAACCGGAATTCTGAGGTGAACCTTCTAGCAGGTTGGTAGGAATTCCATACAATCTCGTGGACTAAAATAATTTAGGACTTTCCATAATAAATTGTTATGATAGGTTGTAATTATTTTTGACAGCTTCCATAGTAAATTTAATTAATTATCTAATATATCATTGTAAAAAATATTTTTTCCAATAAAAAGGAACTGTTTTTGGTTGACTGATCTGTACACAAAACTATAGCTCCCTTACACTTTTTTTTGAATTTTATTTATTTTTTTATACAGCAGGGTCTTATTAGTCATCAATTTTATACACATCAGTGTATACATGTCAATCCCAATCGCCCAATTCATCACACCACCACCTCCACCCCCGCTGCTTTCCCCCCTTGGTGTCCATATGTTGGTTCTCTATATCTGTGACTCAATTTCTGCCCTGCAAACTGGTTCATCTGTACCATTTTTCTAGGTTCCACATAGATGTCTTAATATATGATATTTGTTTTTCTCTTTCTGACTTACTTCACTCCATATGAGTCTCTAGATCCATGCACATCTCTACAAATGGCCCAATTTCGTTCCTTTTTATGGCTAAGTAATAGTCCATTGTATATATGTACCACCTCTTCTTTATGCATTCATCTGTCGATGGGCATGTAGGTTGCTTCCATGACCTGGCTATTGTAAATAGTGCTGCAGTGAACATTGGGATGCATGTGTCTTTTTGAATTACGGTTTTCTCTGTGTATAGGCCCAGTAGTGGGATTGCTGGATCATATGCTAATTTTACTTTTAGTTTTTTTAAGGAACCTCCATACTGTTTTCTGTAGTGGCTGTATCAGTTCACATTCCCACCAACAGGGCAAGAGGGTTCCCTTTTCTCCACACCCTCTCTAGCATTTGTTGTTTGTAGATTTTCTGATGATGCCCGTTCTAACTGGTGTGAGGTGATACCTCATTGTAGTTTTGATTTGCATTTCTCTAATAATTAGTGATGTTGAGCAGCTTTTCATGTGCTTCTTGGCCATCTATCTGTATGTCTTCTTTGGAGAAATGTCTATTTAGGTCTTCTGCTCATTTTGGATTGGGTTGTTTGTTTTTTTAATATTGAGCTACATGAGCTGTTTATATATGTTGGAGACTAATCCTTTGCCTGTTGATTCATTTGCAAATATTTTCTCCCACTCTGAGGGTTGTCTTTTTGCCTTGTTTATGATTTCCTTTGATGCGCAAAAGCTTTGAAGTTTCACTAGGTCCCATTTGTTTATTTTTGTTTTTATTTCCATTACTCTAGGAGGTGGATCAAAAAAGATCTTGCTGTGATTTATGTCAAAGTGTCCTTCCTATGTTTTCCTCTAAGAGTTTTATAGTGTCTGGTCTTACATGTAGATCTTGAATCCATTTTGAGTTTATTTATGTGTATGGTGTTAGGGAGTGTTCTAATTTCATTCCTTTACATGAAGCAGTCCAGTTTTCCCAGCACCACTTATTGAAGAGACTGTCTTTTCTCCATTGTACATCCTTGTCTCCTTTGTCATAGATTAGTTGACCATAGGTGTGTGAGTTTATCTCTGGGTTTTCTGTCTTGTTCTATTGATCTGTGTGTGTGTGTGTGTGTGTGTGTGTGTGTGTGTGTGTGTGTTTGATGGCTCTGCAATTCTTTCCTCTTCCCAGTTTTGTATAGTCAAAATTGCAGTTTTTTTTTAAGTGTTCTAACTCATTAACCTCATACCCTTTAGGAATCTTATCCTTGAAGTCATAGAAAAAAAAATTTGTTAAATGCCTGTGTTAGTCTAGAGCACATGGCTAACTTTTTCCAGAGGATCACTGGAAGCAGTATGCTATACTTAAATGCAGCAAGTTCACTTAATCTTTATTACATTATCAAGTACCTCTTCTAGGGTAGTTAATTGCATCTTTCAGTTGGTTTCAGCAACCAACAATCTTGGTTGCAAACATGTTAGCCTATGCCAGAGAGGAAGATATTGGTGGAATCAGTTTGCCTGGTTGAACACCCTGTTTTCAAAGCTGCTCTTTTAGACATCCATAAAATTACTTTCCCCCTTCCCCCACCCATTCTCATTTATATATTGATGCTATTTCGATTTCAGTTAAAGAAAGTGCTTTGCTCATAAAATCTCTTATGTGTTGGACAATTGTTATATTATATTGTGGGGAATGGATAAAGCTTAACTAAATATTCTATGTTTGGCATGATTTTGTTTTCATTTAAATAAAAGAGGATAAATCCAATAAAGTTGTTCTTCTTCCCAAGTTCAGGACCTCTTAGGGCTGAAGTTTACTTACACATCACTTTATTAGGTAGTATTTTTTTTTTGTGCTACCTGTATATTAGATATCAGAAAATGCCAGAAATACTTAGGATTCACACTAATTAATTAAATCATAAAAATAACAGAGAAATAACTACCTTAGTTGTAGTGATGAAGGGAGAAGTGGTAATCAAGGTATATTAATTAGATGAATGATAATTCTCTTATGGAAAAGAATGAATTTTCATTTCTAGCAAATAAAGAGGATATGCCTACTGAGAACACAAATAAGAAAAATCATATATCCAAAATTGAATGTGAAGAATATCTGTGCTTATCAGATAATGAACTAGATCTTGGTGATGAGAATAATGCTAACTCTATTGCTGATGCAAAGAAACAAAAGTAGAGTTGAAAGTAGGCCTATCAAATGGCTTCCCTGTGAAAGGAGCAATCTATAAATTCTTAAGGAGAAAAGCAGGAAAATCTAAGGATGAAGTAAATGAATTGAACCTATAACAATGTCCTGAGAAAAAGACTAATATTTTGAAAAGTCTTATTACTATTGGCATCAGATATGGAACTGGTATGATTGAGGAATTTCTTTGCAATTTTAGTTCAAATCTGTAATACTAATCTCAAATATATAGTAATAAATCATAAGAGCTTCAAAAAAGCTTGTTAAATGAACCAATTGCTAATATTTTATTCCTTAATACATCTACTAATCTCTTTGAAAAATTTATTGGCTATATGTCTAATTTACCTAAACCAATAATTCTTAAATCTAAGAAAGTATTCTAAGTTAACAGACTTTTTAAAGTGAACATATCCTATTTAAAAGGAAAATACAAATTCAAAAAAGGAATGTATGCACAAATAATATCAATCAAATGTCAAGTGTGTTCAGATATAGAAAAGAGACACTAATTTTCCTTTTCTCCTTGAGGAAAATAGGGGAAATTATTTCTCTTCATATGCCCTGAAATCATATGTTGTTATTGTTTGACTTCTTGTTTATGAAAAATAGCCAGTGAGATTTCAGTCATTTTTATGGCTGAGTAGTATCTCAGTATAGATATGTACCACCTCTTCTTTATCCATTTATCCATTGATGGACACTTAGGTTGTTTCTATACCTTGGCTATTGTACAAAATGCTGTAATGAGCATATGAGTGTATATGTCATTTCAAATTACTGTTTTAATTTTCTTTGAATAAATGCTTAGAAGTAGAATTGCTGGATCATATGATAGTTCTATTTTTACTTTTTTGATTAACATCCATACTGTTTTCTGTAGTGGCTGCACCAATTTACATTCCCACCAGCAGTGCATGACGGTTCCCTTTTCTCCACATCCTTGCCAACACTTCCTATTTCTTGTCTCTTTTATAATAGCCATTCTAACAGGTATTGAAGTGATTTCTTATTATTATGGTTTTGGTTTTCAAATTTTGCCATTTGTGACAACATAAATGGACCTCGAGGGTATCATGCTAAGAGAAAGACAAATACTATATGATTTCACTTATTTGTGGAATTTAAAAACCAAACCAAAATAAATGAATAAAACAGGATAAACTCACAGATGAAAAGAACAAATTGATGGTTGCCAGAGAGGAGGGGGGCTGGTGAGTGGGCAAAATGGGTGAAGGGGGTCAAGAGGTATAAACTTCCAGTTACAGAATAAGTCAAGGAGATGTTATGTATAGCATGGTGATTATAGTCAATAATATTTTATTGCCTATTGGAAATTTCCTAAAGCAGTAAATCTTAAAAGTTCTCATCACAATAAAAAAATTTGTAACTTTATATGGTGACAGATGATATCTAGACTTATTGTGGTGATCATTTCTCAGTGTATACAAATATTGAAAGTTGTATGCCTAAAACTAATATAAATGTCAATTATATCTCAATAAAAAATAGCTAGTGAGAATATAAATCAAACATTTTCCTAAATTTTAAGAAGGCGGGCATTAAAAAGTCCAGCAGAATGGTAGCTAAGATTTCAAGGTTGATGTTGTATTCAAAATATTGAAGAGTATGGGAAGATCAAAACTAGTTCTACAAGGCCCAATTTTGATTAGTTCTGGAACAGCTTTCAGTCCCAGTTCAACTATTAGCCTATGTTTAGTCTTGAGCAAGAGCTGAAAGACCATTGTCTAAGCTTTTGAGAAGCGATGGGTATTTGGTGTGACATTCAGGGAGTATGGCCCATCCAGTTGGCCTGCTCACTTACTCAAACTGATGTCCAAAGTCAATGCATAAATATTCCCATTGAATCAGAGCTCCAGGTCAGACCTCTCATTTAAGGAAGAGATAGTATTGGGGCAAACAAATAAACAAACTTACCCACACAGTGGGAGAGAAAATTCACTGCAGCTATCAATATTAATCAACTTAGGGCTTTATTTTTTAAAAATAGATGGGCAAAGATTTGCTATTTGAGGAAAGCCCAAAGAACAAATGAGGATGACTGTCATGACCAAAAGAACCACCACAGGAAACAGTGAAGAAAATAAAATATTTAAATTAATATTGTCAGTATGATAATTCTTTTAGAAATCAAAATATTGATGAATTGAAAAGTCAAAAATAGGGCTTCCCTGGTGGGTGCAGTGGTTGAGAATCCACCCACCAATGCAGGGGTCATGGGTTTGATCCCTGGTCCAGGAAGATCCCACGTGCTGCAGAGCAACTAAGCCCATGAGCCACAACTACTGAGCCTGTGCTCTAGAGCCCACAAACCACAACTACTGAGCCCATGTGCCACAACTACTGAAGCCCGCGTGCCTAGAGCCTGTGCTCCGTATCAAGAGAAGCCCCTGCAATCAGAAGCCTGCACACAGAAACAAAGAGTAGCCCCCGCTCACCGCAACTAGAGAAAATCTGCATGCAATAACAAAGACCCAATGCAGCCAAAAATAAATAAATAAATAAATTTGTTTTTTAAAAAAGTCAAAAATATGGCCTGGAAGATGAAATTGAGACAGTTTCCAGAATATAGCTTAAAAAGAAAATAAACTAAAAATATGAGAATTAAAGGCCCAGAAGCATAGAGGATAAATTCGGAGGGTCTAACATCTTCTAAAGAGTGTCAACAGGAGACCATAGAGAAAATTGAGATTTAGCAATAATCAAGGATTTACTGGAAGAAAAAATTTTGAGAGGTATGTACAGAAAGACTAAGTGCCTAATTTTTCTAGGAGTGCCAAGTTTTTCTAGGAGCTTAGGCTATATTCATACATGAAACAAACCCTAACCTAAGAAAAGTCCTCTCAAAATTTTAGAACAAGGAAAAGAGTCCTTAAATGTTCTGGTGGGCAAAGGTAGGCCACCTACAAAGATATAAGCATCCACTGTAGAATCAGATTTCTCATCACAGCACTGGATGTCGAGGAGAAAAGTACAGTGAAGATTTTAGAGCTCTGAGGTCACAAAGAGATTCTGGGAATCCAGAGTCACAGATGCCAGAAGCCATAGCTGACAGTAAGAGCTAATGTTCCATACCTGGGGATAAAACTGAAGTAGGTAAAAGCCAAATATTTGTCATACTGATACGGTGGGTGAATTCTGCCAGATTGTGTATGAGTTCTGTCTAGGCTAAGTACATAAAGATTCTCACTGTGCTTTCCTTCAAAAAGTGCTAACAAGTAAGATTTCCAAAACACCTTAAAGCTTTTCTTCAATGTATTGAGAAGCAAAAAAGAATCTTTAGCTTATATTCGAGGTCCACCATGAACTGACCTCTATTTATCATGCCATACTGTTAGGTTTTCAAAACAATATTCAGCTTCCAAAGTGTATCACACTCTGTCACTCTTCCATATTTTTATGCATTATGTTCCCTTGGCCACTTCTCATGGTTTAAAACTCATTTAAAATGTCATCTTCCCTGAGAAGACTTCTCTGATAATGCCAGTTTAAGTTAGGTGCTCTCCTTCGTACTTCCATAGCACCTGGTATGTATTCCTATCCCAGGACAGGAAACACTATTTTGGGTCATTTGAGGGCAAGAAGGTACCTTGTACATTTTTGCAATTATAATAATTAGCAAATTTCTTAGACCTAGGAGATTCTAATTAAGTGCTTAGTGAGTGGATGAATAAGGGAGGGGCTGGGCTTTATTTGGAGCAGATGAATAATTGAGAAAATGTAATATAAACATAGGTTCTTTAGGTAGTGTCTATCCAGTTCAGATCTCTCCATATTCTGCAATACGTAGAAGTTTTAAACTTGGGAAATTAAAAAAAATAAAAGCAGATTTAAAAAAATAATGATTGACCCCATGTTATACAACATTTAACTTCAGCATAAAAGTTTAAGAATGAGTAATGGATCCTGTTCTTTGGGTTCTGAAACTAATATCCAGTTTTGCCTCAACCAGGAACTATTGAGGACACTTGGTGTCTCTGATCCAGTCTGATTTGGATTCTCCTTCTTTCAGGTTTGATTAATCCTCTACTAGGTGAACTTCATTTTTTTTTTTCTCCTCCACCAGATCAGCACTGCTAGTTTCAAGGCTCTTATTTTTATTTGCAGACCATTTTCCATCTTTAACAGCCTAACTTAAATTTGCTTTAATTACTTTGGCCTAAAATTAATTGATTGGAAGGTTAGCATCTTGCAATAATGCAAATCTCTGACTTAGAATCTAGGCTGGATGGCAGCAATTTGTACTTCTGTATTTTCTGTGTTCTTCTACAGCTCCTTCCAGGACAGGAGAGCAGTTTGGCCCAGGTCTCACATTCACAGGGCCTCAAATTTAGGTATATGATTTTATCTCTAATTCAAACCTAATTTTTCAGTGGATAATAAAATTCCATTGTCTTGTTTTTGTTTACTAAATGCATGATTGTATTAAATGTAAGCTTTAAAAATATTCCACACATTTTATATACTTGTTTAAGTATTTATGTTTTAAGCTACCAGGAAATTCTAAGAATTGAGCATGTGCTTATCTTAATTGCAGAGAGGCCTCCTATGGTCTTATTTGTGCTTTCTGCCCAGAGCTATGTAATGTACTACTTTGAAAAGAGGGAAAAAGTTATATTTCATCCATTTAAGAGGGAAACATGACTTCCAGTTCAGATTTTATTTGAAAATGCTTTGCTTTTGGATAGTGCTACTACATCCCCTGTATAATTCGCTGAAACCATCCCATTTCAGGACTAACTGAAGGGTTTCTTGACTGATTGATTTATACTCACAATGTATAGGCATCAAAAGTAGAATTGTTCATATTCCTTTTTGCTTACCTCTTGTCTGTCAAGAAAAATGCTCTAATGTTGAAAAACAGAAGGCAAATATTGGGAAGAAATTAATGAAGCCCAACATAGAGATGGTTTCATTGTTCCAGTGGAGTTTTCATTTATATATTTTACATATATATATCTATAATTTAGCATAGAATATTCAGAAAATGAACTAATGAAAAGAAAACTCACACCTATACTTTAAATTCCAATCCAACACCACTGGTCTTCCCCATTTCATATAGTATCTTTCTTCTCTGTTAGGTACCCTGGATAACTGAGGTCTTAATCATAGGTCTTCTCCTTGGTTCTGCCACTTTGCAGGTGGAGTTATTTCCAACCTTCAACCCACTTCAAAAGGCAGGCAAGGAGAGTCTTGTCTTTTAAAATTTACTTTGGTAGACACTTAAATGCTGTATTCCTTAAATTCTGGCAAACTTGAGAATGCTTGATTGTTGCCTTTTAATCAAAGGAACTTAGATGGGTGTAAATGTATTGAGTCTTTTCTTTTTTGCCTTAAAACTTCTTAAGTTGTTGTAGTTCAACAACAATGTATGTTTCTTGCTTTTTTTCTGTTTCTCATTTGATTAGTCACAGGATTATTTATTCCTGAAGTTCAGTTCAATTTCACTAAGATATGTCTTATATTTGATTACTATGTGTATCTTTTCGCTCTTCAAATTCTCATTTCAGGAAAATTTTCATCTATTACATTTTGAATATACATTTTATTGTTTTATTTTTCTGTTTTCTTTTTCAGAAGCATAATTATGCATGTGTTAGAATCCATTTGCCTATTTTTCACATTTATTATTGTCTATTTTTAAAAAATATCTCTGTTCTTTGTCTCAGTACTTTGATGGTTTCCTCAGGTTGATTCTTTATTTCTCTATCATTTGTATTATTTTGTGTAGTTGCTGTTCCATCTGATATATTTTTTTTTCTTTTGGCCATGCCATGCAGCTTGTGGGATTTAGTTTCCTGACCTGGGATTGAACCAGGGCCACGGCAGTGAGAGCACCAAGTCCTAACCACTGGACCACCAGGGAATTCCCATGACTACTTTTTTTTTTCATTCCTTTTCTGAGCTACTGACTCCTACTAGCTTATTTTTTGCCTTTTTTTGTTATCTTTTATGTCTCAGTTGTTTTATTTTTTCCCCATTCTTTTAGTCTCCCTGTTATCTTGAAGAATTTTTTGTATTTCTTTCCTATTTTCTATGGTAATTAATAATTCACATTTACTGAACTCTCAAGATGTTCCAGAAACAGTGATTTTCAAATCACTTTGTATTCATTTTGTAGTTAATATTCAGAATAAACTTATGAGTACTTAGGTACTATTATTAACTGTTTTTACAGATAACTAAACAGTGAAAATTATTAGTTCATAATTTACAGTTATGAAGACCTTTCTATTGGATGAAGCACTTGCTTAAGGACATTGTGGAAAGAAAAGAGGAGAGTTAGCCAAGATCACAGCTTTGATTTAGGCACTGTGACTCAAACGTTCTTTCATCGAATACCATTTACCCTGAAGGTGTATCTCTCAGCTTTGATATTTAGCACCTAAAAGTGCACACATAGAGGTTCCCAGTGTTTCTGTTTGGTGACTGTTGCTTCTTATTCCTTCATCCCAACTTTGTTTTCATAGGACAGTATATAAATAAAAATGATGTGCCAGCTTGGTTCAAAGATACAAAGCAAAATCAGTAAAGGGAAAAGGCACAAGGGGCAAATTCCACATGAAAACAGGCTCAAACTTCTAAAAGTCCTCTCCCAGTGACTCACATGAGACATGCTTAATTCCTCCAGGCGTGAACGTGACAGAATGTGTGAAATATTGTTACCAGGGAAGCTCATTAAAGACTAATTGCCTAGGGATTTTATTAGGGATTGGTCACATAAGCACCCTTGGCCTAGCATGTACTGAAATTCTAGCTTCCCAGAAGGAAAGCAGGTAGTCAGCATAAACCATATTGTTTACACAAGCAGTTTTGGCACAGTGAACTAATACACGGTTCTGGGAATGGTGGGAACCCTCCCCAAATCCAACTTCAATGCACTTGGATCCACTCAGAAGTAACAATCTAAGAGAGAGAGCAAGAGAGGAGCCACAGTGCTTTTTAGGATTTAGGCTCAGAAATCCCACACTGTCACTTCTGACATATTAGGTTTATTAGAAATGAGTCACAAAGTCCAACCCACTCTCAAGAGGAAGGAAGGGGATATTCCTCACTAATTCTGATAAAAGATGGCAATATTTCTATTTATAGCTCCTGTGAAAATACTATAATTTAATAGAAGAAATGTAGTCTATAATCCAATTGTCTGTCAGGTTTGAAATCATCCAATTCTTGATTATTTTAAGATTTGAGAAATTCATATCCCTTTGAAGACTTAATAATACTAATTATGTAAATATTTCTTACATCAAATTCACATAAAATGTGACAAAATGTACCAATTAGCAGGGTAAAATGTATAACAACATTTATTTTGATTCAAAAGATGCTATTACTCTATGAAAACTCTGGAATGCAAATCTAAAGAGGAACTGGATTTCAAAGGTAGGAACTCATTGTAGGTCACTACCATATCCTGACCAAGACCCTTAAAAACAATCCCACGAGGAAAGGAGACTGTAAACTAGTGATTAAGCTAATGCATTACCCTAATGTTCTGTCAAGAGAGGCTTAGGTCTTTAGAGTTCAGCATACCTAGCACTGTGTCTGCAGATGATTAACTAAGAGAATCGCAAATGTAATCCCAAATTTGGGATTTGAGCAATGCCTGAGCTAATCCTTGAGCTTAGGCATTGACCCAGATCATCAAGGGCTCATTGCAGATTATGCAAATGCCCAAGAGACTACGCAGTTCCAAATTAATATAGTCTCACTGTGTGATCATGAGAAACAGCATTAAGCAGTGAACTTTCTGGCTGGTTTTTAGAAGCAGGACTCTGTCTTCATTTTTGGATTGTTTAAGCCCTAGATTCTTAAATAGTGGTGGGAGGGGTGGGTGACAGCAACACTGAACTCCCTACAACTAATGCCAGTGGACGTTTTTAGGAAGGTAAGAAATGTGAGCACATTTATAATCTAAATTTATGTAGTGTATGTTGTAATATTACAGTTTAACAGTTTTGTCAGGTTATGTGACATGTAAACTCTAGGATGAACACTGTTTTAATAAGGGAAAATGTTTTTTCAAGATAGAAATAAAAATTTACAAAAACGTATGAGAAAAATGGGTTTTTGGGGAACACAGCTGATTTTATTTTCTTGTGTGTTTTCCTTATTTGTATTTTAGGTGAGGAAGAGATTTAACATCTGTTCTCTTCTTTATATATACTTAGAGGTCTGCATGAGTCCTGTCATGAAGTACCCAAGGAAGGTAGTCAATTATAATTTAAGACCCAAGTATAAGAAAAAGGGGAGAAATTACAATTAAGAAAATCACTTCATGTCACTATGGAGCTTATTCCTAATGACTATATAAGCAGTGTAACCTCTGAACTCCCTATTTATTTTTCCAGGTTATTGCAGGAGGTCTGCAACATTAGGCAAACCTGCACCTGAGTGAAATTGCTTAATCAGTTATGCTGTTTTAATAGCACATCTAGTGAATTGAACAAGTGCCAAAACACTTTAGTTACAAAGGAAAACCATAAACATTCATCTTAGACTGAGTCTTTGCACACAAACTAAATTGGAGGACTTAGGATATTATCTGATATTTCAGACCAGAAGGGAAAATAAAATATATTTTTCATCTGAGATACCCAGATAATATAAACCAAGGGATATGTTTTCTCTTGAATTATACTGGTATTTTCTTTTATCCTCTATTTCAGATTCAGGTCAATTCAACAAATATCTGTCTATTGTACAAGGCATTTAACTAGGCATTGTTGAGATGTGGAGATAAATGAGATTCAGTCTTTGCCTATAATAACGTGGGAGCAGAGATGGACTGGAAATGGCTACCATTTTGGGGGCACACACTACACATCTGTAGCTGTATTAGCCATCTTTTTAGCCTTTTAAACCAATTTCTACTGCCTCCTAGAAGTCTGTAAGAATTTATTCTCCTATTATCTAGAGCGGAAGTCTGAGAACCTGCGAATTTATGTAACTTAACTAAGAAACGCACATATCTTGTAAGTGACTAAGCCTGGATTCAAATTCAAATCACTCAGATTCTATAACTCAAAATGAACAGTTAATATCTGCTGATGAACAAGGCAGTCATATGTGAATGCATCTTTAAGAGTCAACATTCATTGGACAGATATTCAATTAGAATTCATCATTCCAGATCTCCTAATTTATAAAATCGATGAATGATATGGACAATATACAACCATTTTATGACAATATTGCTGCTATTGTTTATATTTCAATGATATGTTTCCTGTACAAGTAATGTACAATCCCAGAGTTATATGTAATTCCCTGTGTATGATATACACTTTGATATTCCCATTTTGTTTATGTACCATATGGATACTGAATACTGTAACAAATAAAATCAGTTTGTTTGTTTGTTTTTGCGATACACAGGCCTCTCACTGTTGTGGCCTCTCCCGTCGTGGAGCACAGGGTCCGGACGTGCAGGCTCAGTGGTCATGGCTCACGGGCCCAGCCGCTCCGCGGCATGTGAGATCTTCCCAGACCGGGGCACAAACCCGTGTCCCCTGCATCGGCAGGCAGACTCTCAACCACTGCGCCACCAGGGAAGCACTCAGTTATTTTTGATAAGTAAATTTTAGAAAGTTTAAAGTGGGGCTTATGGGCCAAATGACAATTCTGGAGACTCCCATCTGAGTTACATACAAAAATTGTTGTCCCAGCTAATGCATACACATGAAGGAAGGAACCAAATGGATCGAACTGCATCTTATCCTCCGCCATTATGTAATTCTGTAAACACAACAGTCTACAGCTGTTGTGCTGTAGACTGTTATAGCAGCTGTTGGGCTGTAGACAGTTGTGCTGTGTTTTGTTACAGTTATAGAAGCTGAATGCAAATAACTGTCTAACTTTGAACTTCTTAAGTTTAATTCTAATTAGATTTTATTCCAAAATCAAGGCATTATACAGAAATGCTGCTATAAAATAATAAAAGTATAAATAAGGCAGCCTTCTGATTTTCATTCCTAATAGCTCTTACTCCAAGTGTGGATAACCTACCTCACCATGGTTATGAATGAAATTATTCATGCAACCTTCACATATAAGGATGCCTCTTCTTGTAGTCCGTAACTCAGAAAGTCTTATGTTACTAATAGATACAAACCCTTGAATGTCTTTATTATCTTCCTCATCTCAAAAAGCTCTGAATATATAATAAGCATATGTTCTTTGTATGTGTGTATCTTTATTACATTAAAAAAAGTCAACCACAACATGTCTCCCTACAACATCAACTGTCCTGAAGATACAGAACAGTTTTGACAGACACAATGTTTTTATTCTCAAAAGTTTCAGTAGGAAACAGCACCAGCACAACAACGATATGTAAGTAAGAAAGTAACAATATTAGACCAATACCCTGTAAAACATTAGCATTATATGTTTATTCAACATAAAGTAATGTAAATGATTTTGGCAGTATAAGTCTTCCATCTATATATTCTATGTGGCCTGGTGGGACCTCCAGGTGTTCATCAAAGTCCAGCTCCCCTATTACTATAGTGCCCAAATTGTCTCTAGGGCTGCCGACCTAGAATGCATTCTGTAGTCTCACCTGAAGTTAGGTGTGACTATGTGATTAAACTCACCAACAGAATACGAGTGGATGTGTCATGTGCCCCTTTGGATCTTGGCTTTTAGATGCAGAACACTTGCATCACATACTCTCTTTCCCTTTCCTATTGGTAGATGTGTCAAGGCAGTGACTCAGCCTCTATCATGCAGAATATGAAAATACTGTAGGAGAGATTGGAGCAACAAAGGACAAAAACCTGGCTCTCTGACAAAGTGGAGCAGAGATTCCCTGGATGATCTCGGCCTTTCATATAAGGGCTTCCACAGAAAAGAGAGAGGAAAACGTCATGTTTTTATAGTTCTTACACTTTTGAATCTCCATTGCAGCAGCTTATCTGTCAGCCTAATTAAGGCATGTGGGAAAGACCCCTCTTAAAGGTCTGGTTTCCTCACTGACAAAATAAAGATACTAGACTAGAGGGTCTCTAAAGCCTCTCCAATATAATATGCTGTGAAACTGACTATTTTATTCTATGACAAGTTCTTGTTAAGAAGTTGGAAAATAAAACCTGCAAGACATTCATATTAATGAAGCAATTGCTATACAAATATAATGAAAAGCAATTACAAATTTAAAGAATCCAATTTAGATAAAGATTTATATGGTGCTGACAGACTCCAGTCTATTTACATTCCTTTAACTGAACAGAAAAAGAAAACCCTATAGAGATTCCATAGTGAGGCAGGCTTCAAATTATTACTAATCACCTTCTCCCTAGTGCTACAGGAAACTGAACACAGAACATGTGGTGCTATGCGGAACTGACTGGACAGAAGTACAGAAAGAAGAATGAAGAGTTCATGCAATAATCAAGAGTGAGAAGCTCTGGGACTGTGAGGAAGATAGAAGTGCCATGTGTTTTCAGGCCAGGCAACCCACATAGGCATACCAATGACGACACTTACTGGTAATTATGTGACCTTGGGAAAGTCACTCCACGTTCCCTTTTCTCAGTTCCCTCATTAGTAAAATAGCTATGAAAATAGGATCCATTTCAGAATAGTATAAGGTTTTAAAAAGACAGTGCATGTAGAGCACTAAAGTGGCAATAGTCACAGTTTAATAGATGCTAGCTATTTTTGTTATGATACTACTGCTTTTGTTAGTAGTAGAAGTATGATTTTAAGCTATCAAAGATGTCATGCACCCAGGGCTTCCTTGGTGGCGCAGCGGTTGAGAGTCCGCCTGCCGATGCAGGGGACATGGGTTCGTGCCCCAGTCCGGGAAGATCCCACATGCCGCTGAGCGGCTGGGCCCATAAGCCATGACCACTGAGCCTGCGCGTCCGGAGCCTGTGCTCTGCAACAGGAGAGGCCACAACAGTGAGAGGCCCGCATACCACAAAACAAAAACAAAAACAAAAAACAAACAAACAAACAAAAAGATGTCGGGCACCCAAACATTGTAGAATGCAAACACCAAGTTACACAAGATGGGCTATCTTCAAGGGGACTGCAATTGCCTTGATGAAACAAGACTCAATTACGGAAAATTAATTCATAATTAAGTAACAGATATATGCTACTGCATAGAAATGCAGTAAGTATTCACAAGGTGAAGGAAGTGTAAAATGGTGTAGATTTTGTGGAGAAAAGAACATTGAAAGCCTGTGCTAAGGATAATAAAGGCTTGAAGCTTGCTGTGTGTTGAATATTATTTTAACTGCTTTATGCACTCGGCTTATGTACTCCTCACAATAATCTTATGAGTACATACTTTGCTTATTTCTATTTTATAGATAAGTCAATTGAAAGATAGAGAGCTCAACTAACTTTCCCCAAAGTTACAGGTGGTACTCGATGGAAGCTGTGTAAGAACTGACAAACTGAAACAAAACCAGGGCCAGATCAGAAGCACCGAGTAACACTGAGTTCTTAGAAAGGATAAATCGATGAATGAAAAGCCCATGTCATTCCAAGTAGGGAAGAAAATAAAGACAATCAAGGAAGAAGATTTTGAGTATGACTTATGTCTGAGTGAGAGAGGGAACAGATCTTAATTAGAGCAGTGGCTAAAATAATTATGAGTATGCTCTTATTAAATCCTATGAATTTACATATAGAAATGTTATTTTAATAGGAAGGAATGTGATTTTTATAGAAGCCTTGAAATTATAGTGTAATAATTAACCAGTGTTTTTTATTTGTTTAGATAATGATATTCATTTAAGTCTAATCTTTGTCAGACCTCATATTAAGGAAAATGTAGTCCTCTCTCAGAGTTCTGAGACTTTCTGAATGTGTAAAGAATTAGGCCAAGAGACTGATAAGCAAGCTTTCTGCACTTTAATAGAAATGACATTAAAATATTTCCCTCTTTTGGCCCATTTTAAAAGAGTTTTTTTCATGGATAGCATGAACTGAAAAATGCAAGTATTTTATTTGAAGCATTGGTAAGTGAAAAAAATATTACACGAGTTTGATGTGAAGTATCTGCTTGTCTAATGAAATCCTGGCAGAAATATGCCTTACTTTTAACACAAGTTAATTTTATAAATCAAACATACTCTCAAGAGAAGGGAAATAGCACTGTGTCATTTTTTGGCAATCGTTCTAAAGCTGAATATTTAAACAGTGAATCTTGGCACCCATAAAAGAGTTTAAACATCAACAGTGTTCTTAAAAAAGACCAAATGACAGTTGAGCTGTGGAAATTCTGCTAACTTTCCATGTAGGAAACATCCTGAACAGAAAGAGGTCTATGTCCCTTTACGCCCTTTATATGCTACATTAATAATTTGAAAGATATATCTATATCTTGTTTAAAAATTTTCTCAAAGACTGAGTCTGCTTAGTGGAAAAATGTAAATTAGTGTTTGGTAACCAGATTAAAAATGTCATTTAAAAAATAATTTTGTAGTATAGTCTAAAGTCAGGGAGTCTGATTCTTCCAGCTCCATTTTTCTGTCTCAAGATTGCTTTGGCTATTTGGGGTCTCAAAGCTACAGTAATCAGAACAGTTTGGTACTGGCACAAAAACAGAAACATAGATTCAATGGAAGAGGATAGAAAGTCCAGAGATAAACCCATACACCTACGGTCAACTTATCTATGACAAAGGAGTCAAGAATATACAATGGAGAAAAGACAGTCCCTTTGATAAGTGGTGCTGGGAAAACTGGAGAGCTATGTGTAAAAGAATGAAATTAGAATACTCTCTAACACTATACACAAAAATAAACTCAAAATGGATTAAAGACCTAAATGTAATGCCAGATACTATAAAACTCTTAGAGGAAAACATAGGCAGAACCCTCTCTGACATAAATCTCAGCAATATCTCTGTTGATCCACCTCCTAGAGTAATGAAAATAAAAACAAAAATAAACAAATGGGACCTAATTAAACTTAAAAGATTTTGCAGAGCAAAGGAAACCACAAAAAAAACAAAGACAACTCACAGAATGGGAGAAAACATTTGCAAACCAAGTGACCGACAAGGGATTAATCTCCAAAATATGCAAACAGAACATGCGGCTTAATATCAAAAAAAGTAACCCAATTAAAAATGGGCAGAATATCAAAATAGACATTTCTCCAAAGAAGACTTACAAAGGACCAAAAAGCACATGAAAGGATGCTCAACATCACTAATTATTAGAGAAATGCAAATCAAAACTACAATGAGGTATCGCCTCATACCAGTCAGAATGGCCATCATCAAAAAATCTACAAACAATAAATGCTGGAGAAAATGTGGAGAAAAGGGAACCCTCCTACACTCTTGGTGGGAATGTAAATTGGTACAACCATTATGAAGAACAGTACAGTTTTATATTTAAAAAACTAAATATAAAACTATCATATGACAGAGCAATCCCACTCCTGGACACATACCCAGAGGAAACCATTATTTAAAAAGATACATGCACACCAATGTTCATTGCAGCATTATTTACAATAGCCAAGACATGGAAGCAACCTAAATGTATACCAACAGAGGAATGGATAGGAAAGACGTGGTATATATATATAATGGAATATTACTCAGGCATAAAAACCAAAAACAAAATAATGCCATTTGCAGCAACATGGATGGACCTAGAGACTGTCATACAGAGTGAAGTAAGTCAGACAGAGAAAGACAAATATCACATGATATCACTTATATGCAGAATCTAAAAAAAAAAATAGTACAAATGAACTTATTTACAAAACTGAAATGTAGATGTAGAAAACAAACTTACGGTTACCAGGGAATACGCGGGGGGAGGGATAAATTGAGAGATTGGAAGTGATATATACACACTACTATATATAAAATAGATAACTAAAAAGGATCTACTGTATAGCACAGAGAATTTTACTCAATACTCTGTAATAACCTATATGGGAAAAGAATTTAAAATAGAGTGGATATATGATTATGTATAACTGATTCACTTTACTGTACACCAGAAATTAACAACACTGTAATTCAAATGTACTCCAATAAAAAATTTTTTAAAAAAGTAATTTTGGTTGTGTTGGTATGATGGAAGTCTCCCTTTATTTTATAAATATAAAAATGTATACTCAATCATATTTTCAGAGTAGAGTTTATTACATATTAGCAAACTTCTGCTAAGTTAAAATAAAATATTTAAGATGTCAAAACTAACAATGCTCATATTCTTGCTGGATTAGTTTTCATAAATATGAAACTGAGACATCAACATTCATCAGTTTTTCATAATTTAAATGAATATCTCCACTTGTTCTTTACTCTTATTACTGCATTTAAATTTAAGTTTTCAAAGGAGTCTTGTTACTATCCTTCTGTAATTTATAAATAAACCTATATTTTCAGTAAAGATGGATTCACCCATTCTGGAATTCGTTGGGCTCTAGACCATAAAGCTGAACAAGACAGCATTATACCTCCCCAAATGAAGTTTCCAATCTACAGTGAAGGGTTCTTTTAACAATAATAGTTTTAAAAATTAGTAATTTAAAAAGACTGAATATGCCATAAATGGTGTATTTTGAAAGGCTTTAAAGGAAATTTTTCTAAATTGGTTTTATATCTACACTTCCAAAGGTTTAATAGAGAACTATGATTGGGATTTTTTATTTCTCCGTGTTTATTTACTTTTTAAAAAATTTTTGGATCAGATAATTAGGGTTTTTAATCTTTTACTCTGATTTCCTTTTATATGAAGTACCTGAATACAAAGGTGCCTAGAGAGACAGACATGGTTAGGGGGGCTATATTTGAGGTCAGTAAAGAATTCTTTAGACTTACTAAGATTCATGAAATGCACATATAAATGCTGAATTCTCATAACCAAGAGTAAGAGCTCAAAAAAGTCTTTAGCACTTACAAAAGATGTCAATCACGTGCTTTACTGCTTATAGATACATTTTTATGCACATTATTCCAAACAATGGAGAAAGAGAGGCAAACTAAATTTAAGCTGTGAGTAAATTTCAATAATTCTAGGTTGTTCTACTCTAAACTGTATGCATCTTCCTTTAAAAACCCATTTTTAAAATTTAAATTTAATCCAGTTTATTTTGATATTTTAAAAATAATGTCTATTTTCTCTTCCAGATATACTGTTTAAGAGGATTTATTTTATTCATGAGAAAAAGTTGATTTATTCTCTGCAGAAAAGAGAAGAAGGTTGATGCTTATCAAGACACAAGAAATGCAAAACAGGCTTCAAGAGTGGGAAGGGGGAATACTTGCCTTGGACTTTCCTTGATTACTTGTACAGTTATTGGTAAAATATCCAAACAGAATACATTCTGCTTTCCTTGTCCCAGGCATATCACTATTTCACATTTTCTTGTGGCCCTGTCTTTCTATCGTTCCGTTATCCACATAGCCATCTTGAAATTTAATAATATTTATCATTCTCCAATTAAGTTATATGAGGTGAGACTCTAACTCAATTAACATATATCATGTGGGGAGCACTCTATATCTTTCAAACACTGCTAACACACTCCAGTTCCAAGTGGATTCATAGCAGAGCAGTCAGCAAGTCTTAAGGACTACTCTCCTGCAATCTATCTTTTTCTTTTTTTTTAAATAAAAGATGCTACAGTTTTTTTCACTCACTTACTTAAAACTATAAAACTATGTTATATTTACTTCAAAAAACTGCTTTTCTATAAAGAAACAGAGGATTTTTTTGGTTATTTGGTCTTTCTGAATATGGGGAGGTTATATAGATTTTTGAAGAATTTAATAAACTTTTCTCCTTAACCTAATCATAAAAATCTTAACAATTATTAGAATGAGTAAATATATTTCATACATAAGTAAAAATGCTGAACTTTAAATATCCTCAAATACAAAACATTAGAAATCAGTGGATGATCTAGTGAAAATAAATAGATAAAAAATAAAGAGATAAGAATCTAATTCTCATGACACTGAATTCCTCAGTTGTTAAATGATCATGGTGGAAAGTAAATCTTGTCAAGGGTTTACCTCCTATACTCACAAAAAATATTTAAATATACTTCAGTATTAGTAATATATGTATTAAGAAATCATAATAATTTCAAGATGTAAAGAATAAAAGATCAATTAAAACTTAATTGCCCTGTGCTATGTGGCTGCTTCCCACTAGCTATCTACCTTACGTTTGGTAGTGTATATATGTCCATGCCACTCTCTCACTTTGTCACAGCTTACCCTTCCCCCTCCCCATATCCTCAAGTCCATTCTCTAGTAGGTCAGGGAGATCAGCTCGGTAGTTTGTGACCACCTAGAGGGGTGGGATAGGGAGGGTGGGAGGGAGGGAGACGCAAGAGGGAAGAGATATGGGAACATATGTATATGTATAACTGATTCACTTTGTTATAAAGCAGAAACTAACACACCATTGTAAAGCAATTATACTCCAATAAAGATGTTAAAAAAACTTAATTGCCAAAAAATATTTCTTAAATAAAACTAAATGTATTACTCACTTTTTAAAGGAATCTTGAAAATAACATATATGAAAGCAAAGAATTTCTTTTTTTTTTTTAGATTTAGAACTATTGTTCTTAACTTGCTTTTCTGGGAAAGGATACTTTTCTGTAAATGGACCTTACTACTATGTGTTATGTAACTCCAGCGAGTGCCATTCGAGTGCCGTTCATTTAATGTATCGTGTGAATGGTAACCTCGTGGTTGAACATGATGGAGGCCCACTGTCTACACCTGGTTCTCATTTGGTTATTAAAAGGTAGGTGGACACAGAATCTGCTGTGTTCCATAGGATGCCTTTAGGTGGTATTAGAATGATTCCCGGGGCCAGCTACATAATTTCTAGGGCCCATTGTGCGATGAAAATGTGCTCCTTGTTCAAAAAACAGAAAAGAAGGTTTTTCCTTTCTTACACAGTTTCTCTATTTACTGTCATGGTGTTTTTAAATTTTTCTATTTCATATTACACACACCCTCCCCTCCCCCGGGCACAGAGAAACTGACAGGAGTGCAGACCATTACAGGTGCTTGGGGCCCTGCCCTAAAACTTGTTGAGCCAGACTTCAAGTGTCCCTGTCTCTGAGCCCAACCCCAGGAGTGGAGTACAGCCATCGCTGCTGGGCAGGAGCAGGGAGCAGGTGGACCAAAACCCACCTCAGGAAGGTGCTGAGAGGTGAGAATGCATATGAGCTCCAAGTCCCTGAGTTATGTTCCATTGTATCACTGGACTTCACTTAAAAACCACAAATTCAAAGATAAAATTAAGAATTTTAAGAAGCAAGCTCAGAGCATTAAATCCAAAAGGAGTACCTTCTGGGTATAAGGCCCTGTGCTGGTGCACTGGTTGAACACCTGTGAAGAAGTACGGTGACTACATAATTCATCATCTAAACCAGGATGGTTTTGATCTTGAAAGGGGCACCACTGTAACCTCGCTGGGACAAGAGGCATAAATCCACCTGATTTGGGACAAACTGTGATGAATAGTTACCCTACAGAAAATACAACTCAAATAAACCTTTAAAATTTATAAATTCCTAGGGACCCACAAGAAAAAATCCAGGGGTAGAGTTGGCTTAAATCCAATGATCCCTGTTCCATTTCTGTAGGATTCTCTTTGCTTTGCTCCTCTTCATGTCCTTTCATCCTGAGGCAGTTATAGTTTAATTAGTTATAGCAGCTCCAGATCTTAAATTTGGTTAAAACAATATCCAGAAGAAGAATAAAGTTCTCTACCATCTATATACTAGTTAATTCCAGAACAGAAAAGGCCTTTCTAGAAGCTTCAGGAAACCTCTCCTTCAGTTACATTGAATCACATGCTCATTTCTGAACCAATTACCATCAAAAGAGACAACTGATTTTAAGCCTATAAGAACCACCTCCAGAGATGGGAATGGGATCAGTAGATGGGCTCCACTGAAGACTGTAAATCTCAAAGAAAATCAGGTTTTGTTAAGAAAATTTCTGTTATGAAAGTGGAAACAGTACAGATGCAGAACTATCATCTAATAATGTTTAACTGATTTTTCCTGGATAAACAGAGGAAACTCAGTGATACGAGCCCAGATCACATTTGCAGTGGCACATTATGTAGGCATAGCCAAGCCAGACAGGCAGATTCAGACGAGTTTCGTCTTCCTAACAAGGCTCTTAGGACCCCTTATGATTTTGTTTCCTGCCAATATCTCTCACTACCACAGGGGAGGCAATATATTATCCTTACTCTATTAGGGTTTGTTTTTGTTTGTTTTTTGTTGGAGTCTGAGAATTAAACTGACATAAGCCATCAGCAGAAGGAAGACATACAAATTTACTTAATGTAAGTTTTATGTGATATGGGAGCCTTCATAAGGAATGAAGACCCAAAGAACTGGTGAAACTTAGATGTCTTTATATTAGGTTGAACAAAGGCATTTGTGGAAAAGTAAGTAAACTATATGGGGGGGGGGGGCTAAAGGAAGACAAGAAAAGAATTATTTTAACAAAGTCTGTTTGTGTAAAATTCTCTTAGTCTCAACTTCTCGTTCCTGATGATAAGAATGTTACTTTTCTAGCATATGGAGGATATCTTTCACAGAGGAGTTTCATATCCTGCTTTTAAGAAAAAGAAGGTAAAAATGTTTTTCTTATCTTTGCTGTTTATCACGTGCCTTTAACTCAAAATAGTCAATCTGCCAGAGTGGCATATTTTGGGGTGATGTGTTCAGAACTCTTTCACTACATACCTGACAAACAAAGGAATCAGACCCAAAGAAATACTTGAAATGGTCAAAATGCGTGATGCTCTATTACCCTATTTTACATTTCAAGTTCCTAGTATTTACTGAACACTTAATACATATGCATTAAATTAAGGACAAAAGCATTATTAGGGCTAAAAAGCATCATTACATTTTGACAAAATTCAGGAAGATATAACCATTTCAAACTTAGATGTATCTAATAAATTAGTTTAAAATATATACAGAAAAATGGATAAAAGTACAGGGAGAAGTTGACAAATCTATCATAATGATTATGAAGTCTCCCCAAATCTATCTATAGATTCAATGTAATTCAAATAAAATTCTCTGAGATATTTTCCTATATATGGGAAAGCAAAGGGCTAAGAATAGCCAAAATAAACTTGAAAAAGAGAATGAGATGACTTTCCTTACCAAATGTCAATAATATCAATATATACTTTCATTCATGTAAGAAAATGATAGAAAAATTAACCAATGATTGAAATTAAATTGGTTTAACCACCTGTAAAATATTTTTAATATTAAAATATGAACATTTTATATTATCTTATAAATTAGAATATTTTGATACCATATGAGAAGTGGTTCCATATATGTCACATATAACAATGTTCACCCTCATTAGAATATAAACTCCATGAGGACCAGGAAATTGTGTTTGTGTGTGTGTTTTCTATTGAAAGAGTACTTAGCAGCTAGTAGGTGTTCAATAAATATTTGCTAAATGAAAGAAGAAAGAATTAGGAAAACCACCAAAATATATTTTCTCAGAAGAATACATAAAGTATGGTATGATTAGAAAATGAAATACATTTCAAAATAAAAAGTAATATACTATAGATAAATAGTGTTGTGTTCAAAAAATAATTTGAGTGAAAATAAGTTTCAGAAAATTACATATAGTGTGTTGTTTTTATGGACTAAACAGCAAAAATAATACCTTTTAGGGATATAAACATCTATGATAAGACTATTTTTAAAACAACAGAATGATAAATACGGAAGAGGCAGGACAAAGGGTTGGATAGGGACACATATGAGAATGCATGAACATAAATGCTCTAGTTATTGAGTTGGGGGTACTTAGAGAAATTATTATTATTATGCATTTTAATTTATAAATGGTATATATTCCTTTATATGTATTAATTACATTAGAATAAACAAATACAATTTTAAAAAGCAAATGAAAGCACTTAAAAAATATATAGATATTTCTTCACTTAGAACATTTAGATAAAACTGTAAAATATGTTTGAAATTGTATAGTAAGCCAATTGTAGATCTGGCACAGGGACAAAGTTTTCCCCAAGCTAATTTGGTACATTTTCAAAGAGTACATACCTTCTAATTTGCTGGATTAATAATTAGAACTTTGTAAGATTTATTTTTTTTAAAACTAGAATTAAAAACTTTGAGTTTAGAGCCCACTAATTTGGATTTGGCAATAATTCAAAGTGAATCAGGCTTACGTTTACCTTTGCACCATTTAAAAAGAATCAGTACTGTAAGCAAATTAACTGTGTTAAGATTGAAAGTTTAAAAGAAGAGGATTATCTTTTTAATTGTTCACATTTTTCATGGATATAAAAAATATTGACTTAATTCAATATAATCACTCTTTTAATCACAAATGAATGAGGCTTATCTATTCATTTGAGCAGGATCTGAGAACTTTGGCCTTCAAGAGATGATTTTTCTCCAGAAACTTAAATGTATGAAACCTTAATTGCTTATAAAATACTCATAATTTGTTTTCCAAAAATTCTAGTCATTTTTCTACATGGTAGGAAAATGTGTGTTTTTTATGCACAATTCCCCTTTTAAAAGATTAGTTTAGGAATTAAAGAAAAAATTTCTTGGCTACTCAGAAGACAAACACAAAACATTGCCTTATCCTAAATTCTACAACATGACTGGGATTCAATGTGGTTTGTGTTGACCTAATCTAAAAATAGCCATAGAAATTACAATTGGAAATGTTCCAGAAGAATAAGAATGATATTAAGAGAGTAATTAGGCTAATATGTTTAATGTTCTGAGAAGAAAACACATGGAGAAGGATCCCTCCTATTCCCAGGAACATAAGTAGTCTCAGTGTTAAAGAATTATTGAGAGAAATATTGAATAATCTAACTCAATGAAAAAAATATCATTTAAATATAATGTGTTCAGGCACTTAAAGGACAGAGTACTTAATAAAGTATATTTAGAGTATATTGATTACAGCCATAAATTTATATACTTCTTGTGTAGATAAATTCATTACCATGATCCATTCAGAATAACCATTTTAGATGGTATTGCTCTATACAGAATTCTGGCAAACACAAGTGAAGCTGATTTATTCAAGAGAATTATTCATTTAATTTCCACCATTTAGTATTTATGTTCCCTTTTCATTCATTTATTCATTTCATCTTTATTCATTTATCAAGTATTCATTTAAATGAGTTTCATTATAACCACAGTAGGGTGAGATTTTCAGTAAATTTATTCCTTTAATAGGTTTATTCTTACAAAATCCTCTGAGCAGATAAAGGTTGCTTGACCCATTATGTTCACATCTCTTTAAATTTTTTACAACTTTTCCTTTATCCATTTCCTTTCTTAATTTGGATGCTTTCCTTGAATTTCATTGAATTTCCTGGAATCAACCTCACTAATCTATTTAATATGTGACATACTAAATATTTTTTTATTCAATGAATATATATTATGTTGTAGGTTCTATATAGTAGTCATTGAAGAAATTTTACTATTCAACAGTCAAGCAAACTTATTCCACACTAGGTAATATAATAACACTTTGAGACTAACACTATTATTTAAAACTATTTATATATCACTAACATTGTCCCTGGTTATTTGAGACTTTTTCAGCTTCATGATTTTTTTGTTGTTATTTCACTAAAATTAACTTGCTATTTACAAAAATGTAAACTAATTAAATTTTACATTGCCAGTGGAACTGTTATTATTATTATTTGTTTGTTTAATGATGATTGTGTATCTAGTCTTGCTAGTCCAATGACAGAGACATACAGATAATGGAGCAATTTTTCTTAACTTTTCATATTTGAATTTGATGCTCAGTTTTTTAAAGTTTGTCACTTAATAGATAACTCTTTTTTCTTTCTTTATCCCCCAGCCTTATCATTGCTGTGTTCCTATTCTTTATATCTATTTCTTCCCAACCACTTTACTCTATTTTGGTTTGGTTATTCATTTTGGCTCCCTTTTGCGGGTTACTGATTTTGCCTTCTAACCTAGTTTTCATTTTTCATGCTTAGTTTCAATGTCTCTGAAGATTTGGGGTCAGGGTCCCTCACTCAGACAATTCTAGTCCTAGAGAATAATGAGCAGGCACTCCACTTTTAGCCCAGCCTAATTCTTTCTCCCAACTCCTCTTGTTATAACTTTGGAAAATCATGTAATAAAATCTGTTTGAAATTATTGTACGGAGCTGTTTCCTAATTCAAACTGGTGACTACGGAGAGTAAATGAGTTAGCTACCATCCTTACACTAGCCTAGATTTTGAACACCAGAAGGAGGTGGGAGCACCAATATTTCCTATTTAATTATTTAAGCAACTGGTTTCCTTCTAGTTTTGTTTGTTTGTTTTTTTAAGTATGAGGCTTCCTGTTAAAGGGTGGCAGAAAAAAAGATACAAGACTCAGAGGTGACAATTGTTATTGTCTTTCCTTTGAGTTTCAATTTTTATTTGAGGTCAGCATGGATACATAGATAAACTCTACAATGTTCATAGGAATGAGTATGAGCATCATGGGAAAAAAATGAGTGTCAATGTAGTAGTCAGAAGACAAAGAACTGAACACAAAGTTCCATTTGCCATAAATTGTTCTACAGAAATGTAGTCTGCAAGAACATTGCCAAAGGGTGCGCAAACAATGCCAAAACTCATAGAATTTAGAGAAAAAAGTAAGAATAAATTCCACCTTACATGTATTATGGTGATTATCCTAAGTCATATTCAAAACCAGTGTGCTTGGGTGAAAGAAGGTGCCTTAAAGGTCCGTTGCCTATTGTTTGTTTAAATTGCTTTTTCTGAAATTATAATTATGTTCAATCATTTTCTATAGGAATATTTTGAGATTATAGTACTTGTTACTTTTTAATTACAAGTGTGGTTTTAGTAACAGGGCATGGTTTTATAAAAAAAATAGTAATGTGATGTAAGTAATAAACAGTAGCATTATTGTGAGTTCAAATCTCTGTGATGTCAGTGGTCATAATATGGAGAAAACGTCTCATGAAAGCCATCTACGCTAGGTGCTGTATACTGATGAGAACTTTATTTTTCTTTAATTTAAATTTAATTTAATTTTTATTGTTTGTAGTATAGTTCATTTACAGTGTCATGTTAGTTTCAGGTATACAGCAAATATATGTGTGTATATATATATATATATATATACACACACACACACACAATCATTTTCAGATTCTTTTCCCATATAGGTTATTACAGAATATTGAGTAGAGTTCCCTGTGCTATGAAGTAGGTCATTGTTGATTATCTATTTTATATATAGTAGTGTGTATATGTTAATCCCAAATTCCTAATTTATCTCTCCCCGCTTTGGTAACCATAAGTTTGTTTTCAAAGTCTGTGAGTCTATTTCTGCTTTGTACATAAGTTCATCTACCCTAGGTTCTGCATACTGATGAGAGATTTAATTAGCAACAGAGAGAACTTGGAGAGATTTGAATCAGCCTCTTGAGAGATTGTGTTTTGCAATTTTTGTTTTAACCACAGGTAATCAAACATTACACATAAACTCTTAAGTATGTAAACACACATCCCTCATGTTTTATTCTTGCCTCAGTTAAAGTCTCTTAACTAAGTTCTTGCTACCTCTCACCTCCTATGGGCCATCTTTCTAATGAATTCTTCTTCACTTTAAAAGACTCTGTCCATTCTTTGTCAGTTATAAATTCCATGAACAGCCCTTAGGACAGCCTTTCACAAGGACAGGGCCTGTCTCCAGATTTATTAGTGTCCTGAACATATATCCTCCACTTCAACAAGTGAATCCGAACAGATGACATTGTTTTAATGTCTGCATGCCTTTACACCTGTTGTTCCTTTGCCTAGAAGTCCCCATTCTCCCTTGCCTAGCAAACTTGCCATTCTCTGCAGCAGCTCATGTCATGTCTTTCATGAGGCTTTCCTTTACAGAAAGGAAAACTTTATAGTTCCTTTCCTTTATAGTTCCTCCTTTTCATTGCTCCAACATAATTTTATTCATAACTTTAATAGTTCTATGTGATATGGAGAGAGTACACCATAGTGGTTAAGATCATGCCTTTGACTCAGCAATTCCCAGAGCATAACCTTGAGCAAATTATGTGAGCTCTTTGGCTCTCAATTTCACCACCTGTAAAAAAGAGATAATAATAGTAGGTCAAAGGTGGTTGATTACTTCCTGTTTCAAGTTTAACAGGTAAAGAGCTCAGAGGGCACACTCCTAACCTCACAACAAGAAAAAGTTAAACAAACTGAAAAGCAATTACTTTTCTTGGACCCATCAAGGAACTGAAGTTTCAGGGCAAACCACTACTAAAATCTGGTGAGACAGGCTCACCTGGAGAGTTAGAGACCAGATCTGCTTACTTGGAGCAAAAGTCATCGAAGCAATCAACTGGGAGGAACACTTAAATATACTTTGGTTGAATTAGGAGAGGCTGAGTGTGGACTACTATGAGAATGAAAAACTCCTAGGATCAGCAGTCATAGGGGAAGCCCATTCTTTTATAGGCTTTACCTCTAGGTAAAGAACAGAGGAGCCAACTTAAAGAGCTCCAAATCCTCAGAGCTAGAACAATTTGAGCAACAAATAAAGTAGGATCAGATTTCAGCACAAAGTGTAAAGTAAATAACCTGAGTCCATAAATGACATAAATAAATGATTGAATAAATAAATAAATGGTGGAGAATAGGCAAATCTTTCATGCAGAAGAATCTCAAATAATTTATGTAGCTACTCTGACCTCAAGGAAGTACAACATAACGGCCCACTAATTAAGTGCTGACGTGCATATTTTCTTCCAAAAGAAACCTGAAAAAACACTATCTCGGCCAGGTGATCAACAGTTGTGTCATTGATATTATGTACCTTTGATATGATGAATGAAAATGACACTTTACCTCTGTGATCTTCCTCTCAGCAACCTATAATCCCAGATTAATCATGAGAAAAACATCAAACAAATTCGAAGAGTAGAGTATAAAACAAAACACCCGACCAGTACTCCTCAAAATTGTCAAGTTCATCACAAACAAGTCTGAGAAACTATTAAAGCCAAGAGGAACCTAAGGAGCTATGATAACTAAATGTAATGTGGTACCCTGGATAGGATTTTGGAATTGAAAAGAACATCAGATAAAAACTAAAAAAATCTGAGTCAAGTATAAACTTTAGTTAATAATAATATATCAATACTGGTTCATTAAGTGTGACACATGTAACATCTGTGATGGTTAATATTATGTGTCAACTTGACTGGAACACAAGGTGCCTACATATTTGGTTAAATATTAGTCTATGTGTGTCTGTGAGGTTGTTTCTGGATGAGATTTTACATACAAATCAGTAGACTGAGTAAATCAGATGGTCCACCCCAATGCCAGTGGGTCTCATCCAATCCATAGGAGGCCTGAATAAAATAAAAGGCAGGACAAAGAAGCATTTGCTCTCTGCCCGATTGTTTTTGAAATGGGACCTGGCTCTTTTATTGCACTTGGATTGGAATTTGCACCTCTAGGTCTCCTGAGTCTCCAGTTTGCAGAGGGCAGGTCATAGGACTTCTCAGGATCCATAATCACATGAGCCAATCCTGAATAATACCTAAATAAATAGCATATATATATATATATATAGAGAGAGAGAGAGAGAGAGAGAGAGAGAGAGAGAGAGAGAGAGAATATATATATGTTGTATATATGTATTATATATATGTATCCTATTGGTCTGTTTCTCTGGAGAACCCTGACTAATACACATACTGAAGTAAAATGTTAATAATAAGACAAATTTAGTGTGAGATATATGAGAACTCTGTCTTATCTTTGCCATTTTTCTGTAAATCTAAGACTACTGTAAAATAAAAAAGTTTATTTAAAAAAAGTTTGAGGGCTTCCCTGGTGGCACAGTGGTTGAGAATCTGCCTGCTAATGCAGGGGACACAGGTTCGAGCCCTGGTCTGGGAGGATCCCACATGCCGCGGAGCAACTAGGCCCGTGAGCCACAACTACTGAGCCTGCATGTCTGGAGCCTGTGCTCCGCAACAAGAGAGGCGGCGATAGTGAGAGGCCCGCGCACTGCGTTGAAGAGTGGCCCCCACTTGCCACAACCAGAGAAAGCCCTCGCACAGAAACGAAGACCCAACACAGCCAAAAATAAATAAATAAACAAATGTGGGGTTTAAAAAAAAATTTTTTTTAAAGTTTGAATATTGGTAATTCAATAATAATGTTGCTTAATTCTTTATAGGATTATAATGCAGATTAAAAGAGGTTAATCGGTGTAAAATTCTTAGAACCATGCCAGGCACAAAGTAAAGATCAATAAATGCTACCTGTTATTATTAATGTATCATGTAGGTTTATTTTATCAGTTTTTCACTATTCTTCAATCTTCTTCTCTCTACCTGAATCTTATTATTATTTATTTTTGTAATTTCTAGAGATCAATTTTATTAGTTCTATATATGGCAGGCTTTGGAAATTTAATAAGATTGACCAGTATAATTTATTCAATGAATGCTTATGGAAGCTATCTTTTGCGTTTTATACTAGTCTACCTATTACAGAAATAGAAAAAGGAATAGAAAATGATTTTTAAATAAAATCTCTACAACTTACCTGGAGAGATTTAATTTTTTATGTTTTTATCATTTATCTTGCTATCTATTTTGAACTGTTTTTTTACTCGGTCTTTCTCCAAAATGGAGCTAAGGTAATAAATATATGAGTTAACTAGGGAATAAGTAGAAAGACATGGAAGTAATAATGTGATATCTATCATGTAAATAACTCTCCCAATTACACATACAAACTCCCTCCAGCCAGACATGTTTAAAGATTGAGTGATCTGAAGTCACACATATACATTTGATTTCCAGCCCTTGCAAACTGTGTGCTTTTAGCAAGTTTCTTAACCTCTCTGTTTCAGTCTATCTTATTAATAGATAAAGATAAATGTGTAGTTGTTGTAAGGAACAGACTAATTAGACAAAGGAACTAAAGTAAGTAATGTATGTTCAGTAAACAACCACTATTACTTACACAGTAATCTCAGCTAGGAAAATGTCTTTATATTTGTTAATCCTGAACCTTGGGTGCTGCAGAAAAGTGTATCATTGAGTAGGTAGAATGTTATTGAGAACATTCTATAATATCTGATTCTGACATTGTATTCAACAAGTAACATCAAATTGTTTTCTCATTAAGGAAATTTTAATGGTTTTTTCCCTCCCTCTCCCTCTTTAAAATAGAATTAAAGTTTAATTTTGCACCTAGCATAATTCTTAAGTCTCTTACATTACTCTGTTTTAACTGTATTTGAAGCCTGAAATTAAAATTGGAAACATTCTGAAAATAATACCAGTACATTTATTTATGGACTTTTTTCACCTTCAGTAGTAATATCATTTCTCACTGATGCATTATTCCTTTGTCATTAATCTTCTTCATCTCATCTTTAGTGTCTTATTTTTATTGTCACTCCTATTTCTCTTTTATTTATCTATTACTGTGTATATGTTAGATTGTCATCTTTCTTTGTCAATTTTGGTTATAAAGTATATCTCCTATCTATTCAGATTTTTTTCCCACAAATTATTTTTTTTTATTTTTGTTTTGTTACTAAGCTGTATATTCTTTTCTTCCACAGGTTTAATGACACTCTTAGGCATACAAATAATTTTCTGTCTCTATTGGCCACATTCCTGAAAGCATACAACTTTCAGATTAATCTTTTTTTTTTTTTTTTTTGCGGTACGCGGACCTCTCCCGTTGCGGAGCACAGGCTCCGGATGCACAGGCTCCGGACGCGCAGGCTCAGCAGCCATGGCTCACGGGCCTAGCCGCTCCGCCGCACGTGGGGTCTTCGCGGACCGGGGCACGAACCCGTGTCCCCTGCATCGGCAGGCAGACTCTCAACCACTGTGCCACCAGGAAAGCCCAGATTAATCTATTTTTACTGAACCTCTTGCTCATCATTTTCTTTCTCTCTTATTTTGATATTGATGATAAAAGAGTTCCCCTCACAGTCTTAGTTACCACTGAACTTGTACTATCTTTCCTTCTTACCTATTAATTTTTTAGGAAAATTATCATAAAAAATATACTCAATGATAGTAAGGGTCATTTAAAGAAAACAACAGAAAATACTTTGTAATTTTATTTATAGAAGTGTTCTGATATTAACCTTAAAGTACTGATAGCAAGTTTCTATGTTCTTCAAAGGAACAACTCTATTTTATTGCATGAATCAGTGTCAAGAAATTTTTGTTCCCCAGTAAACCCATTTCTCATTTTGAAGATGATCACCTATCAGATACAATACATAAATATCCACAAGTTTCTCCTTCTGTGGCCTCAGTTACCTGCAGTCAACCACAGTCTGAAAATATTAAATGGAAAATTCTAGAAATAAACAAATCATAAATTTTAAATTGTGTGCCACAGCGTTCTGAGTAGAGTGATAAAATCTCCCACTGTGCCACTCCGTCCTGCCTGGGATACCCAACCATCAACATCATCTGCTCCTAATATCCAACCAAAAACATCATCATGCTGGGTGATCCAGGATCACACAAAGCAGATGATCCCCCTTCAGACGTATGGTCATCAGGTCAACAGTAGCCTAACACTACATCACAATGCCTATGTTGGTCACTTCATTTCATCTCATCAATTAGGCATCTCACATCATCACAAAAAGAAGAAAAGTGAGTACAATGCTATAAGATATTTTGAAAGAAAGACCACATTCACATAACTTTTATTATAGTATATTGTTATAATTGTTCTATTTTATTATTATTATTATATTTATTGTTGCTAATCTTGGAATGTATCCCCTGTGGAAAAGGGGGGACAACTGTAATAAACTGATGTCTGTGAAACTTTTACATTCTTTGGATGGAGTTGAAATATGACTTGAAATAATTATTATTTCATTGATGTGGGAACAAAGATTAAAGTGTTAAGACTGTTTCCTCACACACTGCTAAGCAGGAGTTACAGGTAGAGCCTTTGCAGGGGATTCTACGGTAGCTCAGGTGACATAGCTAAACTCAACAACAACAAAAATTCCTCCAGCTCACTTCTAAGTGGAAAGGCAAGTCGGTGCTCATTCACAGGCTAGAAAGGCACTTATCATGTTGAAAGTATCCATTTAGCAGTGAAGATTGCTAATGGGTACTGCGAGATGAGTCACAATTTATAAGCATTCCTGGCAGAGGGTGGAAGGTTTTATAGCTTAGAGAACTGGGGGCTGTGAGGGCTGTGTCTTAATTTAAGTGGAACTAGCAAAGTTTTAACATCATTCCACTTTTCTTGTCAAAAAGCAAAGTTTTACTTTTTCCCCCATGGAATGTTGTGTGTGTATGTCTAGCTCAGCTTGATGACATCAAAAATTCCAGAGGCCTCATAAATATCCCTGAGGTGGGTGCCTGCCCTGAGGGAGCCAGCACTGATCTGATATGTGTCATGGAGTTGAACCCATCCTGACATGGTGTTGCTGAGGTCTAGTCCACTGCTGGTCTCACATGGCTACCCAGACTCCAGGGAAAATAAACCTAGTCTTCAGTGCAAAAATTCTGAGAAGCTTTGGAATTCTAAATTGAGGTCTTTTATTCTTCTGTTCTCTTCCTATTAATTAGAACTTAAAAAGATTATCCTAGCACCTGTCATTATGACATAAAAACAAAAAGAGCTACTATTGATTGTCTGCTGTAAGTCAGGGATTCTTCCTGATGTTTTACTTACATTATTCCGTTTATTCTAGTAGGGAATGTTGTTATGTTTATTTTATGAATGGTGTAGGCAAGGCTTTCAGGGGTCAACAATGTAATTGAGATCACTCAGCTAGTAAGTAGTAGAGACTAGATTTGAGCCCAGGTTCCTGATTCTAAAGTTTGCATCCTTAGCCAGTTTTTCACTTGATTATTAAAATCTAAATTCAGAACAGCTAGGTCTGCTCAAAAGTGCATGACTCTTATACAAACTATTATATATAGGATGGATAAACAGCAAGGTCCTACTGTATTGCACAGGGAACTATATTCAATAACCTGTGATAAACCATAATGGAAATGAATATGAAAAAGAATTCATATATATGTATAACTGAATCACTTGGCTGTACAGCAGAAATTAACACAACATTGTAAATCAACTATACTTCAATAAA
The DNA here is from genome assembly GCF_951394435.1 of Stenella coeruleoalba. Classification (NCBI taxonomy): domain Eukaryota; kingdom Metazoa; phylum Chordata; class Mammalia; order Artiodactyla; family Delphinidae; genus Stenella; species Stenella coeruleoalba. The sequence goes on from NC_137150.1 coordinate 54,354,471, forward strand.
ATAAAATTGTTTTTTAAGTGCATAGCTCTTAAACTCTAGCCTCTAGAGCATACCGTTTTGTTATTCTCTTTGCTTGCGAAAATATGCTCTACTAAGACTTATATGGGAAAATCTTTCCTCTTCCTGATTCTCTTTGCCTGGCAGAAACAGCTGCACAATCTAAGAAATCAACATGGTCACTGCCTCACACAGAGTTGTTCAGAGAAGAACTGAGACATCAGACACGTGAATTTCATTGCTCCATTCAGAGATTGTGTCAGAGTCCCATCAGATATACCAGTTTGGATTTCTGGCTCTACTGAGCAATGCCTGAAATAGATAAATTCACGTTTAGTTTTTTCTTCGATATAGTAACATTCTGTGTCCACTCTGAGGTAGACGATGAAGACTGGCACAAACAGAATATAGTCATTGTTTTCTTAAAAAAAAAACAGAGCCAGCTTCATCCCTTTGACCTTTATAAGCCAGATCTGGTTAAGATCCAATGGAATCCCCACAAATTGTCACTAAAAATAATATCTTTTTTAGATCCTGCCACAACCAGGATATGAGTCATATTTCTCATCCTTATATTTTCAGCTCAGTTTCTTTCTCACTGAAAGGCCATTCTTCTCTTCCTTCCTCTTGCTGCCTCCTTGAGGGATCCTAACTAGCTGCTCTGTTACTGCTCAGTTCACTAGCAGGGACTGAAGATTTTCTAGAGCAGTAGAAAGATATCTGGAGAGTGGAAACAGAAACTATTGTAGAGAGGACGCAGGCTCATTGCTGGAGCTCACCATCGGCTCATCATCAAGAATGAAAAGGGTAAAGCTTTGCGGAGAAACTAAACAACACAGGGTAGCTTTGAAGGTGGGGAATGTGTGCAAGGGCCATGTTGACAGAGTGTGATCACACAGTCAGTGAGGGCCTGCCTTTAAAGTCAGGAAGCCTGGGCTCAAAGCCAGCTCTACACTTTCTGACTTTGGATATGTTATGGAACTTCCATAAGCCTTTATTTTCTCATTTATAATATGAAGGTGATACTAATGCCTGCATCCATAGGTTGTTGCGAGCATTAAGTGAGTTAATCATCGTAAACGATGAACACAGTGTGAAGTGCCCCATAAGCAGTAGCTATGTGGAGTTAATCAAGAATCCCTGTGAGAGCAGATGCTTTATGATTTACTGATCTTCGTGCCTGGCACATAGTAGGAATTCAGGAAATTTTGGCTTAATGAAGGAATCAGGCAGAATGAATAAGAGAGTAGAAATAGGAGAGAAGAAACAAAAAATCAGTTGGGTGTGAAGAACAGGTTAAGAGCAAAATCTAATTCTTCAGTATTTTTATTTCAGGTGTGAAGATGGGATAGCCTCTATCTGTTCATTGCTAGTAGTAATTTTGCTGCCCCAAACAGCCTGCACGTTATTTGAGATCTTTCTCTGAGTTCCTAGGAATAATTCGGTGTCAGACTGGATTCCATGTTAGGCTCAAGGGATTTCAGTGGGAACAACCAGGATTTCTCTAATTCATTATACTATTTGTGTTGTCTGCCAAATGAGTTTGCCCTATGAAAATGGATATTTCAAAACTATGGTGAACTTTCAAGCTGTCTCATTGGGTATTTAAGATACACTGAAGCAGAAAGTAATGTATTTGGAGGGTAGAAGGAACAGGCCACTGTTCAGGCTACTGTTAGCTTAGCTGCTAATATCTTGGAGCTAAAATTCTTTGTTTTAAAAAAATGTATTCTTACACAGGGCATTTCTCACACTCAGTGCTGCCTTTGAGGGAAGGTAAGTTTTAGCTCTTGTCTCTCTCACAAAAACAGTAAACACTGGATTACATTTAAAGTATTGAATTGATTCAACCAAAAATGCCAGCCTTTTACTGTAGGGTATTCACATATAATTTCAGATATGAATTACTGTTCTCTAATTATGACTCTAAATATCTTTTTATACTCTGGGTCAGTTCGTTAAAACTGTGCTACTCAGTGACTACTCTTTTATTTTCTTCAGTATATCCATTGTCACAACCTTTTTTGCCAAATGCTCATCATCACATACTAAATTGAGGTTTGCCTATAGCCTTCAACTGGCTCTTTTATACATTTAGACATGTCTTTAGCCTAAGTGAATTTGCTGTACTTTGAGAAATCTTTAAAGACTTTAAGAAAATAATTGAAGCTATTACTAGCAATACTAAAGTGCATTCTAACACTATTGAAAAATGTAAATCTTTACTTCAAGGCTTAAAAGCTTTCTCTTTTTTCCTAAAGAAAAAACTACACAGCTTAGGATATTCACCTATCCTAAAGTAATTTTGAAGGTAAGAAATATCATAGTGAGTCTATACATAAAAGTAGAAACAAGGAAAGAGAGAAGGTGCAAAACAATAAAATAATTTTGAAAGAAGAATGTCTAATTTTATCATTACCGTTTAAGCTGAATTGTGGCTTTCAAAAGGATACGTCCGCAACCTAACACCTAAAACCTGTAAATGTGATATTATTTGGAATGAAATTCTTACTGGCCATATTTCTCTCTTGAAGGATAACTTCATTCCATGTAAGCTCATTAAAAATAAGACATACAGATGGCCAACAAACACATGAAAATATGCTCAACATCATTAATTATTAGAGAAATGTAAATCAAAACTACAATGATGGGCTTCCCTCATGGCTCAGTGGTTAAGAATCCGCCTGCCAATACGGAGCACACAGGTCCGAGCCCTGGTCTGGGAAGATCCCACATAACGTGGAGCACCTAAGCCCGTGTGCAACAACTACTGAGCCTGCGCTCTAGAGCCCACAAGCCACAGCTACTGAAGCCCGTGCACCTAGAGCCCGTGCTCCGCAACAAGAGAAGCCACCGCAATGAGAAGCTCGCGCACCGCAACGGAGAGTAGCCCCCTGCTTGCTGCAACTAGAGAAAGCCCGGGCACAGCAATGAGGACCCAATACACCCAAAAATAAATAAATTAATTAATTAATTTTAAAAAACCCTACAATGAGGTATCACCTCACACCAGTCAGAATGGCCATCATCAAAAAATCTACAAACAATAAATGCTGAAGAGGGTGTGGAGACAAGGGAACACTCTTGCAGTGTTGGTGGGAATGTAAATCGATACAGACAGTATGGACGTTCCTTAAAATACTAAAAATAGAATTACCATATGATCCAGCAATCCCACTACTGGGCACATACCCAGAGAAAACCATAATTCAAAACAAACATGCACCCCAATGTTCATAGCAGCACTATTTACAATAGCCAGGACATGGAAGCAACCTAAATGTCCATCTATAGACGAATGGATAAAGAAGATGTGGTACATATATATAATGGAATATTACTCAGCCATAGAAAGGAATGAAATTGTGCCATTTGCAGAGATGTGGATGGAACTAGAGACTGTCATACAGAGTGAAGTTAAGTCAGTAAGAGAAAAACAAATATTATATATTAATGCATATACGTGGAACATAGAAAAATGGTATAGAAGAACTTATTTGCAAAACAGAAATAGAGACACAGACGTAGAGAACAAACGTATGGATACTAAGGGAGAAAATGGGGGTGGGAGTGGGATTGGGAGATTGGGATTGACATATATACATTACTGATACTACGCATAAAATAGATAACTAGTGAGAACCTACTGTATAGCACAGGGAACTCTACTCAGTACTCTGTGGTGACCTAAATGGGAAGGAAATCCAAGAAAGAGGAGACATATGTATATGCATAGCTGATTCACTTTGCTGTACAGCAGAAATTAACATAACATTGTAAAGCAACTATACTCCAATAAAAATTAATAAAAATATGATTTTCAACATTTGAAAGTGAACAGTGTTTATAAAAATCTTTGAAGAATAAGTTATTAATTTTAGTCTTTTGCATTTTATCATCCACATCCATGACATATTTTGGTCTAAAGAGAAAACAATAAGTTACTTCAGAGAATTACATTACTAGCTATTGAGGAATACACTACTATCACTCAGTTGTTCAACATTTTATATCTACAAAAGAACATTTGTTTTATCTGGAAAGAAAGCTGTGGCATAATTCATCTCTATGCTATTGATGATGAAGCTGGGGCTTTTCATTCATGCATTGATTAAATATTTATTGAGCACCTACCGTGTACTATTCTACATGGTAGAGGTACAACAAGGAATATATAAACAATCCTCATTAATCTTATATTCTACTGCAGGTAAAGATAGGACTTTCAATAAACGTAACAAATAATAAATTATATATTATGTTAGAGCATGTATATCAGGTTAAGGAGCCAAGAGCACTGTGTTAGAAGGGTTGCAAACTTAAACAGAATTGTCATATCTCTGATAAGTTCTTAAGGAAGGTGAGGAAATGCGTCATGGAGATACGTGGGGGAAATCCTTTTCAAACGTATTAAGCGGTCAGTCTTAAGACCAGGAACAGCCAAGGAACAGCAAGGAGGCCAGTGAGAACAGAGGAGGATAGTAGTAGATGAAGTCAAAGAGATAACAAGGTCAGGATATGTAGGGTTTTTAGGCCATTTGAAGATTTTGGCTTTTTTTCTCAATGAAATATAAAAATATTGGAAGTTTCTACTAAAATGATACAATCTAACTTATTACTTAAAAGGAATGATCTCTGTACTGTGTAGAAATAAATGGTAGGTGTGAAAGGTAGGATCAGGAAAATCAGAAGGCTCTTGGCTAATGTAAGTCCTGGTAATTTCCACCAGGATAGTAGGTGGTAAGAAGTGGTAAAACCAAACATGATTTACTGCTGAGTTGGATTTGGGGTGTGAGAAAAAGAGAACATTCAAAGGTGACTTCAAGTTTTTCAATCTAACTGGAAAGATAACGCTGACATTAACTGGAATTGGGATGGCAATAGATAAAGTGGACTTGAAGGGGTATGAGAATGGACATGTTAGCTTTCAGAATATCTATTTGATATCCAAAATGTTAAGGAGGCAGTAAGAGATACACTGGACTGAAATTCAGGGGAGAGGCGCAGTCCAGAGATACATATTTGGGAATCATTAACATATGGGTGCTATTTAAGTGCAAGCAACTGAATGAGAACATCTGTGAACATCTATGAACATCTATGAAGTGATGTAATAGAGAAAATAAGAGGTCCAAGGATTGAGTATAGGGCATTCCAAAGTTTGACCTTAGGAGTGACATAGGATGAAAACCATAATTTTGTAGTTTTAGGAAACCAATTGGAAAAAAGAAAAAAAAAGGGTTTCTTAAGGAAGAAGGACAGATCAACTTGACTGCTAATAGATCAAGTATTATAATAGCTGGTAATTGAGTATTGGATTTAGCAGTGTAGAGGTAATTGCTGACATGACAAGAACAAGTTTAATGGAGTGCTAGTGGCAAAATCAATATTGGAGTGGATTCGATGGACAATGGGTAGAGATGAATGGGAAGGGGAAAATATTGACAATTCTTTCAAGAGATTTAGCTGTAAAGGGGAGCAGAGAAATGGAGTTGTTGTTGTGTCAAAGTGATTTTTTCAAGGCAAGTTAGCAAGATAATGTCTCATAGGAATGATGCAGCAGAGAGAAAACAATGGTATAGGAGTGAAATGGGAAAGTTATAATGATACACTAGAGAGGTGAGAAGGAATGAACTTTAGAGTGTAAGACAAATGTTTGGCATTAAGTAGGATCATGATCAGTGCAACTCTATTAACAAAAAAGCAGACACCATATGAAAGCAGATGATAGCAGGTGCCACGGTGTAACGTTGGGAGTTTCTTTCTGGTTGCTTTGATTTTCCTAGTGAAATAGAAAACAAGATTATAAATTGAGAATAAAGATGAAGTAGAGCTTTTTACATGAGGACAGGATAAGGTGAAATGCTTATCAAGGAGTGTGAGGGAGTCAATGAATAAAGGAACATGGTATGATTATTGTGCAGTATTAGAAGTACACTTGAGGTTCCTGGCCTTGAATCTGAAATGAAGCTAGTGAGAGTGCTTCTTCAGCCATGTTCAGCTCTATGGGAGCAGTTATCCAGTAAGTGAAGAGGCTCCAGTGCAGGATCCCACCTTGCATTTACTCGTCATGTCTCATTAGTCTCTTACGGTCTGTCTCAGTTCCACAATGTTTTTGTTTGTCTTGTACAACCTTGAGGTTTCTGGCCAGTTATTTTGTAAAGAGTCTCTCAATTTGAGTTTGTCTGATGTTTTCTCAGGATTAAGGTTATGTATTTTTGCTAAAAATACCACAGAAGTGATTTTGTGCCCTTTTCAGGCCATCTTATGAGGGGTATATGATATGAACATTACTTACTACTTGTGATGTTGACTTCAGTTTCTTGTTTTAGGTGGTGCCTGCCAGATTTCTCCACTGTAGAGTTGCTATTTCCATCCTTGCAGTAAGTAAGAACCATGTGTGGGTATATTTTGAGTCTAAGCATAGATCCCACTTATCATCATAATTTTGTGCACTAACTTTAGCATCATCTTTCAATGATTCTTGCCTACAATACTCACATTTATTTATTTAATCAATTGATTATTTATATCAGAAAGGATGTAAATATATAGAATGTACATAACATATTAAATAAGTAGTACATAGAATATATTCTATGGAATACAATAAAATACTATACTAATAAAATGCTATATCTATATTGCTGATCAAACTGTTCCATTTTTGGCTATTGTGAGCTCTTTCAGTTTATCCCAACATGTCTCAATCCTTTTCTGAGCACTTGCTTCCTTTGGAATAACAACATATTCCAGACTCATCTTTTATTTTTTCCCTGCCTTAACCCTGGAATCAGTCATTTCTCCAAGGACCCCTGCTTCCTTTTATTAGTAAATGGTATTTAGAAATGAACTATTTCAATGGTTCTAAAAGTCAGAGTGATACAAAAAGATACTCATAGAAGTTCCACGCTCCCTTCATCCCTTTTAACATATTCCCGTTTCCTTAATACTTTCCAATCTATACCCACCTACATCTTCAGATAATCAGTCTAGTTTCTGGCCTATCATTCTTGCATATCTTTTGCATGAATCAGTGGATGCATGAATAATTTCATATATTCCTTTTTTCTTACATGAAAGATACTGTAATAGATACACTTCTGTACTTTCTTTTCACAATATACAGTTTGTTTTGGTTTCACCATATATATCTGAAATCAGTTCATATCAGTTCATAGACATACGCCTCATTCTCTTTAAAGCTTCCCAACACTCCATTTTGGGGAGGAATCATAGTTTATCTGACCATTGTATGTATGGATATTTAGAGAAGAGTTAATTTTTATTTTTAACTAGTGCTATAATTTTGCTAGATGAGATGGTTTATGTGACTCTCGCTTTTGTGGCAGGTTATATATTAGTCCCATTTCCCAGCAGGAGGATTACACTTCCTTGTCCCTTTGATGTAAGGAGTGGTCTTGTTGCTTACTTTGGCCAATAACACATATGTAGAAGTAAAATGTGTAATTTCTGAGTAGAAGCTTTAGGAGCCAGCTCATGGTTCACAGTCCCTTTTTATCCCTTTGCCACAGGATGGGCTTGGTAGGGTTTATTCTGTCAGCTTGGGTTCTGGAATAAAGACAGTGTGGAGCAAAGCTTCATCCTAGACATGGTGATTGTGAAATGTGATCAAGAAATAAACCATTGTGGTTATATACCACTGAGATTTGGGGATCATATGTTATTACAGTGTAACTTTGCCTCACTCTTCTGAAGTAAGTAGGTAACACAAACACAGCACATATGTTAAAGCAATAAATAGACTCTATGTCTTCTGTATTAGTCAGCTCAGTCTGCTATAATTAGGTATCACAGTCTGGATGGATTAAGCAACAGAAAGTTATTTCTCCCAGTTTTAGAAGCTAAAGTCCAAGATCAAGTTGCTGTCAGGGTTGGTTTCTGGTGAGGCCTCTCTTCCTGGCTTGCAGATAGTCACGTTCCTACTGTGTCCTCACATGACCTTTCCTCTGTATGTGCAGAGAGAGAAAGAGATCTCTGGTGTCTCTTCCTTTTCTTTTTTTTAATTAATTAATTAATTTTTGGCTTTGTTGGGTCTTTGTTGCTGCACGCGGGCTTTCTCTAGTGTGGCTAGTGGGGGCTACTCTTCATTGCGGTGCACGGGCTTCTCATTGTGGTGGCTTCTCTTGCTGCGGAGCACAGGCTCTAGGCAAGTAGGCTTCAGTAGTAGTGCGGCACACAGGCTCAGGAGTTGTGGCTCACAGGCTTAGTTGTTCTGCGTCATGTGGGATCTTCCTGGACCAGGGCTCAAACCTATGTCCCCTTCATTGGCAGGCAGATTCTTAACCACTGCACCACCAGGAAAGTCCCTCTTCCTTTTCTTATGACACCTGTTCTATTGGATTAGGGCTTCACCCTTAGGACCTTATTTAACCTTGATTACTTCCTGAAAGACTATCTCCAATTAAGTCACATTGGAGGTTAAGGCTTTAACATTTGAATTTTGGGGAGATATCATTCAGTTTATAACATCTTATTAGTAACTAATTTGTTGAGGAATCATGAAGGTGTACATTCAAATTATAATAAGCATAATTATATTATTCAATTTGAAAATTAGACTATTATATATAGATAATATATAACTTTAACTCAAAATATTTAACTGGTCACAAATTATTCGTTCCCTGCAATATTGCCCTTAGGTTATATTTTTATGTTAAGAAATTGCATTAGGTGCATTTATTTTTGGTAAGTCAGTAATGTATAGTCTCAAAGTGTTTATCAATGACTAAATAATTGTACCTATTTCACATTTAACAGGATGTGGGAATTGGGCTTGTCTTTCCATTTTTTCAAAGGAAATACAGAATAATATAGTAATTAAGGTAGCTCTTTACTTGTATAATTTTGAGCAGTGTCCTCAGCTGTAAACTGGCAATAGTATATACCTCACAGGCCTATTGTCAGGATGCAATCAGCTGATTATATGTGTAAAGCCTGTAGCCCTATGTGAGTCTTCACAAAGTTATCTACAGAATAAGAATGAAAGTTAGCTTGATTATAGGACCACAAATCCCATTGTTTTATTTAACCATACAAATTAATTTATAAACATGTGATAACTGTTAGAAATAACAAGAAAATTTTCTTTAAATATGAAAAATTATGAGTTCTTAAGTGTCATGAGGTCTAATCTATAATATTCTCCATTTAGGGAAGCAAAATATGATTTCGAGGAGAGACTATGTAACATTTTAGAAATACATGGTTTATCTCTTTTCAAAGATGATATTTGGTATCCTACAGTAAGATCTAGAGAAAGTAGTGGCATGAGGACATTTTTTTTTTCTTTAGTCACTACTTGAAATTTCTAAATGAGTTTGCATGGAACTTGAATGTGATTGGCATCTGGATTTAATGCAGATGTCTTCAGCTTGGTGGTTTCATGATATTGCCTAACTATTTACACATATTCTTAATAGCTAACTAAATGTGAAATGAAGTCTTTTTCACTTAGAACATTTTACCAGGGAAATGATGTCAGCAAAATGATGGTGGAATTTCTAGCTCTGGTCCCCTCCCAGAAACATCAATTTGAACAGATATCTGTACAGGAAAACACCTATACAAGAGTCAAGGATTCCAGACTTGACTCTGTGAGGGATTACAGAATCTAGGTGAAACACAAAAATAAGTGAAGACACATTGAGGAGAATAGGAAAGATAGATTCACACTACCCTTATCAACCTTTCCCCAAGCATGGGCCACCCAGAGCAGAGAGACATTCTCCCTGTAGGAGAGGGATGGTGATGTGACTGCCAACTTCACCATGGACCTCAGAGCTTGCCTGCCCCAGTACCATACTAACTCCCATGGCCCTAGGTGGCTCCCTGCAGGATCCTGTGAACCCAGATTCCTAGCACACCCCAGCACTGGCCAGCTCCTGTGGCCCTGGGTGGCTTTTATGGCCCCTGCCTTCCAATCAGCCCACATGAACTCAAGCTCCTTGTAGGTACCTGCAAACCTGGTCTCCTGGCCAGGCCCAGTACGAGGTAAACTACTGAAGCCCCTGCCCCCTGGCCCACCCCAGCACCAAGCTGACCTTCACAGACCTTACATCTAGGCTGACCACAACTCCCAGCTTGCCCTAGGGCCAGGTCAACCCTGTGGCCCCAGCCTCCAGGCTGCCTCCCTCAAAACCAGATTCCCAGTCTGTCCCAGTCCTGGACCAGCCCTATAGACCCAGATGCTGGAAAAATTATTTGAATAACTATTTCACAAAATAGTATCTAAAATGGTTAATAAGCACATAAAAGGGTGCTTAAAACCGTTAGCCATTAAGGAGATACATATTAAAACCACACCTTGTAAAATGGTTATGATAAAAAAGACAAGCAATAACAGGTCTTATCAAAGATGTGGAGAAACCAGAACCCACATACATTGCTTAATGGAATTTTAAATGGTGCAGCCACTTTAGAAAAGAACCTGAAAGTTTTTAAAAATGTTAAACATATATTACCATATGACTCAGCAACACAACTACTAGATTTTGATTGAAGAGAAATAAGAATATATGTCCATCCAGAGACTTGTACGTAAGTGTTCACAAGAGCATTTTAAATAATGGGGAACAAGTGAAAACTATACAAATGTCTATCAATGGTGAATGGGATGGACAAAATGTGATATATCCACAAAATGGAATATACTGTAATTCATCAGTAGAAAGGATAGGCTACTGAAACATAATACAATATAAATGAACTTCAAATATTACGCTAAGTGAAAGAAGCCAGACATAACATATATGATATGATTCCATTTATATGAAATGTTCATATAAGAAATCGCCAAATTTATCAATTTCCAAAATATACCAACAGCTCATACAACTCAATAACAAAAATCCAAACAACCCAATTGAAAAATGGGCAGAGGACCTAAATAGATATTTCTCCAAAGAAGACATACAAATGGCCAACAGACACAGTGAGGCTCAACATCACTAACTATTAGAGAACTACAAGTCAAAACTACACTGAGGTATCACCTAACACCAGGCAGAGTGGCCATCGTTAAAAAGTCTACAAATAACATATGCTGGAGAGGGCATGGAGAAAAGGGAACCCTCCTACACTGTTGGTGGGAATGTAAATTGATACAGCCACAATGGAAAACAGTATGGAAGTTCCTCAAAAAACTAAAAATAGAACTACCATATGATCCTGCAATCCCACCCCTGGGCATATATTCATACAAAAACCATAATTCAAAAAGATACATGCACCCTTATGTTCATAGCAGCACTATTCACAATAGCCAAGACATGGAAAAAAATGTCTATTAACAGATGAGTGGATAAAAAAGATATACATATACATGATGGAATACTACTCATCCATAGAGAAGGATGAAATAATGCCATTTGCAACAACATGGATGCAACTAAAGATTATCATACTAAGTGAAGCAAGTCAGAAAGAGAAAGGCAAATACCATAAATTACTTATATGTGGAATCTAAAATATGACACAAATGAACTTATCTATGAAACAGAAACAGACTCACAGACATAGAGAACAGATTTGTTGTTGCCAAGGGAGAGGTGGGTGGAGGAGAAATGGACTGGGAGTTTGGGATTAGCAGATGCAAACCATTATATATAGAATGGATAAACAACAAGGTCCTGCTGGATAGCACAGGGAACTATATTCAACATCCCATGATAAACCATAATGGAAAAGAATATGAAAAAGAACACAGATATAATTTTATATATATATCTGAATCACTTTGCTGTGCAGCAGAAATTAACACAACATTGTAAATAAACTAAACTTAAATAAAATAAATTAAGAAAAAAGAAATGGCCAAATCTATAGTGAAAGAAAGTAATTAGTGATTGGTACTGAGAGCAGGAAGAGTAACTGTAAACTGGCATAAAGTTTTTTCTTGGAGTAAAGGAACTGTTCTCACTAAATTGTGCTTATTGTTGTACAACTACAAATTTATTAAAAATCATGGAATTTCACACTCAAAATGAGTTAATGATATAATATGCAAATCATACTCCATATGGTAGTTCAAATAATGACCCTTAAAGATATCCAGATTTTAATCCCTGGTAACTGTGAATGTTACCATATATGGCAAGTAGGACTTTGCAATATGATTAGGTTAACTATCTTGAGATGGGGAGATTCTCCTGGATTATTCAGGTGGTCCCTAAATGTAAACACAAGTATCTTTACAAGATGGTTACACAGAAAATTTTGATGACAGAAGTAGAGAAACCAATGTGACAATGAGGGCAGAGACTGGAGTAATGCAGTCACAAACCAAGGAATGCTAGCAGCCACCAGAAGCTTGAAAAGGCAAGAGACACGAACAATGCAAGAGGGTTCCCTTTTCTCCACACCCTCTCCAGCATTTATTGTTTGCAGATTTTTTGATGATGGCCATTCTGATCAGTGTGAGGTGATACCTCATTGTAGTTTTGATTTGCATTTCTCTAATGATTAGTGATGTTGAGCATCCTTTCATGTGTTCGTTGGCAGGTGTAGAGAATAGACTTGAGGACACAGGGAGGGGGAAGGGTAAGTTGGGATGAGGTGAGAGAGTGGCATGGACATATATACACTACCAAATGTAAAACAGATAGCTAGTGGGAAGCAGCCACATAGCACAGGGGGATCAGCTCAGTGCTTTATGACCACCTAGAGGGGTGGGATAGGGAGGGTGGGATGGAGAAGCAAGAGGGAGGAGATATGGGGATACATGTATATGTATAGCTGACTCACTTTGTGATACAGCAGAAACTAACACACCATTGTAAGGCAATTATACTCCAATAAAGATGTTAAAAAAAAAAATGAGGCAAGAGACAGATTCTCCCCTGGAGCCTCTGGAAGAAGCCAGCCCTGCTGAAACTTGACTTTGTGGTATTGGTAGAGGAATAGGTACACAGATCAAGAGAACACAACAGAGAACCCAGAAACAGACCCACACAAATATTCAACTGATTTTTGACAAAGCTAACAAAGCAATTCAATGAAGGAAAGATCACTTTTTCAACAAATGGTGTTGAAGCAATTGGACATCCATTGGAAAAAGAATCATCCTAACTTAGTTTTCACACCCTACACAAAAAGGTCTTGGACTTAAATATATAACATAAAACTCTAAAACTTTTAGGAAAAATGAAGGAGAAATATCTTTAAAATTTAGGACAAGGCAAAAAGTTATTGGACTTGGCACCAAAAGCATCATTCATAAATGAAAATATTGATAAGTTGCCCTCATCAGATTGTAAAATTTTGCTCTGCAGAAGACCCTGTTAATAGGATGAGGATGTAGCTTTAGAATGGGAGAAAACATTGTCAAACCACATCATGCCTGACTAGGACTATCAAACAAACAAACAAAACCTGTATAGGGATACATATAGCAGCTTTATTTTTAATATCTCCAAACTGGAGGTGTTTTTCAGTGGGTTAATGGTTTAAAAAATAAAACTGTGGTACAAACATACCATGGAATGCCACTCGGCAATAAAATTCAATAAACTATTGGTACACAACAACCTAAATGAATATTCAGAGAATTGTACTGTATGCAAAAAGCCAACTCAAAAGGTTACATAATGTATGATCCAATTTATATAACATTCTTGAAATGACAGAATTATAAAAATGGAGAAAAGATTAGTTGTTGCCAGTAGTTAAGGAGGGGGGTAGAGGGAGTGGAATGAGGGTGTGGTTGTATAAGGACAACATTAGAGAACCTTGTGGTGATGGAAATACTCTGTATCTTGATTGTATCTATGCCAATATCCTGATTGTGTTATTATTCTATAGTTCTTCAAGGTATTACTATTGGGGGAAACTGAGTACAGGGTACATGGGATGTCTCTATTATTTCTTACAACTTCATGGGAATATGTACACTTCTCTCAAAATAAAAATGTTTAATTAAAAAGTTATTAAAAAGAAGAGACTAAAGAAAGCAGTCAGAAAATAAGATAAGCTCTTTGTAGTTTATGTATCTAACAAAGTTTCTGCCAGGGATAAATAACAAACTCCCACACATCAGTGAGGAAAGACTGGCAATTCAGCACAAAACTAGGCAACAAACTCAAACACATCCTTCACAATAAGGATATCCACATGGTTAATAAAAACATGGAAAAGTTTTCAATCTCATGGATAAGCAGGAAAATGCAAATGAAGTCCAAATTTTTATACTTCCACATACCACTACAATGGCTAAAATTTAGGCAGACAATGGCAAGTATTGCTGAGAGCAAGGAGCAAGAGGAACTCACACATTGCTAGTGAGGTTGGAAATAGCTATTTTGCAAGGCTGTTTAAGATAATCAACTATAGTTTGACATTTGTCACCCAGAAAGTTCACTTCTAAATATTAATTCAAAAGGATGAATGCACATGTGTACCAAAATACAAGTATAAGATTATTTAGAAGACCATTTTTGTAATCATTCTAAACTGGGAGAAAACTAAATGTCCATTTATGTTAGAAAGGATAATATATTGGGATATATTCCGACAGCAAAACCCTATATATTTCAACAATGATAATGAACAAGCTATAATAACACAAAACAGCATGGATTAATCTTATTAATTCAATATTGAGGGAGAGATCATTAAGAAAGATATACTGTATCCTTCTTTTTATATAAAGATCAAAGCCAGGTTAAACTAAATTATGACAAAAAAGCCAGGTTAATAGTTACCTTTGTTGTTTCGGGTGGAGGTTTGGGGGAGCACAAAGGAGACTTCTGGATTGTTGGTAATATATTTCACAGCTGTGTGCCCTATTCCTTGTGTTGTATTGTTAGGCTTCACCAGGCAGGCCTGCAAGCCTTGTAGTCGCCCAGCCTTGAGACTGAAGAAAGAGCAAGACAGTGAGAGAGACATCAATGGCTTACTTGGCAGGAGGATTCTTACACAAAATGTCCTAGAGAAACACCCTACCATGTGGGGCAGACGGCAGACAGGACATGGCAGCAGTCTTCGCTTCTCACGGGAGAAGGAGGCAACCATTTAGAGGAGGAATTGATGTCAGGTTTGCTCATCAATTTCCAGGGAAACCAGCAGCTGGGGAAGGGGGCAAAGGACCTCAGGCAGCTACTGATAAAGCCCTATAATTAAGAGGATTGGATAGTCATGTGAGTGAAGCAGGGGACATACAGAGAGCAAGAGAATAACCATCTCAAATGGGCTGACCATTCAATAGTAATTTGTGCATTTTCATATTTGTACACTATACTTCAATGAAAATCTGACAAAGTAAAATTCAATCATATATTTGGACAAAAAGTATTTCTTTCTCAAGTAAAAAAAAAAATGACCGAGATAGCCTCATCCACCAGAGGGCAGACAGCAGAAGCAAGAAAAACTACAATCCTGCAGCCTGTGGAACAGAAACCACATTAACAGAAAGGTGGACAAGATGAAAAGGCAGAGGGCTATGTACCAGATGAAGGAACAAGATAAAACCCCAGAAAAACAACTAAATGAAGTGGAGATAGGCAACGTTCCAGAAAAAGAATTCAGAATAATGATAGTGAAGATGATCCAGGGCCTCGGAAAAAGAATGGAGGCAAAGATCAAGAAAATGCAGGAAATGTTTAACAAAGACCTAGAAGAATTAAAGAATAAACACTGAGAAGAATTAAAGAACAAACAAACAGAGATGAACAATACAATAACTGAAATGAAAACTACACTAGAAGGAATCAATAGAATAAATGAGGCAGAAAAACGGATAAGTGACCTGGAAGACAGAATGGTGGAATTCACTGCTGTGGAACAGAATAAAGAAAAAAGAATGAGAAGAAATGAAGACAGCTTAAGAGACCTCTGGGATATTAAACACAACAACATTCGCATTATAGGGGTCCCAGAAGGAGAAGAGAGAGAGAGGACCCGAGAAAATATTTGAAGAGATTATAGTAGAAAACTACCCTAACATGGGAAAGGAAATAGCCACCCAAGTGCAGGAAGCACAGAGAGTCCCATACAGGATAAACCCAAGGAGAAACATGCTGAGACACATAGTAATCAAACTGGCAAAAATTAAAGACAAAGAAAAATTACTGAAAGCAGCAAGGGAAAAACGATAACAGACAAGGGAACTCCCATAAGGTTAACAGCTGATTTCTCAGCAGAAGCTCTACAAGCCAGAAGGGAGTTGTGTGACATATTTAAAGTTATGAAAGGGAAGAACCTACAACCAAGATTACTCTACCCAGCAAGGATCTCATTCAGATTCAATGGAGAAATCAAAAGCTTCTCAGACAAGCAAAAGCTAAGAGAATTCACCAGGACAAAACCAGCTCTACAAAAACTGCTAAAGGAACTTCTCTAAGTGGGAAACACAAGAGAAGAAAAGGACCTACAAAAACAAACCCAAAACAATTAAGAAAATGGTAATACGAACACACATATCGATAATTACCTTAAATGTGAATGGATTAAATGCTCCAACCAAAACACAGGCTCAAGAATGGATACAAACACCAGACCCATATATATGCTGTCTACAAGAGACCAACTTCAGACCTAGGCACACATACAGACTGAAAGTGAGGGGATGGAGAAAGATATTCCATGCAAATAGAAATCAAAAGAAAGCTGGAGTAGCAATACTCGTACCAGATAAAATAGACTTTAAAATAAAGAATGTTACAAGAGACAAGGGAGGACACTACATAATGATCAAGGGATCAATCCAAGAAGAAGATATAACAATTATAAATATATATGCACCCAACATAGAAGGCACCTCAATATGTAAGGCAACTGCTAACAGCTATAAAAGAGGAAATTGGGGAGCTTCAAGATGGCGGAAGAGTAAGACGTGGAGATCACCTTCCTCACCACAAATACATCAGAAATACATCTACATGTGGAACAACTCCTAGAGAATACCTACTGAACGCTGGTAGAAGACCTCAGACCTCCCAAAAGGCAAAAAGCTCCCCACGTACCTGGGTAGGACAAAAGAAAAAAGAATAAACGGAGACAAAAGAATAGGGATGGGACCTGCACCAGTGGGAGGGAGCTGTGAAGGAGGAAAGGTTTCCACACACTAGGAAGCCCCTTCGCGGGTGGAGACTGTGGGTGGCGGAGCAGGGGAGCTTCAGAGCCGTGGAAGAGAGCACAGCAACAGGGGTGCGGAGGGCAAAGTGCAGAGATTCCCGCACAGAGGATCGGTGCCGACCAGCACTCACCAGTCCGAGAGGCTTTTCTGCTCACCGGCCAGGCTGGCGGGGGCTAGGAGCTGAGGCTCGGGCTTCAGAGGTAGGATCCCAGGGAGAGGACTGGGGTTGGCTGTGTGAACACAGCCTGAAGGGGGCTAGTGCACCACAGCTAGCTGGGACGGAGTCTGGGAAAAAATCTGGAGCTGCCGAAGAGGCAAGTGACGTTTTCTTGCCTCTTTGTTTCCTGGTGCACAAAGAGAGAGGGTTAGGAGCGCCACTTAAAGGAGCTCCAGAGACGGGCACGAGCTGTGGCTAACAGCGCGGACCCCAGAGACGGGCATGAGACGCTAAGGATGCTGCTGCAGCCACCAAGAAGCCTGTCTGCAAGCACAGGTCACTCTCCACAGCTCCCCTCCCGGAAGCCTGTGCAGCCCGCCACTGCCAGGGTCCCGTGATCCAGGGACAACTATTCTGGAAGAACACATGGTGCGCCTCAGACTGTTGCAAATTGACGCCGGGTTGTGCCACCGCATGCTTGTCTTGCATTCCATACTCCTCCCTCCCCGTGGCCTGAGTGAGCCAGAGCCCCAGAACCAGCTGCTCCTTTAACCCAGTCCTGTCTGAGCAAAGAATAGATGCCCTCAGGCGACCTACACGCAGAGGCAGGGCCAAATCCAAAGCTGAATCCCAGGAGCTGTGGGAACAAAGAAGAGAAAGGGAAATCTCTCCCAGCAGCCTCAGGAGCAGCGGATTAAATCTCCACAATCAACCTGATGTACACTGCATCTGCGGAACACCTGAAGAGACAACGAATAATCCCAAATTGAGGAGCTGGACTTTGGGAGCAATGACATATATATTTTTTTTCCCTTTTTCTCTTTTTGTGAGTGTGTATGTGTATGCTTCTGTGTGTGATTTTGTCTGTATAGCTTTGCTTTTACCATTTGTCCTAGCGTTCTGTCTGTTTAGTTTTGTTTTCTTTTTTACTATAGTTTTTAGCACTTGTTATCATTGGTGGATTTGTTTTTTAGTTTGGTTGCTCTCTTCTTTCTTCCTTTTTTATTACTTAAAAATTTTTTTTGGAATAATTATTTTTTACTTTAATAACAATTTTATTTTAATTTACTATATTTTATTTTATTTTATCTTCTTCTTTCTTTCTTTCTTTTCTCCCTATTATTCTGAGCCATGTGGATGACAAGCTCTTGGTGCTCCAGGCAGGCATCATGGCTGTGCCTCTGAGGTGGGAGAGCCAAGCTCAGGACACTGGTACACAAGGGACTTCCCAGCTCCACATAATATCAAATGGCAAAAATCTCCCAGAGGTCTCCATCTCAAAGACAAGACCCAGCTGCACTCAATGACCAGCGATCTACAGTGCTGGACATGCTATGCCAAACAACTAGCAAGACAGGAACACAGCCCCATCCATTAGCAGAGAGGCTGTCAAAAATCATAATAAGGCCACAGACACCCCAAAACACACCACCAGACGTGGACCTGCCCACCAGAAAGACAAGATCCAGCCTCATCCACAAAAACACAGGCACAAGTCCCCTCCACCAGGAAGCCTACACAACCCACTGAACCAAACTTAAACACTGGGGGCAGACACCAAAAACAACAGTAACTACGAACCTGCAGCGTGCGAAAAGGAGGCTCCAAACACAGTTAAGTTAAGCAAAATGAGAAGACAGAGAAACACATAGCAGATGAAGGAGCAAGATAAAAACCCACCAGACCTAACAAATAAAGAGGAAATAGGCAGTCTACCTGAAAAGAATTCAGAATAATGATAGTAATGATGATCCAAAATCTTGGAAATAGAATGGAGAAAATACAAGAAACATTTAACAAGGACCTAGAAGAACTAAAGAGCAAACAAACAGTGATGAACAACACAATAAATGAAATTAAAAATTATCTACAAGGGATCAATAGCAGAATAACTGAGGCAGAAGAATGGATAAGTGACCTGGAAGATAAAATACTGGAAATAACTACTGCAGAGCAGAATAAAGAAAAAAGAATAAAAAGAATTGAGAACAGTCTCAGAGACCTCTGGAACATCATTAAATGCACCAACATTCGAATTATAGAGATCCTAGTAGAAGAGAAAAAGAAAGGGACTGAGAAGATATTTGAAGAGATTATAGTTGAAAACTTCCCTAATATGGGAAAGGAAATAGTTAACCAAGTCCAGGAAGCACAGAGAGTCCCATACAGGATAAATCCAAGGGGAAACACGGCAAGACACATATTAATCAAACTATCAAAAATTAACTACAAAGAAAACATATTAAAAGCAGCAAGGGAAAAACAACAAATAACACACAAGGGAATCCCCATAAGGTTAACACCTGATCTTTCAGCAGAGACGCTGCAAGACAGAAGGGAGTGGCAGGACATATTTAAAGTGATGAAGGACAAAAATCTACAACCAAGATTACTCTACCCAGCAAGGATCTCATTCAGTTTTGAGGCAGAAATTAAAAGCTTTACAGACAAGCAAAGGCCAAAGGAATTCAGCACCACCAAACCAGCTTTACAACAAATGCTAAAGGAACTCCTGTAGGCAGGAAACACAAGAGGAGGAAAAGACCTACAATAGCAAGCCCAAACAATTAAGAAAATGGTAATAGGAACATACATATCAATAATTACCTTAAATGTAAATGGATTAAATGCTCCAACCAAAAGACATAGACTGGCGGAATGGATTAAAAAACAAGACCCGTATATATGCTGTCTACAAGAGACCCACTTCAGACCTAGGGACACATACAGACTGAAAGTGAGGGGATGAAAAAAGATATTCGACACACATGGAAATCAAAAGAAAGCTGGAGAAGTAATTCTCACATCAGACTAAGTAGACTTTAAAACAAAGACTATTACAAGAGACAAAGAAGGACACTGCAAGGGATGTCAAGGGATCAATCCAAGAAGAAGATATAACAATTGTAAATATGTATACACTCAACATAGGAGCACCTCAATATATAAGGCAAATACTAACAGCCATAAAAGGGGAAATCGACAGTAACACAATCATATTAGGAGACTTTAGCAACCCACTTTCACCAATGGACAGATTATCCAAAATGGAAATAAAAGAGGAAACAGAAGCTTTGAATGATACATTAAACAAGATGGATTTAATTGATATTTATAGGACATTCCATCCAAAAACAACAGAATACATTCTCATCTCAAGTGCTCATGGAATATTCTCTGAGATAGATCATATCTTGGGTCACAAATTACGCCTCAGTAAATTTAAGAAAATTGAAATCGTATCAACTATCTTTTCCGATCACAACGCTATGAGACTAGATTTCAATTACAGGAAAAAATCTGTAAAAAATACAAACACATGTAGGCTAGACAATACACTACTTAATAACCAAGAGATCACTGAAGAAATCAAAGAGGAAGTCAAAAAATACCTAGAAACAAATGACAATGAAAACACAACAACCCAAAACCTATGGGATGCAGCAAAAGCACTTCTAAGAGGGAAGTTCATAGCAATAATATCCTACCTTAAGAAACAAGAAACATCTCAAATAAACAACCTAACCTTACACCTAAAGCAATTAGAGAAAGAAGAACAAAAATACTCAAAGTTAGCAGAAGGAAAGAAGTCATAAAGATCAGATCAGAAATAAATGAAAAAGAAATGAAGGAAACAATAGCAAAGATCAATAAAACTAAAAGCTGGTTCTTTGAGAAGATAAACAAAATTTATAAACCACTAGTCACACTCACCAAGAAAAAAAGGGAGAAGACTCAAATCAATAGAATTAGAAATGAAAAAGGAGAAGTAACAATTGACACTGCAGAAGTACAAAGGATCATGAGACACTACTACAAGCAATTATATGCCAATAAAATGGACAAACTGGAAGATATAGACAAATTCTTAGAAATGCACAACCTTCTGAGACTGAACCAGGAAGAAATAGAAAATATGAACAGATCAATCACAAGTAATGAAATTGAAATTGTGATTTAAAATCTTCCAACAAACAAAAGCCCAGGATCAGATGGCTTTACAGGCGAATTCTACCAAACATTTAGAGAAGAGCTAACACCTATCCTTCTCAAACTCTTCCAAGATATAGCAGAGGGAGAAACACTCCCAAACTCATTCTACGAGGGCACCATCACCCTGATACCAAAAGCAGAGAAAGATGTCACAAAGAAAGGAAACTACAGGTCAATATCACTGATGAACATAGAACAAAAATCCTCAACAGAATACTAGCAAACAGAATCCAACAGCACATGAAAAGGATCATACACCATGATCAAGTGGGGTTTATTCCAGGAATGCAAGGATTCTTCAATGTATGCAAATCAATCAATGTGACACACCATATTAACAAATTGAACGAGAAAAACCCTATGATCATCTCAAGAGATGCAGAGAAAGCTTTCGACAAAATTCAACACCCATTAATGATTAAAACTCTGCAGAAAGTAGGCATAAAGGGAACTTTCTCAACAAATAAAGGCCATATATAAAACCCCACAGCTAACATTGTCCTCAATGGTGCAAAACTGAAACTATTTCCAGTAAGATGAGGAACAAGACAAGGTAGCTGACTCTCACCACTATTATTCAACATAGTTTTGTAATTTTTGGCCACAGCAATCAGAGAAAAATAAATAAATAAAAGGAATCCAAATTGGAAAAGAAAAAGTAAAGATGTCACTGTTTGCAGATGATATGACACTATACATAGAGAATCCTAAAGATGCTACCAGAAAAATACTAGAGCGATGAATTTGGTAAAGTAGCAGGATAGAAAATTAATGCACAGAGATCTCTTGCATTCCTATATACGAATGATGAAAAATCTGAAAGTGAAATGAAGAAAACACTCCCTTTTACCATTGCAACAAAAAGAATAAAATATCGGAATAAACTGACCTAAGGAGACCAAAGACCTGTATGCAGAAAATTATAAGACACTGATGAAAGAAATTAAAGATGATACAAATAGATGGAGAGATATACCCGTTCTTGGATTGGAAGAATCAATATTGTGAAAATGACAATACTACCCAAAGCAATCTACAGATTCAATGCAATCCCTATGAAATTACCAATGGCATTTTTATAGAACTAGAACAAAAAATCTTAAAATTTGTATGGAGACACAAAAGACCCCAAATAGCCAAAGCAGTCTTGAGGGAAAAAAAGCATATCTGGAGGAATCAGACTCTGTGACTTCAGACTATATTACAAAGCTACAGTAATCAAGACAATATGGTACTGGTATGAAATAAGAAATACAGATCAATGGAACAAGATAGAAAGCCCAGAGATAAACCCACTCACCTATGGTCAACTAATCTATGACTAAGGAGGCAAGGATATACAATGGAGAAAAGACAGTCTCATCAATAAGTGGTGCTGTGAAAAGAGGAAAGCTACATGTAAAGAAATGAAATTAGAACACTCCCTAACACCATACACAAAAATAAACTCAAAATGGATTAGAGACCTACATGTAAGACCAGACACTATAAAACTCTTAGAGGCAAACATAGGAAGAACACTCTTTGACATAAATCACAGCAAGATCTTTTTTGATCCACCTCCTAAAGTAATGGAAATAAAAACAAAAATAAACAAATGGGACCTAGTGAAACTTAAAAGCTTTTGCAAAGCAAAGGAAACTACAAACAATACAAAAAGACAACCCTCAGAGTGGGAGAAAATATTTGTAAATGAATCAACGGACAAAGGATTAATCTCCAAAATATATAAACAGCTCATGGAGCTCAATTTTAAAATAAAAAACAATCCAATCCAAAAATAGGCAGAAGTCCTAAATAGACAGTTTTACAAAGAAGACATTCAGATGGTCAAGAAGCACATGAAAAGCTGCTCATTATTAGAGAAATGCAAATCAAAATTATTAGAGAAATGCAAATCAAAATTATTAGAGAAATGCAAATCAAATCTACAATGAGGTATTACCTCACACCAGTCAGAATGGGCATAATCAGAAAACCTATAAAAAACAAATGCTGGAGAGGGTGTGGAGAAAAGGGAACCCTCTTGCCTGTTGGTGAGAATGTAGATTGATACAGCCACTATGGAGAACAGTACAGAGGTTCCTTAAAATACTAAAAATAGAATTACCATATGACCCAGCAATCCCAGTACTGGGTATATACCCAGAGAAAACCTTAATTCAAAGGACTCATGCACCTCAATGTTCATTGCAGTACTATTTACAATAGCCATGTCATGGAAGCAACCTAAATGCCCATTGCCAGATGAATGGATAAAGAAGATGTGGCACATATATACAATGGAATATTACTCAGCCATAAAAAGGAACGAAATTGGGTCATTTGCAGAGTCGTAGATGGACCTAGAGACTGCTATATACAGTGAAGTAAGTCAGAAAGAGAAAAACAAATATCATATATTAACGCATATATTTGAAACTTAGAATAGTGGTACAGATGAACCAGTTTGCAGGGCAGAAATTGAGACACAGTTGTAGAGAACAAACGAATGGACACTAATGGGGGAATGTGGTGTGGTGGCGGTGGTGGTGGGATGAACTGGGAGATTGGGATTGACATATATACACTAATATGTATAAAATGGATAACTAATAAGAACCTGCTGTATAAAAACATAAATAAAATAAAAATTAAAAAACAAAAGACCATTATATAGCCTTATTTTCTGGTGACACTCAAATACCATTAAATATAACTTTTGAACCACTGGAAATTAAGCACTTCATCACATATAATTTGGATCAAAATAGAAATAAAAATGATTATAATCCTTTTGAAAGCAATAAATATTGTCATATATCATACAAAGTTTGTGGGTCACAGCAAAATCTGTACTCATAGGAAAATGTAAGTGCTTTCAGTAATAAGAAGTATGAATAAAATAAAAGTATTATTCCACTTAATTTTTAAAAAATAAATCTAATAGAAAAGGAAGAAAAATAACACAGAGCTGAAACTAATAAGGTAGGAAAAATAAAAACATACAAATATTGATTAATATAATTTTTTTGAAAAGATAAAGCCAATACATAAACCACAAATGATCTCAAGGAAAAATACAGGGGAGAGAAACAATACAGATTAGGCATACAAATGAAGATATACCGTAAACTATAGTGGAAATACTGTGCTTAACTCTTTGACACAAATTTGAAAGCCTAAAGAAAATGGGTAGTTTTCTAGCTAAACTTAAATTACTAAAGTAAACTCAAGAAGATGTAAAAAGCTTGAAAAGACCTTAAAGAATGAGAAGATGACTAAAAATCAACCTTAAAACCAGCCAGGGTACCTGACAGTTTCACAACTGAATTCTATCTCATATTTAATGGATTTGTAGACCTTCAAATACTACTTAAGCTATATTTAACAGTAGTAAAGATGGAAATCTCCTAATTAATTTTAATTTTATAAGGCTAAAAAAGAGATAGGATCATAAAATTATAATCTCACATATATATACATTCATATATATGTAGAGAGAGAATATAATTCTTAAGTATGATTTTTGTAAATAGAAACCCCAAAAGCTTTAACATAAAAATAATAGAATATTGTAATATGGATTAGTTAATAATTAATATTAAAAAAAAGTATATGTGTTTTGTGCTTATAATAACCTCTAGGAATGGAATTTGAAAAAGAAAGTGTTTTAATCAAAAGAGTGAATAAAATAATAATTAGTAACATATTAAAGTTATAAGGTAATCTTACAAATTGAACACATTATCAACAATAACATTTACAATAAAGCAGTCTACAAATACTTGAAAGACATAGGGAAATAAATATTACCAGACATCCAAAAGGAGTTTTTGAGTATAGATGAACAATAAATTCAGTACAGACTATCATAGCAGATGCCATAAAAAAGGGATAGTACTTTGAGTTAACATAATTCTTGTTTTTGGTGTAAGAAAGCAATGTGTCTGTTCTGGCATTGAATTTAGGTGGGAATTTACTGAATGAGTACATGTTTTAGAATTATTGAAGAACATAATATATGGTATTGTTAACATGTCTTTGAAAAGGTAGAAAAGTTTTCAAAATGGTAGTTTGCATATCTATTTGAAACTCTGATGGTTAAGTTTGTTTCTTCTTTTTAGGTCACATGGGGCTCATGTGGTATAGCTTGCCATTAAATGACCATACAAAGTTTTTTGTTTGTTTTTTTTGTTGTTTTTAATTAAGAACATATTCCTTTAAACCATCAAAAAATTCAAAATGGCTTTAAATGTTTAAAACTTACAAACAATTTTGGCTCTTATATTTATAGGGATATTTATACCAATTGTTTTAGAAATAGAAATTTTCTATTGATGTGAAAGAAATCTAATTAAACATGAGTGTGTTTGCTTCTTAATGTAGGTTCATAAATTCCTAAATTGTTATCCAATTTTGGTTTGTTCTGAGTATATTTTCTATTCTGAAAAATCAGATGGCTTTAGATGATTTTTAAGGTTCTTTCCTTTTTATTTTGTAATTTGTTAAATTTATTTTTACTTCTAATTATTTTTTAATATCCACTATCATGGTTTACTATTTGAATTCTTGTATGTGATCACTAAAATATGCACCACTAAATACTTTATTCATATTCTAACTTCAGACCTATTTTCTATTTGACAAAATAAAACAAAACTTTTCCAAAGTTTGATTTTTTTTTAATTCGGTAACAGACTTAAAAGTTGCCTTTCTTTTTCCCTGGCAGTTATTGAACTTTCTTGCAAGAGATTATTAGCTAAAGGTCATCACCTTTTTATTTTGTTAAAGCTAAAGAATTTATTATCTCATCCTTAATACTATGGCAGATCATTTTCTTCATGGGCTGTGTAGAACATAAATAATGCAAGATTTAAAATCTTAGAATCCCTTTATCAGCAGATAGCAAAGTACTTTAAAAAATCCTTTTCTGGCTTGAGTTAATGGTCTACTTTTATGCTGAATCCACTCAAGGATTTGTGAACTGTTTATGCATGGGAGACAAACCACTGATACTGCGCAGGTCTGAGGGTAGACAGGTTACCACAGATTGAATCCACTCTCCATAAATTTCACAAGAAAAGAGAATTGATGGAAATAAATTGTAGTTTTTAATTTTATAATTTGGATGAACTTACCTTCTTTTACTTCCATTACTGGTTTTCTGGCACGCCTGCTACAACAGGAAAGAAAGAAATTAAAAAATGGAAATGGAACTATGCAGTAAGAATGGAAAAAAAAACTGCATAAATGTGATGCCCAGTAGAAATATTTTTGCAGTCGGAAGCAGAATGGTCACATTTACTTTCCTTAGTAGAGTTTAAATAAAATAGAGACAGGAAGGTCCTGACTGACAGAAATGTAACACATTTCTCAAATATTACAATTTCTATTACCACCCAGAGAAGGAGAAATAAAAGTCAGTATTACACTTTTCCAAAATGCATGTACTGGAATACTGCCAAATAATTATGTGGCAAATTTTGACCTACTTCAAGACGCTTATCAACAGAGGGTTCAAAAGATCAGCAGTTCTGCCTCTGGAAATTCAGAGGCCTAATTAAACTTATTTATATATTCTAAAAATCACTGTTATTTTTAAAGCACCTTTGAAAAACTGGCTTATGCATTTGATTCCTAAGCCTTCCTAATTGTGACAGATGTTAAACCGCTATAATCCAGAAAAAAAAAAAAAAATCTTCAGTTGACCTGCAACTTTTTCTGCATTAAATGTTTGAATGTCAAAATAATTCCATTAGCTGGTATTGGATAATAATAATAATGAGGAAAAAATATTCAGTGTAAAATAATATAAATTAAATTTCCTATGTATACAGCATAATGATTATAGGTATTCAAACACAAATAAACATGTTTAATAAAAAAAAATGTTAAGAAACTTTTTTTTGGCCTCACTTATCTTTATTTCATTTCTTACTATGGTTCCAACTTATAACGCAATAAAGAGAACTGCTGACATATATTCCAAAAATCTTCAACAAATGTTAAAAACAAGCAAAGAAAAAACCTTTCTGGTGAACTATGAAATTAAAAAATTCAGTTAACAAAATACACTGTGTTATGCAATACTTTTACCCTTTGGTCCTTTTCTAAAGCTTTTAAGAACATAGAGAAAATGAAGTCACCCAAGCTCCAACTGAAATAAGGAATAACTCAGGTCTTTAATCCAGTCTAACTAATTTAACATTCTCATCCAAAAATAAAAGAAAGTAAAACCAATATAATTTATCTCTCTGTACCTATTATTACCTGCAACAAAATTTTTAAGTAGTTCTACATTTTTTACTACAAAATGTCAGATATGGTATTTTGAATAATTTAATACAAGAAAATTAAATTGATATTATGGGGACAATCATTGGTAATTTATTGAAAGCATTTTAATATAACAAAATATATAGCAAATAATTATTTATCACTTAGTGTAGGAAGATAGGGCCTGGTGGATACACACAGCAGGTGTTGGGTTAAAGAAACAGTCCAATGGTGAGAGACAAAGAAATATTTGTAAGAAAAGTCATAATTAATAGTAGATAAAGATACAAATAACGTCCCAAAAACATTTCTGAGAAAGACTTAATTTGATGGACACGGGCAGGGATAAATGTTTAAATAGTTTTGTGAATATTGATTAGCTGGGTATTTTTAATATGTGGGTGAAGGAGTAGTATGCTATGGGACAAAAATGATGGACACGAATATGAGTTTGATGGTTTCTCAGATAAAATAAGTGTGCATTTTTATTTATTTAAACATGGAGATACTATCTTGCTGGTATGATATCTCCACTGGGCCCATTAAAACTTACTGTGTCAACCTTCGTTTCACACATTACCGACAAAACAGGACATAACCCTTCTGCTCTAAAGGAAATACATACTGAGAGTTGTTTTTTAAAAAAAGGAAGAAGGAAAAACCTGATCTTTCATGTAAATATAATCTTAAGCATTTTGAAGAAACAGATCATTGACTTGGTGCAAAAGCTTTTCCAGCCTATCATGTAAATATAGATTTAATGACTTTGTAAATTTCAGGTCAATGGTCCAATAGACCAAAAAGTCTTGGAGCTGTTATAGGGAATCCTCTAAATGCATATTTAGGGAATTAAAAAAATGCAGATTCTTGACTTGATTTCTGATGCAAAGTAGCCATTACAGTTTATCAGGTAATTAAATATCCTATCATAAGAAGTACATTTATAGATGCAGTCATAATTTATGAACAGAATTAAATGTAACATTACTTTCAGAACCATTTGGTTAATTTTGATATTCTTTTTTGGTACCTTTTCTTCTCCTCTTCTCCCTTATATATGTATCTTTAGGTGTAGGGCAGGGAGTTTTTCCTCAAATCTTTTAGTGTCTCTGGTTAGGTCTGAAAATTAAATTGACAAAGACAAATTAACAGGAGAAAAGCATAGAAATTTATTTAATGTAAGTTTTACATGACACAGGAGACTTCATAAGGAGGTAAGACCCAAAGAAACAGTTAGACTTGTGTATTTTTATGCTAGGTTTGATGAAGGGTGGGCAGTAGTGTAAAAATATGGTAGGTTAAGGTGTACGAAGTAAATGCGGTAAACTGGGGGAAACTTACAAAGTCCTGTTTGTTAGGATCCTCATCTGTGTCCCTTTGTCTTCAGAGGTAAGGATGAGCCTTTCTTCTAGGCATAGGGAGGGCATCTCTCATAGAAAGGTTTTATGACCTGTTTCAAAGAAGTGTAGGTGGGGAGGAGGTCAAAACGACCTTCCTGCTTCTGCCATTTTCTCAAACCCCTTCAACTTAAATTCAGTATGGGAAGATGCCATATTTTGGGGTAGCATGCCTTGAACCCCATAATATGAATAAGTATGCTTCACTCTAATAACTTCATAGACCTTTGCAAATATTTGGAAAATTTTCAATAAACTACATAATTGAATACTGTCCAAATTTTTCATTACATTGTGACTTCATCAATTATAATCCAGGTAGTGATTTTGGATATATTCCTGTAATACAGAATAGTTTAAAATATTTCCTTTAATATCTTTCTTCAAAAGACATTCATGTGTTAAAGTTAATAAAGGACTTAAAGCTTATCTCCTCTGCATTGGTTAAGAGTTTGGCATGCTTCTCTGTTTATGGCACCCATAACTTTTATTTAACTCTGCCTAGATGAGCTCATTTTTTCAGTGATAGTTGCAATTATATATGTTAAAACAGATATAATCCATTATTTGGACAAAAATTAGTCATTTAATTAAAAACCACGTTATTTACCAGAAAGCCTATACTAGTAAAAGTAAAATCAAGGTGTAGTGTTCTTCTAAAATATCTTTTTTAGGATAATATTTGCCCTATGTGTCAGTTTTGTTTTTTTTGAATCCACATTTAACTTTAAGACTACTGTGTACAAGCTCTGAATCAGACCATATTTAATATATTTTTCAAACCTACAACAGAAAAACTATTTCAGTCAAAAATTTGGGTTACATATGATGCACAGAAATGTTTCATATCATTTAAATAATTGTACAAAAGGAAAATATTGGTATTTTCAAATAGAGAAAAAATTTAAACATACTTACTAAAACACCTTCCTAAGTCTAAAAGTCAATACTCAATATTTCCACAAGTTCTACTTGGATAAATACTTGATAGATAAGTGGCCCATCTTCTTTTTTTTCCCACACTTGAACTATAAAACATTTCTTTCAAAAAGGGATATCTGAATGTTTTGTTGTGTTTTGTTGCTTTCAGGAAGAACCTCAAACCTTACAGAGGTCATGATCATCAGAATTCCTTCAACACCTAGTTTCCAGTTTACCTTTCTTACCTTATCTCTTCATAGTCTCCATAAAACCTGCACAGAACCAGCAGGTCCCTTAAGCTCCCTTGGTCTCTCTTAGCAATGTGTATCTGCCTGGGATACTCTTTATTCTGTTTTTCAGGTGAAAAACTGTTCTCAGATGTGCTAGACACTGATAATGCAAAATGAATGAGACACAATTTCCATTCTTAAAGGGCTTTACAGGTACTGCTCTTTCAGGGCTGTATTCACTCAACTTATGAAATCATCCTTCACATCTCAAGATAAAGTTAAATACGTTTTCTGAATCCTACATCTTCTTTCCCACACCTCCATTTTAACTGCAAACTCAAGTTATTCGGTAATGTAGTAATCTATTTATATTATATCTACCTATTGTTTTGTGAGTTCCTTAAGAAAAAGAACTCATATTTCCTCCTTTATTTTAGTCTGGATCATTGTAAATACTTATTTAAATAAATTTTGGTGAATGTATCATAAATGATAAATTAAAATCTAAAGTAAGTTCAAAAATGGAAAATATATAGTAGGTCCATATATAAAGCATTGTTTTGTTTTTTCCTATATTTACATTTACTGAGAGATGACTGGTAAAACTCTTCAGTTTGTATAATTGTTTATTTCTCCTTTTGGCTCTTTTAATTTTTGTGTTATGTATTTTGAGACTATGATATTAATTTCACATAAATTTAGAATTGTTAAATATCCTTGGTGGGTTGATCATTTTGCTACTATAAAATTTTCTCTTTGTCTCTAGTAATACTTTCTGCTTTGAAGCTTACTTTACCCGATACCACTATAGCTAAACCAAGTATTTTTTGTTTAGTGTTGGCTTGCAAATATGTCTATTTTCAATCTTCACATTTCCTTAGTATTTAAGAATTTTCTTTTTTAAGCAGCATATAGGTGGTTTTGTTTTTGTATTCAGCTACACAATCCTTGTCTTTCAATTGGAATATTTAATATGTTTACATTTAATGTAATTACTGATATGTTTGAGTTTAACTCTACAAACCTGCTTTTGATTTTGTCCCAAATATTCCAGATTTGTCCCAAATATTCCAGATTTGTCCCAAATATTCAAGATTATTCTTTGACTCCTTTTATTCTTTCTTTTGGGTTAAGTATTATTATAATTTTTGTGTTTTCTATTTTATTATCTTCTTAATGAAACATTTTACTTTTATTATAGTGAAAACCCAAGATAATACAAAATTTTATACAAACTTATTAAAGACATAAAATTGTACTTTTACCATTTCCCTAATAATTATAAAGACTTTTGAATACTTTACTTTCAATTACTACCATCCATCTTTATGCTAATGTTAACATATAATACATACCTATATAATATATAACCCTAAAACCAAAAACATCATTACTATTATTTTAGACAGGCATTATTTGTTTAAATCTACCTATATATTTGACCTTTCTTTTGTTCTTCATTTTTAACCATGTCTTCCTGCTTTCAATCTATAAGGATTGTCTTCTGGAGTATTTCCTTTAACTCAAACCTGCTGATGACAACTTCTCTCCATTTTTATTTGTCTTAATGTCTAGATATCATTATTTAACTTTATATAGATAAATGTATAAACCTATACATGCACATATATAACAGTATATAAATATTTATAAATTTTAACAACAGTTTCTGATTTGATTATTATAGCATTATCACTTGTATAGCTAAATAATGAGTTATATTAAAACCACAATCCAAAGTACATTTTCACTCAGTTATCTTCTTAATTATTAAGAATAATTTATTTGCTTCAATGTGGACCCTCTTATTCAGCAAATTTGTTTTTCTCAATGATAAATTATCTTAAGTATTGAGAATTTTAACTACATTTGCAGTATTATTCACAATATTGTCAGCTGTTATATTTGAAAAATTAATTTCCAGAAACTTTATTTTCATTTTGTTTTAATTTGATGGAAAAAATCAAACTGTTCTTAGAATTAATTTGTCTTTTTAAAATATCTGATGACACTAGCAGAAGTAAAACTAGTATAATTTGACTGTTTGAAAGTTCTTCCTGCTATTGGAACCAAATTGTTAACAACTATTGCTTCACTTTTCTAGGTGCAAAAGAAGGCTTGGAAGAGAAAATGATCAAATGTATTTCCAAAAAGCAAAAACAATGGTTTAACATAAATGAAAAGTCATGCTTCACAGAGAAATATGTAAATACATTTTTTGAAGCTACAGGTAGTAAACTGTCATTTTAGTTATCATTTTTAATATATTTTTTAATAGAATAGAATGATGCTTTTTAAGCAAAAAACAAATTTTCTTCTGCTTTTACGGTTTTCATAGAGTCACTAATACCATGAACTCACCCTGATAAATGGAAAATTCTGACATCTAGTTTGTGTTAAAATTAAACATTCATCATCAAATTTGGAAAATGAAAAGCTGGTACTTTTTTTCAATGAATCATGTGGTTTCCCTTTTTTAATGAGTTGCTACTCAAAGGGCTTATTGAAAAAATTTTTTTAAATGTATTACTAAAAAATGAGGTATTAAATTATAGTTTAAGATTTACACTGTATAATTAATAACAAAGGTATTATACTAACAGCATCCTGACTGTCCTCTCTAAACACTATTTTGAACACCACAATCTCTATTTTCTATACATTTCCTGTATATCTAATCAATATCTACTCACATTTTCTGCTGACTTCCTCAACCAACAGCCTAGCAACTTTGTTTATGGGGGAGCCTGGCAATATTTGCCCAGCAGAATCCAGAATGACCAGTGACTGATTGCTGTGTCTCTCTCATACTGACCCTATTTCACTCACAAGCCTCCCGATCAGAAGAAACCTTATAAGATCCTGAATTTCAAGTCTGTCGCCATGATGGAAGGAAACTTCTGAAGGTCTGGGGATGGGCGAATATATTTTACATGTGGAAGGAATGAAAATAATTATGCTAGAGAGTGGATTGTGGTAGATTGCAAAAAAATTCCCAATTCTTCCCCCTTCCCTGTATCCATGAACTCTGTCATACAACTTTATAGTGAACTTCCATGTGATTTTAAGGCTTATAAAACACTGGCATGTACTCCTGCTTGTTCTCATCTGCCTTCACCATGAGAAGATGCTTCAGCTAGCCTGCCAGAGAGAACTGAGAAGAGTGTGGTACAGAGCTAAGCCATCTCAGCCTATAGCCAGATGATCCACAGATGATTCGGTCCCCAGCCTTAGAGCCAGCTGATTCTCAAGACATGTGAGCAAGCCCAGTTGAGACCAGAAGCACCTACCTGAAATCTCTGAACTTCAAACTCCTTAGCTTAATAAATTATTGTTGTATGTCACTAAGGTTTGGTGGTTGTTTACCAAATAGTATTTCTGTGACAATAGATCACTGATACTGAAATAAGGAATGCCTGATAGAATTTTTCAGAACAGGAAGCATGTACAAGATTCTCCAAGTCTGTCTAACTAGTAGGTGGCAGGACTGGGAATAAATCAACATATTCTTACCCCCAGAATAGCACTTTCATCACTACTTGTGTAAGCAATCTCTTTAAATCTTTTCTGTTTCTGAAATGGTTTTAACATTAATTATTTCTTTAACATAATTATTTCTTAGATACTCTTAAGGTAAATTTTTTAGAGGGATCTCAAATCATTGCTTACATTTTCCTTTCCAACATGAATCCCCTTTAAGTTCATGCAATTTTCACATTATTTTTTAACTTATTTTTTCTGTTTCTGAAATGGTTTTAACATTAATTATTTCTTTAACATAATTATTTCTTAGATACTCTTAAGGTAAATTTTTTAGAGGGATCTCAAATCATTGCTTACATTTTCCTTTCCAACATGAATCCCCTTTAAGTTCATGCAATTTTCACATTATTTTTTAACTTCTTATTTCATCTTCTAGTATCACATAAGGGAAAAACAAAGAAGCTTTGGAAAAATTTCAATAAAAGTCTTATCTACCCTCCTCTTTAGAAATGATGTGTCTTGATTTTAAGTTTAAAGACTCTAACCAAAAAGAGATATTTGAACTTTATATGAATTGAGTGACTTCTTGTGTTTGATGTCAGAAACAAGAAGTATTTCTCTGAATCCCCAAGGTGCCTGTTTTTGTATAGAATGTTTAGATTTTCTTTGAAAAAATCTAGGGGGGTGGAGACACATGGCACTAATGTTGAGCAACTTGACAATATTGTGGCTAAAGGCTGAACATTTGTTAATGTCCCACTACAGAGGATGGCAATAATCAAATTCAGTAATTAAGGTCTTTTATGCTATTTAAATAAGGTAATCAGTATCAATGAATGATTCTTCACTTTGGGTTGCATTAGAATCATATGGGGGAACTTAGCATCACAACCCCAAGTTCCTAATGTAACTGGCTTCCAGTGGAACTAAGTCAAGCTTTTCAGGTGATTTTAATGTTTACTAAGGGTGGATAAAAACTACTCAACTATTTGTTATTATGTATAAGTTAAAATTATTTGATACTTCATGAGAGACTTTAAATTTAATTTGAGTATTGTGGCACTTCATATCCATTATTGTTTTTTTCTCTGATGTCTCCTAAGCACATATAATGTTATCTCGTACATAATGAGTACTCAATTAATAGTGACTGAGTTTAACAGTACATGGAATAATGAATGAAAAAATAAATAAATGAACAAATACATGAAATACACTTTATACTCAAGCTATAGCTGTGGTAATTATTCTAGCAAAGGCAATATCTTGTAAAACATTAACAGAATCATTGTTTTATGAGTTTATGAATCAAGCTTTTTGTGTTCTTCCTTTAATTTAATGATTCTCAACCTTTAGCGCATATCAGAATCATTTGGAGGTTTGTTATAACTCAGATTGCTGGGCTCCAACCCCAGAGTTTCTGATTCTCTAAGTCTGGCCTGAAGCTTGAGAATTTGCATTTGTAACAAGTTCCCAGAAGACATTAAGTGTTGCTTATCTGGGGCCACACTTTTAAGAACTGCTGCTCAGACTCATCTGCAGTACCTTTTTGTGAAATCTTTGCAGTTATCCAAAGACCTTCGCAAAGGTCTGACATATCCCACCTGCCTGATGTTCTGGTATCACTCGGCTCTCATCATATTGCCCTGTGGGAATTTTAATGCCAGGAAACTCACAATGATGCTCTGTGTTCTTCTATGCTGTGACTAATGCCATCCGTTGTCTCTGACCAGGGCTCTCAAGTCAGTATTCTCAAGTCATTCATTCATTCTGCCAGTATTCATTAAATTGGGAATTTGCAAGTAGGGCAAAATCTCTGATCAGTCACCATTCTTAACAGGACATATTAAAATATAAAATCAATTTCAGGACTTCTTTACAGCATGGTGAGCAGCAGTTTTCCCGGCATCTTATAACACTGACATTGAAAAGATCTACAGCATTTTTAATTGGAAGCCCTTGAATAGTTACTTTTCTTCAGAGATTCTCAGCTCTCCACTTAAGTGGGATTCTTAGTGCATATAACATAAAAAAACAGAAAGAAAGAAACATAAAGGAAAATAAATGGTTACTTTTGTCCCAGTTGAGCCAGAAGAAATGTGCTATGTCTGACTCTTCTTAGAGGCTCATTATTCATTCATTTCAGAACTGATTCTACAAACAAATAGCAACAATAAAAATATATCAAAATGGTTTAAAAATCTCACCAAATGCATCGGTATCCCAGGAGACTTTACGGCTGGCCTTTGACATAAACTCAGCACAGAACATATGGCATAGTATCTATCAAGATTTAGAGCAGGACTGGTGTAATTCTTTCCCCTACAATTTTTTTTTCTGGTTTTATTGAGATATAATTGACATACATCATTATATAAGTTTAAGGTGTATGGCATGATGATTTGACTTGCATGTATTATGAAATAATTACTGCAGTAAGTCCCCCATAATTTTAAATAGTCTATCTCTAAGAGCTGTTTTAGGTTCACAGCATTATTAAGCAAAGAGTAAGGACATTTACCATATACTCCTTGCCCTCACACATGCATAGCTTCCCCGATTATCAACATTCCCCACTAGAGCAGTGCATTTGTTACAACTGATGAACCTACAATGACACATCATTATCACCAAGAGGCCATAGTTTACATTAGGCTTTACTCTTGGTGGTGTACATTCTATGAGTTTTGACAAATTTATAATGACATGTAGCCACCATTATAGTATCACACAGAGTAGTTTCACTGCCATTAAAAAAAAACCTTTGAGCTTCTCCTTTTCATCCCTCCCTCCTGCTAACCACTGGTAACCACTGTGTTTTGTTTTGTTTTGTTTTTTTAATTGTCTTCTACAGTTTTGTCTTTTCCAGAATGTTGTATAGTTGGAACGATATGTGGTCTTTTCAGATTAGCTTCTTTGAGTAAAATGCATTTAAGTTCCCTCCATGTCTTTTAATGGATTGACAGTTCATTTATTTTTAATACTAAGTAATATTCCATTGTCTGCATGTACCACAGTTTATTAATCCATTCACCTCCTGAAAGACATCTGGTTGCTTCCAAGTTTGGGTAATTATAAATAAAGCTGTTGTAAACATCTGTGTAGTCAGTGTTTGTGTGGACATAAGCCTTCAACTTCTTTGGGTAAATACCTAGGAGCACAATTACTAGATAGTATAGTAAGAGTATGATTAGTTTTGTAAGAAACTGTCATACTGTGTTCTAAAATATCTGTACCATTTTGCATTCTAACCAGCAATTAATGAGAGATTCTATTACTCCACAAGCTTGCTAGCATTTGATGTTGTCAGTGTTCTGGATTTTTGCCATTCTTAGAGGTATACGGTGGAATCTCATTGTTGTTTTAGTTTGCATTTCCTTGACGATATGTGATATGGAGCATCTTTTCACAGACGTCTTTGCCGTCTGTATATCTTCTTTGATTAGGTTTCTGTTCAGATCTTTGGCTCATTTTTAATTAGGTTTTTTGTTTTCTTATTGTTGAGTTTAAGAGTTCTTTGTATATGTTGTATAGAAGTCATTTATCAGACATATGTTTTTCAAATATTTTCTCCCAGTCTGTGGCTTATCATTCTCTTAAAAGTCTTTCAAAACAACAGAAAATTTCAATAAAGTCCAGCTTATCAATTCTATCTATCATGAATTATGCCTTTGGCAATACATGTAAAAAGTCATCACCAAACTCAAAGTCATGTAGATTTTCTCCTATGTTATCTTCTAGGATTTTTATAGTTTTCTGTTTTACATTTACTTCTGTGATCTATTTTGAGTTTATTTTTGTTAAGGATGTAAAGTCTGTGTTTAGCTTTTCTACATGTGGATATACAGTTGTTCCAGGACCATTTGTTGAAAAGACTATCTTTGCTCCATTGTATTGCCTTTGCTACTTCTTCAATGATGAGGCAATTATATCTATCTATCTCTCTATCTATCTACCTATACATATCTATTTCTGGGCTGTCTAATACGTTCCCTTAATCTGTCTGTTGTTTCTCCAGTACCATATTGTCTTGATTACTATAGCTTTATAGTATGTCTTGAAGTTGGATAGTGCCACTCCTCCAACTTTGTTCTTATCCTTCAATATTGTGTTGGCTATTCTGGGTCTTTTGACTCTCCAAAAATCTTTATAATCACTATGTCAATATCCACAAAGTAACTTTTTAGGATTTTGGTTAGCATTGCACTGAATCTAGAGATCAAGTTGGGAAGAACTGACATCTTTGACAATATTGAGTCTTCATACCCATGAACATGGAATATCTCCCCACTTATGTAGTTCTTTTCTGATTTTGTTTACCATGGTTTTGTAATTTTCCTCATATAGATATCATATTTTGATAGATTTATGCCTATGTATTTCAGTTGGGGGGTGCTAATGTAAATTATATTCTTAATTTCAAATTTCACTTGTTTATTGTTGGTATATAGAAAAGCAATTGGCTTTTGTATATTCACCATGTATTCTGCAACTTTGCACAATAGATTATTAGTTCCAGGAGTTTTTCTGTCAGTTCTTTCAGATTTTCTACACAGATCACCACATTATCTGCACAGTTTTATTTTTTCTCCCAAATTTTTTATACTTTTTTTTTCCTTTTCTTGTCTTACTGCATTAGCCAGGATTTGTGATACAATGTGGAAAAGAAGTGGTGAGAGGGGATATTTTTGCCTGTTCTTAACCTTAGTGGAAAAGCTTCAAGTTTTTCACCAATAATATGTAGTTAGCTGTAGAGTTTTGTAGTTACTCTTTATCAAGATGTGGAAGTTCCCATATGACTAAATTTTCTCTCTTTTCTTAGCATACCAATTACACTTTTTTTTTTTTTACTTTTTTAGTGGTCGCTCTAGAGTTTGCAATTTACACTTACAACTAATCCAGATCAATTTTCAAATAATACTAAACCACTTCATAAGTAATGTGAGTATATTATAATAACAAAATAGTCCTATTTCCTTCCTTCCATCCCTTATATCATTGCAGTCCTCCATTTCACTTATATATAAATATACTTGAGTGTGTATACATATATACACTTACATACTGTGTATATATACATTGTTGATATTATTTTAATAAACTGTTATCTGTTAGATCAATTAAGAATAAAAAATAAACATTTTTATTTTACCTTCACTTACTACTTCTCCACTGCTCTTCCTTTCTTTATGTAGATCCATGTTTATTATCTTTGTTATTTTCCTTCTCTTTAAAGAACTTTTAAAAAAATTTCTTGCAAGGCAGGTATACCAGTAATAAAATCCCTCGATTTTTGTTTGGGAAAGTTTTTATTTCTTCCTTACTTTTGAAGGATAATTTTGCAGGGTACAGAATTCTAGGTTGGTGGGTTTTATTTCTCTCCACATTTTAAATATTTTACTCCACTCTCTCCTTGCTTGATAGTTTCTGAAGAGAAGTTGGATGCAATTCTTATATTTGTTCCTCTGTAGGAAAGACTTTTTTCCCCCCACTCTGGCTTCTTTTAGGATATTTTTCTTTATCTTTGATTGTCTATAGTTTGAAAAACATATGCCAAGTTATAAAGTTTTTGGCATTTGTCCTGCTTGGCATTCTCTGAGTTTCCTGGGTCTGTGGATTGGTGTCATTAATTTGGGAAAATTATCAGTCACTATTGTTTCAAACATTTCTTCTGCTCCTTCCTCTCTTCTCCCCTGGTAGTTCCATTATGTGCATGTTATACCTTTTATAGTTGTCCCACATTTCTTGGACATACTCTTCTGGGTTTTTCTTTTTTTTTTTTTTTTTTCTGTTTACTTCTCAGTCTTGGAGGTTTCTATTTTTCTATTGAGGTATTCTCACGCTCATAGACTCTTTCCTTAGGTTGTATCAGTCTGTTGAGAAGCCATTAAAGTCACTGTTCATATCTGTTACAGTGTTTTTGATCTATAGTATTATTTTTGGTTCTTAAGAATTTCCATCTTTTTGCTTACATTATCCATCTGTTCTTGCATGTTGTCTGCTTTATCCATTAGAGTCCTGAGCATATTAATCATTGTTTTATTTCTAATTCCTGGTCTGATACTTATACCGTCCCTGTCATATTTGAATCTGGTGCTGATGCTTCCTTTGCCTCTTTGAACTGTGTGTTCTTTGCCTTTTAGTATGTCTTATGATTTTTTCTTGATAGGCAGGAATGGTTTACTAGGTAAAAGGAAATATAAATAGACCTTTAGTATTATGGTGGTAATATGTAGGGAAGTGGAAGCATTCTATCGTTCTATGATTAGGTCCCAGTCTCTTAGTGAGCCTGTGCCTTTAGACTGTGAACTTCACATTTGCTTCTCAGTCCTCTCCTCCCCAACCAACCCCCCACCCGCCCTGCTCAAGTGGGACAGGATGGATAGAGTATGCAGGAATGGAGTATTTCTCTTCTTCTATGTGGAAGGCTAAAACTATCTGGAGCTTGGTATTTCAATTCCCTCTGGTCAGTGAGGCTCTGATAAAACCCCAGCAGCTTAGGCTCTGGCTAAATAGTTTTCCCTGAGGGCAGACATTGTTAAGAAATACAGAATGTTCTGGAGTGTTTCAAAATAATTCCTTTTCTTCTCCCCATGCCAAAAGCATGAGATTTTTATCTGATATCCACCATGAGAATCTAGTAGGTTCCAAAACTCACAAAAGTGGATGGCTTCCCAGTGACTGGGTCTCTTTGAAGACTTTAACTCTCAGAGTTGTACACAGTGAGCCTCCAGCAATTCATTAAATACAATTCAGGTTTCCTTACCCCAGCACTGTCTCCCAGGGAGGTTTCACCTCATGGGTTTTTTCTTCAGTAAGTTGTGATTCTCTGTATTTGCCTGTCAGTCTCTCCAATTTGGGGGCAGCTCTTTGTCTCTGACCTAACTTTCTTACACATCTAACATGAGTTGTTGATTTTTCAGTTTGTTCAGCTTTTACTTGTTAGGATAGAGTGGTGACTTCTAAGCTTCTTACATGCCAGAAATTTGTTATTTCTTTTTGAAGTAAACAAATCATTTGAAGCGAAAAAGATGTTAAATCTCATTTCTCCTCCATTTTTATATTCCCATGGTACATTCTAAAGAAAAGGAGACAAACCTCTTAAAAATTTTTTTCTTGCACTTCAATATTCATTTTCTTCTCATTAGCCATTCATAGAAACCAGTTCGATCAGCAGGAAATGTTGTAGATGACAAATAAAAATGGTTAGACATATTTTCTTCATTATTTCCTTACTGATTCCACCCCCTTTCCTTTTCCTCATGTTGAATGATTACCAGAGAAGCAAGTTATTCACTCATGTTTAAATATCCTTCCTGTGCTGTCTAGCAGATATTAAGAAATTTTGACTTTGCTGATAATTGTTTATTTCATGATTACTCTAATATTTTCCATCCAGAAGTATAAACTTTTTTTTATTTTAGGAGTTTTGAAGAGATCACTCATAAAAAGAGTACCTTGCCACTTAGATAAAATGAGAAATTTAGAAATCTGAATTTCTAGCATATATTTATTCTCCTTCAGATTGAATCTTTCAGAAGAAAGCCTATTCTCTCACTAACAGCTGTTGATGCTCTCATAAGCAGAGGAAATAAAAATATATAATCATATTGTATTAAAAAATAAATTTCTGTGTTATCCAGGCTAACTTACAATTTCACAGTCCTCTCCTATCATCAATTTGATTGATATTTTACAAACATGGGCTTCTAAAAAAATGAAATTGAATTGTATTTCTCCCTTCAGTGTTTTTTTCTCTTTATCCAAAAGTTAAAAGGAAATCCAGACTTTCTCTTTCCCTTTAAAATACATAGTTTTTTCCTGTAACAGTAATTAAGTTGGTGATATACTTACTTGATGGTGCTACAAAATTCTGTGCACATTTTCTTGTTGTTACATGGGTGATAGGCAGAAAGATAATCAAAATCTTCCCAGCCCATGTCTGTATTTTCAGGGATAGGACATGAACCGATGTTATGTGGCCAAAGAGCCAACTCATCTTTCACCTCAATCCTATTTTTTTCCCCTTTCAATACAAGCTTCTTTTTTATATAAAACTCTATATATTTCTTGGATTATTTCCAAGACCCCTTATTCAGGATTTTAAATACTTTAATTGAGTTATCTAGGCTTATGCTTTATAACATTTTCCTGAGAATTTTTTTCCACATTTTAAGCAACAAGAACAAAACAGGGGACTGGCATATAAGCTTCCATCAATAATAAGTGTGGTTGGAAAAAATCCTAGACTTTATTTGTTGCCATTAATGCTATGATGCAGACCATTACAACATGTCTACCAATATGGTCATGTAAATTTTCATCTTTAATGATTCTGTTGCTACAGATTGATGAATACTCCACAGTAAAAAGTTTATCTGCTTTATAACAAAATTATAACCAGGCAGGATAAGAGCCTCTAGAGCAATACTTGCTTCATGGTAGGAGGCATCTGCATCTCAAATTGCTCTGCATCTGGCCTCTAAATCATTTGTACAGGAGATGGTACTGCCAGCCAAGAAAGCAGGAAAAGCAAGGCCTATTTATCAATATACAGAGCACAGTATATTTGGTGTATATATAATTTATTCCTATTTTTTCAAACAGAAAACTAAGGAAAACT
Source organism: Stenella coeruleoalba (assembly GCF_951394435.1). NCBI lineage: Eukaryota > Metazoa > Chordata > Mammalia > Artiodactyla > Delphinidae > Stenella > Stenella coeruleoalba. Next base: position 54,396,628 of record NC_137150.1, read on the forward strand.
AAGCCAGGCTTGATAGTTTAGGAATGGAATAAAATTTATAAATCGGGAACTGTGCTGGAAAAGTCAATGTGCTAGTGTTACCAAAAGTAACAATTACTGTCTTAAAATTTTTCTAGACCAAGGTAGTATCATAGCAAACATGTATAGAAATAAGAGATAACCCATACTTTGCCTATCTTATGCTATATATTCAGTTATTTGCTTTAGGTTAGATATTACGTTTTATTCTCATTCCAAATGTATAACATAGATTGCTCACAGGATTGCTCTAATTTATAGGTTAGGTAACTGAGGCTCCAAGAAGTAAGTAAATTTGCTCAAATTCATAGCTAGCATGCAGCCACTGTGGAAATTGAACTTTTTTTTCCTGTTACCTAAATCTATTTTCTTAACGACTCAGGTATTTACTTATATTTCTGGGTATGTATAAATTTTATATCTATTCCAACATCTGAGATAGTTCTCAGGAATAGTAAGCAAATAAATATATAACAAATTCAGCTCTAATTTGAGGTTCTGAAGTTATTTGCTGCTATTCGAGGATGAGTGGCTGTTCCAGAATCAGGGCAAGGTGTACTATTGGCCAACATGCTCGTGCATTTGCAGGAGCCAAAAGAAAGACAGAATTGGCCAAGCTGTCTTCAAGGCAGTGTTCCCAAGCATGCAGAGACCGGTCACTTTTCTCCTATGTATCAGCCTGTTTCACTTTCTACATAGCTTTCATTACGATGTGAAATTATTGTATGTACTGAATGAAATTTTGCCTTCTCTTTGCCTCCTCTTACACTAAAGTAAGCACCTCGAGAGTATGGTCCTTGTGATGTTGTTTTCAGCCAAATCCTCAGAATTTAGAACAGCGATGGAATATATGTGCAGAGTGAATGGATGAAAGAAAATTTCTTGGAGGAGTTGTAAAGAACTGTGTATATGGAAGTGAAGAGCAGTAAGGAATCATTTCCAAATAGCTATTGGCTTTATGCTAACTTTTTCTTAGTGTCTGAGAAACTCTCTGATATAACGTGTTATAAATGGAAGTTGGAAATACTACTTGGAAAGAAAAAAGAGACATTGTTAAACAATTACTTAGGATCAGTTTAGTCAGAGAGGATGGAGAAATAATCCTAGGAGAAAACTTTTAATAAAAAATAAGATACTCGGGCTTCCCTGGTGGCGCAGTGGTTAAGAATCCGCCTGCCAGTGCAGGGGACACGGGTTCGACACGGGACACCGGTCTGGGAGGATCCCACATGCCGCAGAGAAACTAAGCCCATGCACCACAACTACTGAGCCTGCGCTCTAGAGCCTGTGAGCCGCAACTACTGAAACCTGTGCGCCTAGTGCCCATGCTCTGCAACAGGAGAAGCCACAGCAATGAGAAGCCCACGCACCACAACAAAGAGCAGCCTCCGCTCTCCACAACTAGAGAGAAGCCCGCACGCAGCAACAAAGACCCAATGCAGCCAAAAATTAAATAAAATTAAATAAATTTATAAAAAAGAAGATACTAAATGAGTGGAAGAAAACCAAAGTGTCAAAATATTGACAAAGGAAAAAAATCGTAACAGTTTTTTTCTCTCTTAATCACCTGAGCTCTATGGCATCTGAAGATGTAACAAAAGTAAATTTGGCTTTTCCAAATACATAATATTCAATACTGGACATAACAATGCAAAAATTTGGAAAATGTGCCAGGTTTGAAGGATACTTGTAAGAAGAGATCAAATATAAAGATTGGCGATTACCTTTCAAAGGGCAAAAGAGTCACGGCTAATCAGTTGATCAGGTGCTAGGCTATCTTCTTGGAACCTGTGAGTTAAATGTGAGAGAGATTTCTCCCACAACTAGGAACAAAAATCTCATTAACCTTTTAGCCAGTTGAGCTGACACACACGAGATTAATACTGGAGTTAAGAAAAAAAAAAAAAAAACAATAATGACAAACCTTGAGCCTGTCACTGCCGCTTTTTAAGTATTATATAGGGAACTGAAGGGCATGGAATCCAGGTGGTATTTTCATTTTTCATTTTCATCTTTTTTCCCCATTTGAAGGTCATACCTTTGGAAGAGAAAAGAAGACATGAAAAATGAACAGCTGGTTGCATCAGTGGCATCAAAGAACAGGATTTGGTTTTTTGGACCATGATTATGCTAACAAAATTATTAGCTCCTGCAGTGCAAAGTACATCTCATGGGTCTGTAGAGGACATATTTTTCAGGACACTCACTGGCAAATCAAGAAGATTCTTAAATCTTGAAAAGGACAGCAAATGCCTGAGGAGAGGTCAATAATAAATAATATGATGTGTATCAATTAAAATACAGAGAAGAAAAACAGTGGTGTGGATACTTACTATTTCTAAGGAAAAATTAGTGTGTTTAGAATGCAACTAAATGTCTTTATACTTCTAAATAAAAACACTGAGATTAAGTATAATGAGATAAATATGAAATCTTAACATAAAGAAGGCAAATGTGGGATGGGGTATCAATTTAAATTGCTGTAATGAAAGCTATACCATGCTCAGGAGTAACAATCTGACTAAAAAATGGGAGTAGGATTTTATGTCAAGTTTATAAATAATTATTTGTAAATTTACTTAAAGGAAAAAAAAACCACTTGGTTAGAGAAGAAAGAGATATCAAAGGCATTTTATTTCGGAAATATACTTCTGCCTAACCAATCACAATGATTTCTTACTAAAGATTACAAAACAGGGAAAGCGACAGGGTCTTAGTAATAGAGTTTTTGTAGGAATTCCATTTTAAGAAAGTCTGATATATGATAAATTCCTGGGGTATTTTGCCTTGATAATAATTTTCTCTTTCAAATATTTTAAAAAGAAACTAGAGGATCTTTTTATGTTGATGTAATACTACCTCATGGGACTTCCCTGGTGGCACAGTGGTTAAGAATCTGCCTGTCAATGCAGGTGACACGGGTTTGAGCCCTGGTTCAGGAAGATCCCACATGCCGCGGAGCAACTTAGCCTGTGCGCTACAACTACTGAGCCTGCGCTCTAGAGCCCGCAAACCACAACTACTGAGCCCATGAGCCACAACTACTGAAGCCCATGCGCCTAGAGCCTATGCTCTGCAACAAGAGAAGCCACCGCAATGAGAAGTCCACGCACCACAACAAAGAGTGGCCGCCACTCGCTGCAACTAGAGAAAGCCCACGCGCAGCAACGAAGACCCAACGCAGCCAAAAAATAAATTAAAAAAAATACTACCTCATATGGAGAAAGAAGTAGAGAAAGAGATGTTGTAAATGATAACATTTTAAAATAACTTTAAAAAAAGTTCATTTTGCCTTCTAAAAGTCTATAATTGCTAAGGAACACAATGTGCCCAATACTTTAACTAAGGATTTAGGAGCATAAAAAATGGCTTAGGGAAAGAGAAAAAGGTATGATCCTGTGACCTAAATTTGTAGAGCAGTAGTTCTTACCCGGGGGCAACTTTTGCCACCTATGTAACATTTGCCTACATCTGAAGACATTTTAGGTTGTCACAACTTTGGGATACTACTAGCATCTGGTGGGTAGAGGCCAGGGATACTGCTCAGTATCCTACAATGCAGAGCATCCTACAATCCCCTTGCTTCAACAACTATCCAACACAAAATATCAATATAATTAAAGTTGAGAAATCCCACTCTAGGTAATAATATAGCTCCATGAATACGTGAGATTACAAAAAAATAAATCACAAATTACTACAATGAGAAAAAAGAGAAAACATCAGAACAAACTATCATGGCTATACTTGAAACTCCCTGTTGAAGTTGGAAAGCAATGTTTATACTTTAAAGAATGCCAGACTTGGATTTGGCAGGCCTGGTATCTAGTTCTGTTTCAGCTAAATTCTTTTATAATATTGAGGTGGAAACAACTCTAGTAGTTATGAGTTGGAGTTACTGAATAACACAGGAGGATGCACACCCTAAATCTGACAGTTACTAGCTGATAACCATTACAGGTTCCTTTCATGAGCTTCATCATGTGTTTTTTAGCCAGAGAATGGGGATGAAAATATTGTCTACCTTATAGTATTTATTTTGTGTGTGGATATTAGGTGCAATAACAAAATTAAAGCACTTAGTACAATGCTTGTAATAGTGTGGGGCAAACAGCACCTTTTATTTATTAGTATTTTTACCCATAAGTTAAGAATACTTGCTAGGATGATCTCCAAGATAAAATTTAAGATCTGAAATTTCTTTTTAGTTAATAGACCCTATGAAAAAAATCAATTACTAAAACTGAAGAAACAAAATATACAAAAGTGATCTATTTAAAAGATCCTATTTAAAATAGTGGCATAAGCCATGAAAGGATGCTTAACATCACTAATCATTAGAGAAATGCAAATCAAAACTACAGTGAGATATCTCACACCAGTCAGAATGGCCATCATCAAAAAATCTACAAACAATAAATGCTGGAGAGGGTGTGGAGAAAAGGGAACCCTCTTGCACTGTTGGTGGGAATGTAAATTGATACAGCCACCATGGAGAACAGTATGGAGGTCCCTTAAGAAACTAAAAATGGAACTACCACACAACACAGCAATCCCACTACTGGGCATACACCCTGAGAAAACCATAATTCAAAAAGAGTCATGTACCAAAATGTTCATTGCAGCTCTATTTACAATAGCCAGGAGATGGAAACAACCTAAGTGTCCATCATTGGATGAATGGATAAAGAAGATGTGGCACATGTATACAATGGTATCTTACTCAGCCATAAAAAGAAATGAAATTGAGTTATTTGTAGTGAGGTGGATGGACCTAGAGTCAGTCATACAGAGTGAAGTAAGTCAGAAAGAGAAAAACAAATACCATATGCTAACACATATATATGGAATCTAAAAAAAAAAGAAAATGGTTGTGAAGAACCTAGGGGCAGGACAGGAATAAAGATGCAGACTTGAGGACATGGGGAGGGGGAAGGGTAAGCTGGGATGAAATGAGAGAGTGGCATGGACATATATACACTATCACATGTAAAATAGAAGCAGCTGCATAGCACAGGGAGATCAGCTCGGTGCTTTGTGACCACCTAGAGGGGTGGGATAGGGAGGGTGGGAGGGAGACACAAGAAGGAGAAGTTATGGGTATATATGTATATGTAGAGCTGATTCACTTTGTTATAAAGCAGAAACTAACACACAATTGTAAAGCAATTATACTCCAATAAAGATGTTAAAAAAACATAGTGGCATAAACCCGTAGTACCCTAAATTCTAAAATACAGTAAATTTTGAAAATGATACTAAAAAAGACCAAAAGAGCTTTTACATTTAGCGCTGGGAGTGAACACAAGAAAACACAAACTTCCAATCTGGGAAAGATAAAGAGGGCAAAGTAGAATTATGCAATTTCTACTTTGATTGAACAACAACAAAAAAATCAAACATGATTAAGAAGCTCATTGAGTTGGGACAAAACCAGAGTCATTGTTTGATTTGTTGAGCTAAAATTTGATGACCAAAGGCACTGAAAACTAACATAGAAGACAAGACACCGAGCAAGAACCAGACTCTTTACAAAAGCCTGTCTCCAGCCTTGGATGATGAATGTCTTTCAAGTTTACTAAATAGTACTTCAGAAGTATTAAGAGTGCAATTTTGAGAAAAACTAAAGAAAGAAGACCTGAAAAATATCATCCTGATATTTCTAAAAGAAGAGGTAATTGGGTAGATTCTAGAAAGTCTAGACTACTATTTCCCAACAGGCAGTCCATTCCATAACTCTGTCAGGACCGTTTCTGCATACCATCAGTATTTGTTTTTAAAAAGAATGTTTTGATTACTTCTATAAATGGAAACCAAGAGTCACTTACTACTAATAGAAATATCATGATGAATATAATGAACCATGTTTTAAAATTCTTTCTAGATGCTCCTGCCTGCCATAACTCTGAGTCTGTGATCTGTTTTTTTTTTAAATCGGAATATTAGCAAGTGTTACTAAAACACGTTAATAAATGCTATTACCAAACTGAGACATCCTTCTTGATGAATATAATTTTATAACTGAAAAGTGAATGAAGGGAATGATTTGACATCCTTTAATTAATATCATATAATTATTCAATGAATAACCATTTAAGTCAGTGTATTACATGAAGTGATTTGAAGTTCAGCTGAAGTCAACTTGAACAACCAGAGTATTATGTCTTGCTTGAGGCAAATACGCCGTAGAAACTACCAGAATCACCTGGGGAGTTTTTAAAATATACCCATGCTCAGGGCCTCCTAGCAGAGCTGCAGATTCAGTTGACCTGGGAGAGGCCCGGGTACCAGCATATTCCCCAGACTCCCAGGCGATTCTAATATACAGCCAAGACTGAGAATGCTGCTCCAGAACAAAACACTCAGTGGAGCAGATTATTTAGCAAATTGTTTGAGGGCTCTTAAAATGAATTATTTAATACTAAAATCCAACTTCATTTTATTTTCTGACATAATTTGGAGACTAATAATCAAGGCAAGATCACAGATATGCCGAATGCTGATTTCAGCAAGGCATTTAACAAATCTTGATTATATTGCAGAAAGATTTTTTTGTATGCTAATTAATAATAGAAGTAGTTTGACTTATATCTGGTTAAACTACAATCCAAAGTATATCTAAAAGGTGTGCAGTGTGTGTGTGTGTGTGTGTGAGAGAGAGAGAGAGAGAGAGAGCGACAGAGAGACAGAGAGAGAGACAGAGAGAGAACGTGTCCTATATAAAGTCTAATCCTCTACTTTGACAATTGTAAAATCTTTATCTGTGAAGTGAATAGGATGCTGACTTGTAAAAACTGTGGTGACATAATATTATGAACAACATATAATTCTTGGCATAACAAAGGTCTACTTTCAAAACAACCTTATACTAAAATAGTGATGCTAATGTTTAATAGAGGGAATAAAGCTGACTCCTGGATTCTGAGATAAAGACTTGGCTATGAAAGGATAGGATAATGGTCTTGCAGTTTAGAAATGTATGTATTAAAAGATGTAGGAATTTAGCAGCTTGCATGTTCCATATGAAACACTGGAGTGTCGTGGCTATTAAGACAAAACAAAACAACCCTCCCTAATGTGAGTTTAGCTGCATCAAAAGAAGAGTAGTCGCCCTATCAGGATATATTTTATTCTCACTCTGTGCAAGTCATACTGGATTTGAGATTCTGGTTTGTCCAAAAAGGAATGAATAAGATAAAGAAGGATCTTGACATGTGGTGATATTAAAAAAAAAAAAATTCAAAGAGCTGGTAATTTTTAACTTGGAAATTAAGTGTGTATGGTGAACACAAGCAGAAAAAAAAAAGGTCGTTTGGCTAAGAACTGACCTCAAATCAAACCTCAAATTGTTGTCATACAATGAATGGCTTGTCCTTAAGGTAAGGACATCTCTTACATCTGGAATTTTCCAACCAAAGAGAGTGACTTCATTTGAGAAACAGCAAAGGTTGGGTGCTGGCAATGTGGTGAGCATTTGTACAGTGTTTCCCCTTAGCTCCCTTACAGGTCTAACGTTCACTTAACATGTGGTTCTGGGGAGCAAGCAATTTGTTTAAGGTTATGAAACTACTTAATATCAGAAATGGAATTACAGGTAGGGGCTTCTAATCCTCTTTTAATATGGACAGTTGGTCTTTCTTGAAGAAAATAGTTATATTTTGCCAATTTATACATTTATCACATTCTCCTTCTATATTCTATTTTAAATGACCACAGAGAGTATGAGAGATGTGGAAGTGAGTTTTCTGGCTTGCAATATGAATTTAACATGTATTGTCAGCTTTCAAATCATAAGTGATTCAGTCTTAACTACATGACTCAAGTATGAGTCATGTATGTAAGTGGGCACATAAAAGGTAAAAAGTACACCTTCTACCATCTTATAACAGTTTATATTTGGCATCTGGGGTAGTGCTTTAAGTTCTATTAGAATGTATTAGTCTGTCACAAAACAAGCTTTAGAAATTATGGCCTTAAGCACGTTCTTCTTTCTGTGAATGAATGAAATATGATTGTTGAAAATAATTTCTTAACAGCTTCCATTTATTTATTTATTTTTTTTAATTTTTTTTTTTTTTTGCGGTACGCAGGCCTCTCCCGTTGCGGAACACAGGCTCCGGACGCGCAGGCTCAGCGGCCATGGCTCACGGGCCCAGCCGCTCCGCAGCATGTGGGATCCTCCCAGACCGGGGCACGAACCAGTGTCCCCTGCATCGGCAGGCGGACTCTCAACCACTACGCCACCAGGGAAGCCCCCATTTATTTTTGAAACCTGTAAACATGCTGTGAAAGAGAAATAAGCTTTGGCATTTCCCTTCAAAACTTCTTCAAATTGTGCATAAATATTGCCTTAGTAAACTAAGCAGGAAATAGCTGTTCTTTGCATGGCTCAGGACCTCCTGACCATAATCAAATTGAATGAGTGAAAGATCTGTAACCCATATCAGATTTAAAGTCATCCAGCTCTCATAAAATGCCTGAGATGTGATTATAAAATGAATTAATTATAATCTTTACAGAGGTGTCATTTGCACATATTTAATTTTGCATGTTTTTGAAGGCTAATAAATCAGGTAAAAAGAAGTATACGCCAAAAGCCTTAACAATTTTTACACTCAGTTAGATGAGGTGTTTTTTCTGTTACTTTAGTAAATAGCCGAAGTTTCTGCCATGAAACTCTATAGTTATTCAAACACTCTAAACAGAATAGTAATATTTAAGTATTTTAAATTATTTGTAACTTTCAGTAGATTTTCACTATACAGTATTTAAATAAATGGGAAAGCATGAGCAATGAAATAAGATATTTTTATATATTCACAAAAATAAACTCCCCCTGTGGCTCTCTACTTTATTAGCCATGTGATTGGGCATGCTACATTTTTGTTCATATTTTCTCATTAAATTAAATAGCACAATGTATGTAAAGTGCTTAAGATAGGCCTGACACTCAGAAAACATTCAATAAGCCTTAATTACTGCTGCTGTCATTGTTAAAACTCTCTCTCCTTTTGATTCTCTAACAAGCGTGGAAGATATATAGTTGGTAAAAAGGCCTATACGATGGAATTTCTCTTTCCTTTTTTACATTAAAATATAGAATATTTCTGTTAAGAACTGAATGCTTGTGTCTTCCTCAAAACTCTTAACTTGAGGGGCTTCCCTGGTGGCGCAGTGGTTGAGAGTCTGCCTGCCGATGCAGGGGACATGGGTTCGTGCCCCAGTCCGGGAAGATCCCACATTCCACGGAGTGGCTAGGCCCTGAGCCATGGCCGCTGAGCCTGCGTGTCCGGAGCCTGTGCTCCGCAATGGGAGAGGCCACAACAGTGACAGGCCCACGTACTGCAAAAAAAAACACAAAACTCTTATCTTGAAGCCCTAGCCCCCAATGTCATGTATTTGGAGATGAGGCATTTGGAAGATAGGTTTAGATGAGGTCATGAGGGTGGGACCTTCATGATGGGGCTGGTGCCCTTATAAAAAGAGAAAGAGTCCTGAGAGCTTTCTCTCCCTCCAGCCTGCTCCCCTAATGTCTGGGTGCTGAGGAGAGACCATGTAAGGACACAGCAAGGAACTAGCTGTTTACAGCCAGGATGCCAGACCTAACCAGACACTAAATCTGCCAGCACCACGATCTTGGACTTCCTGGTCTCCATAACTGTGAGAAAGTCAGTGGTTTAATCCCCCCAGTCCATAGTATTTTGTTATAGTAACTGGAGTGGAATAAGACAATTTCACTCTCCTACTCACTTGCACAGGAACATAGTTATGCACAAAATATAGTATCCAAAAGACTTAATAGACCGTCTATAAAAAAAACAACACTGATTCATACTAGGTAAATACATTTCCTCTACTAATAATGTAGCCTGATCACTGGAGCTGTGCTCCTAAGTCATGCTTCCCACAGGTTATATCCTAAAACGTTACTTGTTACATAGATGTTCTGAAAAAAATATAAATAAAACCCCACAAAGTGTCAATGTCAAGTAAACTTTGGAAACAAGAAGTATAAAAATATTCTTCGGAATCCTGCACTGTAATGTTTTATTATATGTTATAGTTATCCAGAGTTTCCTTTCTTTGGAAAACAGCACCTCAACCTCTTTCCTGAAGTTACTCTCCTCGATTGTGTGCAGTCCTGGCGGAATTATAAATCAAAGGAGCCCTTTATATATAAAAACACCAGATATGTAACCCAAACTAGCCAATTGAATCCTATCTCCTATGGTTTCTAATCTTAATCTGAATGACCCAAGGGCTGCAATAATCAACTGAAAGACAATTGGAGCTCATGCATTCCATGGTGGTGACCGGACAGGATTTGTTATAAGTTCTTACTACCCAGATCCTGGCTTCTCTATTTTCCAAGCCTATTCTCCATCCTTGTCAATTCTGTGAGCTACAAGATATACAACAATTATATCTCAACTCTGTTCAATTTAGGCAATGTCTTTGTTTTACTTGCAGTAAAAGGAAGTTAAATGATAAACACAGACAAAACAAACAAACACACATACAACCTGCCAACAAGCCAGGAAGGAAATATGTGTGTATACGTATGTATCTGTACATCTCTCTCCCTCTCTCTCTCTCTCTTTCTGTCTCTCTCTGTCTATATCTATGTTTTACCCAATATTTCTCAATCTGACTTGACCAAAAATCTCCTCCCCCTCTGCTTCACCCCCCTTATCCCTTAGACATCTATTAGCTCCAGTTAACATGCTTTGAGCAACGTGTTCTGATGAATTAACTGTGTCTGTGAGGAATATGTTGAAACTGAAGAATTGAGTCTGGCATTCCACAGTCCATTACTGCCTCCATCCCATTCACTTCCTCCACTTCTGCACATCATCTTCACTGCATCTAAGTGACTGCATCACATTGCTCAAAAAATCCACACTTACACAAGGAAACTCATTTTGGATTGTCTCATCTGGGCTTTCGCACAGGAATGTAAAGAAGTGCCATCTTTCATTAGGTTAAAAAATGAGATAAGAAACTCACCTAGGTTACTGTGCTTCCTCCCCCTGCTTTCATCTATATTGGCTTAAGGCAGTTAATCAATAAGCAAGGACAAGGGGTGAAAGCATATGGTCTTTGATATTTAATAAACGAATTAGTGGTGGCCCTTGCTTAAGCATATAAATTAATAAGCATTAGGTCCTTTACTTAATGAGGAATTCCCCTTTTAAAACCTGAATGAATTATCGAAAAGACCATGGCATAAATTCAAAGACATTTTCTGACCTTCTAGTCTTCTGGCCAGCATGAATTTTTAACAAGATGCTGTATATCTGGAAGGTCTATTAGAAATTGTTCATATGAAAACTTTGCTTAAAAAAAAAAAAAAGCTAAACTAGTGAGGTAAAGAAAGTACCTAAGAGAGCAAGAGAATATTTAACTTGTGCAATGTTGAAGTTTTGCAAAAAGTTTTTATGATCTCACATTTGCTTTAAAATAATAAGAAATAATAGTTTTATTTTTATTGATTTTATCTCAGATCATATTTTAAAATGTTCAACACTGTAGGAAATAATAGGAACATAACTGTTAATATGTATTTTAAGGGTAAAAGTTATAGGTAATAATAAAAGTTTTCTGTGTTCTTGTATCATATATTGCATTACAAAATTTGTTCATAAATTATGCTTTCCAAGATCTTTAAAGTCAAAACAAAATGTCTTACTAAAATCTGTTAAAAAATATCATATTTTTAACTTAGGATATATTTTAATGAAAAAAAAAAGTAAAAAGGCTTGGTATTGTCTCTAAACAGTTATTCTAATCTCGGTTGTTTGTATCTCAGCAAAGATATTTACAGACCTTTTATTAACCCTGGGGGAAGAGTGGTTAACAGACCACTCTCCTGAGGAAGTACCTAGAAGTGGAATGGCTGGGTTATATGGTAGGTATATATTTAACTTTATATTCTAACCAAGAAGTTTACCAAAGTGATGGTACATTTTACGTTCCCCCCAGTGTGCATGAGAGTTCCAGTTGCTACCCATCTTCATCAACACTCCTTATTGTCGGGTTTTTAAATATGTAGCTATTATAATGGGAATATAGACATACTTATTGTGGTTTAAATTTGCATTTTTATGATGACTAATGGTGCTGAGCATCTTTCCAAGTGCCTATGTATCATACATATATCTTCTTTTGTGAAGTGTCTGTTTTAATATTTTATTTTTAAATTGGGCTATTTGTATTATTATTGACTTGCAAGGGTTCTTTATGTATTTTGGATACAAGTATTTGACAGATATTTGTATTGCAATTATTTTTTCCCATTTCTTTGTTGTTTTTTTTCCATTCCTTTGTTTTGTTTTCAAAGTCTTTCAAAGGGAAATTGTTCTTAATTTTGAGAAAGTCCAATTCATTAATTTTCTGTGTGTGTGTGCTTCCTGTGTGTCTAATACAAGAAACATTTGCCTATTCTAATGTTGCAAGGATTTTCTCTTATGATTCCTCCCAGGAATATTACTATTTTAGTTTTCACAATTAGGTCAAGATACATCTCAATTTTCATAATGTGAGGTAATAGCCAAAATTGATTTTTTTCTAGGAAAACTATGTATAAATATATAGTTTTCCTAGCACCAAATACATGAGAGTCTATTTCTGAATTGCCAATTCTGTCCCACTGATCTAAATATCTTTTTGATAATACCATACTCTTTTGATTACAGTGGCTTTAGAGTGATTCTCTAAATCAGTTAGAAGTCCTCCAACTTTGCTCTTTTTAAAAATTATTTTGTCTATTCTAGATAATTTACATTTTCAATTTGGGGAGAATTGATGTCTTAATTTTGAATCTTCCAATCCATGGATATGATATACCTATTTATTTAGGTCTTCTTTAATTTTCCTGTGTAATGTTTTATAGTTTGCAGTATCAAGTTTTCACAGATCATTCTGGGTATTTGTCACATTTCCATTTGTTCTTTTTTTTTTATAGTTTTTTATTTCTCTTCTTAGAATTTCTTTCTTACTTTTCATTTAATGGTATAAATTTTATCTTATTTATACAGCATGATTAAAATAATTAAAAATTTAAAATTGCTTTTAAACTTTTAAAATTGTTTTAAAATTTTTGTCTGATATTTCCAACATATGGAACATCTCAGCATTGGCATCTCTTGATAATCCTTTCCCTTAAGAATTTTCCTGGTTCTTTGTATGTGGATGAATTTTGGATTATGTTTCAGACATTTTCAGTATGTTGTGAAGACTCTGGGTCCTGTTAAAATCTTCTGATAACTCACCAGTTTCTTTTAGCAGACAATCTGCGTGGTTAGGTTTAGATTGAAAGTTCTGTCTCAGCTTCTGGGGCAGTAATTCTAACAGCAGAAATTCTAACAGCAGATTATGTTTCAAGGCTTTTGCTAGGATGCTTTGAATCTGTCTCATATTTGCCCAACTCAGGGGTAAATTGAATTTGTGTTGGTTCATACACTGAATTAGGGGATCTGCTTTTCCCACACTCTGACTTCTAGGGGCTGCTTTTTCTGGTCCTCTGGCTTAAAAGACAGGTTTCTCTCAGAGTTTCAGTCCTCTGCCCGTTATTGCAGTACCACAGGACTAGGGACACCCTCTGGGCAAGACTCCATCCCCTAAAACTAGAGAAAAAATAATGGGAGTTTCACTTACACACAGATCACACGATCTCCTTTCTTCTATTCTTCTGGCCAGAAGATATTTGTCCCTGAGGGTTTTAGGTTCTTGCACTGCCACCACCGCATTGTCATTCCATGACTGGGGACACCTGTGGGCAGGACCAGTGGTTTATAGTTGGCAATTTGCCTAGTCATATTTTATAGTCTGTTTCTTAATCTCTCTATTGATGTCCACTTCTACTTTTACTAATACTTAAACATTTATTTTATTTTCTGGATCTGATAATACTAATATTTTAAGTGTTCTTTTATCCCCTTCTGTTGTTTGTTTCTTTTCTTGATCCATTAATGCTTGTTTTTAATAATGTACCATTTATGTTGTGATTTTAAAAAAATCATTATCTGACAAATTCTTTGAGACCTTTGGGATGATTTCTGTTTGTTTCTCTCAGCTGTCTGAGGGCACTAACAATCTAAGAATTATCAGCTGAAAATATATTCTCAACTGAAGAGTTTTCAGAAGAATTGAGTGCTATGAATTTAGACCAGAATCTGTGAAGGTGGACTTGTAAAAAAATATATATATGATAAGTCTTGCTTACGGTTATAACAACTTCAGGAAAAGTTTTTTTCCTATTTTATCCTTTCACTAAGAGTTTGCTTTCCAGAGTCTTTGTTTGTTTTAGTAACTACTCAGATTCTTCAACTTGTGTGGGGCCCTTGAAAACATTAAAACCAAAGCGTTATGTCACTAGTGATTTCCAGATGGCCTCAGGAATGGTGGTAGCTTCAATCCTTCCGTACCTTTCTGGACTTTGAGGTTCTTTGCTTATGTTACACTGTCTGTACAGACCAAATCATTGAGGACAACATGAGAATTATTACATTCCACGGGTTATTCCAGTTTTTAGAAATTGTAAGTAGGTACAACCCATAGACACTGTGATACCTGCTTTTACTTATTTTTTCTTAATTTTTCAGAAAATCATTTTGTTTCTTAAGAAAAAGAAATGCCATATCAGACCCTTCAAACTGGAAAGTATATCCTTCTAAGAACAGCCAGAAGGTTAAGTGTATGATTAATATCTTCCTTAAATCATTTGTAAAATGGCCATGGTTATAGCTATGTCTTTCTTAGGAGTCTGCTCAAAAAGAGGAAAACAAGAAGAAATATGAAATAGAATATAAAAACAGAATATTTGTGCTTCTGTATTTATGTAACTTTCTGTGAAGTGTGGTTATAAGTTTATATGGTCATATTCAGGACACTTTCATGAGCACAATAAATGTAATAGAAATATACACAGTTTAATAAGTATTCTGAGATCAAAGGACATAAGTTGAGTGCTTTAGGGAAAAGAGAATGAAAGTAGGTCAGAGCTAAATTTTGATTGAGAGAAAGTTTAAGGAAATCAGAAGCAATGAGTTTCCAGTGTATTTCAAGGAGTTTCTTGAAAGAGAAGTGAAGGTAGGCATATTGGGCATATTGACTTTCTTTCTGTTTTCCTTCTCTTTGATATTCTGCTACTGTGCCAAGGCTTGCAATTGATTAAAATAAAATAAGGTTGAGATATATATATATATATATAAACCCACATATTTAGGCATATGTAAAATATATATTTATATTGAAAAGTATAAGTTAAAGTTATTCTGGAAAAATTGGTTGGGGAGAAATTATCTATAAAAAATATGAGCTCTTTAGTTTTCTTATAAAAGTTTGGAAATTTATAATTCTTATATTTAGGTCATGCCTTATCTCATAATCTAGTGAAGTAGGCAATTAAGTAATTAAGCCCTCCTACAGAGTTTATCTGTTACAATTTCACTGCTTCTGAAAATACTATCTCCCCAATATCTTCATATAAAGTAGTTAACAGTGTATTCAAAAATCCTATGCTTTTGCTGATTCTTTGTGATGTTCTTCTATCAGTTATGAAAAAAGATTTCTTAATCTCCAACTGCAATGTGGATTTATGTCTCCTTTCAGTTCTGTCTACTTTTGTTCCATGTATTTTGATGCTTTGTTATTAGGTGCATACACATTTAGTGTATGTCTTCCTGATGAATTGACCCTGATATGCCTTTTATCTGTTAATGCTTGTTGTCTGCAGGTTTAATTTATTAATATAGTCACCAGCTTTCTTATGCTTACAAAAAGTCAGTATTGCTGGAGAATACTGAAAATTGGCCAAAGATGAGGCTGGTTGATTAAATAAGGATCAGGTCATAGGAGACAGTTTAAGCTATGCAGATGATTTGGAACTTTATATGAATATATTGGGGAGATATTAAAGTCTTTCAGAAGCAGTGAAATTGTAACAGATAAACTCTGTAGGGCTTAATTACTTAATTGCCTACTTCATGAGATTATAAAATAAGGAATTATCTAAATATGGGAATTAGGAATTTCCAAAGTGTTATAAGAAAACTAAAGAGCATTTTGTAGTGCAGGGGTCAGTAAACATTTTTTTTACAAAAGACCACATAGTAAACTTATTTAATTTGTTAGGCCATATAAGGTCTCTATTGCATATTCTTGTTTGTTTGTTTATTTAATAACCCTTAAAAATGTAAATAATGTTCTTACTTGGTGGACCATACAAAAACAGGCTATGGACCAAATTTATCCAGGATCTTAGTTTTCCAATCCCTGTTGAAGTTCTTTTCTTTTTATAACTGTTTAGTAGTCTTTTATTTTTTAAAATACAGTTTGTTTATCCATTCACCTATTGATGGACATTTGATTTGGTTCCAGCTTTTGGCTATTAAAATAAGGCTGGCATAAACATTCATGTGCAAGTCTCTGTAGGGACATTTATTTCCTTCTTCTATGATAAATACTTAGTAGTAAAATGCCTGACAGGTACATACTTTTTAGAAATGACCAAATTGTTTTTCAAATGAGTTGTATACTTTTCTTTTGCACCAGCAATGTATGGGAGTTCCCGTAACTCTACCTTTTAATAAACAATTGATAAGGTCAGTCTTTTTAACATGTAAACATTTTAATAGGTATGTAGGTATATCTTATTCTGGTTTTAATTTTCATGTATCTAGTGTCTAATGATATTGAGCACTTTTCATGTGCTTATTTGCCATTCATTTTTTTTCTTTGGTGGAGAGTGTGTTCTAATCTTATGCTCTTTTTTTTTTGAGTGGGTTCATCCTTCTCTTGGGTTTTGTGAACTCTTTATATCTTCTAGATGTAAGTTTTTTTATCAGATATGTGATTTGTAAATATTTTTCTCAGTCTGCAGCTTGTCTCTTTTTTCTCTTAATAGTATCTTTTGAAGAGGATATTTAATTTTTGTGACACCAATTTTTTTAAATGAATTGTGGTTTTAGTGTCTTATCAAAGAAGTACTTCTCCAATCAAGACATAAAGATGTTTTTCCTTTTTTCTTCCAGAAGTTGTACATTTATATTTTACCTTAAGTCTATGATCAAATTTGAGTTAACAGTTTGATATATGATACAAGGTATAAATTTGTTGTAGTGCAGGTATAATGTTCATGAATTACTTTGCTTTTACATGACTGAACAAATCTGTACTCACAAGTTTTTTTTTTTTTTTTTTTTTTTTTTTTGCGGTATGCGGGCCTCTCACTGTTGTGGCCTCTCCCATTGCGGAGCACAGGCTCCAGACGCGCAGGCTCAGCAGCCATGGCTCACAGGCCCAGCCGCTCCGCGGCATGCAGGATCCTCCCAGACCGGGGCCCGAACCTGCATCCCCTGCATCGGCAGGCAGACTCTCAACCACTGCACCACCAGGGAAGCCCTGCAAGTATTTCTAAAAAACATTTTCACTGAGTATAGAATTTTAGGTTGACAGATTTTTTTTTTCCAATCCTTTGTTACTCTACTGCCTTCTGGCTTACATTATCTACAAAAAGAAGTCTGCTGACATTCTTATCTTTGTTCCCTTGAATGTAATTTGTCTTTTTATTTCTCTGGTTGTTTTTAAGATTTTTGTCTTTATAGATGATTTTAAGAAATTTGATTATCATATGCCTTAGTGTAGTTGGTTTTGTTTTTATATTTCTTGTACTCTTTGTTGAACTCCTTAGATATGTGGATTTATAATTTTTATCGAATTTGGAAAATGTTCAATCCTATCTTATAAATATTTTTTTCTGGCCCTCTTACCCCTGCCTTTTCTTTGGGTACTTTAATTATTTGTATATTTGGCCACTTAAGGTTTTCTCACAGTTCAAAATGCTATATTTTATTTCTTTTCAGTTTTTGCTTGATTTTGGACAATTACTATTGCTTTTTATTCATGTTCATTAATTTTTTTTCTGCAGCATCAAATCTACTCTTAATCATATTTAGTGTTTTATTTCTTTTTTACTTTGGATATTGTTGTTTTCATCTTTAGAATTTTAATGCCACCTCTAAAAATTACTTCATGTTTCTAGTTACCATCCTCAATATTTCTTTTAGAATTCTTGAACATAAGGCAGAGAGTTAAAATGATTGTTTTAATGTACTTGTTACAAATACTATAATCTGGTTTATTTCTGTGTACCTGACTTGCTCATAATTATAGGTTCTATTTTCCTGTTTCTTTGCATAACTGGTGAGTTTTGATTGGCTGTAAAACATAGTATATTTTGCCTTGTTGCATGCTGAATAACATTTATTCCTATAATATTCTTGAGATTTGTTCTGGGACAAAATAAAATTATTTGGAAATGTTTTAATTCTTTCAAGTCTTGCTTATAAAATTATTTTATGTGAGCTCAAGGAAGCATTTAGTCAAGTACTTATTTTGTCCTACTGAAAATGAGCAGGACCCTGTGGCGGCTTCTGGGCATGGAAGCCTTTCAAACACTTGCTAATCAGGGAAGGGAGGGGATGCAGAGACAAGGGAGGAGTAGCCAAGAAATAATAATGCAACCTTGGGGCAGGGTTCTGGTTCTTCCTTCAGGGATACACATAATATCTTTGAGCTCTTTACAGAATGAAAACCCCCAACAAATGGAAGAGGTTAGCATTCGTCATTCCAGAGACCACCTGAGGCCAGATTAAAGGAGCCAGAGAAACTCATTAGGAGGAGACCACTTGAGGCCAGATTAAAAAACTGAAGGCCTTGCACGCACCCTAATCCTAATCAGTGATCCCGCCCTTGAACCATTGCTATAAACCTCCTCACCAAATCCCCCCTTGTTGGGACATGCAACTTTGAGAGGCAAGAGGTCTGTTGTGTCCCCATTTGCCTGGCAAAGCAATAAAGCTACTCTTTTCTACTTTACCCAAAACTCTGCCTCCGAGATTCAATTCAGCACCAGTGCACAGAGCACTGACTTTTTGGCATCACTACTGCAAAGGGAATACTCCTTTGAGTATTCTATGCATGAATTAGGAGGTTTTCCCCTCCACCTGATGGGAATAGGAATACATATACTGATCATTTCTCAGCTGAAAACTCAAGGAAATCTCTCCAGAGCTCTTGGTTTGTGTAGGTGTCTCCTCTTCTGTACTCTATCCTAAGAGTTCTAACTACCTAAGCTTTCCCAGGATCTCAGCCCTATCTTTTTTACCCAAGGAAAATACCAGACTATGTTTGTGTTTTCACTAACAGTGCCACAGCCTAGAAATTCTCCAGGTGCTAAAGCATACCAATCATAGATAGTGATAGAATAGGATAGTTATACAGGTAGTTGTAGAAGTCCCAATAGGGGATTACAGATAGAGAGGGAAACCTATCAGATAGTTATACAGGTAGTTGTAGAAGTCCCAATAGGAGATTACAGATAGAGAGGGAAACTTTGGGAGACCACTGTAAGTTAATGATCAGTTAAGAAAGCTATGGGAATGTCATGGAATGAAGCAGGCTTGCTTAATTATAAAGCCATAAGTAAAAGCACAAGATATGCCCCAGGTCATTAGGTGAAAGAAAAATGTTACCACCCTTCTACCGATTTGAAGAAGTACCATGATAATCTTAGTTTGACCTCATAGAGTGAGACACTCTCCTGCCCAACATGGAGGAGCTGGTGATGTAAGCCTGACATCTACTTGAAGAAGGCAGTCTTTTCCCCCTCCCTTTGATTATAAAATTTCACTTTCTTTTGATTATAAAATTGTAGCCGACTTAATCCTCGGGGCAGAGCCCCCTCGCCTGCCCGCTTGCATCTCTCACAAGCGTTCTATATTAATAAATCTACTTCTTGCCTATCACTTTGCCTCTCACTAAATTCCTTCTGCTCTGAGACACAAAGAACCTGAGCCTCAGTAAGTCCAGACACCAGCTGAGTGATTCTAATTAAAAGACCATGGGTTCAAGTCCCAATCAGGGTTTCAGCTGGGTTGGAGTCCCAACATGTTGGTTCAAGTTCCAATCTGAGGTACATGGTTTCAATAGGGGTAAGCTCATTTATTTCTATACTTTAACCTCACTGCTCTTTGTTGCCTTATGTACAATATTTTAAAAAACATTCTTTCACATTGTCCAGTCTTATAGTTGCTTCAAACAGGCAGTATATTTGGTGTCTCTTACTCTATCTTGGCTGGATGTGGAAGTCTTCCTTTACAAATAGTTTTATAAAAAGTAGTACTTATCTCTTTATTGTTGTGTGGTAAAGAATTTAACTTTGTCCCAAACTGGTCTGACTTTTATCCTTGATTTCTGAGAGAAAATCTCTAAGCCCTTGGAATGTTATGCCTTCTACGAGTGTCTGTGTTGTTCTCGTGTCCTTGGGTCATCAGATAGTCTAACAATATGATTTGGTGGGGGCGGGGGGGCTGGCCATGCTAGGAACACTCACAACGTGATTTAGGGTGGGGCTTTGGGTCTTGTGTTATCAGTTGACCATTGGAGGGACTAAAGACTGAGATCAGTCATATGGACAATTAATCATGCCTACCTGATGGAGCTCCAATAAAATTCTAAACACTGAGCCTTGGGTGAGCTCCTGTGATTGACAATGCCCTGTCCTTGTCATCACACAACAATGCTAGAGAGTAATGCTGTCCTGACCCCACAGGAGAGGAAATTGGAAACTCCACGTTTGAAAGCCTCCTAGACTCTACTTTGTGTGCTTTTCTTTTGATGAATTTAATCCATGTATGTTCATTTTTGAGTTTCTTAAAGACCAAGGCAAAGAGAGAAGTGTGAGATTATAAGATACACAATATCCACAGAATAAAGCACTTTCTTTCCCACAAAAACTGAGATAGCAGAACAATGTGTACTATGAGTCCCCAGGAGGACAGTACCCATCATCTATAGAGTTTGTCACATTTCCCATATTTACCATGAAATAAATTGTGATTCTAAAATTTTAGCAATTATTAAAATAAAGCTGTACTACTTCTAAACAAAATGTGTTAGTGTTGCAATTAATTCTTTGAGAAGAAAATATTTATTACAACCCACAAAATTTTAAAGATACTTATCAAAATTTAGGAATTTCCCTGAAAGAAAAAGAGAGCATGTTATAGCAGCGAAATTGGTAGAGACAAAATCTGAGGAGATTAAAAAAAATCACAAAAAGAACTAAAAAGAATAAATTACACAAATATCTGCCTATCCTAAGTCTCTAAGTTCTCTATTAATGAGTCAAATTTCCTTATATACTTGCAACTCTTAAATAGAAAAAGAACAAAAGACTAATGAGGTCCCTAGGGAACAAAACTGTAATACAGGGAAAGATCTAGCATATTAAATGTAACTTTGTAGATTCACAAAATGCAAATTAGTATCATATGGAACACAACGGTAATGGCATAGGTAGTTAGGTTTTATGAGAAATGTCTGCCATTGCTATTCATACTTCCATCATGGTTAATATGAATAGATGAATGGAAGAGCTTAGTACCTGGCACACAGTATATACTTCATAAATGTTTGTTGCAATGAATGCTACTTTTTCCAATTCTTCTTCCATCATTTCTTTCAGAAAAACTCTAGTTTGAGTAGGAGTGAGAGGGGAAGTATGGAAAACAGAGATTCCAAGGATGGTGAGAGAGAGAATTTGAGAGAGAGAGATAAAGAGACAGAACAAGAGAGAGAAGTGCATGACAGTAATATGTCTTCCATTACTCAGGACTGTCTAAATGTATATATAGATATAAATATCTATATTCTGACATGGGAGATAACACATTATGTATTCAGTCTGAAAAGTTGAAGCTCACTGACTTACTAATATATGCAAGTTATTTGCATAAGGCATTATGTTGAGAGAAGAAATAAAACAAGATTCCCTTTTGTGGCCATCCAGGGGTGAATGTGCTAATGATGTTATCACTGTTGTTGGCATTACATGACTCAACTCACATGGTTGTACTTTACCTGGCCCTATAGGTACTTGAAAAGTACTCTCCTTGCATATATTACCATGATACATATCTTTTCTATCTTCCTCATATATTGAGAAATAATTCATTTAGCCAAAAATAGTGAATTTTGAAAAATGAGTTCATGATTTGGTCAAAATCTGTCAGATAGTAGTAACACAATTGAATCACTGAACATTATAAACACACATCATAAAATCACACGTCAAACAAACAAGCCAGAGTCAGTTGACTAGCGGAGGTTAAATCCTTGCAACACATAGCAATGCAGGTCCTATGTTTGGTATCTGAACTTAAAAATGTTCTGGAGTATTACCAAGACTGTCTCATCAGAATTCATTTCCCTTGCCAAAACATTCCGTAAGTGTGGAAGAGATAAAACTGCAACACAGAAACATATGGGCAGAAGATAAAAGGAGATCAGTGAGCAGGAAAATATGTTTCTTAAAATCTGTGCTACAGTCATTTTTCTTCTCAGTTTTGTTGTTTGTTTTGCCATTGAATGCCCATAGCCAACATTAAGAACGTTTCTATACAACAGCAAGAGAATAAATTGATTCAGACCAAAAAGTCAGTTCAGTTAATAAAATAACAACAACAGCAGTAGCAACAAATGGAAATCAGGTTGTTTGGTATTTTATAATAAATTGGTTGATCTGTTTAAATGTTGTGTAGGTACAGACTAAATGACTAGTAACAAATGTAAGTTTCTCATTTCATATTTGCTTTACCTGTAATCACGTATACTTTTAATATTCATGTTCCATTGTGCTTTGTGCAATGTTTACTGTTAAGAGTTTTTGCTTTCTTCAAGGTATTATATCTGAAAAGGGGATATGTTTCCCTAAAGAGGAAAGTGCTGTTTGAGAAATGGTCTAGTGCTCTAACTAGACAGGCTCCCATGAGTTAGTAAGATGGCATATAAATATTTGTCTCAGTATAACCTTTCCTAGATACATTTCTTTTCTGTAGTGTACCTAATATTAAAATCTTTGATTTAAACTGTTTCCATATTTGAATTTTTCCAAGAATAAAATTTTAATTCTGTTTATCTAAGCTGTTTTATGATGTTACAAATGGTTGGACAAAGTCTCCAACCCATTGATTTGCTCTGGGGGTAGTACTTGTCTCAAGTCCAGATTATCCAAGACATCCTACTTAAACTATTTTGTCAGGTAGTGTCAATGCATTCTGAAATACTCTAGACATCTAAGTATCAATGAAATGAAGAATTAAAGAAGAACTGAATTAAATAAGCAAGAGCTTTAATGTAAATGTACACTGAAAAAGTCGCTAGTCATAAAATATGGAGATACTGGTTGAAAAAAATTAATAATTGCTCAAAGAAAAGCAAGCATGCACACCGATATTTTTTTAATTCCACAAATAAATATGTAATTTGCATATTAGTGGTGCTTGTTGACTCTTCCATAGAAAATCATAAAGAACATAACTGACATCTCATATGTGAATGGAGTTGGTCAGGCATGACCTTAAAATAAATTATCCTTGAAGGAAATTTTAGCTCTCAGAAACTTAGCTAAAGCTTGAGTGGTTAAAGAGACTAAAAGAAAAAAAAATAATAATGTAGTATTTCAAGAGAGGGAAAAAACTAGCAGAAAAAATAATTCCATTTCTTAGTGTTTGGTTTTCAATTTTCACAACCTCAGGTTCAACCAGCAACCTGAAAATTTAGAATGACCTGTCTTACGTATTGCAAAGGGCAGACACTCAAAACACACCTGTTGAATGAATGAACGGTTAAAGCATAAATATGTTAGAAGCTAAGTATGCAATAAATCTGTTGGAAAAAAAAAACTGTCTAATTTGTTCTTTGCAATTAGAACTTGAAATACAATTAATAAGTTACTAGTCTGCCAATGAATATTTATTAGACTTTAGTCCAATCAATCCTAGAGATACTTTGAAATAGACAAGGTAGAACAGAAAATGTCTGCTTCCCTACCCTACCTCTTAAAATGTAAATACTGTACATGAAATGATATCAAAGAGGGATAAGAACTGAGCAGAGAATTAAACCAGAATCATGTCTTGTAGAATAAGATGGTCTCTTTGAGGTGGTGACATTTAAGCTGGAATCTAAATAAGGGGAAATTAGCCATGCAAAGATTGGGAGAACATCATGACAGGCAAAATAAAGTTAATGAAAAAGCCATTAAGTTAGAATGTCTTTGATATGTGTCATCACACTGAGCAGAAAGTAGGCAAGTGTATCTAGAGGTTAGGGGGGATAATTTGTTAAAAGGCCAAAGAGGATGGCAGAGTTTAGATAATTTAAGGGCTCTTTAAGAAAGGAGATAGGTGGGTGATTTTCATCAAGCAACTGAAGGAGTTTAAGAAAAATGTCATTAACATCATATATTTTAGAACATTATGTTATTTACATATTATATCTCTGAGTCGGGACTACTTAGAGAATTCAAAGTTGGAAATAAAAACAGTTGAATCTTTGGCATACAGCTGTTTAAACCATGAATCTATAGGATTTAAACCTAGAAAGACAATGGGATAAAAGGGAGAGACACCAGAAAAAGGAGTCTTCAGAGAAAGCTGAGACACTGGTTCTAATCACTTTGTGATTAGTGCAGGAAATATTAGATGATTTTGATTTAATTTTTCATTTCCCTCTCAGTAATTTTTAAAGTAGAAGTTATAAAACAAAACTGTCATAGTGTACTTTAACTTACCTAGTGATTGTTTCTTTGGAAAGATAGGTCAGTAATCTTACTCTATATGTAATTTTATAGGAATTTCCAGTATTGTTGACTTTCAAGTGGGATTTTGCACATTTTTAAGCAGGATATTCAGAATCCCAAATCATTTTATTTTATTTTATTTTTAAATCCCTGCCTAAAGGATAAAAAGTCCTTATGAATCAAAGAATATTTATGGGAACTTGAATATCCATTTATTGCTGATTGATACATTTATTTTGATGTAAAATCAAAAAATTTTAAAAATCTTCTAATTTAAATTTGAAGTTTTTATTGATTGAGAAAATTGATTATTTAAGATAATATGGGGGGGGACAAGACAATATTTCCAATTATTTAGGTGAATTGTTTAGAGAATTATCTAACTTAGACATACCAGATAGATTTGGTGAAGTAAGAAAGTACTTTAGAATTTAGGCTTATAGTATTTTTTTAAAAAGTCACTTAGAAGTTCAAATTGTCTGAGTAGGAAAAATTTAATTAATTAATTTTATGGCCAATTTTATCTAAACTACTAATTTTTAATTAAAATACATTTGGGACTTGAGTATTGGCCAGTGATAAAATTTCCAGATTGTTTGTGTGTGGAACCATGACATATGTCTTTGTCTACTATGATGGAATTGCTACATCATCCAAACATTCAAAGTATATTTTCCCCATGTCCACTGGTTTAGTATAATTTAGAAATCACCTTGATAGTCAAAGCATGTTTTCATTTTGTATAATGGAATGGTCTAATTTGGAACTGAAATTATTCATTTGAACAACAATTTCTGAGCATGTACTTCATGCCAGTTTGGGTCATATTTGATCTATTGATGACTACATTGGTTACTGTGCAACTAAAAATAAAATGAAGAGGCTGATTACACATACAGTATTCAAATACATATTCTATGTAAACAATCTTAGATCTTTGGACATTTTAAAGTCTGCCATGAAATGTGGAGTTGTAAGAGAACTTTCGAGTTATCTAAACACTTTTCAAAACATACGGAGTTCTCTTCTGCATCATCCTTCTTGCAGGTCTGCACATAGTTGTCCAGACTTGAGTACCGGCAAATGGCAGAAACTTTCTTGCTAGAGTGGCCCATCCTGTTGCTCGGTAAATGAACATAGCTTGTGGCAATTTTACTCTTACTTTATTAATTTGATTCTAAGAGATTTTAGCTTGTTTTTAACTTTCCTTTGTTTTTTTTCCTCACACACATTGGAGTTATCTCCTTTTGAGGATCTTAGAATGTCAATTTTAGGTTGTAACTCTACAGAAATAGTAACTATAACTTTTCAGTTTAATCATAATGTTAAAAATTTAAAAGAGTCCACATTTTTTTTACATTTTGGGCATTTTAATTTTGTGTATGATGTGGTTTTTCCTTACTTTTCATATTTGTAAAAGATGTGTACTGTTTTATATATATATTCTAAAACATATTTGTATCTTTGTATTTGTATCAATGTCTGTAAAGTGACTGCATTTCTAAACTCCAAGGACGTGTAAACTAATTATTTAAATAATGTTTAAGTTTTTAAAAAGACCAGAATTGATTCAAACTTTCAAAAAAAATTTTTTTAAAACCACTCTTGCATTAGATTTCTGTCACTTACACTTTGCAAATGTTGGGATCATGCTGATTTTTTTTTTTTAATGAGGAAGCTCATTGGCTACATTGCTAAAGAGAAGATGAGCTTGCATGTGGAACAGATTATTTTTTATTCTTAATTTTATATTTTTGAGAATTAGACCAGATTTTTAAGCTCCCAAGGGTTTATGCATTCTTATGTCGATAGTCATAAAAGAAACAGCTCTTTGCAACTTACATAAGTAGGTTTATTTACGTGTTTAGCATTCAGAGAATATGGGGCTATTGTGTACCAAAAAGCTATAATATTTTCATAGAAAGTTTAGTGTTTCTTCTTGCTGAGTACTGTAATTGATGTGATAAAAATAGCAGGTTTGAACTTCAGCCTATGTACTCAGAGGGAATTCTTCTGTTCAGTTACATCGAATGAGGTTTGAACCCAGCATATTTATTGTCATGGTAATATAAAAAATGTTCATATTCCTTCATATTTTAGATTACCAAAATGTGAGATGCAGAGCATTTTGCTGTATATCCATCTGTAAAATCATCAAGTAACTTAGAGAAGAAACAAACACGTACATCCAGATACTGCAACAGCTTTTCTACCATCTATTCTTGACACATTTTTGGGATGGGCAGGAAAGAAATGAATGGGATAATATAATATTTTAAATCAAGAACATCATAATTTATTTTCTAGATCATGACCTCAGTATTAACATAAGTGAGATGTATGATTTAGAAATGCTGATGTGGATCTCTATATTTCATGGAATACATTGCTTATTTTAGTGGTGTTACCTATGACTTTTCCTGAGGACAAAGTCAAGAGTTTTTTTTAAAGTTAGTTATATCTTAATGCATTTTCTTTACAGTGTGTATATATATATTTTTTTCAAGCATTTCTTTTCTCTTTTTAAGCTTTTTATTTTATATTGGAGTATAGTTGATTAACAATGTTGTGTTAGTTTCAGGTGTATAGCAAAGTCATTCAGTTATATGTATACATGTGCCTATTCTTTTTCAAATTCTTTTCCCATTTAAGTTGTTACATAATACTGAGCACAGTTCCCTGTGCTATACAGTTGCACCTTGTTGGTTGTCCATTTTAAATATAGCAGTGTGTATATGTCAATCCCAAACTCCCTAACTATCCCTTCCCCCACCCTTCCCCCCCTGGTAACCATAAGTTCATTCTCTAAGTCTGTGAGTCTATTCTAATTTTATTTTTTTACATGTAGTTGTCCAGTTTTCCCAGCACCATTTATTGAAGAGACTGTCTTTCCACCATTGTATAGTCTTGCCTCCTTTGTTCTAGCTTAATTGAACGTAGGTGCATGGGTTTATTTCTGGGCTTTCTATCCTGTTCCATTTATCTATGTTTCTATTTTTGTGCCAGTACCACACTGTTTTGATGACTATAGCTTTGTAGTATGGTCTGGAGTCAGGAAGCCTGATTCCTCCAGCTCCATTTTTCTTTCTCAAGATTGTTTTGGCTATTCAGGGTCTCTTGTGTTTCCATACAAATTGTAACATTTTTTTGTTCTAATTCTGTGAAACATGCCATTGCTAATTTGATAGGGATTGCATTGAATCTGTAGATTGCTTAACACCACAAACAAAAATAAGCTCAAAGTTGATTAAAGATCTAAATGTGAGACCAGACACTATAAAACTCTTAGAGGAAAACAGGCAGAAAAATCTCTGACATAAATCCCAGCAATATCTTTTTTGATCCATCTCCCAGAGTAATGGAAATAAAAACAAAAAAGAACCATATGGGACCTAAGTAAACTCCAAAGCTTTTGCACAGCAAAGGAAGCCATAAACAAAACAAAAAGACAATCCATAGAATGGGAGAAAAATATGGGTTGGCCAAAAAGTTTGTTTGGGTTTTTCCATACAATGTTATAGAAAAACCTGAATGAACTTTTCGGCCAACTCAATATTTGCAAATGATGTGACCGATAAGGGATTAGTATCCAAAATTTACAAACAGCTCATGTGGCTTAAAATCATCAAAACAAACAGCCCAATCAAAAAATGGGCAGAAGACCTAAATAGACACTTCTCCAAAGCAGACATACAGATGGCCAAGAGGCACATGAAAAGATGTTCAACATTGCTAATTGTTAGAGAAATGCAGATCAAAACTACAATGTGGTATCACCTCACACCAGTCAAAATGGCAATCCTCAAAAAATCCACAAACAATAAATGCTGGAGAGGGTGTGGAGAGAAGGGAACCTTCCTACACTGTTGGTGGAAATGTAAATTGGTACAGCCACTATGGAGAACAGTATGGAGGTTCCTTAAAAAACTAAAAATAGAGATACCATATGATCCTGCAATCCCTCTCCTGGGTATATATCCAGAGAAAAACATGGTCTGAAAGGATACATGCACCGCAATGTTCATCGCAGTACTGTTTACAATAACCAAGACATGGAAGCAACCTAAATTTCCATCAACAGAGGAATGGATAAAGAAGAGGTGGTACATATATACAATGGAATATTACTCATCTATTAAAAAGAATGAAATAATGCCATTTGCAGCAACATGGATGGAACCAGAGATCCTCATACTGAGTGAAGTAAGTCAGACAGAGAAAGAGAAATACCATATGATATCTCTTATGTGTGGATCCAAAAAGAAATGATACAAATGAACTTATTTACAAAACAGATACAGTGTGTATATTTTTAATGCAGATAAAATTCATGAGCCTATTTGATCTAGGGACTTTTAAAAATGCTTTTATTGTTTTTTCTATATTTATTTTATCCTCTTGTCCAAATTATTTGTATTTATCAGTGTGATATTCTCTAAATCTATTTATTTAACTAGAATGTATGTGTGGGAACTTTGAAAAAATATTATTTCATATGTTTTCCCAACAGCAAAATAAAATATGAGAGATATAGACAATTTGTCATAGTATTGAAGAAGGTTTTAAAATAGTGTGTAGAAAGAAGCAATCAAAATAGTCTCAGGATGAAAAAAATATTTCTAAAAATTAAAAAACATCTATTGTAAATGTAATCAATTCTGTTATCATCATATTAAAGATTGCTGACATCCTTAGGGGAGAGTGCAGCATACATCGCCACATTATTGCTGTTACTCAAGTAGCCTCTGTTTTGTCAAAAGCCTTTTAACTCTCATCAGCCATGGCTCAGAATCCCAAATCTCCCAGGCTTATCGATCTAACACCGACATGTTTTCTGGCAGTTGTATTTTGCAACTGTGTTATCATAGTTTGTCAAGTATATCCTACCTATAGTTATTGAGTCCTTCTGACTTGTATGATATAAAGATCATTGTTTTCCAGTTGAATGTCAATCAGATATTTCATGTTTGGTGACCAATAACTTTTGAATCTTATCTGAAATAGAAATAAAACTTATTATATGTACTTGTCTATGCCTTTCTAACACCAGGGCTTTGCAACAGGGGTTTGCTCAGGATAAAGATTCATCAGTAGGTCCATGCCTTTAAGCAAGAAGAATATTCCTGGACATTGGTACTTACTACCAATCTCAGTAATGCTCTTCTAACAACAGACCTCAGGGGGAGATCTGGTTATCCTTCTAATGTACATATGAGCAAACTGAATGTAGGTGAGGTTTAGTGAGTTCCCATGGATTTACAGAAAGGAGCTGATGGAGCTGTGATTCAGTGCATGCTGTTCTACCTAGAGGAAGCATCCTATGTTGCATCAGGTTTCACTTTCAGAGTCTGGAAGCTAGCCTGTCATAGGAGGGGCTTTGAAACCTGACTGGCTCCTTAGCTTAAGTTCCCACCATCATCCTCCTTCTGTTGAAATGGTTGTGTTCCTGTAAGAAAGCTTTTTTTTTTTTTCCTTAAGGGGAAAATAGAATGCCAGATTTGGCTATATAATTATGTGCATAATTTCAAGCCAACAAAGAACATTTAAAGCAGTGTCAGTGACACTGTCTGATAGATTTTATGCACAATTTTGACTTGGTGCATCAAAAAAGACTGTGCACCTTCACTACTCTCGGTATCATAAACATCTTACAGCTTTTGCCCCTTTGTGTTCTCTGATTTCTGAAGTAGGAAAATCACTGCATTACAGCCCTTCTTTCACATTAGTTATTGTTCACTGAGATTATGAAATAGAAATATAGTAGGAGACATTGATTTTAAAATGCTAATTGACTTCAAGTATCTACTAAGAAGCCCAATTACCAAAATCTCTTGACAAAGAAAGTAATAAAAACTGTAGTAGCTGTGGAATCCTAGGTATTTGACACTGATTAATTTGAACATTCCCAATTTAGTTTGGTGGGTATGGGTAAAGATAAGCTAGGGGCAAATTTCTTTATCCTCTCATTCTAAACCCTTATGAAGTAGGACTCTGTTTCAATTGTCCATACCTCCTGGTCCACTACACTTATCCTGGCTACTGTAATCTTTCCAAAGTTAAAAAACTCATACTTCTAGGCTGATAGACCAATTTTAGTTATTTGGATATGGGGGGAGTGGATTTTAAAATATCAACTAGTTCCACAAATTAAAAAAACCTCATTTTCAATGCTTCCAAAAAATGACTCAAGAGATTACTAAAGAATGTCATCTCAAGAAGTGACATCTGGCGTTTCTCAAATCCTGATTTAAATGATCAAAGGAAAACTTATATAAAGGAGGATATTAACCATATAAGACAGACCTTGAGAATTTCTTCCATATATAATGCAGATAGGATCAGATTGAAAGAAACAGCATGAATCTACTCACAACTGATCTTCCTGAGAAGATGGTGCTTGGCCACAGGATGTAAACAGAGCACAATCTGGCCAAAATGCCCTACATCTAGCATTTTATTTTTGGCAGGGTGTGTTTGGAAGCTGACACTAAAGACAGGTTAAAGTTAAGATAAAGGCCACTATCCCTGGAACAGCGCACTAGCATGTATCAGCAGCTGCATTAGGCTTTCCAAAAGCAACCTGATCCCCTTGAATAGAAAGCATCCCAGGTGCAAAGAATTTGCCTCTAAAGGCTTTGTACCAAGTGAAGCTGAAAATGGCCCCATGATGTATCTATTAGTATGGAAGCTGGACCAAAGAGAAGAGTATCTTGAATACATAAATACCCTGGCACAGGGGCTTCCTAGACCTCAAGAAGAGATTAAATAAAGAAATCCTATTCCTAAAGTAGTAGAGCCCATGTGCTCAGACTCACTGGTGCCTGGATAACCAACCTGGTAATGGACTCTTAGAGTAACTAATCAACTAGCCATATAGGTCGAGGACAAAAAGCCATGAAAAGCAATGGAGGTCATTGGTACAGTGAGAAAGTTTGGTCTAATATATCCACAGTGAATTTGAGTTATATAAGCAGAGTACAGAGAATAATTCTCTTTATTACCCCGGAACATTACCAAATTTTGATTACATTGCTCTCACATATCTGAAGACTCAATACATCTGAATGGTCAACCCTGTAAGTCACATATTTTGGCCAAAATGTAATGAAACTGGAAATTAATAAGATAAAGATAGGAAACATTGCAACTCATACATATAAAAAATTCACTTTTAAAGATTCTTGTAAATGATAACTTATTTAGATAATTGAATTCAATGAAAGTAATACATATAATAATGTATGGGATATAGCCAAATCTATAATTAGAGTAAATAATCAGCTCTAAACAGTTTATTTCTTAAACATGAAATAAATAAGTATTCAATTTAAAAATTACAGATATTATAAATATGGCTGGATTATAAAGGATAGAATTAATAAATAAATCCAGGAGTTGAATGAACTATAAAGGGGAGAAATAATAAATATATCTAGGAACATTGAAATGGCCAATATAAAACACACAAACAAATATTCTCTGTCAAGATTACTCAACAAAAAAGAAAAACACAATTCTGAGAATGAGAAAGAACTTAAGACCTCAAATAAAGAAGCAATGAAAAAATATCTTTTAAAAAATATAATATTTACTTCTGGTACCATGGCAGAGCAGATACACCCCAGCAGATACACCCCAAAGGTCCTTCCAGGACCAAAGTACATCTAGATTGTGGATAAATTACAGCAAACATATATTTTAAACTCTTCTAGACTTTCTAGAAAGCCTTGGGAATCCACCCTTTCCCCCAAAAAAGAATATGAAGCTGTAAACAAAAGAAGTACTGAGGTTTACACAGCATGAAAGATGGGTTTGTCTTTTGAGCAAAGGTCTACACCTGAACAAAAATGGAATTCTATGCTTTGTGCCCTGGGTAGGAGTTGGGGTTGAATCCTAAACTCCTTTATACCCAGAACTCTGAAAGTGAAAAGCAGTCAATAGTGGTTCAGAAAAAAACCAAAATCCTTGCTGGAAGAGGACAAGATTTAGAACCTCAGGATTACCACAAAATATAGCTCATAATTTTAAAACAATGCCAAACACACAAAACCAAGCTGCTTTAAGTGACCATCACTTGTTGGAATTCAAATGTTATAACCCCTTCAGAGATGAATTTCATACTTTTTATCAAAATTGCATACACATCTACCTTTTACTTATTCTACTTGTAGCAATCTATCTCTAGATACACTAGCAAAAATAAATAAAGACACATACATAGAATGTTATGGCTTTATTTATAATAACTAAAGATTGACACTACCTCCATATTATCAATATGGACTAGTGAAATAAAATCTGGTTTATCTGTAAATGGATTATTATGAATATATAAAAAGGGTTGAGGAAGGTCTTTATATACTGGTCATGGAATAATTTCTAGGATACTCTTTTAAGTGGAAAAGGCAAAATTTTCACAGTATTCTTCATACAAAACATCTTTTATGTCTGAAAGAGAAATGTATGTGTCTGCATGTGTATAAATATGTATTTGATATGTGTATGCATATCTTCATCTGCTTATATTTTCTAAGAAAAATGACAGAATAAGCAAAAAGCTAATAAATATATAGCAATATGAGGAGTGAGGAACTGATCGTGTGAGACTTCTATGGATTGAACTAGCTTTACGGCTTTAACTTTAGAATAATTTAAATATTTTATATAATTAAAACAAAAAAGGAAAATAAAGCAATGCCTAAAAATTGAAAGTGAAGAGAAAAACATGTGCATATCTAGCTTTCTCGGAACTAATTTTTAAGTAAATATTTTTATAGGTAATTTTGCTGTCCTATCCAACACTCCATTTGCAAGAATTCATGTGATAAATTCCCAGACAATGAGGATTTTCTATAATCTTCATTTTATTGTAAAAAAAAAATACACACAAAATGTCTTCCCCACAATTTCATCATTCACTCATTCTTCCACTTAACAAAAAATTCCTGTGATCCAGTTATACAGGACAGGAAAAAGTAGTCCAAGTACACTAAGTTATGGTAACTTCTTCACCTCACACTATATTTTTTTTGTTATTGTTTCATTGTTTCTGAAATTCAAATGTCTGAGCCTTGCTCCTGGGAAGGGAACCAAGGATAATGCTAATTTCACAAAAATAGAAATTTCAGGATACAAAGCAAGCAACACACTATACAGGGTTTAAAAGTTTAATATGGTTAGATACAAATATATTATGAAGCTTTATATTACTAGTATTAATATTCAGCAATTATTGGAAGAATAGAATTCTTTTTCTTTTCTGCATTAGGATTTAATTAATTTTATTAATGCATGAAATTTACTAATAACATATGATCTTCAAAAATTATATTTATAGATTTTTGCTTTCTTTTGATGCCTCTGAAATTATTAAACTGTGTCTTTTTCTTTGTAGGTAATAATTTTCTATATTATGGCTGTCTTCCCTACAAAAACTTCTCATTAAAAAATAGATTTAGGGCTTCCCTGGTGGCGCAGTGGTTGGGAGTCCGCCTGCCGATGCAGGGGACACGGGTTCGTGCCCCAGTCTGGGAAGATCCCACATGCCGTGGAGCGGCTGGGCCCATGAGCCATGACCGCTGAACCTGCACGTCCGGAGCCTGTGCTCCACAACGGGAGAGGCCACAACAGTGAGAGGCCCGCGTCCCACAAAAAAAAAAAAAAAAAAAGCTTTAGAGAGATCGTAGGGAAGATGGAGGAAGAGTAAGACATTGAGATCACCTTCCTCCCCACAGATAAACCAGAAATACATCTACACGTGGAACAACTCCTACAGAACACCTACTGAACGCTAGCAGAAGACCTCAGACCTCCCAAAAGGCAAGAAAGTCCCCACGTACCTGGGTAAGGCAAAAGAAAAAATAAACAGAGACAAAAGGATAGAGATGGGACCTGCACCAGTGTGAGGGACCTGTGAAGGAGGAAAGGTTTCCACACACTAGGAAGCCCCTTCGCGGGCGGAGACTGCGGGTGGCGGAGGGGGAAAGCTTCGGAGCCACGAAGAGAGCACAGCAACAGGGGTGTGGAGGGCAAAGCAGAGATTCCCGCATACAGGATCAGGGTCGACCGGCACTCACCAGCCCGAGAGGCTTGTCTGATCACCTGCTGGGGCAGGCAGGGCTGGGAGCTGAGGCTCGGGCTTTGGTTGGAGCGCAGGGAGATGACTGGGGTTGGCGGAGTAACCACAGCCTGCAGGGGGTTAGTGCACCACGGCTAGCCGGGAGGGAGTCCAGGGAAAATTTCTGGACCTGCCGAAGAGGCAAGAGACATTTTCTTCCCTCTTTTTTCCTGGTGCGCGAGGAGAGGGGATTAAGAGCGTCGCTTAACGGAGCTCCAGAGACAGGCACCAGCCGCGGCCAAAAGCGCAAACCCCAGAGACGGGCATGAGATGCTAAGGCTGCTGCTGCCACCACCAAAAAGCCTGTGTGCGAGCACATGTAACTATCCACGCCCCCGTTCCGGGGAGCCTGTGCAGTCCACCACTGCCAGGGTCCTGGGATCCAGGAACAGCTTCCCCGGGAGAACGCACGGCGCGCCTCAGGCTGGTGCAACATCACAGCAGCCTCTGCCGCCGCAGGCTCGCCCCGCACTCCATACCCCTCCCTCTCCGCGGCTTGAGTGAGCCAGAGTCGCCGAAGTAGCTGCTCCTTTAACCCCGTCCTGTCTGAGCGAAGAACAGATGCCCTCTGGCAACCTACATGCAGAGTCGGGGCCAAATCCAAAGCTGAGCCCTAGGAGATGTGAGAACAAAGAAGAGAAAGGGAAATCTCTCCCAGCAGCCTCAGAAGCAGCGGATTAAAGCTCCACAATCAACTTGATGTAACCTGCGTCTGTGGAATACATAAATAGACAACGAATCATCCCAAATTGAGGAAGTGGACTTTGAGAGCAAGATTTATGATTTTTTCCCCTTTTCCTCTTATTGTGACTGTGTATGTGTATGCTTCTGTGTGAGATTTTGTCTCTATAGCTTTGCTTGCACCATTTGTCCTAGGGTTCTATCCGTCTGTTTTTTTTGCTTTTTTTTTCTTTTAAAATTTTTTTTTATTTTTAATTTTAGTAACTTTATTTTATTTTATCTACTTTATTTTATTTTACTTTATCTTCTTTTTTACTTTCTTTCTCCCTTTCTTTCTTTCTCTTTTCTTTCTTTTCTTTCTACTTTTTCTACCTTTTATTCTGAGCTGTGTGGATGAAAGGCTCTTGGTGCTGCAGCCAGGAGTCAGTGCTGTGCCTCTGATGTGGGAGAGCCAACTTCAGGACACTGGTCCACAAGAGATTTCCCAGCTCCACATAATATCAAATGGCGAAAACCTCCCAGAGATCTCCACCTCAACACCAGCACCCAGCTTCACTCAAAGACCAGCAAGCTACAGTGCTGGAAAACCTATGCCAAACAACTAGCAAGATAGGAACACAACCCCATCCATTACCAGAGAGGCTGCCTAAAATCATAATAAGTCCACAGGCCCCCAAAAACAGACAACCATACGTGGACCTGCCCACCAGAAAGACAAGATCCAGCTTCATCCACCAAAACACAGGCACTAGTTCCCTCCACTAGGGAGCCTAAACAACCCACTGAACCAAATTGAGCCACTGGGGACAGACACCAAAAACAACGGGAACTACAAACCTGCAGCCTGCAAAAAGGAGACCCCAAACACAGTAAGACAAGCAAAATAAGAAGACAGAAAAACACACAGCAGATGAAGGAGCAAGATAAAAACCCACCAGACCTAACAAATGAAGAGGAAACAGGCAGTCTACCTGAAAAAGAATTCAGAATAATGATAGTAAAGATGATCCAAAATCCTGGAAATAGAACGGACAAAATGCAAAAAACATTTAACAAGGACCTAGAAGAACTAAAGATGAAACAAGCAACGATGAGTAACACACTAAATGAAATTAAAAATACTCTAGATGGGATCAATAGCAGAATAACTGAGGCAGAAGAATGGATAAGTGACCTGGAAGATAAAATAGTGGAAATAACTACTGCAGAGCAGAATAAAGAAAAAAGAATGAAAAGACCTGAGGACAATCTCAGAGACCTCTGGGACAACATTAAATGCACCAACATTTGAATTATAGGGGTTCCAGAAGAAGAAGAGAAAAAGAAAGGGACTGAGAAGATATTTGAAGAGATTATAGTTGAAAACTTCCCTAATATGGGAAAGGAAATAGTTAATCAAGTCCAGAAAGCACAGAGTCCCATACAGGATAAATCCAAGGAGAAATATGCCCAGACACATATTAATCAAACTGTCAAAAATTAAATACAAAGAAAACATATTAAAAGCAGCAAGGGACAAACAACAAATAACACACTAGGGAATCCCCATAAGGTTAACAGCTGATCTTTCAGCAGAAACTCTGCAAGCCAGAAGGGACTGGCAGGACATACTGAAAGTGATGAAGGAGAAAAACCTGCAACCAAGACTACTCTACCCAGCAAGGATCTCATTCAGATTTGATGGAGAAATTAAAACCTTTACAGACAAGCAAAAGCTGAGAGAGTTCAGCACCACCAAAGCAGCTTTACAACAAATGCTAAAGGAACTTCTCTAGGCAAGAAACACAAGAGAAGGAAAAAACCTACAATAACAAACCCAAAACAATTAAGAAAATGGGAATAGGAACATACATATCGATAATTACCTTAAATATAAATGGACTAAATGCTCCCACCAAAAGACACAGATTGGCTGAATGGATACAAAAACAAGACCTATATATATGCTGTCTACAAGAGACCCACTTCAGACCTAGAGACACATACAGACTGAAAGTAAGGGGATGGAAAAAGATATTCCATGCAAATGGAAACCAAAAGAAAGCTGGAGTAGCAATTCTCATATCAGACAAAATAGACATTAAAATAAAGACTATTAGAAGAGACAAAGAAGGACATTACATAATGATCAAGGGATCGATCCAAGAAGAAGATATAACAATTGTAAATATTATGCACCCAACATAGGAGAACCTCAATACATAAGGCAAATACTAACAGCCATGAAAGGGGAAATCGACAGTAACACATTCATAGTAGGGGGCTTCAACACCCCACTTTCACCAATGGACAGATCACCCAAAATGAAAATAAATAAGGAAACACAAGCTTTAAATGATACATTAAACACGACAGACTTAATTGATATTTATAGGACATTCCATCCCAAAACAACAGAATACAGATTTTTCTCAAGTGCACATGGAACATTCTCCAGGATAGATCATATCTTCGGTCACAAATCAAGCCTTGGTAAATTTAAGAAAATTGAAATTGTATCAACTATCTTTTCCGACCACAACGCTATGAGACTAGATATCAATTACAGGAAAATATCTGTTAAAACATACAAACACATGGAGGTTAAACAATACACTACTTAATAATGAAGTGATCACTGAGGAAATCAAAAAATACCTAGAAACAAATGACAATGGAGACATGACGATGCAAAACCTATGGGATGTAGCAATAGCAGTTCTAAGAGGGAAGTTTACAGCAACACAATCCTACCTTAAGAAATAGGAAAGATCTCAAATAAACAACCTAACCTTGCACCTAAAGCAATTAGAGAAAGAAGAACAAAAAAAACCCCAAAGTTAGCAGAAGGAAATAAATCATAAAAATCAGATCAAAAATAAATGAAAAAGAAATGAAGGAAACAATAGCAAAGATCAATAAAACTAAAAACTAGTTCTTTGATAAGATAAACAAAATTGATAAACCATTAGCCAGACTCATCAAGAAAAAAAGGGAGAAGACTCAAATCAATAGAATAAGAAATGAAAAAGGAGAAGTAACAACTGACACTGCAGAAATACAAAAGATCGTGAGAGATTACTACAAGCAACTCTATGCCAATAAATTGGACAACCTGGAAGAAATGGACAAATTCTTAGAAATGCACAGTCTGCCAAGACTGAATCAGGAAGAAATAGAAAATATGAACAGACCAATCACAAGCACTGAAATTGAAACTGTGATTAAAAATCTTCCAACAAACAAAAGCCCAGGGCCAGATGGCTTCACAGGCGAATTCTATCAAACATTTAGAGAAGAGCTAACACCTATCCTTCTCAAACTCTTCCAAAATATAGCAGAGGGAGGAACACTCCCAAACTCATTCTACGAGGCCACCATCACCTTGATACCAAAACCAGACAAGGATGTCACAAAGAAAGAAAACTACAGGCCAATATCACTGATGAACATAGATTCAAAAATTCTCAACAGAATCCAACAGCACAGTTAAAGCATCATACACCGTGATCAAGTGGGGTTTATTCCAAGAATGCAAGGATTCTTCAATATACGTAAATCAATCAACGTGATACACCATATTAACAAATTGAAGGAGAAAAACCATATGATCATCTCAATAGATGCAGAGAAAGCTTTTCACAAAATTCAACACCCATTTATGATAAAAACCCTCCACAAAGTAGGCATAGAGGGAACTTTCCTCAACATAATAAAGGCCATATACGACAAACCCATAGCTAACATTGTCCTCAATTGTGAAAAACTGAAAGCATTTCCACTAAGATCAGGAACAAGACAAGGCTGCCCACTCTCACCACTCTTATTCAACATAGTTTTGGAAGTTTTAGCCACAGTAATCAGAGAAGAAAAGGAAATAAAAGGAATCCAAATTGGAAAAGAAGAAGTAAAGATGTCACTGTTTCCAGATGACATGATACTACACATAGAGAATCCTAAAGATGCTACCAGAAAACTACTAGAGCTAATCAATGAATTTGGGAAAGTAGCAGGATACAAAATTACTGCACAGAAATCTCTGACATTCCTATACACTAATGATGAAAATCTGAATATGAAATCAAGAAAACACTCCCATTACCACTTCAACAAAAAGAATAAAATATCTAGGAATAAACCTTCCTAAGGAGACACAAGACCTGTATGCAGAAAATTATAAGACACTGATGAAAGAAATTAAAGATGATACAAATAGATGGAGAGATATACCATGTTCTTGGATTGCAAGAATCAATATTGTGAAAACGACTATACTACCCAAAGCAATCTACAGATTCAATGCAATCCCTATCAAACTACCACTCACA
Organism: Stenella coeruleoalba; assembly: GCF_951394435.1. Lineage (NCBI taxonomy): Eukaryota > Metazoa > Chordata > Mammalia > Artiodactyla > Delphinidae > Stenella > Stenella coeruleoalba. The sequence continues at coordinate 54,436,397 of NC_137150.1, forward strand.
TTTTTCACAGAACTAGAACAAAAGATTTCACCATTTGTATGTAAACACAAAAGACCCCGAATAGCCAGAGCAATCTTGAGAACGAAAAACAGAGCTGGAGGAATCAGCCTTCCTGACTTCAGACTAAACTACAAAGCTACAGTAATCAAGACACTATGGTACTGGCACAAAAACAGAAAGATAGATCAATGGAACAGGATAGAAAGCCCAGAGATAAACCCATGCACATATGGTCCCCTTATCTTTGATATAGGAGGCAGGAATGTACAGTGGAGAAAGGACAGCCTCTTCAATAAGTGGTGCTGGGGAAACTGGACAGGTACATGTAAAAGTATGAGATTAGATCATCCCTAACACCATACACAAAAATAAACTCAAAATGGATTAAAGACCTAAATGTAAGGCTAGAAACTATCAAACTCTTAGAGGAAAACATAGGCAGAACACTCTATGACATAAATCACAGCAAGATCCTTTTTGACCCACCTCCTAGAGAAATGGAAATAAAAACAAAAATAAACAAATGGGACCTAATGAAACTTTAAAGCTTTTGCACAGCAAAGGAAACCATAAACAAGACCAAGAGACAACCCTCAGACTGGGAGAAAGATATTTTCAAATGAAGCAACTGACAAAGGATTAATCTCCAAAATTTACAAGCAGCTCATGCAGCTCAGTAACAAAAAAACAAACAATCCAATCCAGAAATGGGCAGAAGACCTAAATAGACATTTCTCCAAAGAAGATATACAGACTGCTAACAATCACATGAAAGAATGCTCAACATCATTAATCATTAGAGAAATGCAAATCAAGACTACAATGAGATATCATCTCACACCAGTCAGAATGGCCATCATCAAAAAAATCTAGAAACAATAAATGCTGGAGAGGGTGTGGAGAAAAGGGAACACTCTTGCACTGCTGGTGGGAATGTGAATTGGTACAGCCACTATGGAGAACAGTATGGAGGTTCCTTAAAAAACTACAAATAGAACTACCATATGACCCAGCAATCCCACTAGTGGGCATATACCCTGAGAAAACCATAATTCAAAAAGAGTCATGTACCAAAATGTTCATTGCAGCTCTATTTACAATAGCCAGGAGATGGAAACAACCTAAGTGTCCATCATCAGATGACTGGATCAAGAAGATGTGGCACATATATACAATGGAATATTACTCAGCCATAAAAAGAAATGAAATTGAGCTATTTGTAATGAGGTGGATAGACCTAGAGTCTGTCATACAGAGTGAAGTAAGTCAGAAAGAGGAAGACAAATACCATATGCTAACACATATATATGGAATCTAAAAAAAAAGAAAATGGTTGTGAAGAACATAGGGGCAGGACATAAAGACACAGACCTACTAGAGAATGGACTTGAGGATATGGGGAGGGGGAAGGGTAAGCTGTGACAAAACGAGAGAGTGGCATGAACATATATACGCTACCAAACATAAAACAGATAGCTTGTGGGAAGCAGCTGCATAGCACAGGAGATCAGCTCGGTGCTTTGTGACCACCTAGGGGCATGTGATAGGGAGTGTGGGAGGGAGGGAGACGCAAGAGGGAAGAGATATGGGAAAATATGTATATGTATAACTGATTCACTTTGTTATAAAGCAGAAACTAACACACCATTGTAAAGCAATTATACTCCAATAAAGATGTAAAAAAAAAAAAAAGATTTAGAAAATTACAGTGCTTGGAATTCTATCACCATCTCACTCAGTAGAATTCTGTAATACAGTTGCCTAACAGAATTTGGCTGATTGCTTACCATCAGATCAAGTAAATGGAAAAATATAAGGAGTAGAAACAGTTTGATTTCTCTTATGGAGCCTCTCCAAATGTCATGCCACTAGCGAGACCACTTTGTAAAAAAGCATAAGAAACTGTGTGTTAGAAATACAAAACTGATCAAAGACTAGAGGAATCATTACTCAAAATTCTCCCTTGGAGGAAAAGGAGTAGGTGGGTGAATAAATATATATGGGCAGAGCCAGGGCACAGACTAAAAAAAGAAATGTTCTCCAAAACCTAAACATTGGCAGATGGACAGGTTATATCATGGGTCAGAAAAGCCTTGAGAATCTGAAAAGAGACACTATGGGAAGAAGTCTGTAGGACTGCAGTCGCTGCTCTGGCCTCTTACGAGGTTCATAAATGGAGGCTGGATATTGAAATGATGTTTGTCTTTTCCTTGTACCTAGACTCAATGGGGAGAATTCCAGAGGCAAGAGAGAGTGCTCTTCTACCTTGTAATCCAGCATAACATAAGGGAGAGACTGAGATATTCTGTAATAAAATTAATAAAATAATATGTTCATAAAAGTATTTGTCAATGATACTTCAATAAAGCAGGGGTAAAACAACAACAAAAATTTATCTGTATTCAATCTTCCTTTATTTTTTAGAGAATAAAAATCTCTTTTTAAAGAAAAACTTTCCATATCAAAAGTTGAAAACAGGCTAAACATTCATTATTGTGGGAATGGTCAATAAAATGCATCCATACTAAACAGCCATAAGAAAGCAGCCCTTAATAAGAATGTGCTACATAGGCACATTCACCTGGAAAAATAGCAATATTTTTTAATATAAATTCCAAAGCAATTGTGTATGTTTAATTTTTTATAAAAGCAAAATGTATATATGTATATACATACATGTGTATAAGTGTGCTCTCAAAGCATACCAGATATATCAGTTGGATATACACCAAACTGTTAGCAGTTCATGAAGGAGGGCGTGTCTGCGGTGGTTTGGGCTGGAATTGGGGGGTTGATATTGGGAAACTGAATGTCGAAAGATGACAACTTACTCTTTTTTAAAACTTAAAAAAATTGACTACTTTTATGTGCTTTAAAAACACGTAAAAGTTTTATGTAATTTAAAAACTTCAAACTATATTTGACTTATTAATAATCCCTTACTGTTTCAAGAGATTTTCTCTTAATATTTCTTATCCAGCACCATCAAATTTTTACTTTTCTTTCCCTCTCATTTCTTTCTCTCAGCTTAAAAAAACACATTCAAGTTTCCTCTCAAATGGAAAGAAGAAATTTTTAAAATCCCTCAATCCCATATCACTTTTTAACAAACTATCTTATATCTTTTTTTCTTCTTTTATAGTCAGGTTAATACAAACTACATTCAGTCTTTTTCCTGTCTCTCTTCTTAAGCTTTAATCCCCTGAAATAAGGCTCCCATATCTGAGTATTCATTAAAACATCTCTGACAAAGTTCATCAATCACTTCTTAATTAATTAATCCAGTAGATTACTTGTATCTTCACATTATTTTTATTTACCTGGTGGTCTTTGACATTAATGTCCATTCCTTCCTCTGAACCTCTCCCTCAACTTTTGAGTTAGCAATCTCCCCCCATCCTCCTTCTACTTCTCTAATGATTCCTTCTAAGTCACCTTTGTGGATTCACTTTTTCCAGCTCCTTCTTAAATGTTGGTGGATCTAAGGAACCTGTTCTTGGTCTATTTTACTCTCACTTTGCATAATCTTAGATGATGGCAACCACACAAGAATTAAATCACTATGTGCTGATGATACCCAAGTCAAGGACTTCAGGCCTGGAGTAGACTTCAGGCCACAGTAGACAGTCCCTGTGAGAACTAGTCACTGGATGTTGCCATCTGGATGTCCCCTAAGCAGATCAGAAAAGACATACCTCAGACTAACTGCCTTCTCTTTTCTTCTCCTTAGCTCAACTACTACCACAGGTTCATGTTTCTAAGTTAGGAATCTGAATGACTGTCTTGAATTTATTCTCTTACTCATTCTACTGCCACATTTCATCCATTTCCAAGTCCAACAGATTCCATTCACAGCATGTTTTGTGTAAGTAAAGATATTCCTCCTACATCTCCAATATTTGTGTGTTGGTTCAAACTTGAATCATCTCTCACTTAGATTACTGTTCTGACTTCCTAATTTACCTTACCCCTTTGATTCCCTTCTCCATCTGCACATTGCTACTGATCTCACCCTCCTGATAGTGCAGATAGGATCCCATGGTTGCCATGATTGAATACTTGTAATGGTTCTCTTGTCCATAGACCATCCCACCAACAATTCTTGCTCTGTATTTTGCCATGCCTTTTTCTTCACATGACTATAGTTGGTGGTAAGCCAGCTATTGTGGTAAGCCTACAGCTACTATAATGTACCATTTTGTTTCATATCCCTGGGTATTTGTCCACTGAACCAGGAATGCCCACCATTCCTACTTGCTTAGTTCTCTGGCATCTTTTGAACATGTTTTCAAAAACCTGTTGGGAAAAGTATGCAATTGCTCTGTGTGTCTCTGCTATCCTAAGACTAACTAGAGGATTCTAAATTCCCAAACAAGCAAATATCGGCATCTAAGCACACCAGTTTGCATTTCACACAACCTGCTTCCAAGGCAACTAAACGCTTAAGATGGCGAATCTCATCTTGGCTATATGGTTGGCTATCTTTGTTCATTTATATGCTAATTCAAATAGAAAGCAATATGATGTAATGATGATGATTATTCCAGAAGACTGTATGCCTAATACCTTTTTAACACATAATTTAATATTGTAATTCAGGGACCAGCAGTAAAACTTGATGCCTTCTGCTGTTTTGCAAATCTGTTGATTATTTCCTTAAGGAAATAGTGTCAAACACTGACTTCTCAGTTGAAGGGGCAGCAAGGTCTTAAAATATGTTCTGGCTCATTGGGCTTCTTAGTTATATACACAAATGTTGGACTAAGTTAAATGACTATGTAAAACAATATGAAAAAATGAATGATGGATATCATTTGGAATTCTGCCCACTCACCATAGAGCACAGTATTCATAAGTGAAGTAACCATTTTTTAATTATAAGGCTCACTAAAAGAGTAATTATTTTGGTTTTAAAGAAGCTTTTAATAAAAATCCATGATCAAAACATTTAACTAGTAATTCTTTACAGCACTAATGGACTAATATTTTTATTAAATTACTTTATAAACATTAAATTGATTTTAAAACCCTGCCTATACAGATACTGAATTTTAATTTTTCCATTTTACTAAATAGAGACTAACGTTAAAATTTCAAGTTCCTGGGCTTCCCTGGTGGCGCAGTGGTTGAGAGTCCGCCTGCCGATGCAGGGGACACGGGTTCGTGCCCCAGTCCGGGAAGATCCCACATGCCGTGGAGCGGCTGGACCCTGAGCCATGGCCGCTGAGCCTGCGCGTCAGGAGCCTGTGCTCCGCAACGGGAGAGGCCACAGCAGTGAGAGGCCCGCGTACCGGAAATAAAAAAAAAAAACCTTCAAGTTCCTACAAGTATCAGTTACTCACATGTGGATGAAGGGCAAAGATTCCCTTATTTTTTAAATCAATCTGTGTTTCATAGAGTGGAGCTAATATATATATATATACCTTTATATTTCAGCATTTTCTCACTTCCATTTTTGGCAAAATTTCATATAGTTTAAGTGGGCAGCATTCTAAATGTAAATGATTTTCTCTCCTGTAGTACACACTCAACATCAACATTACTGAAAAGATGATCTTTAAAAGTGGCTGAAACATAATCCATACAGACCAGCCATGGCACAATTGTGGGACCACACAGCCATCCCATTCATGAAGTACCTACCTTATACTGCCTTGTTCAATGGTTTTTAACTGTGATTTGTCTCTGCAACCTAAGTGTAAATGAGGTCACAGACTGTGTTCAATATATTTCAGTACTACCAAAACAACTAGCATAAAATTGTGCACATAACAGGCATAAATAAAATTTATTAATTTATTGCCTGAGATACAGAAATAATTAGAATAATATGGCTTTGTTTTGAAAGAGCTGAGCTTTAATGATTTAAGGAGAGGAAGGTGATATTTGAATGTTTGGGGGATGGAAAGAAAAATTAGTAAAAGCTGCAATCTAGCATATAGGGCGTGCATTTGAATTACTTTGAGAGAACGAAATGTGGGCAGATGGTTAAAGAAGATAAAGTCACAGGATACAGGGAATCCTGAGTGAAAACTCTTAGCTAATCTTTACAATTTTATATGGTGATTTTAAGAAGTAGTGCAAAAGAAGAATAAGCAGGAATACATGACTCTTTGGATGTGAAGTGAAGGTGAAAGTACTCAAAAATTGCATCCAGATTTCAATCGTAAAAGCCTAACACTCTGGGTGCATGAGTTCTGGTCACCTGAGACCATCCTGATGCAGTGTTCAGGGAGTGATGCTGTATGGACATTGCTGAGCACAGAGTGCCTCAGAGAACTAGAGGGCTCAGGGTATACAACAATAAGCATTTATTTTGTGCTTTGTCTTTAGTTTAGCTAAAGTAGCTTTATTTTATATTTCAGGTCTTCGGATTAGTCAGCCAACTCTGCTTCAAGCTGTAGGTGTGTGAATCTGTTGCAATGACTCTGCTCCATGTGTCCCATTCTGGGTCTCAGGCTGGAGGGTCAGTGCCTGTTATGGACTGAATGTTTGTGTCCCCCCAAAATTCATATGTTGAAAACTGAATTTAAATTGAGGTAGTCAGCGAATGTGTGTGTTCTCTAGAAACATTTATCATCTTAAACTCAGGCACAAAGGTGATAGAAAGTTATCTTTAACATTAGCTGGGCTTTTACTGCTAATAACTTCAAAAAAGGGAGAAGCAATGAAAGTAAAGCGTTTTGTAGGGACAATTAGGTAAACCATAGATTCTGGGGTTATAAAGAGAATCCAAAGATTCTGGGGTTTGTCATGAAAACAATCTCAGTGAGCATAAGAAAGTGATAGGTGATGTATTAGAGCTAAGAGGTGGAAGAAATGCTACAGAAATGCTAAAGGACATGAGCTAGAAGACCGGGAAGTAGCAAAAAGAGAGGATAGTTGAAGGTTTTACATTTGATGCAATTCCTGTGTCTGTGAGAGTATGGCTGAACTGGTATGGAGGAGAAAAGATGAAAGGACTCAGAGACCAAGGTTTTGGAAGGATCATCCATGTGAATGGTGAAGTTGCCAAAAATGTTGATTATAGTGGTGGGAAGGCCAGCAGTGAACAAGGGGAGACAGTAGATGGGAAAGTTGAAGGAAATGGCTGTCAAAAGCCCTGGGCTTTGGAGAAGAAATTGATTGAAGGAAGCAACAGGGAGCAAAGAGGATTTGTATCCTAATGCCAGGACAAACGTACGCAGACTGTGAAAGAAAAGGAAGAAATGAAGGCTTTCCATTTGAGAGGTCTTCGTCAGAGCTGAGTGGATTTCCTTTAGGGTGGGAAGGGAAGCTTCAGTGAAGGATATAGAGGTCTTTGCTGTTGTTAACGATCATCAGCCATCAGAAAAGAAAACTCAAGAAAGGAGCAGGGCATTGAAATCGGGTGAGGCAAAGTTATGCAGAGTGGGATGGAACTGGGAAGAAGAATCTTCACACTAGAGTTTTGGTATTAAGTGAGGTAATTAGGAATGTGAGGCCTGAAGAAATTCATCCTGACAATCTCTTGGGGAAAGCCAATTTAAGTTGTAAGTAAAGGATCACAGACAACTTACACAACATTCTTGGGAATAAAAGCTAACTTTAACATCAGGAAATCATTTTGCTGGCTTTTATAGTGCTGTTCTACATAGAATTTGAATAGACCTAGCAAAAAAGGTCTCTACAGTTATGTTTAGGATTCTCCAGGGGCTGTCTCATGTGGGTTCAGAAACATGTACAATAGCCGACAGAGAGTGATACTCAATAAATATTTGCTGAATGAAAGACATTTATATGTGACCTCCTGCTTCAGCCTTCCTCCTTGAAATACGCCACCTCTAAGCCATGTGAGGGATGTATTTTTCCCCTCTCTGCTTCTGATGCGCTCTGGTAACACTGCCCAGGGGCCGCCCTGTTGTCCAAGCTTCCACCATCACTCCGATGCAGCTTTACAGCCTTGCCTCTGTGTTCTATGAAGGAACTGGGGAACGGCTCTCTCACTTCAAGTCTCCTTTCCAAGACAGCCTACTTCCTCAGGCTTCTTGAGGTCATTCTTCAACCTGCACTTTGTAACACCATTCTATGCTCTTACTGATAGTGGAGAAGCACATGGATGCTGTAATTTCAGCTCTTTCCTTCTCCTCCCACCTCTTCTACTTGCTTGCTTGCTCTCTCAACAACTGCTCTCTCTAGTAGCGGCCTTGCCTTGAATATCAAATCATGCAAATATGTATTTTGGAAGTCAGTTGCCCAACACATCTTTGTTTTGGTTAGACTCATCAAAATATATCAAGAGATTTGTTATTTGATCAAGATCCCTAAAAAAAGAAAAAATCAGTCTCATTTGTCTAATGTTTCTACTAATTTACTGTATGTGATGGTACACAGAAAAACTTATTGTTTGCATTATTTCTTAAGCCAGCTGCATAGCAGAGGTTTTATTAGGATTTGGAATATGTCAACTTATTTCCTCTAAAGTTATATTTTGTAATTAGTAGTGATACCTGCTAATAAGGGTTGATGGGAAGAGAGTATGGATAAATGGGCCCAGTAAAAACTAACTTATTTCTTAACTAACAACCAAACCTAGATGGCCCTGATTTGGTGGAAAATTTTAACTCTTTAGTAATTTATTTCGACTCTTAAGCAATTCATAGAAGTGAGATATTTATGCAATAAGTCATACAAGTGAACATTACTTCGAAATTAAATAAAATAGAATTGGATGAAAACTAATCCTCGAATACCAACAAAATATTTTTATTATATTACACATGTGGAATTTTTATTAAAAATTACAAATACCTGATACAAGTGGTTTATGCTATGACCTGAACTAAAAGTTTTACTCCTTAATATTTTCATGAATTGTAATCTTTATTAAATTCATATAAAGTATTTAATAATAAACGGAGGACATAGAAGAAGGTTAACAGCACCATTTTAACCTAATAATTCATGAAGCTGTGAGGAATATAAAATTCTATATGTCTGAGGAAGTCACTTAACTTTTTATGCCTAAGGTATTTTTTTCCTATTTACATTTTAAGTCAATACTGTTCACATATTCACAAGGTTGTTGAAAAGTATGAGTAATAAAAATTTGTAAAACAGTTTGGAAATGTAAAATGCTACATAGATGCATGAAGATGGTTATCCTGCAAAGAAAGCCCGAATTTCTATTTATTTCATCAATATAAAATGAAACACTCTCATATTGCTTGAGTGTTATGAGAGAGAAATCAAATCCAAATTCTCCACACATAATAAAGAAACGGTTGACATAAAATGAATGGTGACACAAAATGTACATATTTCAGCTCTTACCTGACCTTTTCACACTATATAAAATCTTTGCCTACAATAGATGGCTACATAGTCATCTAGAAAATCAATTTAGTTGGTCCGAATACTTTGTAATAAAACTGTCCCATGTACTAAACTGTCCTCTGAAGAAACTATTCATGAAAAGGAATGCATGTCTCCAGTTGAAATGTTGTCCCTGGGGGAATAATTTAAACTTATCCAAAGAATTATTATATTGATCTCTGCAAAAACTCTCAGTCAACTGACCCAGTGTGTAACAGTAGATGAGTCCTTTAATGCTGAGCCTCAGCTTCGACAACTATAAAAACAAGGAGGATAATAACACCTGCCTTACAACCTCACAAGGTAATTGTAATGTGATCAGATGTGTGAGCATTTGTTAAGCATATTTCTTACATATTTACATGTAAGGAAGAAGGATGCTGAAAAACTATAATTCTCACTTTTTACATTTTTTGACTTTGACTCCCTTAAAAAAAGCAAAATATGCAGTCATATTCCTATGTTACCTGCTCCCTCTTTCCAGGGGCAAAAATTCAATGATAGCAACATTTAATAGAAAAGCATATTTGAATTAATCTTTATTTACTTTTGTTTTATAAAAACAAAAAGAGTTCTTTGGTAGGCATAGATTTTTATAAAAAAACACTTATAACCCAGTGAGATTATTATGGTTTCATTGGTGGTGTGTTGCAAATTGTGTAAATACTATACTCAGATTTTAACTAGTTCATCTCTCTTGACATTGACTCAAATAAATCGTATCTTCAAGCACTGTCAACTCTGCTACTCTTAGCCATAAATATAAGTGCCAGACATGAATCTCCATTAACTGACCAAGGTAAATGTAACTTTTTGTTTTATATCTCAGCAGACAATTTAACGAATATATATATCCTGAATGAGTCTTATATAGAAAATTTAAATCAATGTATTCAAATAATACAGGAGTATATAAAACAAAGAGAATTATAATCCTGGGACTGTATAAGCAGAAGCAACCTCTGTTAAGTTTTATGTGTATATGTGTGCGTGTTTGTATGTATGTGGGTTGCATATAATAAATATCATATATTATTTTGTTTTTATAAAAATGGGATTACATTATAGATGCTCTAACTTGCTTTTTTTATCTAACGGTCCATATTTATCTATCTATCTATCTCTCTATTAACCACCTATCTATCATCTATCAATCTGTCATCTATCTATCTACTTATCTGCACGACCATCTTTCACAATGACCCTTTCCATACAAACTTCTACAGTGTGATGGTATAAGAAATAGTAGAGAAGGGAATCTAGGAATGCCAATTCTCAAAGCCAAGACAAGAAATGGGTATCAGAAATGTTGTCAACAGGTAGCAGGACCCTAACCAGCAAAGCCAGGGTCAGGGGAACACTGCAATCTATTGGAAAGAGCATGGTAAAAATAAGAGCAACCCACTGGTAGAGGATCTGGAGTTTTTGTCTGCTGGACAAACAGAAAATTAGATGGAAACCTAATTACTGAAGCTCAAGTCTAAGGATGTATATAGGGCAGCATGGGGAAGAAAGCATTGAGATTCTGAAACAATGAAGAATCCGAAGAAAGAACATTATCATTCTTCTATTTTTTCAAGTATATCAAGTTGTTCCTCATTTCCAGGCTTTCACATATGCGTTTTCCTCTGTCTGAATATACACTCTCTGCCATGCTTTGGTTGACTCTCTTGTATTCATCCTTTAGGCACTTTCGTCAGAGAAACCCCCAGGACTCCACAAGTTAAATTAGGTCCCCCTAACATGCTCTATATCAGCTAGCTTTCAATGCACAACAAAATTTAGTGGCTTAATAAAAATCATTTATTTAACTCATGATTCTATGAGTCATTATTTGGGGCTCTGTTCAGGTATGTGGCTCTTTTGCTGGTCTCAACTGGGCTCAGTCACATCTCTGTAATCAGCCACTGTCTCTGCTACCAACTGGGAGTTTGGTTTGGATTTCCTTCTTTATTATGACTGAATAATATTCTATTATATATATTTTTTCTTTATCCATTCATCTGGTTGATGGGCACTTAGGTTGTTTCCATTTCTCAACTACTGTAAATAATGCTGCAATGAACATAGGAGGGCAGAGCAAGCCTTAATGAGCAAATGTTTCTGAAGCCTTTGCTTGCCTCATATTTGCTAAAGGCCTATTGGCCAAAGTAAAGTATATGATACACTTTGGTGAAAACTAGGCTCCTTCTCTTGATGAAAAGATCTGCAATGGCACATTATAAGGGCACGAATGCATTTGTTTGTAGCCATTTTTACAATCTACCAAACACTCTCATGGTATTCTGAAATTTTTTCTTTATAGTGCTAATATTTATACACACAATTGTATAGGTTCAAAATATTTATACAGTTATGGCAATAATAAAATTAATTTCTCCTTATAAAATAATTCTTTATTTTTGCTTTTACATAATTAATTCATTTTTGGTTCTTTATCATCAGACAAAGGAATAAAGGTTCTGGTGCATCAGCAGTATGGGGCTCAGTTATTAGCCTACTGAGATTTTCTGACATGAAATTTCAAATTTGGAGTATTTGGTTTGGTTTAAATAACAAGATTTTTTTCATAGTGACTTGTTTCTCAGCTTAGCATATGTTCCAATAAGAAACTGATGTATGGATGTTTCTATTATACCGGTTATTTCTCTTTTTAAAGTTATTATTCCAAGGAACAATAATTCTTCTATGACCTATTCAGATAGGCAATCCTACGAAGGTGTGTGACTTTCTTTTATCTACTCATAGAGTTATGTGGTCTCAAATGCCTCTCAGGGCAACTGGCAGCTGCATCACTTACATGACATTAACCAACATGAAAATGGAAATTAGTTAAAATTTCATTTGCCAGCAATCTTTTCTGTTGTCCCAAATCTACTATACTTTTATAACTTGAAGATGAAAATCTACAAGACGTAGTTGTCAATATTTTCACCAAAGGCCCAGTAGCTTTAAAATACAATTAACTTTTGACAGTCTTGATAAAAAAAAAATTTGTATATATATATATATATATATATATATATATATATATATATATATATATGTAAAATCTCTTGAGCATTTGAGATCTTGGATTCTCCTTTTCTGTTTTATTTTGAGAAACAATTACTGTCCATAAACCCAGCTGCTCTAGTTGCAGGTTTCTTTTTTTTTTAATTTTTATAAATTTATTTATTTTATTTTATTTTATTTTTGGCTGCGTTGGGTCTTCGTTGCTGCATGTGGGCTTTCTCTAGTTGTGGTGAGCGGGGGATACTCTTCATTGCGGTGTGTGGGCCTCTCATGGCGGTGGCTTCTCTTGTTGAGGAGCATGGGCTCTAGGCATGCGGGCTTCAGTAGTTGCAGCATATGGGCTCAGTAGTTGTGGCACACGAGCTCAGTAGTTGTGGCTCACAGGCTCTAGAGCACAGGCTCGGTAGTTGTGGCGCACGGGCTTAGGTGCTCCGCGGCATGTGGGATCTTCCCAGACCAGGGCTCGAACCCGTGTGCCCTGCATTGGCAGGTGGATTCTTAACCACTGAGCCACCAGGGCAGTCCCTCTACTTGCAGTTTTATAATTATTTCTTTCTCATACCTCTGTTTGGATGTAAATATGATTAATCCAATTTTGCAAATATTCAAAAATGTTTTTCAAAGGGTCAAAATGAATTTCAAGCTTTCAAAGCAAAACTACATTAACATACAAATTGCTCTGTTTATCTGTCCAATTAATATATTTCTCTTTATATGACACACTTTTAAGTTGTAGAATTATTGAAGTCAAAGAAAAGTGATGTAAATTTAATTTTGTGCAGTGTATTTGACTTTTTAATACAGTTTACATTGAATAGGAGTTATATAAACCATGAACAATGAAGGTAAAAGTTATAACATTTTACTTGTTCATAAACCTCCAAGCTTCCTTAAATAAGAGGAATGGATGAAACGAATGTGACAATTAGTGGAGGTAGGAGTTAATTCAGTTTGGAATAAAGGAGAGCAGACCAACAGGCGATCCCACAAAGAAGGAAAAAAGAAGATAGAATAGGCCCTGCATTCTCAGAAAGGACAGCAACATTATATACTCTGGTTAAGATCAGTAAGTCAGGCTATCGCAATATTTCTGCTGAGGGTAAGAGAGGTGCTCAGGAAGGAGCTGCTCTTCTGCACACAGGAGGGGAGGAATGGGGGAGGGATGCCTTTGTTCAGCAAAGTGTAGGCATAGCCAGCCTGGCAGTGGGGCTGGCAAAGTGAACAAGACCAGAGCAGGAGAAGACAGGGCCAGGTTAAGTTTCAGGAGAGAAAGGGAATGAAATTTTTCAGGGCCTCGAGGCTAAAAAGGAGATAGGCTTCCCTGTCAGCTGGGAGGCCATTGAGAGAGCTTGGAGAGTGCTGTGACCTCTATTTTCAAAAGGAGAACTCTAGCTGAGTGGGAATATACTGTTTGAAAGATAAAATTAGAGGAGCATGATTCAAAAAAGAGGACAATATATAGAATTATACCAGTTGAGCTACTGCCTCAGTAATTTTTTTTCTAATGTTTAGGATCAGTTTTGATTAAATATAGCTAACAAAGTTCTATTTATTTTTATGCTTATAAAAAAAGAATTAAAACAGGATAACTTTTACTTTTAATATTATTTTTGTCAAATTTAAGAATCCATATGGGAGAAAAGTATAAAAAGAAAACAGAAATTAGAAATAGTCCCTAACTTTTAATACAGTAATTTTTATTGCTCAAAATATTTAAAGAAGCAATCCATTCAAATCTCACGATTGACTGATAGTATAAAGGTATTTTGAATTGACTGGTGAATAAATAAAGCTGTTTTGAAGAGCAAGACTAGAAATAAAAGTGGAAGATTTAAAAGTTTTATTGAAACTCAGATGTTTTACTCCTTGTAATCAGGTGTTATTTTTATGAGAAATTACCTCTCTGAAAATAGAAAGGAGGAAACAGAAAACTAAGTGAGATCATTTAAGTCACATTCAGAGAAGCATCAAGTTCAAATAATTATCTGGGAATAATGGAAAAGCTATGCAGAAGTGCCATAGAAATTCTAATCAGGACATGTCTCTCTTCACTTCCAAATCAGAAGATGTATTAACATATAATAAATTATGTAGCAGATAAAAATAATGCCTTCAGCTACCATATTAGCACAGCACAAAACTCCCTATTTACACTTTCATTCTTTGCTAGTGAAAAAAAGAGAAAGGAAAAAATAAATTCTGAATATTTCAGGTGTTAACATTTCCATTCTGGGAAGAGAAGACTTTTTTAAATTAATTAATTTGGAATAAAAAAATTAGATACAAATCCCAACTCTTATTAAGCCCTCTAAGCCTCAGTGTTTACATCTGCACAATGAAAATGATGATGATGATATCTACTTCATAGGATTATTATAATGATTAAATGAGGCTAGCACAATGCATAAATGATAAATATTAGTTTCTCCAGTTGTCATTTTTTTCGTATTACAAATATTCAAAGACGAACATCAGAACAAAATGGTAATCCAAAAATTACACCACACTTATGGTCTTCTAAAGTTTTCTTCAGGTTTCTGTAAATGTCTAAGCATTTTATTTTATATTCACTAATTTAAAAATATTTTTCACCAGAATTCTATGCACTTGCAAAAAAAATCCACATATCTTAAGGAGCTATGGTTCAATATTGGATTATAGTTTTAAATGTTAGTTCTGTTCTATTGATTTAATATGGTTCTGAGATACTAACTGTATAAATGTTAGTTCTTTGTTGTCTGTCTTCCATTTCAATTACTTCATACCTGACCCTTACTTCATTTTTATTTTCTTGGTAACTTCCCTACTTTTTTAGAGACCCTTATTAAATTTTCATTTAAATAAGTTCTGCCTTAGGCACTTAGTAAATTAGGCTTTATTTCTGATTTAATTTTTTCCTTCTATTTCTTTCTTAATTTCAAACAATTCTCATTTTATTTCTCTTTATTTTTGTCCACGATTCTTCACATTCTTGTTGAGCATATGCAAATCCATTTGGAGTGTTGTAATATAATTATCATTAGCTTAGTTTTTTTTTTTTCCAGAGAATTTTCATTAGCAAATCTTTATTACCACATCCTTATTTAAGGATTTTAAATTCAGTTTGGAGTGATATATTACAGTTATCTTCAGCTTCCTTTTTTGAGGGTAGCTTGTAGAAATTTAATTACCAGACACATTTTGATTTGCATCTACTGATATTTTTCCAGTAGTTTTATATGGTCATAACCTACCTTCTTCAACAGAGCTTCTATTATGAGAATGCCCTACTCTGTCATTTCTGACCTATTGTGTTCAGTTTCTTTTATGGATGTCTTATTGTTTGTTGTGGAGAGATGACTGGCATGTCTTGGTCCTTTTCATTTCTGTGGGATCCTTATTTTCTTCCATTACTTCTTTCTTTTCCTTTAAGTCCACCAATCCAAGAGGATCATCCCCTTCTGTATTTGATTCTACCCTAGAGATGATGTTTCTCTGTGTCTACTTCTAACAGCCCTACTCATTTTCAAGCCCCTTCCCTAGAGAGAAAGCTGTGATTACCAAGTCCCAATCTGTTTTAGTATACTAATATTTAATGTTTAATTTATACTAGCTTGGATTAGTTTTGTCAATCCATCATCTAAGTTATTCAGGCATCTGTCCTCATTTCACAGTCTTTTAAGCTTTTAAGTCTTTTAAGCTTAGAGCAATAGGTAATAGGGGTTTTATTGGAATTTGGTTTATTTCTCTACTTATAAGTAACTGAAAAGTTGTGGTATTTTAGTTCTGGTACCGTTGAAAGTTTGGGTCCTGCATTGTTTTATTTGATTTTCTTGATGATTGTATTGTTTTGGTGAAGGATTTATAGAGAAATTCAAAATCAGGAAGTCATCATTGTCCTACAAACCCAGATATTTTTTGTGACATTGTTTTTTTTAGTCAAGAATATTGATGCTAATAAGATTTCTGCTCAGCTTCCTATTCCTTATAGACTTCACAAAAATATTTTTTGATAATTAACTTTGCACCAGAAAGAATCATCAACTTTCACATTGTAATATTATAAACAACCAAAATATATAATCAATGATATGTATGTGACTAAATAAATGTCACAAAGATACAAATTATCTGGCATGTATACACATGCTTAAACTATTATATATACTTCTTGTCATGATTTCATTCTATTCAACATTTTCTCATTCAAGAGAAATGGGACCTCCCTGGTGGCGCAGTGGTTAAGGATCCGCCTGCCATTGCAGGGGGCTCCGGTTCAATCCCTGGTTGGGGAAAATCCCACATGCTGCGGAGCAACTAAGCCCGTGTGCCACAACTACTGAGCCTGTGCTCTAGAGCCTGTGAGCCAAACTACTGAGCCCGCGAGCCACAACTACTGAAGCACGCACACCTAGAACTTGTGCCCCACAACAAAAGAAGCCACCGCAATGAGAAGACGGCACACCACAAAGAAGAGTAGGCCCCCCTTGCCGCAACTAGAGAAATCCCACGCACAACAACTAAGACCCAATGCAGCCAAAAATAAAAATAAAGTAATTAATTAAAAAAAAAGAATAGCCTTATACTCAGAAAACATGAAGATTCAAGGAAACAATAATGATTAATATTGTTAATCATTTGGTTTCTAACTTGATGGAATCAAATATCTTCTAATATTATAAATTTGTAAGCAAGGGTTGCTAAAAAGAAAGCTAAATCTAAAGAACAAGACCAGATAAAAGGAAGTGACAGAGACAGATTGTCTCAGTATTTATTTGTTGGCATTACCACTTCCAAGACTTTCTGAAATGAAGCTTGGAGGACAATCAGCAATGAGGAACGATAAAAGCTAGTACAGAGCAAAAATGTCCCAAACATAAGAATTGCAAATAAAATATTTTCCATTATTGAAAGATGTAAACATTTGGAAAATTTATATTTAGAATGGAAACCAAGTCAAATTTATGGTAGCCCAACACTACATGCTCTGGAACTTTCTCCAAAATCAAGTTTGCTGTGGTT
The DNA here is from genome assembly GCF_951394435.1 of Stenella coeruleoalba. NCBI lineage: Eukaryota > Metazoa > Chordata > Mammalia > Artiodactyla > Delphinidae > Stenella > Stenella coeruleoalba. The sequence continues at coordinate 54,453,746 of NC_137150.1, forward strand.
ATGATCTCTTACCTGATCTTACCTCCCTAGTTTACTCCTTCAGAACTCCAAATATCACTTGATTTTATAAACTTAACAGTTTATATAAGATACACCGATGTCTTACATCAGTGTGGTTTTCTGAAAGTACTTCATCCATTTTAATGATGAAAATATAATCTAGGGCAAAAGATAAAGTTTGACAAGGCTATTCTGTAATGTCTTCATTTCAAGTTCACCGTGCTAGCTATTTCCCATGGGTATTTTTCTATTTGTTCCTCTTAAAACATGGCACATAGTAATTCCTGCCTTCAAATTTTAGTAAAAATCGTGGAGTGTAAATCTAGAAAAGAAAGACAGAGGGAACAGAGGAAGGAAGAAAAGGAAAGAAAGATAAGGAGAGGGAGCTAGAAGAAAAGAAGATAATTTGAAAAGAAATATGAATGTTGATAATAAGTTTTGGTGAGAATGATGCCTATTACTATGCCTATTTTCTGAAATATTTATCAGCTAAGTATGCTAACTAGCCATGTTTCTTAACCTCCTACTCAGAGACAAACTTTTATTTTTTTAAAGATATCTGTTTAATGTATCCAAGATCAGCCAAAAATTTTTCCAGCAACTAATAATTGGCTTAAATGCATTTCTGAAATGTGTAAGTATATATTTGAATCTGTTGGCATTTACTTTAATAAAAAAACTTCAGAAATCCAAATGTATCAGCCATTCAACTAAATTTGTAGTTCTGGACAAGCTTTTGGGTTTTCTAATATGTTTTCTTCTATATTCCTAAAAAAAATTCCATTCAATTTTTCCATTGAATGTTTCACCATTTATTAGAGGTGAACTCTTTTTGGACTAAAAGCTTTTAGTAAACAGCAGGAAAAATCTTACCATAGCTCTACTGCTATTCAGGCATGACCTGAACAGGCTTACTCTTAAAGGTTCAGTTGGAAACCCACCCACAATCACACAATCCATTCATTACAGGCAATCAATGTGTCCTTTGCTGCCACTATGCATCTTCTATTCCATCAGAACGTTGGCAGATAGCAGTAGGCAGAAAGCTACCCAGACCTAAAGTAGGTAGCAAGAAAATGAAATGAAGTGCTTGTGGCAATTACCAGAACAAGCCAGGATTAGGAAAAAAACAGTGCCAGACTGAAAAGAAAAATATTGCCCTGATTTGAAAGATTTAGACAATTAAGGCTAAGACTGTGGGTGGGTTTTTGTTGGTTTTGCTTTTGCTCTGAAACTTTCAGAATATTGCCTCAATATTAAAGTCCACTTTATTAGTGAAGATGTACATTTCTCTAAGAATAGGAAATAAAAGTTTTGTGCTACCTTTGAGTTTGAAGAAAGCTTAAAATGACCTAACAGTGGACAACATTTTATATACAAGAACGTTCTAGTAATAAAGAAAAAGAATAAAATTATTATAAAATAGTCTGTGTTCACTACAACATAGGGCAACAACATGAGGTTGGGGTAAATGTTCAAAGTTGAAGGAAAAAAGACTTGGATTCTGATTCTGGATCTGGCATTTATTAATTTTGTATGATCATTGATAAGTCCTGAGATCCCGTTCAGCCTCAGTTTCCACATAGTGAAAATGGGAATTAAAAATAATGGTTACCCTGTCTACCTTACACAGTGGTATGGAGATTGAATGATAAAATGTGGGTGAACGAGACTACTAAATTCCACACACATTATTGCATATGATAATTTCTTTTCTTTTTATTTTAAAGAAGATGTTGGGGGTAGGAGTTTATTAATTAATTAATTTATTTTTGCTGTGTTGGGTCTTCATTCCTGTGCGAGGGCTTTCTCTAGTTGTGGCAAGCGGGGACCACTCTTCATCGCGGTGCGCGGGCCTCTCACTATCGCGGCCTCTCTTGTTGCGGAGCACAGGCTCCAGACGCACAGGCTCAGTAGTTGTGGCTCACGGGCCTGGTTGCTCCGTGGCATGTGGGATCCTCCCAGACCAGGGCTTGAACCCGTGTCCCCTGCATTAGCAGGCAGATTCTCAACCACTGCGCCACCAGGGAAGCCCCTGGTAATTTCTAACTAATGTATTTAAACCTATGATTTTCAAGCACTTTTTTATGCCATCTCTACTATCTTTTATGAAATTCATGAAGCAAGTAACTTACGTACATACATAATTTTAAAAACAAGCATTGTAATTACCAAACTATAATATAAAGATGAAATAAAATAGTTTATAATTAAATAATATGTATTTCATTATGCAAATGTTAGGACATAACATATCTTGAAGACATAACAAATGAGCCATATAGTGCAAACATGTGTAGAATCATTGAGAAAATCATAGCTATAAATGTGAATTGACACAGATAAGTTGTATAGGCAATTCTAAAACCACAGTGCTGTGTTCACTGTTGCAATTTTATGAAATGGTGAACTATTTTTGTAAACTTTTGAACCAAAAAATATATCTTTCTCTATTTGCAAGTCAGCAGCATTTCTGGAAATGCTATAAACATTAAATTATACAAAAAATAAGTTATATATTTTTGTAGTATGGAGTAAAATTCTAGGCTAAAATGTTTTTAAACCAGGTTTTCAGTTACATGAAAATCTGGTGGACATTCAAAATTTGTGCTGGCTCGGAGATAATTCTGTATCATGTAGGTCTATTGTGAACCTTGTAGATGCTTAGTATGTCTGACTGCCATCCACTGAAGGCCAATATTATGCTGCTAATAATTTTGATAAATTAAAATATACACATTTTGCAAATACCTTCTTGTGATAATACCACCACCATTGCAAACCATGAGTCTTTACACCAATAACATCCATATTATTTTTTTCCCAATTGTCAATACTAATGTACAGAAAGCTATTATGTTTTGATAATGATGGTTCATGGGTTTGGTTCATACTTGATTGAAATGTCAGTCAAATGCATGCAAAAATGTTATTCAATCTTATTTTTATTTTTGTCCATTAACCTTCATGAAGTCCCAATTTTAGTAGAATTATCCAGCTATCTACTACCCTATACCCTTCAATTCTTTCCTACACACAATTCATTACCTCTCACAAACCCATCTTGTGTAATTACTATATGCTCTATGTCAGTGAATGGGTCTCCCCTGACTGCATTCCCTCACATCCCTGTATCTAATGGAAACCTGTTAATTCAACATCTTTACTACTGTTTCCACTAGAAACATCCTCCTTGTGTCCGTTTACACTGCACATGTTCAGGTTCTCACCATTTCTCAAATGAACTTTTGCAAGTATTTCCTAAATGGTGATTGATTTAAGCATGTGTCTGAGAATGTTATCTCATTTAAACATTTCAAGTTTCAAAATGAAGTTATTTTCATTGCTAGACACTCAACATTCTCCGAGATCAAGTGTTCTGCCAAAGATACTGATTTTATCCATTATAGGTTTTGGCAGGTTTACTCTTGCATCCTTAGTGTTTTGACATTAAAACAATAATAATACAATTCTTACACTTCTTTGTACATCCTGGGCTAATTTATACCTGTGTAACCTTTGCTCACAATGTTTATTCTCTGTGAAAACACCTACCCCCAATCTCGTTTCCACTGTATCCCAAAATTGGCCTCCAATGAACATCAAATCATCTTTTTTGCTAAGCTCAATAGTCACCTTCTCTAATTTTCTCAAGTAAACTTATGAATCTTAATTATACTATTTTCAAATAGACTAATATCACAACACTTGCAGTTAATTCTGGTATTTTCTTATGAGTGACATTTTCCTTTTTGGCTTAAGTTGCTAGAGGCTGCTCAAAGATTATTTCTTACTCATCTGAATCAATTATTTCTTATTTATTTAAACCAAATTTAAAGTCTGATACATAAGACAATTGAAAATATTTATTAAAATACATAAATGAATTTAAGCTAGTAGTAGGCAAATTAATAAGCCTTAAGGATAATGATCTAGCAAAACTATCTTTTCTCTCTCTTTTTTTTAACTAAAAAATCAAATGAGATTCATCAAGAAGCCAGACTGGTTTGCAAAGTACAGGTAACATCTCCAGGTTCAGAATTTAACTGAATATTCTCATCTTATCTGTGGGAGATTCATTCCAAGACCCCCAGTGGATGCCTAAAACCATGGATAGTACTGAACTCTACATGTACTACGTTTTTGCCTATACATATTAACAAGGCAGGATCGTGTACAGCTTAAGTACTCTGGTTAAAAGGATGGTTTCATCATAGTCCTGGGCAGGAAGGAGAGGGATCATGCAAGATTCCATCATGCTACTCCGAATGACAAGCAATTCAAAATGTATGCATTTTTTATTTCTGGAATTTTCTACTTAGTATTTTTGGACCATGGTTGATAGCGGGTAACTGAAACTGCTAAAGTGAAACCTATGATAAGGGGGGGAACTACTGTAATCTTCACATTTCTTAGGAGTGGTCTGATGACATTAAAATCTCTAAAGAGCAAAGCTCAGGTGGCTTTTCAATATGGCATGAAGTTTTCCACTTAGGCCTTAAAGTATACATCTCCTTTTTTTTTTTTTTTTTTTGGCTTAATCAAATTAAGTCATGCTTTGGTAGTTTAACCAAAACCTCTTTTTGGCTCTTAAAAATATCCAGTAATTATTATGGGTAGAGGCAGCCTCAAGGAAGACAGACCAATATATTTATGAGAGAAAAAAATGATCTTTGTATGTATTATAGCTACTGGGAAATAATGTGGGCTGTCAGAGTTTGCCAAGAGTACTGCCCAAGGGCAGTGACTCTTGTCAAGTTGAGATTTCCTTAATTCCCTTAAATCAGATCTTGTTTACTTGTTTAATATGCGTAACGATGCTTCATGTACTCCAAAGAACTATTAGCTGCAGTTTCTAACTGGTGTCAGACACATACATTTCTATTATAAATAATTACAATTTTTATAAGGTTGAAATTAACTCAATATGTTATCAATATAATGTTTATAAGTTTGAAATTAATTCAATATAATATAGAATGGGAGAATAATGTGATCAGTCTCTATTATAAGCTTAAGAACTTGGGAATTCAGACTGGTTTTTATGTTCCTCATTGGGGAAATTAGGTCTTTAAAATGGGCAAGAGCATGTCGAAGTCTTATTTGCTTTGATATAAATGTTTAATTACATCCCACACTATAACAAATATTTATATTTACATCTATATAGTAATATATTTATTATTATTTCACATATTTGTTATGTATTTATTATATAATATAAAATATTTTATACCATATACAGATATTTGCATATTATATATTTTTAAAATTATATATATTTATACAACATTTATTTATAATTTTGGAGGATGCATTGGAGCTACCACATTTACTGCTTCTAAAAACTGTACCTATCTTAATAAAGATGCTTCAGTCTTTGCATATGCTTATTTAAACCTCTGTTAAGCTGGAGATCTTCTCTATCTTGTTCACTTTGGAATCCCTAGTGCCTCCAACCTAACAGTTGCTAAAAAAATCTGTTGAATGAAAAATGAATCAACAACGGATACCTTTGTTGGACTTTGGAGGAAAGAATTGTTAATTTGCTTATGGTTTTAGGTGATATGCTATTTGATATTTTTGGTATATGCACTAATTTCATAATAATTATTATTATGAAAAAGAAGAGGAAGAGGAGACAAAAACAGAGAAGGAGGAGACAGAAATAGGAAGGAAGCAAAAGATAGATAAGGTGAATGGCTGTACAAGAGAGGGTAGAGAGATGGGATGGACTTGAAAGAAGAAGAGAATAGAAATTATATAAGGAAAGGGAAAAGAATAAGGAATTGAGAAAAATTATCTATTCAGTAAATAGTGTTAGAATAATTAGCTATCCATATGGAAAAATAAAATTAGACTGCTTTATCACACCTCATAGAAAAAGTAAATTCCAGATGGATTAAAGAACTAAATTTTTAAAATAGAACTTCCAAACCTTTTAAAAGAACCTATAGAAGAACATTTTACAGTCTCAGAGTAGGAAAAACTCCTTTAAAAAATAAATGAACATATATACAAGCAAAAGGAAAATTATTTCATCAATGTCAAATAAAAAATGAAACTCTTTGTATGACAAGGCATCACAAGAAAATTTAAAATCAAGTGAAAAACCCTGAAAACATATTTGCAACATATATAATAGACAAAAGCATTAGGTCTTTGATTAGCTCTAATACCCACACATCAATATGAAGAAGACACTTAAAAAAATGTTCAGTGAGAAACAGGCAAGTCACAGAAGAGAAAAAGAGAATGACAGATAGATACACAAATATATGCAACTCATATATGTTACATAGGTACATATGTAGAGTAAGTCTAAAAACACCTAAATAGGATACATACAAATCACAATGGCAGTTATTGGTGGCTGAAGGAGTATAAAATGAATTCAATTTTATTTGTAATCTTTTTTTATTTGTTCAAGAGAATTGATAAGATCAAATTTAAATAGAACAAGAGTGTTATCATTGTTCTTAGTGGTGGGTGTATGAGTGCTTATGGTTGGTCTATATATATATAAAAAAAAAATGAACACTGTCTTTAAAAGGGAAAATACTTGCTCTAAGACTACACAGCAAGTAAAAGTGATTGACCTGGAATCCCAAACAAGATTTTTCTGATTCTAAAACCAATGACCATTGTAATGCTCTACAATTTTGTTTCAAACTATATTATTTGCTACATTACAACCTAAAATAGTTTAAAATCTCTAATGTAAGTATCTCCTTGGTTATTTTGTGTTTACCTCTGTTTTTGTTAACTCTGAAAGCTGATTTGTTCAGTTTAGACATCTGTTTTAGCAGACAGAAACAAACACATGGCTGTATTTGTCTAAAACTTTAATAAAGAAACTTTAAGAGCTTCTATTTATAAGAAGGATTAAATAATTATTTCATTAATTAAAACACCTGAGCTTTTATTGAATCATTTCAAAATGCTTTATATCTAACCTGGTTTCAGATATTACCTGCATACTTTAATGTCAGGGTTTGTTCATTGTTCTCCAATATACATGCTTATTTCTTTCTTTTCAAGAGAGGTTCCTCCAAGTTTTAGCTGCGCACATGGCCTACTACCTGGGGACACATTCTTTCAGACTCCCATGCAGCCATGTTGGCTTTCCAGCCAAGCCCTTGCCAGTGGGGAAGAAACAACAATGTTGCTTTTATATTATGGGCAATAAACTCAACAAAGAAACTGCTTGCCCTCATTTTCCTCCCTTCACCTTCAATTGGCTAGAAGTTATGATCACAAGCCTTGACCCCAGCCTTGAGACAGAAGCCATGTGTTGAAGATTACAAATCCACCTCATCAGCCCTGGACTGTTTTCATTAGAGAGAAATAAACTTCTTATTTAAGTCAACATGTTTCTGCATCTCCTTATGACTGCACACTAAATTTAGCTTGTTCTCTAGCTAAGACAATTAATACTAACCCTTATATGTCACAGAAGAATACACTGATACTCAGAGAAATTAAGGACTTTGTCCTTGATCACAGACATAGGAAGTGGCAAAGTGACGTGTACAGAGTGGGATTTCTGACTCCAAAGCCTACGCATTATACGACTGACTCCCAGGCAGGGAAAGTCTGACCCAAGTGCCCATGTTCTCAAGTGTGATTCTAAAGGCTGGCCTCAGAGTTACTGCTGATTAAAGCCTAGGGAACATGGTTAACACCAATTAGGAAATATTTGGCTCTTTTATATTTGTTTTAAAAGTTGGCAGATACTGTGCTAGGAACAACTGTAGTGTCAAGTTTGGGGCTTTAATCTGACTCACAGGGGATGCGGCCATTCTTCCCATTCATTCTACCACATCCATCCGGATAGGAAGCATAAAATATTTTGTTCGCCTAATGGGATGTTAGTTCTTAGAAGTCACAGTTAAATTTCCTCACTCTCAGCCTATAGCCCATAAAGTTTCACCAGAATGTTAGGAAAGAGACTGATAGAATCTATTTAATTTTCTCAGTAGCCTAATGAGGAAAGTGTCAGTGAAAGAGTTCAACAGCTAATGTTCCAAATAAGACTGACTACGAAATTCTTCCATACGGAGGTAGAACTATAATAAATCTAGACCAAGAGGAGCTGTTTGGTTACAAAGCAGTGACTTGGAACCAAGGCAGCAATTCTCTCTCAATCTAAAAAGTATTTTGTTCTTGCAGCTGATTCAATTAAAATAAAACACATGAAAACATTAAATTCTCTTTTCCTTGGTGCCAGAGTTGCAGGAAGACAAAGAGATACTTAACACTGGCAATACTTCAGTCATAAAAACTAATCTGTTTTGTTAGTGATGTGTTCAGGGAAATATTCACACCCACCAGGTATATTAGAGTGGCCTAGATGCACAGCAGATTCAAAAAGCACAATACAAACAGGAGCTTACAGTAGAGATTTCCTCACTGTCAGAACCGTGGTCATCAAATAAAGACAACAAATATTTGAGGGGAAACCAAAGAGTGAAAAAGGAAAATTGAACACTTCTATTTGCCAATATACTTGCCAGCAAAGAAACTGAGCAAAATAAAAACAAAATAAAAACTAATTTTAAAATTTGAGTTCCTTTTTGAAAATTAGATCTGTATAGAAACATAAATATGGGTTCTTATATATATACAGATGTGTGTATATATATAATATGCATATATATGTATAGATATAATATATGTCTATATATTTATATCTATATGCATATATACATACATGTGTATATATGTGTGTGTGTCCATGTGTATCTTATCTATATACACATACATGTACACACATATACATTTAAGGAAATTGGAGCTTAAGTGGAAGGTCTTTTATTTGTTAGTCAATGATAAAGTGAGAGGAAAACAGATTTTTCTTCTTTAATTGTTATGTTGAGAAATGATGTTTTTAAGATTCTCACTTAAAACAAAACAGTAAATTCTTGCTCTGATTTTTTTTCCATATAAAGATTTTAAATCCAAGTGAACCATAGAGCAACCTGAACGTAGCTATGTGTTAAGAGTACGGGAGTGCTATATCAGAAAACAAATTCACTATATGTTTTATTAAATGTACTTTGGCAGAACTCTAAATGTTTCTTTAATATAGAATTTCAAGGTTAAGAAGAACTAATACGAAATAAAGACTGTGATTTCTTAATAGCTTTACTGAAGTATAACCAACATGCAACAAACTGCGTACACTTAAAATGTGCAATGTAAGGTATGATGTACATATGGACTCTAAAACCATCAACACAATCAAGATATTGAATGTATCCATAATCCCCAAAGTTGTCTTCTGTAGGGCCTCTCACTTCTGCCTCTTCCTGCCTTAGCCCTTAGGCAGTGACTGACCTCCTTTCTCTCATTATACATCAATTTGTACTGTCTATAATTATATAATTATGGAACTATAGATTATGTTTTTTATATCAGGCTTTTTCACTTAGCTTACTTATTTTGAGATAAACCCATAATGCTGAACATATCAAGAGTTATTCCTCTTTCAGCTCAACATAAAAAAAACAAACAACCTAATCAAAAAATGGGCAGGAGACCTAAACAGACATTTCTCCAAAGAAGATACATACATGGCCAACAGGCACATGAAAAGGTGCTCAACATCACTAATTATTAGAGAAATGCAAATCAAAACTACAATGAGATGTCACCACACAACAGTCAGAATGACCATTATCAAATAGTCTACAAACATTAAATGCTGGAGAGGGTGGGGAGAAAAGGGAACCCTCTTACACTGTTGGTGGGAATGTGCATTGGTACAGCCACTATGGAGAAGAGTATGGAGGTTCCTTAAGGAACTAAAAATAGAGCTACCATATGACCCAGCAATCCCACTCCTGGACATATATCAGGAGAAGAACATGGTTCGAAAGTATATATGCAACCCAATGTTCATTGAAGCACTGTTTACAATAGCCAAGACATGGAAGCCGCCTAAATGTCCATCAACAGATGAATGGATAAAGATGTGGTACATATATACACAATGGAATATTACTCAGCCATCAAAAAGAATGAAATAATGCCATTTGCAGTAACATGGATGGACATAGAGATTATCATACTAAATGAAGTCAGACAGAGAAAGACAAATATCATATGACATCGCTCATATGCAGAATCTAAAAAATATTATACAAATGAACTTATTTACAAAACAGAAACAGACTCACAGACTTAGAGAATGAACTTATAGTTACCGGGGGGAGGGTGAGAGGAAGGGCTAGATTGGAAGTTTGGAATTGACAAGCACACACTTCTATATTTAAAATAGATAACCAACAAGGACTTACTGTATAGGGAAGGGAACTCTGCTTAATACACTGTAATAACCTAAATGGGAAAAGAATTTGAAAAAGAATAGACACGTGTATATGTATAACTGAAACACTTTGCTGTGCACCTGAAACTAACACAACATTGTTAACCAACTATACACCAATATAAAATAAAAATCTAAAAAAAAGAGTTATTCCCTTGTATTGCTGAAGTATGGACATACCAAAAGCTGTTTGCCTATTCTCTTTTGATGAAAATTTGGATTAATTCAAGTGTCTACCTATTATGCATAAAGCCATGTTGAATGTCCACATACAAGTCTTTGTTATAGACACATGCTTTCATTTCTCCTGTGTAACTGCCTAGGTGTACCTGGATCATACTGTAAATGTAGGTTAACTTTTTTTTTTAACATCTTTATTGGAGTATAATTGTTTTACAGTGTTGTGTTAGTTTCTGTTGTATAACAAAGTGAAGTAGCTATATGCATATGTATATCCCCATATCCCCTCCCTCTCGCGTCTCCCTCTCACCCTCCCTATCCCACCCCTCTAGGTGGTCGCAAAGCACCGAGCTGATCTCCCTGTGCTATGCAGCTGCTTCCCACTAGCTATCCATTTTACATTTGGTAGTGTAGTATGGTGGATGGACCTAGAGTCTGTCATACAGAGTGAAGTAATTCAGAAAGAGAAAAACAAATACCGTATGCTAACACATATATATGGAATCTAAAAAAAAGTTTCTGATGAACCTAGGTTAACTTTTTAAGAAATTGCCAAACTTTTACAAAGCAATTGTTCTGTTTTACAGGCACACCAGCAGTGTGTGAGTTTCAGTTGCTCCCTCTATCAAAGTTATGATTAGACTTTTTAAGCACTCTAATACATGTGTAATGGTATATCATTGTGGCTTTATGTTGTATCTCCCTAATGAATATGATGTTGTATATCTTTTCATGATTTTTATTTCCCTCATCCATATGTGTTCTTTGGTGAAATGCCTTTCAAACTTTTTCCCATTTTTTTTATTGGGTTGTATATTTTATTATTATTGAGTTTTGAAAGTTTTTATATATCCTAGATATAAGAACTTTATCAGATGTATGATTAGCAAATATTCTCTCCCAATCTGTGACTTGCCTCTTCATTTTCTTCAGAGAATCTTTCAGACAGTAGAAATGCTAACTTTGATGGAGTCCAATTAATAATTTTTTTCTTTTATAGATTATGCTTTTGGTGTTATTATCTAAGAATTCCTTGCCTAATTCAAGGTCAGAATAATTTTTCCTCTATATTTTTTTCTAGAAGTTTTATAATTCTAGGTTTTACATTTAGGTCAATGATTCATTTTGAGTTAATTTTTATGTATATTGTGATGGAGGTAATTATTTTTTCATACACATATCCAATGCTCCATCACCACTTATTGAAACTACTGTAGTTTTTCCACTAAATTGCTTTTGCACAAAAATTAATTGACCATATATATGTATCTATTTCTACATTTTCTCTTCTGTTCCATTGGATTGTTTGTCCATTTTTGTAGCAGTGGCATACTGACTTCACTACTGTAGTTTCATAATAAGATTTAAAGTCAGTAGTGGAGGTAGTAGAAGTCTTTCAACTTAATATTTTTTTCAAAGATATTGTTTCATTTCCATATGAATTTTAGAGTCAGCTTGTCAATTTAACAAAGATAAAATCTACTCTGGGAATTTTAACTGTATTGCATTCAATTTACAGATAAAGTTATAGATAACTGACATAATAGCAATATTGAATTTTTGGATCCAAAAACACACTATATTCTCCATTTTTTTTGGTCTTTTAAATTCAGAAATATTTTGTAGTTTTCAGTGTATAGGTCTTGCATGTTTTTGATTAGATTGATCCCTAACTACTTCTTTTTTTTAATATATTATTATAAATGGTAACCTTAAAAAAATTTAATTTCTTATTATTCATTACTGCTATTCATTGTGTATTGATCTTGTACCCTACAAAGTTTGCTAAACTCACTTTAATTCTTGTTCCTTTTCTGCAGATTTCATCATATTTTACAGATATGATTGGTCATTTGCTAATAAATACAATTTTATTTCTTCCTTTCAAATCTCTATGCCTTTCATTTCTTTCTTGCCATATTACACTGGCTAGAGCATTCAATGCAATGTTGAATAGAAGTGGTGAGAGCAGAAATCCTTGGGTTTTTTTTTCTAATTTAGAGGGAAAACATTCATTCTTTCACTGTTAAGTATGATATTGGCCATAAGTTTTTCATAGATGACTTTTATCAAGATAGGACATTTCTCTTATATTCCTACTTTCTTGAAAGGTTTTAGTTAAATATGTTTTCTACATCTATTGAAATTTTAATAAAGCTTTTCTTTTTTAGTATGTTGTATACTGAATTAGTGTATTGACTTTAGAATGGTTGGCCATGCATTCCTGGGATAAATCCAGCTTGTTCTCATGATGTATTATCTTTCTATGTATTATTGTGTTTAATCTGTTAATATTTTTAAAAATATTTTCTTATCTAGATTCATGATGGATATTGGTCAATAGTTTTCTCTTAATATCTTTTTCTGGTTTTGGTATCAAAACAATACTAGACTCAGCGAATGATGTGAGAAGAATTTCCTCTTCTTCAACTTTCTGGAAGAGTTTATGCAGAGTTGGTATTATTTCTTTCATAAATATTTGGTAGAATGCCCCGTTGAAGCCTTCTGGGCCTGGAATTTTCCTTTGTGGAAAGCTTTTAACTACAAACTCACTTTTGTTTTTTCTATAGATATAGGGCTCTGGGAGTTTATTTCTTCTTAAGTCAAATTTGTGTCTTTCAAGAAAGTTATCCATTTAAACTAAGTTGTGGAATATACTGGCATAAAATTGTTTATAATATTATTTTTTAGTATACATGGAAGCTACCTGATATTGCTCTTTTTATGTCCTTTTTTCCAAATTAGTCTGGCTAGAAGTTCATCAAAATTTGTTAATCTTTTCAAAAAATCAGCCTCTGGTTTTGTCAATTTTCTCTTTTGTTCCCTCATTTTCTCCTCTCCCTCTGATCTTTTTCTTCTTTTCTTTATTCTGCTTCCCTTGGGTTTTATTTGTTATACTCCTTCTGATTGCTTAATGCTGATGTAATCAATTTGAAATCTTCTTCTTTTCTAATACAGACATCTACTGTTATATATTTCCCTTAAGTGTTGTGTTACCTGCATTCCACAAATTTTGATACACTTGTTTTTAATTTTGTTCAGTTCAATGTGCTTTCTAACTTTTTTCCCTTAGATGTATGTGATTTAGTTTCCAAATACTTGAGAATTTTCCAGATATCTCTGATTTCTAATTTCTTCTCATTTTTTTCATTTTATTAAAGAAAATACATTCTATGACTTGAATGCTTTTAAATGTGTTAATACTTCTTTTGTGGCCCCCCCACAAAATATGTTTTATGTTAGAAAATGATTCCTGTGTACTTTAAGGGAATGTTTAGTATGTTGCTGTTAGGTGGAGTGTTCAAGTGTTGTCTATTCATAGTGATTTTCTTTTTCTTTTTTTAATAGTGATTTTCTGTTGACCAGTTCTACTAATTTGTGTTAAGAATTTTTTTCTCTTTTTACCTCTCTGGATGCTTGTAAGATTATATCTTAAAAGTTTGATTATAGTGTACCTTAGGTGCTTTTTTGTTGTTTTTTTTTTTAGTTTTGGGATTTGTAGTTATTATATACTTTATATCAGATTTGGGAAATTTTCAGTAAATATTTCTTTAAATATTTTTTATGTACTATTTCTCATTTTCAAGGTCTCCAATTACATATATATTAGTATGTTTGAAATTTTCCCACAGTTCACTCTATTTTCCTTTAATTCTTTTTCTTGGGGGGGACTGTCAGGTAAATTTAATTGGTGGCATAGTAAAAGAGAGAATGCCTGTTAGTTATGGAGAAACTGAGTCAAGAGTCTAATTTGAAAATAACAAGCTCAGAGGAATCCACTTCTTGCCTCTCGCTAAGGAGGTTCCTGTTCCTCCCTTCCTGCTGATAAAGCTGTGTGAGGGTGTTAGAAGTAAAGATACTCAGACTCTAAGGGAATCCCTTCCTCCATACCACCCCCGTAGTGTACTTCCCAAAGACAGGGATGAGATAAGAGGTCCTTGCTGTGGCCTGGCCAATCCTGAGTATTTAGAGAAGTCCACTGTACCCACCAACTCATTTTCTTATGTAATGTCTAATCTGTCATTAATCCCATTCAATGCATTATTTTGTACATTATAATCGTCACTTCAAGGAGTTCAGATTGGACCCATTTTTACAGCTTCAATGTGTTTACTTAACTTTTTGAACATACAGAATACAGTTATAACATTTTTTTTAATGTCCTTGTCTACTAATTCTAACATCTATGCCAGTTCCCAATAAAATGACTGATTATACTCCTACTTCTGAGCTGTGTTTTACTGCTTCTTTGCATGCCTGATAATCTTTCATTGGTTGTCCAAAACTGAATTTTACCTCGTTGGGTTCTGGATGTTTTTGTATTTCTACTATTCTTTAGCTTTGTTCTGACATGTGGTTGTTTGGATACAGTCTGATACTTTCAAATCTTGCTTTTACTTTTCTTTTGGCTGATTAGAAGCAGAGTTCAGTCTAGGGCTAATTCACCCCCAACTACTGAGGTAAGGCATTCCTGAGTATTCTACTCAATGCTCCATATTATGAGTTTTGTCCAGTCTGGCTGGTTGAAATAGGCACTGTTCTTGGCATTGTAAAAGCCTGGACACTATTCCTTTTTATAATTTTAGGTGGTTCTTTGCCTTAGGTAGTTTCCTCACACATATGTAGTAATCATTACTCTGCTGAATACTTGAAGAAGATTCTATACAGACTGCCTCTTTGGTACTTTATCTTGCAAAATCTAGACACCTTGTTTTCCCTTGAATTTTTTTGTTTAACATAGATCTAAGAACTTTATATGATACAGGACATGGGTTAAATGATATAAATAAAATTACTAAGGCATAACAAATTTATTCCTGAATCACTAAATTATTAAGGATATTAACATCAATCATTGTTTAGCTGATTTTTCCTAATTATCTAAATTCATAACCTATCTTATCAATAATTTTCTTTTAATATAACTTTGTTTTTCATTTCTACTCTCCAAAAATAGATGCCTCCTGATATGTGGAAGAAAAAGTATAATGTTTTCTTTGACCCTGTGTGTGTGTGTGTGTATGTGTGTATATATATATATATATATATATATATATATATATATATATATATATTTTTTTTTTTTTTTTTTTTTGCGGTATGCGGGCCTCTCACTGTTGTTGCCTCTCCCGTTGCAGAGCACAGGCTCCAGACACACAGGCTCAGTGGCCATGGCTCACGGGCCTAGCCACTCAGCAGCATGTGGGATCTTCCCGGACCGGGGCATGAACCCGTGTCCCCTGCATTGGCAGGCGGACTCTCAACCACTGTGCCACCAGGGAAGCCCCTTGACCCTGTATATTAATTACCATACTAACTGCCAAAATATTTTCCATAGGCTTCTGCCAGAAAAACTACATTAGACACCATTTCTGTGGATTGACAGACACGGATCCGTATATTGAACTTATTTTGTCATTTAATGAGAAGCTTCTTTTTATCCAGGAGTGTCAAGTTGGTTTCAATCTTGCTAAAGAAAGGTTGATGTGAGACCAGTCTTTATTTCTGGCTAAGAAAAGAGAAATTTCATACTGAAACCATTTGGGTTGTCTTGGCATGACTTAAGGAAAAGTTATTCAGTAAAATAATTCAACATCTAGTGAGAAGAATATGCTCAGGGGAAATTCTCACGGAGTTATTAGCACGGGAATCCAGTCTGTCTCTGTGTCAAGCATTCCCTCTTCCTAGTAAAAGAGGGGACAGAAAACAGCAGCAACAAAGCAACAAAATTAACAACAAAATCTGATTATAAGAGAGGTTGTGGATATCCTTTAAAAGTGTTTTGTTTGTGATTAAAAACAGAAAATCCAAGAAAATAGGGAACTCAGAAGATGTACAGCAAAAGTCAAATCATCAGGTGCTAAAAGACAATATGAGAACTGTAAAATATATATGTGTTACATACCAAATATTGATTTTCAACAAACATTTTTATGAAATCCAGTAACAATGTAAAGAAGAATAATTTCAGTTGAAGAGAGCAAACAAAATGGATATAAATGGCATTTTTTTCCCTGACTGGTAAGTAGAGCATTACATAATTCATCATGAGGCAGTTTTATAATCCACATAAATGAGTTTTATGATGATAGCAAATCAGAGGTATGTGAGAAATATTATAATTTGAGTCAAAATAATTTTACCATTAACGTCTGATTTATTAGTTTACTGATAACTTAAATTTATTGTACTATAGATTCATAGAGATGAGGAACATATGCCATTCCATAAACCTTATGAAGAGTAAAAGAAAAACTAAGTTGGAAATCATTGGAGAATAGTTCTTTGATTGTTTACTTGGAGTGGGTATAAAACTCAGTGAAATAAGTCTCATGAGGGGAGAGAGAGAACATAAATGGAAAGGCATCATATTTTACCAAACAGCACCTGGATAAGTTCCAACATGAGACTTTTTTTAATACAAATAAGATTATTATTACTTTGAAAGTTTACAGTTTAGGACAGGCTGCATAATACCGAGTTATGAGAAGAAAAGTGATAAGAAACAGTTAAGGAAATCAGAAGAGTGACAACAGTAATTGGATTGATCTCATTGGCTATAAAATTAGAAGACACTTTGAAAGCATAATAAATATATGAATTATGTTTTAAGAGATTCAGGCTGGAACTTATAACACAAACAGAGTTAGAAAAAAAGACCTTGGGGTTGAAATTAATAAAAAATTGACCAAAGTTTTCTAGCATGGTTTTTCTTTTCTGTTATCAAAGAATTTTCATTTATACCTTAATATTAAAGTTGATGCTAGAGCTTTAATCAGGCCAAATTACATTGATCTTTAGTTTTGGTTCTTCCTATTACTTTCTGAATAGAAAGGAAAAGAAAACATAGGAGAGCAATTGAAGGCTCTGCTTTATATAGTAAACATTTTAATATTGATAATTGCATTTTGAAAACTAAGATAAGGTAATCATTATCACAGGTTTGAGCCCAAACTATTGCAATTTACTAATTTGAATACTCGAATCACATTTTTAAAATGATAAGAGTCTATATTGATCTTCCATTTTTATTCATCATGTCTCCTTAAATTGCAAGCAACTAAAGGTAAGGACAGAAGAATGGCATTGATCCTTGATTGAGCAATAGATGCTAACTCTTTTCCTTAAGTTCATAAACAGATGCTTTAGAAGGAGTAGTTATCTCAATCATTTTTCTAGGGAAAGGGGACAAGAAAACAATGAAAAGCTTCCTGGGAGAAGCATGCATCACCATCCTTGTAGATTACTAACTGGCACATAACTGGAAGGTAGGGGCCAAGCCCTTCATTAAATAATTTGATAAATAAGCATTCTTCTGTATGATGGGAATATAGCAGTAAAAACATACAAAATCTCTGCACTTATGGGGCTTACATTCTACCACTGTAAACAGTTATTGAATAAAATGAATAAGAACACTATATAAGAATGTATATAACAATAAGTGCTAAGGAGTAGAACAAAGTTGAAAAGAGGGTTAGAAATTGTTGCTGTGGGAATGGAGATCCCTTTATAGATAATGTAGCAGGGCAGGTCTCACTGAAAAGATCACATTTACTGAAAGAAGTAAAATTAGTGAAGTAATATATTATGTATATATTAGGGAAGAGCATTCCAGAAAGAGAAAATAGAAAATGCAAAGGTATTTTCTGAGGCAGGAGGTATCTGGGGTGTTTTCTGAACAGAGACAATGAGGCCCACAAAATTGAAATGGAACAAATAAGACAGAGAGAGTAGCAGAAGATAAAAAAGTTAGGTCCAAAGTTGTCAACTCTATAGAGGTTTACACATCACTGTGGACTTAGATTTTCACTGTGACTGATATAAGAAGCCATTCACAAGTTTATGAGCAGAGATATAACATGATCTAAGTTACTCTGGCAGTTGAATTAAAAATAGACTTTAGGAGGCATAGCAGAATCAGGAATACAAGTTAGGAAGTTATTGCTGAAAACCAAGCAAGATATAAGGAGAGCTTGGACTCAAGCAGGATACTGGAAGCAGTGTAAACACGATTGGATTTTGGATGTATTAGAGCAAAAATGATTTACTGATGGATTGGACATGGAGAGTGTACAAAATAAAACATTCAAGGATGACATCAAATTCTTTGGCCTACACCTCAGGAAAAATGGAGTTATTATTAACTAAGATGTGAAAAGCTGAGAGAGAACCAGGCTGTGGGGGAAGTGATCAGGTAATACTGACAATAACATTTTTGCAGGATTGGACCGGGTTCAAAAAAGAAAGAATGGAGAGCAACTGGAGCAGTGGAACACACTACTTCTTCAAGGAGTTTGCTTTACAAGGAAGGAGATGAGCGGGACTACAGCTGGAAGTAGAAAGGTAGTCGAGGTTTTAATTGATTGTATTTTAAGATGGGGAATGTAACTGGGTATGTGTTTGCAAATATTAGAAGGTCCACAGAGTTAAAAATGATGATTCAGGAGAGGAACCGGGAACTTACTGGAACACCATAACTGATTCAGTCTTTGGGATAATCCCCAAAGTGAAATTGCCACATATTATATTCATTACTCTTAATCTATTACATTATAAACTAATTTTCACAAAAACTTGGACAATAATATTAATTACAGAACTAATAAGACTAAGCTTTGGCTACTATGTTTATTTAGAGAAGAAAATAGAGAAACAACTGTGATGTAATAGTCTAATATTAAAATAAAATTAACAAAGAACTCAGAGGGACTAAAAAATTTTCAAGCACTACTTATTCCCCTATTAGCTTTTAGGAAGAAACTTAAGACAAGATAACTTTGAATAGCTACCTATCTGCCTAAAATCTTTCCTAGGTTCTGAGTTGAAGAGCCAAAACAACAACAAAAAAATCAGTTTGCCAAACAAACATGGCTCCATATTTGGACTGATGGAACCAATTTAACCTCCAGCATAAATTAGTCTGGGTAAATCTGGTTATGTTACAGTAACAACATGAATGATCTATCAGTCTCTTAACACAAAATTAATTCATGTTTTGCTCTCACAATATGTCCATTATGAGTTCACAATGTTGTAGTTGTCCACTGTAGTCACTCAGGGAGCCAGGTTATCAAAGGCTCCCTCTTACATATGTTTCCACAATCAGTTTAAAGAGACCGACACATCGTTTTATACTGGCAAATAAGACAATTCTTCCAGAAAGCAATACAGATTTCACTGGTTAAATTGAAAGTACAATCCTACCATGAGCCTTAAAAGGAGGAAAATTAAAAACTTCAACAGTTTTAAATGATGATCACAGTTTGGGAAGGTGAAGCAAGCGTGCATCACTCAATAAGATATATAAATTTGGGCTTTGTGAAGTTTAAAAATGGGCATTGAAATTAGGAATAGAGTCAATATTCTTATGGGTTACAAGAGTATATTTTAATTAATGAATTCCAATGATCCATTTAAGCAGCAAGTTGTATCTCTTGCTAAATTTCTCTCAATCCCCTCTATATCTCCAGTCTGGGTATAGACAGTGATGCATTTATGCTGGAAAGGAATTAACATTTTTAGGGAATGTAAGGTTGTTTTAGAACTCCTAAGTTTCGTGAAAATCTCTCTTTTGAATTGGATTTGATTCTGGACATCTTTGAATGAAGTTTGATACATGGTTGTATTAGTTATTTATTGCTTTGTGACAGACTGCCACAAAACTTAGCAACTTAAAAAAAACACACATTTATTATCTCATAATTTCTGAGATTCAAGCGCCTGGCATCACTTAAATGAGTCTCCTGCTTTAGGCTATCTCACAAGGCTGCAATCAAGGTACTTGCTGAAGACTTAACTGGGGAAAGACTCACTCCTAAGCTCACTCACATGGTTTTTGGTATGATTCAGTTCTTCATGGGCTTCTGAATTGAGGGCCTCAGCTCCTCTCTGGCAATTGCCCAGAGGCTTCCTCTGTTCCTTAACACCTAGGTTTCACCAGATTGCTTCATCAGAGCAAGCACATGAGAAAGTCCAGAGAGAGATTGACAGATAGACAGACAGACAGGCAGACATCAGCATAGAAATCTGTCTTTTATAATCTAACCTTGAAAAAGATAACACATCACTTTTTCCATATTTCATTTATTAGAGGCAAGTTACTAGGTCCAGCTCACACTTAAAGGAAAAGAATTATTGAAAGGTATGGAGAACAGGAGATGCAAATCATTGGGAACAATTTTAGATGACCATCTACAAAAATGACGAATAAAATACTTTCATATTTTGTTATTCAAAGGGTTTTCTCCTAATTTGGAGCACTCCAATAAGCTAAGACTACAATGAGTGAAATGGGTGGGGGAAATCCTGGATAATTAAAACATAAAAAGCTAGAAACAAAAAGTATAATTAATTTTTAAACATTTTTTGAGTGTATAAATTTGAAGCAATTTTGGTTTTTTAACTGGTGTAAAAAGAAAACTCAATATTATATTGTATCCAAACATCAACATTTTCTAATGTCAAAGAAAATCTGAGATTAATACTTAACAAGAGTAACCAGCTCTCTTGCTGAAATCCCTTACACTTTAATGAAACAATGTGACAATTCCAATCCAAGACAAATTTATTGCTAACCTAAAACAATAAAGCATGAATATTAAGCTTCTATGTTATAAATTATTATGTATTCTTTTAATTATACTACAAGAACTTTGTAGTTATTTTTAAAAAGGCACTTTTAATAAAAGTAAGACAAACCTAGGTTAACAGCTTTTAATAATTAGATGTATGAAAAATATGGCTCAATACACAATGATGGAGTGTGCTTTAGTAACTATTCTGGTATTTACTAGTATATACATTCATCTAGAAAATATTTATTAGACAGGTGCTATGGAAAGACATTGTCCTTGGGTCAGGATTACAGAACTAATAAGACTAAGCTTTGGCTACTATGTTTATTTAGAGAAGAAAATAGAGAAACAACTGTGATAAATTTAATGACTGTCCTGATATTGGAAATCCACATGCTATAGAAACAGCAGAATCACCTCACCTCCTATCCTAGTTACAGGGTCAGGATAGCTCAAAGGGCTGGATCAGAGAACACAAGGTCAAGGTGTACTACAAAGGACACTGAAGAAGTAGGCCTTGCTCAGCGCAACAGTCTCCTGTAATCCATACTTAGTCCTAATTATAGTATTTGACATGAAAATTAAGTATTAACATTTCATTCATTTCAAAGGGATTTTCTTGGGCTTCAGTGACTAATATGTAAGAACATTGTATTATTACTTTGAAAAATCTGCATTCCTATGTTTGATATTAAGTAGAAATCAGAGTGGCGCATCTGACAGTTTTTAAAGATATGGATATAGTAAAGTTTAGACAAACATTCTGAGCTCTAACATATACTCTAACTCCAAACAATTTTGACCAAAGGTATTTTGTTCTTCTGAACTGTAGTCACTTTCTTGGAAAAATACCGCGAGAAGCATAATTAACAGTTGGTAATTGATCTCTTTCTGTTCTCAATGAGAACATGTGTCAACAGTTCACTCCCTGTGAAGTATAGCTTTTTTTTTTCCCCCAAGCGCTACTCCATAACAGTTGCTGTATTTCTTTAGCATCACCATGTTGCTTAACCTTGAGGCTAGTTGTTTTTAGAGTCTGCATCTGTGTGTAAATGCCCTATTTTGCAATGCAGAGGTAGTACTACAATATCTTGCTCTAAAGATCACATTAATTTTCAGTGGAAATGACAATACTATTTTATACCTCTCCCGTAAATTCTATGAAGGATCCTAATGGATCCTATAATTTCTTGCTAAAACCAGGCAATCATCAAAGCAGATGGCATGTTTTTTAACTAAGAATCACAATGCAATTAAAAAATTGTCCAGCATACATGCTTTTATATGTCATATACAGATTGGGAGAAAAAGTAGTACTTCTGAACTGTCTGCCACTAAGTAAACATCAATAAAAATTGAAAGAATATTTCAGTAAATGATGATGATATAAGTAATTAACATCATAGGCACTGTTCTTCACTTTAGAAAAAAGGGGTACATCCACTTCACTGATTGTAAAAATCACTATTACTTAACAAAACAGGTAGAAAAATCCAGAGTCTCATGGGAAATTTTCCAAATGTTTCATTTGGAATTCCTTATTTTTATTTGTGAAGAAAAAGGGAGACAAATGCAAACATAGCAGAAGAAATTTCAGCTGTACAGAACCAACTCTTGATAAATGACTCAGAGATGTTCTCCATGCAATAAAGGAATTCTTAAGAGAAACAGGAGCTCCTCTTAAAATGGCCTGGACAGGGCTTCCCTGGTGGCACAGTGGTTGAGAGTCCACCTGCCGATGCAGGGGAAACGGGTTCGTGCCCCGGTCTGGGAAGATCCCACATGCTGCGGAGCGGCTGGGCCTGTGAGCCATGGCTGCTGAGCCTGCGTGTCCAGAGCCTGTGCTCCGCAATGGGAGAGACCACAACAGTGAGAGGCCCGCGTACTGCAAAAAAAAAAAAAAAAAAATGGCCTGGACAAAATCCAGAAGTCACATTTGTCAGATGTGTTGAATCTTGCTGTGGTCTCAGCATCTCTGTTTTCCAGGGAACTGAGGTTTATGGAGAAAGTGTAGTTAAATGGTCAGGATGTTAGGGAGTAGGGAAGAAGTTATTATGGAAACCTCAAAAAAAAGAGTTCTATCTTCCTGTCTTTCTCTTTCATACCAAGCTCTCATTCTTTTCTCCAGCTTTATTGATGTATAATTGACATAAAATTGTGTAAGTTCATGATATACAATGTGATAATATCAAATCAAAAATACTGCAAAATGATTATAAAAATAAAGTTAATTAACATATCCATTATCTCACTTACTTTATGGGGTAGGATGAGCAGAATACATTTAAAATCTACTCTTAGCAACTTATAAATATACAACATAGTATTGTTAACTATAGTCACCAGGCTATACATTAGATCCTTTGAGCTTACCCATCTTATAACTAACTGGAAATCTGTACCCTTGGACTACCATCATTCATTTCTCCCACCCCCAGCTCCTGACAACCTTCAATCTATTCTCTGTTTCTAAAGATCAATTTTTAAATTCCACATGTAAGTGAGATCATACAGTATTTTTTATCTGACTTTCTTCACTTAGCATAACACCCTCGAGCTTCACCCATGTTGTCACAAATGGCAGGATTTCTTTCTTTTTAATGACTGAATAATATTTCATTATCTGTATATCCATCACATTTTCTTTACCCATTCATGCATCAAAAGACACTGGTTGAGGGTTTGAATCAAGTTGGTGGAATAAGAGAACATGGAGCTCACCTTCCCCCGTGAACACATCAAAACTACATCTACATGTGGAAAAATTCTCATTGAAAACTAACTGGAAACTGGCAGGACTCTACAACCAAGGCTATAAGAAAGATATACAGGTAATTGGGTAGGAAGACAAGAAAAGCTATTGGGTCGGGACCTGTGCCCTTGGGAGGGGACTCAGAAGAAATGGGAGATAACAAGGTGGGGGGTAGACACCTGCTCTGGGGAATGAGCAGAAAAAGCCACAAACTGGATGCCCCGGTCCTGAGGTCCTACACATTAGGAGACAAGCCCCTTTGGCTGGTTGGAGAACAGCTGGGACTAATAGAAGGGCTGTGGGAAGCCTGGACTCTGCTTGTGAGGAGTGCTCAAGTGCAGGCTTGCCCCTGAGCCAGGCTAGAGAGAGGTCTGCTGTAGTTGGTGCTGAGTTTCCCATGGCTCCTCGCCCTGTACTCCAGCCCAAGCTGAGACAATGCTCTGGCCCTGCTCATAGTGCAGCACTGGATCTGGGGTGGCCACAACCCAGGGAAGAGACTTGACCATAGGATGCAGACCATGGGATGGGCCACTCAGTCAAGGTGAGAAGCCTGAGTGGGGCAGCAAAGCCCTCTGAAGGAAAATCTAAATTTTAAAGAGAAAATTTTGTTAAGATTATTATCCTTAGGGTTAAATAAGGGTAGGGGAACAAGATATAAAATGGCTATCACTTTCTGGAAAGCAATCCCATCTGTTCTATCTTTATCTACTGATTAGTTGTAAAAGAGAAAAATGGCCCTTTTTCCCCCCAGGTTTTGGCAGGAATGTATGGGTTGAACCAAATGAAATTGTTTTTATAAGTCGAAAAGAGTCAAATGTCAGCTATTTCATACGGTTTACCTAATAGAACTAAGCCTATTTGGTTTCTCACACTGAACAGTATATTTAGATCTTTCTCTCTTGATCGATTTGCCTTCTCTACTAATCCCCTCAGGCCTATCTAATCTCCTCCTGACTCCACTTGCTTCTCTCTTCCAAGATATCCTTACTTCATGTTTGTAGCTGAGAGAGACATTTTTAACGTTTCCCAGATGGTTGCTCATTGAGGTAGAGGCTCTTCATTCCACACCTTACTCCATTAAAATGGTACACACATAAAATTTCATTAACCAGTAACTAGAAACACAGCCATATTCCCAATAACGGGAGGTTGAAGTTCTTGGTAGATTTTGTAATAAGCTATTTCTAGGTGTGAATCCCACTTCTAACTTCATAAACACTGCACCTCTGGCAAATGAATTAAGTTCCCTGAGCCTCAGTTTTCTTACCTGAAAAACGGGAATGATGATACTTATTTTAAGGGGAAACTGTGAACTTTTAATCATATAACAGCAAAAAAATATACAATTAATACTGCTATATTTGTATAATAGAACGAACTTTCAAGTGAACAGACAGTGGGAGTCAGGTTTCTAATTGTTGTAAGTGGGAGTTTACAGATATGCAAGAAGAGAAGATTAGAACGATCTGTATAATAATGGATTAGAGTTAGAGACTTTAATATAAATTCATGTTTAGCTTAATGTAGATACAAATGGTTACGTACAGAAATATTTATAGATATGCACACATCCACAGGTTAGTACCAAAACACATTTCTTTGCTTTGTCAACTGAGATGGCCTAAAAATAACAATACCTTAATAGTACTGAGTGCACCTGGCATGCGGGTTATGATTTCTAATACTATTTTCCAATAAAAAGCACTATGGTTCCTTAGAAAAATAGTTTATTTTAGGACTGGGGAAGGAAATATGCAAGATGAGCCTGCAGCATCTTGTAGTGCCATGAAGTAAGAGAGAGCTAAAACTATCACTGCTATCATCACCAACAACAAACCCTATAATGATGGAATTTGTCAAGGGGACAGAGAAGTCAACTAAAAGAGCTCCTAAAGGCCAAGCTAAAACACTTAGAATAACAAAACTAATTGGATTACAGCAAAGTATATATAAATATTCATGAGCTCTTCCTGATATAAATAAATTATTGAATAAATAAATGGCAAAGAAGAAACAAATATTCCATGTAGAAAAATTACAAATAATTTATGTAAATATTTTGACCTCAAGGATATTGAACAATACTCCCATTTAAATGTGAGCTGCACATAGTAACCTCCTTCCAAGGAGTACAGTATGGAAAGATGAGAAAAGAGTAACTTTACAAAGTGGAGAAAACTGACAACCTCAGCAAGGTGATGAAGGTCAACATCAAGAGTGATAAGTCATGTTGATAGTATGGACTTTGATATGAAGGGATGAAAATTCCCACTTGAAGAACTTTCTACAAAATGCCTGACAAGTAATCCTCAAAATTTGTCAGGTCATCAAAAATAAGGAAAGTCTGAGAAATTGTGAAAACAAAGAGTAGCCTAGAATATATGAAAAATATAATGTTATATTCTGGATGGGGTCTTGGAACAGAAGAAAAATTATGTAAAAACTAAGGAAACTTTAATAAAGTATGTACTTAGTTAATAATAAAGCATCACAATTGGTTCACTAATTGTGACAAATGTACCATACTGTAATGTAAGATATTAATAATAGAAAAAACTGGGTGTGCGGTATTTGGGAACTCTGTACTACCTTCACATTGTTTTCTGTAAATATAAAAAAGTTTCTTTAAAAAAGTTTATTAGAAAAAAAAATTTTATTAGAATAAAAATAGAATAACAAAATTAAAAGCAATCATTAAATGAGTTAATAATTATATAAGAAAATATTCTCATGTGAAAGAAGTCAGTAAAGATGGAACAGAGGAACAAAAAAGATGGGGGAAATATAGAAAACAAAAATCAAAATGGTAGACATAAATTCAACCATATCAGTAACATTAAATGTGAATGCATTACATAAATCAAAAGGCAGAAATTGTCAAAATTGTCACACTAATTTAAAAAAAAACTAACAAGATCCAACTTGATGCTGTCTACCCGAGACACATTTTAGATTCAAGAAACAAATAGATTGAAAGTAAACGATAGAAAGAAAGAATTGTACCGTACAAATAATAATGATTAACGAGCCGGAGTGACTCTACCTTTGTCACTACCAAACTTACAAAAATAAAAAGCATTATGAGGCAACACTATGAACATTTGTATACCAAAAAATTAGGTTGCTTAGATGAAGGTGATAAATTCCTAGAAAAATGCAAACTACTAAAACTGACTCTAGAGGAAAGTAAGAATAAATGTATAAAAATAAAAGAGGTTGATTTCATAATTTTAAAATTCCCACAAAGAAAAATCCAGATTCAGATGACTTTACTGATGACTCTTACCAAAAAGTTAAAGAATTTACACAAATCCTTCACCAATTCTCCAAAAATAGCAGAGAAGAAAATATTTTCCAACTTACTCTATACGGCCAGTATTAACCTGATTCCAAAATTAGACAAAGGAAAGAAAACTACAGACCAATATATTTTATGACTAAAGATATAAAAATCCTCAATAAAATAGTAGGAATCAAAATTTATATACATATGAAAAGAATTATATACCATAACCAAGTAGGAGTAATCTCAGGAATGCAAGGTTGTTTTAACACTCAAAAAGCCATCAATGTAATACAGCATAGAAATGGAATGATGACAAATTGAAAATCACAATGGAATAATCATAGTTTAGGCATATGAATGTAGGCGGGTGGCCATTGAGCATCTGGTCTCAGAAATGTTTCTGCACCACTGAGAATGTGAACTTTCTGAACTGTACCAAACAGCAACCTCCCAAAGACTCCACCAGCCATTTTAGAACAACGTCTCCTAGCTGCAACCCTGTGGTCTCAAAGTTCCCCATCTCACCCCCTCCACTGCATCTCTGTAACTTTTTGGACCCTAAACAATCTTTGCTTAATAAGCACCCTTACTTCTTGCCAGTCCCAGTCATAATTCTTGACAAACAGCTTATGT
Source organism: Stenella coeruleoalba (assembly GCF_951394435.1). Classification (NCBI taxonomy): domain Eukaryota; kingdom Metazoa; phylum Chordata; class Mammalia; order Artiodactyla; family Delphinidae; genus Stenella; species Stenella coeruleoalba. Next base: position 54,481,504 of record NC_137150.1, read on the forward strand.
AACTAACTGTGGCTTTGTGGGTTTTGCCTGTGGGTTTTGCCTTCCTCTATTTTGTAGTCCAACATAACACAATTTAAGTGCTTCTTGAATCTGTGTTTCCCAGGCTGCAGTACTAACAAACCCTAAATAAATGCCTGTTTATCTCAATCAGATCTTCATTTCTGAAAATTTTGGTTAACAGGAATAAAGAACAAGAACATGATCATATCAATAGGTACATAGAAAATATGTCACAAATTCCAACACCTTTCATAAAAAAAATAATAATAATACTCAACGAACTGGGAATAGAACTTTTTCAATCCCATTTCTATAAAATGGCCAGAATAAGCAAATCTATAAAGCAAAAAGTAGATTAGTGATTGACGAGCTGAGGGTGGGAATAATGGTGATAGACTGCTAATGAATACCTGGTTTCCTTGGTAGATGACTTAAATATCTAAAACCACTGCGCAACTGTGAATATACTAAAAACCACTTAGTCATACACTTTAAATGGATGAATCATGAGTTAAGTACTACATCTCAATAAAGCTCTTTCAAAAAATATTGATCAAGGTAAAAGCAGAGTTTAATCACTTTTCTCTGAATTGCTACTCTCCTTCCTTACTAAAAGAAGCAAGGCTTGAAAGAGTGGCTAACCCTCTCTAAATATCAGGGAGCCAGGAACGATTTAGAAGAAAAGCCATATATGGAAAGAATGGACTTTAAATACCTAAGTCCTAAGGTGTTCCCAGCTTAATAAAAATATTATTTACTTTTAGTAATACATGCCACCCCAGCTTCATTGTACATGATGGAACAGTAAAGCCAGACCCTTGAATTCCTTTGACTTTAGGGAATCCATTCTGGGCATGGTTATGCACCAATTTTTGTGGCTGGCAAAAAAACTCCCACCCTGCCTTAGTTATGTCACTTAGGCTTTCCTGTGCTCCTGACCTGAGCCTCCAGGTCTAACTCCTTATTTTTCTGTCTTCTCATGACATTACAAATACCACGGATCCTCAGATTTGCCTCTTCTCATTTTATTATATAAACATGATTTCCTAAGCCTTTCTGCTCCTTAAGTACATAGAGATAGAAATAATAATCCTTTTTCTACTTCATGCTTTTGTTAAGTCTGTAACTAAGTAAATTTAGAAATTCAGTTTAAAATGTAGTCAAACCAGTTCTTTGTCTATTAAAATAACCTCATGTTTTAGTGATATATATACAGAGCCTAAGTGTGCTGAAACACTAAACATAAGCATTATAAATCAGAATCATTTTCTCCAAATGGTAACTTAGTATTTTCTAACTCTTATATAATTTTGCTGATCACCAAACTTATTCCTTGTATAATGTTATTTAATATTTATTTATTTATTTATTTATTATATAGTTGTGCTACTTGGATTTACATTGAGCTCCACAAGCATTAAATGTGGTAGATTTCTTAGCTATAGTTACAAAGAACTCATGTTTGCACATGCAAGGTCCATTGCCATATGTTTGCATATGATGTGACTTTTTCATAAATAATCATTTGTTTTTATTACTACTCATCTTCAGGGATTCTGTGCTGCTCTTGGTCACTAAAATTTAGTTGAGACCTGTGTATATTTTAAGCAATTTACTTGTAATTATCAAAACATTTCTTTTTTTTTTTTTTTTGTGGTACACGGGTCTCTCACTGTTGTGGCCTCTCCCGTTGTGGAGCAGAGGCTCCGGACGCGCAGGCTCAGTGGCCATGGCTCACGGGCCCAGCCTCTCCACAGCATGTGGGATCTTCCCGGACTGGGGCACGAACCCGTGTCCCCTGAATCGGCAGGCAGACTCTCAATCACTGCGCCACCAGGGAAGCCCCTCAAAACATTTCTTAAACGAAGGTCAGTTAGTTAGTTTGATTTTCAAATGCATCTTCTCTCATTAGATAGACTTAATTACTTTCATTGTGACTTTTTTTAAACTATAGGAAATCTTGAACTCCATAGACCTTCCTGTCTATTGTTTTCAATTATGAAAATCACTGTTATACTAAATTACTCTTATTCACTGAATACTTGAAAAATAAACAAAGAGAAAGCCCAAATGACAAAATCATAATTACAATATAGTTATTACCATCAGTCTATAGTTGCAATCCCTCCTTGTTGCAATCATCTACAAATCCACTGATCACTGTTTCTAATTCCTTGAATATTTTAGCACCTTATTTACTGTTATTCTCTCCAATGCCTCTCTTGTCTAATTATTGGCAATTTCAACATTCATGTATTTAGATCACCTTATTCCAATAGTTTTTGACCTCCTCCTGGTTTCTTGATCACCTCTCCATCTGATCTTATCTGCCACACTTCCTCAGTCTTCACTGCTAAAACCATAGATACCACAGATACTGTCAATATCAACCTCTTCCATCATCTCAGTTTCAACATCTCCTTATCTGAATACAACTCCTTGTCTTTCCAGTGTACTCCCACTTCTTCCCCAACTAGTACAATTCTTTGACCTCATTAGACCTTAAATAAAACTTCATTTGATTCTACTAGTTTGTCTCTCTTTCTCATTCTTCCATATTCTCAGCATGGTTTCTGTAGTCCATCTTTAGACTAATTCCTCTTGCATCCACTCCAGCTCCATCTGTGAAATGGAAACCCCAAACCTGGTTAAACCCAATTATCTATCTATCCCACATTTTCATTTTGGCAGCTGACTTGGGTGGGGAAAAACAGAAAACTATATTGATGCTATGTTCTTTAAAAATGTGACGAATTACTTGGCATGTAATGCTGCCAAGATTCTTTCTACATTTCTTTTGTCTAAATATACTTCCACCCTCAGAGAAAATTCTTTAACACCATTTTCTCACACCTCTAACACTGTTCCTTTCTCCACACTCTGACCCTGGTTTCTAGTTTACTAAGCAAACAGCAGCTTACACAGTGATTTGTCATTTATTCCAGGGATGCAAGGATGTTTCAACATCAGTAAATCAACAAATGTAGTATGCCACTTTAACAAAATAAAAAATTAAAATCATATGATTACTTGAATATATGTAGAAAAAACATTTGACAAAATTAAACATCCATTCGTGATAAAAACTCTCAACAAATTAAGTATAGAAGGAATGTACCTGAATATAATACAGGCCATGTGTGATAAGCCCACAGCTAACATCATACTCAATGGTGAAAAGCTGAAAGATTTCCTTCTAAGATTAGGACCCAAGACAAGGATGCCCACTCTCATCACTTTTATTCAAAATAAAAGTACTGGAAGTCTTAGCCAGAGCAGTTAGGCAACGAAAATAAATAAAAGGCCTTCAAATCAGAAAGGAGGAAGTAAAATTGTCTCTATTTGCAGATGACATAATCTTATATATAAAAACTCTAACGATTCCACCAAAAAATTTAGAACTAATGAACAATTTCAGTAAAATTTCAGAATACAAAATCAACATACAAAAGAACAAACTATCAAAAAGAAAAATTAAGAAAACAATCTCATTTACCATAGCATCAAAGAGAATAAAATACTTAGGAAACAATTTAACCAAGGAGGTGAAAAATCTGTACACTGAAAACTATAAAATACTGATGAAATAAATTGGAGACACACAGAGAATGATATTGTGTTCATGGATTAGAAGAATTACTATTGTTAAAATGTCCATACTAACCAAAGCAATCTACAGATTCAATGTAATTCCTATCAAAATTCCAATGACATTTTTCATATAAATAGAAAAATACTCCTAAAACTTTATGCAACCACAAAACTCCCAAATAGCCAAAGCAATCTTGAGAAAGAGGAACAAAGTTGAAGATATCAAACTTTCTGATTTCAAACTCTATTAAAAGCTATAGTAAACAAAAAGGTAAATAAAGGTGGTAACAGGTACATAAACAACAACCAAAAACACAACAAATCAAAGCAAAACAAAAGAGTGAGGCATTGGCTTAAAAACAGATACATAGAACAATGGAACATAATAGACAGCCCAGAAATAAATTCCTGCATATATGATCAATTAATTTTTGAGAAGAATATACAATGGGGAAAGAATAGTCTCTTCAACAGATGATATTGAGAAAACTGGATATCCACATGCAAAAATTTAAAGAAAAGGTATTAGACCCCATCTTACACCATACACAAAAAGCAACTCAAATTGGAATAAAGAATGAAAGACTTGAAACTATAAAATTTCTAGTAGAAAACATAGTAAGTAAGCTCCTTGACTTTGGTTTTAGCAATGAATTTTTGAATTTGACACAAAAAACTAAGGCAACAAAAGAGAAAAATAGACAAGTGGGACTTCAACCAACTAAAAAGCTTCTGTACAGCAAAGGAAATAATCAACAAAATTAAAATGCAACCTATAGAATGAGAGATAATATTGGCAACCACAAATATCTGATAAAGGGTTAATACTTAAAATATACAAGGATCTCATACAACTCACTAGCAAAAAAATAAATAATCAATGAAAAAATGGCAAGGGATCTAAAAAAGACATTTTTCCTAAGAACACATACAAAATGGCCAACCAGTAATGAGAAGTGCTTAATTTCACTAACCATCAGGGAAATGCAAATCAATACCACAATGATATATTATCTCATACCTGTTAGGATGTCTATTATCAAAAAAAAAAAAATGATAAGTGCCGACAAGCATGCAGAAGAAAAGGAACCCTTGCACACTGTTGGTAGGAATATAAATTGGTACAGCACTATGGAAAACAATATGGAGTTTCCTCAAGAAATTAAAAATAGAACTACCATATGATTCATTAATCCCACTTCAGGGTAAACATCCAAAGGAAATAAAATCATTATCTTGAAGAGATATCTCTGCTCCCACATTTATAGTAGCACTATTCACAATAGCCTAGGTATAGAAAAAACCTAAGTGTCTATCAATGAATAAATGGATAAAAGAAATTTCACACACACACACACACACACACACACACACACAGTGGAATATTACTCAACTCTAAAAAAAGAAGGAGGGCTTCCCTGGTGGCACAGTGGCTGGGAATCTGCCTGCCAATGCAGGGGACACGGGTTCCAGCCGTGGTCTGGGAAGATCCCACATGCCGCGGAGCAACTAAGCCCAGTGCCACAATTACTGAGCCTGCATTCTAGAGCCCGTGTGCCACAATTCCTGAAGCCCATGTGCCTAAAGCCCGTGCTCCACAATGGGAGAGGCCACCGCAATGAGAAGCCCACACACCGCAACGAGGAGTGGCCCCTGCTCGCCGCAGCTAGAGGAAGCCGTTCACAGCAACAAAGACCCAACACAGTCAAGTATAAATAAATAAAAATTAAAATAAATAAATAAATAAAAATTTAAAAAGAAGGAAATTCTGTCACTTGCAATACCATGGATGAAACTGGAAGGTATTATATTGTGTAAAAACAACATACAGAGAAAACAAATAGGGCATGGTATCACTTATATGTGGAATGTAAAAAAAAAAAAAACAAAAAAATACAAGTGAGTAGAAAAGTGATTGCCAGGGGATGAGGGATACCAGAAATAGGTAAAAGTTGATGGAAAGGTACAAACTTTCAGTTATAAGATGAATAAGGTTTTGAGGATCTAATGCATAACATGGTACTTACAGTCGATAACACTGTGTTGTATAATTGAAATTTCCCAAGAGAGTAGAACTTAAATGTTCTCACCAAAATAAATAGATAAATAAATAAATAATGCATTAATTAAATCAATGGGGTGAATTCTTTCATGATGTGTAGGTATATCAAATCAATTAGTACACTTTAAATATCTTAAAATTTTATTTGTCAATTATAACTCTATAAAGCTAGAGAAAAATAAAAGCCATTAGAAGGGATCTTTCTTATGCTACCACCACCGGACACCACACCATATTAACCCACCTACACCTATACCCATGTACTTTCTCCTCCTGCTTGCAACTATGGACATTTTTGTGCCTCTCTATGGTCGAGATCTGTACTTATGGACTTAATCACAACCTCCTTGCCTATTCAAGAAGGAATTCCTCTGGAATTACCCTCTCTCTACTCCCTTGTCATCAATATTTTCCTTCCTGTTGGGTCAACCCAATCAACATGCAAATATTCTGTATCATCTATCTTTTAAAAATTGCACACATTCTTGTTCCATTGGTGTCCTTTTTCTGTGCTCAGTGTTTAGTGTAGTGAAAGCATGAAATCAGAAAGACCTGGTTTCATCTTTGGTCAGCCACCTATTAGATATGTGGTCTTAAACAATGCACTCAAATTTGAACCTCTGTTTATCAATCTATTAAGTGGAAATTAATATTACCTCTAGTGATATAACAGCAATTTTGAAGCATTTTCTCAAAGCATTCAAAATTCTTTAAATGTGGTAACATTTAATGTACATTATAAATCTCTGAGTGGGTTCTATTATTTACCTCAGTGTATGAACAAGCATATCAAAGAAACGAGGTAAAGTTGCATAAATAAATATTATATTAAGTAGAGTGCAAAGCTAACACTGGAACTCAGGCATGTTAAAGGAAATCAGGCTTTCCTCTTGTGACAGAGGCTATTAGTTCCCCACCAAATTTCATTCTACTCTTTTTCCACATCAATAGAATTGTAGCAGGCACAAATCTGCCCAACATTACATTTTCTAGCTTTTACTGCAGCTATATATGACTGATTTTCACCAGTGAAATATGAGGAGAAGTGATGTGTGCCACTTCTAGTAATGGTCCTTAGGACAGTGGACACTATCCCCTTTCTCATTTTATCCCTCCTTCCAACTGGCCAGTACCCCAAAGTGGTAGCAATCCAGCTTCAGCTGTGTGACAATAATGCCCTAGGGCAGAGGTCAGTCAGTAAACTATGGCCTGTGGGCTAAATATGTTCCATCTCTTGTTTTGGAAAATAAAATTTTATTGGAACACAGGGTCAGCCATTTGTTTACATATTTTCTATGGCTGCTTCTACACTAAGACAGCAGAATTGTCATTATTGATATATGCCACATATTAGGTTTTTCTCTGAAATTTGATTAATACACAACAAGTTTTTACAATTACTTCCATTTAAAATAGAATATTGTTCATAATTGTTTAAGTCAACTTAGACTACAGGAAGATGATAAATCTTGGCTACCATTAGGAGCAACATCTAACATATTCATTTATTTTGTTATTTAAAAGTTTGCTTGCTTTACATAGATTTACATTACTCATGAATTTTCAGGATTCATTCATGTCATAGTGCACGTTTCTATAAGGACCACTGCTCGTATTCCCCTAATTGTGAGGAAAATAAAGAGTTTTTTGGTACTTTGTTTTAAAAATCTAGTTACATAAAATGATAAACATCCCAAGAGGCAACAACTGATATTTTAGTTTTTCTTTTGTGGTTTAAAGTCTATAACAAAAATGTTTATATTTGTGGTAAAGTAGGAAAATAAGTAAATTAATTACTAGATTATTATAGGATTTTCCTTCATAATTCATAGACACCTGAATTAGACATAATTTTCTGACAACTACAAAGAGAATTTTCTCTAATATTGTGGTCCAATAATAAACTCTTCTTTTATTCCCTTATTTCTTTAAACTACCCGTTCCTGTGGCTTCATTTGTTCATTGTTATCCTTGAACACGGACTTTGTTTTGCATATATAAAAGACGATATCTGTAAGGTATCCATTTTTAAGCTGTCATATATTGGGCACATACTGTATGGCAAGAACTGTAAATTAAATTTATCTCTAATCCTTAGCAAAATATTTCAAGGTAGATATTATTATCCCAGTTTTGTTAATGCCTAAATGGCTCCTTGCTTAAAATCATACAGCTAATAATAAGTTTTGGAATTAGGATTCCTTCCTAGGTATGTTTAATTCTTAAGCTATGACCTTCCATGAAGTTATTCTGCCTCTTTATTGCAATTCAAACTAAAGACTATGTAAAAAAATGTGTGAGTTTCTTTACCAGTGGGTTTGACCTTATTATCATGAATAATCCCAATATTTCAATATCCACCCTAAAGGAACATTTCTACTATGTTTACTTTCCCTGAAATACCATTTGGCTACTTGATTTTTGTTGCAGAATATATTTTCCTTTTTCCATTCGATTTTACTCCTAACTTTTTATTGAAGTATAAATTATATGCAGAAAAGTATATAAATCATAATCTCAGTAACTTTTCACGATGTGAACACACTAATGTAACCAGACCCAGACTGAGAAATAGAACTTAACAGCATACATATAATATGTTCTCTTTTGCGCCTGGCTTCTTTCACTCAGTGCTAAGTTTGTAAAATTCATCCATATTTTATGTGGAGCAATAGCTTTGTTCATGCTCATAACTGTATAACATTTCATTGTTGGAATAAAATCAAATTATTTATCCATTCTGATTTTGATGGACATTTGAATTGCTAAAATGTTGGGGCTATCATGAAGAATACTACTTTGACAGTCTCAAACATCATTTTTTACTTATGTGAATGAATTTCTTTTAGTTATATGAGTGGCATTGCTGAGTCATTTAGCATACTTCAGTAGAGAGTGACAGTCACTTTTCTAAAGTGTACCAATTTATATTCCTACTAGCATTGTATGTGTTACAGTTATTCACCAATAGGTGGAATTGTCTGTCTTTCTGGTGAATATGTATAATTCTGTGGTTTTAATTTTCATTTTCCTGATAGCTAATGAGCATCTTTTTTAGGTTTACTGACCATTTGGATATCTTTTTTTATGAAGTGCCTATTCAAATCTTCTGTGCTTTTTATTTCAATTGTGTCATCTTTTTTCCTTGTTGACTTGAATGGATCCTTTAACAGTTCAAGTGCAATTACTTTGCACATCTTACCATACACTTAGAGAACTCTTCTCCTACTCTTTATTTTCACATATTAATGGTGTCTTTTGATAAAAGACATTTTTAGTTTTAATGTATCTAATTCATTTTGGAGATTATTTAAGATATCTTTCTATCCCCTTTTCTTTGATTTTTTATTTCTTGCTATAGATGACACTATCTTCCTTTTAAAATATCTAGAAGACAAAGCACCCCACTTTTTAATTTTGTCAATGTACACTGTTTTGGAAGGGCCCTTGCAAAATATCTAACATTAACAATTTATCAATAGAAAGCTTTATCTATAAACAACTTTAACAATAAAAATATATTATGCCATAGAAGTATTATTATTAATACTTAATATTTTAAGATCCTTAATTAATTAAATTATCAATTCTCCAAAAATGGATAAGCATGACTAAAAATATAAATGAAGAAAAGTAGAGTATTAGTATACTTTAAGGAAACAATGTTTCGTACTTGAGAACACAGCACTATTTAAATTTTCATCAGCAAAGCTGGTTACATTTTCTTGACTTAACAGTTAATTACACTGGAGCTAATTATTAAGACTCATAATAAGTGATTCAGGAGAAGCTACAGTATACGTCCTTGGAAAATGCAAATAAGCAATACACATTTTTTTCTAATTTACTTCTATTTAAAATTTTCATATGATAATTAACAACTGTCTAATCTCTGTCCATTTTGCTTATTTACATAACTAAACTTTAAGTAGAAATGAAATCTCTCTTGATGTAGTGATTAACCATAAGTAGCTGCTTAAAAAGAAAGGGTGATTATCATAAACTTCCTGGAAACTGCTCGACTTGGGTTTAACCACAATGAAGGGTGATATCTCTGTTTCCAGAGTGTTTAGTCATTTTCAAAGCGAAAATTGGTTTTGCACTTATTTATGAAAAATTTGAAGTTGTTCCTAAAAAAACACATTCAGAGATAGTAGTGGCTACTGTGAGTTAAAGCCAGTATCTCATTATACCCTTTAAGCTTGAGCCACTATATAATAGATTAAAAACAATTTGCTAATGTAAATGAGGTTGGATATAATCTCATTCAAAAAATGGCTGCACAGTTTTCTATTACTCTTATTAGTTTGGCACGATGATACCACTTTTTTTTTTAAACATCTTTATTGGAGTATAATTGCTTTACAATGGTGTGTTAGTTTCTGCTTTATAACAAAGTGAATCAGTTATACATATACATATGTCCCCATATCTCTTCTTGGCTCACAGACTGTGCTGTTTTTTCTCAAAGAATCTGTTATTTCAATATGGTTTCAGTCTGAATATAGTTATCAGAATCATTTTTTCCCAAGATGATGTGCTCCATATAGAGTTTAAGTGTCATCAAAAGAATAATGTAGTGTTTTTTAACATATGCGTAAAATTAATTTTCTAGTTTGAATTTGCCATTTAACAATGAGCATATTTTGGAGGTAGGTAAATTTGCTGTAGAATTCAGGAGAGCCAAGTGTGAAAAGAAAGAACTTCTAATGTTTACATTTGTTAAAAGATTTCTTTATAGGAGATTCACGGCAGGTGAAAAAATTGAGGACCATTTTTATGATAACTTGTTTGATACTGCTTGGCTGGGGCTGCCCCGACTGTTTTAACATTAGTGTCTCTGTCAGTTCCAAGGATCAGAATTGGGAAGGAAATAGGTTTGGGTGTCTGCAGACATGACTGACTCAGAAAACAAATTCCTGTTCACGTTTAATTCCAGTGAGGAGGGCCGTGTCTTGCTAGCAGTGAGGATGAGAAACAAATGAGTGGAGAAGTTCAGAGCAAAAAGTTTCACAGTGGAAAAGTCTGCCCAGAAGCAGGCATGAGAGAACCAAAGGAGAACAAAGCCAAGAGACCAGTAAGAGGACCATAGAAGCAAAGGATGGAGTCTTTCCTAGGGCCGCATTAGGAGATGTAATAGAAGTATCAAGAAAATGGCTGTGAATTACTGCTGTCTTGGGTTTCAATGCCCATCTTGACATTTTCTACGTTTGGGATTTAGATACACTGATTATATGACACCTGTAGCTGCCTCAGGAGTTTGGTGCAAGGTTCAAGCATAACTCATGGCTAGTACTTAACACAGTACCTTGCACATGATGAGTAGTCAATAATATTTACTCTTGCTAATATAATTCAATATTTCTACTCATTTCTGGTTTTATCCTATTTCATTCCTTGTGGGGAGACTGCCCCCTACTTAAAGTTTCCAAGTAGTTCTGACAATCTTCAAGTAAAATAGTGCCAGTATTAAAGTTCTCATCATAAATTTTTCCGTTCTTCTTCCTTCCTTTCCTTTCTCCTTTACCCTCTATCTTTCTCCTTCTTGTTTACTCCCCACTTCTCTTATTTTTCCTTAAACACTTATTGATTGGCTCTAGATACATGTGGAGTAATACAGTTCATATCAAGAAGTTATAGTTTAGTTGGCAGAAAGAGTATGTAAAGAAATATTTATAACTCACTGGAATATGCTGTAAATATTATTGACTCTGAATAAATTTCAATTTACTTAATTGGGTAAACTTGAGAAGTTAAAAAAAAAACATAAATTTATATTGTCTGGATAGGAAGGTTAGTAAGAGCAATTTCCACACATTCCAAAGCATGATGTAAAAAACTTGCAGAACACACTGTAGTTTCCTAGGGCTGCGGTAACAAAACACCACAAACTTGGTGGCTCAAAACAACAGAAATCTATACTTTCACAGTTCTAGAAACTGTAAGTCTGAAATCAAGGTGTCAGCAGGCATGTATGCCTTCTGAAGGCCTTAGAGAAGGATCCTTCCCTGCTTCTTCCTAGCTTCTGAAAATCTTTGCCATCCTTTGCTTTGCAGCTGCATTGTTTCTTTCTCTGCCCCCATCTTCACATGGCCTTCGTCTGTCTGTCTCTGCCCTTTCCTCTGTTTTATAAGGAGACCAGTCATTTGATTTAGGATCTACCTAATCCAATGTGGCCTCTAAACTTAACTACATTTATAAAGACTCTGTTTCCAAGTAAACTTAACTACATCTATAAAGACTCTGTTGCAAGTAACCTTGCATTTTGAGGTTCTGGGTAGAAATGAGTTTTAGAGGAACATTATTCAAACCACTGCACACATATTGGCCCATGCTTCCCATGCATAAAAGACATATCCTCCAATCACACTCACTGTGTCATATATATGTAAATAACACAGGTCAGGCTAAAAAAGTCTTCTGTAATCCAATAGGCCAGCAAAGAAAAATACCAAAGACTTTTTAATTCACTATTTTCCTTTGACTGTATATTTATCTACTTTTCCTAAAGGCAGGAGGAGAGGTTAAGTGTGGTAGAAACAGTATTAACCTTTTAAAGTCAAGATTCCAAGATTATCTAAAATGTTTGATTTTGATTTACTTTTAGCTCCTGAGAGAAAGTCTTTGTTCTGTGTATTTAGGACTGGTGACCTTAGATTTTCCAGAAGAAAATCGTTGGAAAACCACAAACATAAACAAAAACAAAACACAGTTAACTGTAGGGAGAGGTTTTTGAATAAAAGAAATACAACTGGGGCTTCCCTGGTGGCGCAGTGATTGAGAGTCTGCCTGCCGATGCAGGGGACACGGGTTCGTGCCTTGGTCCGGGAGGATCCCACATGCCGCGGAGCGGCTGGGCCCGTGAGCCATGGCCACTGAGCCTGTGCATCCGGAGCCTGTGCTCTGCAACGGGAGAGGCCACAACAGTGAGAAGCCCGCGTACCACAAAAAAAAAAAAAAGAAAAAAAAAAGAAATACAACTACTTGGTCTTGGAATTGAGAACCATTAACATAAATTTTTATTAAATAAACACAACAAATTTTCAATTTGACATCTGGTTGAAAGATAAATTATGAAGAAATAGATTAAAAATTTTGAAAAAAGATAGGAGAAATGAGAAGAATATGAAATGAGAAGAAAATTGATAGAAAAGAATAGATAAAAAGCCAAAGAGGAGTGATGTCATCCAGATGGCAAAATAGGTAGTTCCTGACTTCAGTCTCTCTCACAGGAAGAACAAACAACTACCCATAGACAACACACCATTGTGAAAATCCCAGAACCTGAGGTGAAGCAGAAACACCTCTTGGGGCACAGAGACAGAGAAAGACCACATTAGAAGGATAATAAGAGTAGTTTCACACTCTGACCCTCCTTCCCCAGGCTGGCACAGCACTACACCAAGCCTATAGTTTTTTGAGTGGAAGAAAGAGAGCCCAAGATGTACCTCCAGCTTGCCCATTATTGCAGGATGTTTCCTGAGAAAGACCTTTTGGGTCTTGCACCTTGGGGTTTACTGGGAAAATCTCAGAGCTGGATAACTGGATATCAGACTGAGAGAGAGGAGGCGGGCAGGGCTTACAGAAACAAGCACGTGGATCTTGGCCAACTGCGTTTCTACTAGCAGCAGCACAGAAGCAGAGATCCTAGCCAGGGTTTTTGCCAATTTCCAGAGCCGAGATGGTGGCCCCATCTGGCCAGGGAGCTCAGTTGGCAGGTCTGCCTGGCTTGGGTTCCAGCCAACAGGCCATACGGGCAATGGAGCTCATTCTATGACTCCACCTGGGCAGAGAGGCAAGTTTGAAGCCTTGCCCAACTGCTTAGCATATCCTCTAGTCCCCTACCCTCCTGCCCCACACCCAGGAAGCCTGGCCTGAGATGCCAGGCAGCTTCAGAGCACATCTTGTGGCCCATCTGAGCAGGGAAACAAGTTAGCAGCCCCACCTAACAGCAGTCCCTCTCGGCCAGGAAATCTAGATAGAGAACTCAGGTAGCTACAAAGCCCATTCTACAGCCCTTCTTGGGCAGAGTGAAGCCAGCAGTCCTGCCCAACTGTTGAGCATAGCCATTGGCCTTGCCTAGTCAGAGAGCATAAACGGTGACCCTGAGCAAAACTCCGTACCCAGCCTATGGTACCATCCTGCAGTAAAGCCATGACGATGGCCCTGTCTGATTGCTGAACACAGCTTGTGGTCTTGCCCAGGCAAGGAGACAAGATAGCAACCCTATTCAACCTTGAAGCATAGCCTTCAGCCCCATCGAAGTGGGAAGTAGAGCTAAAGGCCCCATACAACCAGCAAGCCTGGCCAGTGACCTTGTTCAACATCGAAGCCCCATCTGACTACAAAACACTGCCTGAAGCCCTGCTGGAACTAGAGTCCAGCCAATGGCATCATACAGTCAGGGAGCACAGCCTGAGGTTCCATGCAACCAGCAGCAATTGCAGAACTCAGCATGTAGCCCTGCCCAATCATGGAGTCCAACCAGAATCATTGTTCTCCCAGGGAGCACAGCCTGCGACCTGGCCCAAAACAGTGGATTTGAAAGAACACTATGGATCAACTGAATCTAACAGACTTTTAGAGAACATTTCATCCAACAGTAGCAGACTATACATCCTTCTTAAGTACACATGAAACATCTTCAGCATAAATCATGTTAGGCCACAAAACAAGTCTCAAAAAATTCAAGAAGATAGAAATTATATCAATTTTCTTTTCCTATCACAATGGAATAATATTGAAGATATCATTAATAGGAGATATAAATAATAGAAGGAAAATTGAAAAATTCACAAATACATGAAAATTAAACAATACATTTCTGAACAACAAATGGACCAAAGAAGAAATCAAAAGGAAATAAAAAATATATTGGAACAAGTGAAAATACAACATACCAAATCTTGTGGGATGCAGTAAAAGCAGTTATAAGAGGGCAGTTTATAGTGATAAACACCTACATTAAGGAAAAAGAAAGACTTCAAATTAACACCTAACTAAATTTCTTAAGAAATAGAAAAAGAGAACAGATGAAAACCAAACTTAGAAGAAGGAAATAATAAAGATTAGAGCAGAAATAAATGAAATGGGGAATAGAAAAACAATAAAAAAGATCAATGAAACAAAGTTGTCTCTTCAAAAAAGATAAACAAAATTGACAAACCTTTAGCTAGACTAACCAAGAAAAAAAAGTGAGGACTCAAATAAATGAAACTTTGTATGAAAGAACATTACAACTGATACCATAGAAATACAAAGGGTCATAAGGGACTACCATGAACAACTATATGCCAGCAAATTTGACAACCCACAAGAAATGGATGAATTTCTAGAAACATACAAACTACCAATATTAAATCATGAAGAAAAAAAAATCTGCAAGACCAGTAATGAGTAGAGTTTGAATCAGTAATCAAAAACCTCCCAATAAAAAAAAAGTCCAGGACCAGATGATTTTACTTGTGAATTCTACCAAAATTTAAAGAATTAGCACCAATCGTTCTCAAACTATTCCAAAAAATTAAAGGGGAGGGAACACATCCAAATTCATTTTATAAGGCCAGCATTACCCTGATACCAAAGCCAGAAAAAGACACTACAAGAAGAGAAAGCTACAGGTCAACATCCATGATTAATATAGATCCAAAAATTCTCAACAAAATACTAGCAAACTGAATTCAAAAGCACGTTGAAAGGGCTTCCCTGGTGGCACAGTGGTTGAGAGTCCGCCTGCCAATGCAGGGGGTGTGGGTTCATGCCCCGGTCTGGGAGGATCCCACATGCCGCGGAGCTGCTAGGCCCGTGAGCCATGGCCACTGAGCCTGCACATCTGGAGCCTGTGCTCCACAACGGGAGAGGCCACAACAGTGAGAGGCCCGCGTACCGCAAGAAAAAAAAAAAGCACGTTGAAAGGATCATACACCATGATCAAGTGGACTTTATCCCCAGAATGCAAGGATGGTTCAACATATGCAAACTAACAGATGTGACATATCACATTAACAGAATGAAGTCTGAAAATCATATGATCATCAGAACAGTTGCAAAAAAGGCATTTAATAAGATTCAGCCTACTTTCATGATAAAAACTCTCAACAAACCAGGTATAGAATGAACATACCTCAACATAATAAAAGCCATATGTGACAAGCTCACAGCTAACTAATACCATACACAACAGTGAAAGCATAAAAGCTTTTTCTCTAAGATTAGGAACATGACAAAGGTGTCTACTCTCATTGTTCCTATTCAACATAGTACTGGGAGTCTTTGCCAGAATAGTTAGTTAAGAAATAAAATACATCCAAATTGGAAAGGAAGAAGCAAAAGTGTTACTTTTGCATATGACATGTTCTCATATATAGAAAATCCTGAAAACTCCATGAGAAACTGTTAGAACTAATAAACAAATGCAGCATACAAAAGCAACATAGAAAAATCATTTGTGTTTCATACACTGAAAACTATAAAATATTGGTGAAAAAAATTGAAAACACGAATAAATGGAAAGATATACCATAAATCATGAATTCTATAGATCAATGCAATTCCTATCAAAATTCCATTGGAATCTCTGTCCTTCCTGTACCTGGAAATCTATTTCTTTCTTCAGGTTTGGGACGTTTTTAGTCATAGTTTTCTCAAATACATTTTTGACTCCCTTCTCTCTCTCTCCTCCTTCTGGGACCCCTATAATGAAAATGCTGGTATGCTTAATGTTATCCTGTAGATCTCTTAAATTGTTTTCATTTTCTTAAAATCTGTTTTTCATATTGCTGTCCTGATTGGGTGATTTCCATTCTTCTGTTTTCCAGATCACTTAAGTGTTCTTCCATATCACTTAGCCTGCTATTCATTCCTTCTATGTGTTTTTTATTTCAGCTATTGAATTCTTCATTTCTGATTGGGTTTTTTTTTCTGCTTCCTTGTTAAAGTGTTCACTGTGTATATCTTTTTCCTAATTCAGTTAACATATTTATTAACAATGCTTTGAATTCTTTATCTGGTAAATTGTTAATTTCTGTTTCAACCTTTATTTTTTCAGAATTTTTCTCTTGCTCTTTCAATTGAGAATAGTTCCTCTGCCTTTTATTTTGCTTAACTTTTCCTGCCTCTATGAATTTAGGTGAAACAGTTGCCTATTGCAGTCTTGAAAGAGTGATCTTATATGGAAGCATCCCTATACAGGCTGTGTTCAATTCCTTTGGTGGGAGAACTGGATTTGAAATGGTTGCAAGTCACATCTTTCCTCAGGATGTGCTGGCAGCTCTCACCTTGGTAGGGATGGCGTTTGAGATGGATGGCCTAAAATAGGCATTGGGTGTGAGGTGGGACCTGTCCTCCAATCAGTGGCTGTCACCGCCCTAACAGAGGTAGATTCTGATCCCAAGTTGTTGGAGAAGTCCTAAGGGTTGGTCCAAGCTGGCTCTGCTCCCTTTGAGTGTGTGTATTTCCATCTATCCACACCATGATCTTTGCTGCACAATGGGGGAGTGCTGAAGCAATTGGGGTCCATGTCAGCCACAGACAGAGGTCCAGTGCACTGCCTATGCAGGCATCCATGACTCCACTCAAACACAGCCTTGGGTGAAGTCCCCTTTGTCCCTCACAGCCAATCCTTACCCCCAGCCTCCGCTGTCCCTGACCTGTTGTGGAATCACTCTGCAGGTAGGCAGACCCTGCATGGTCTCTTGGTGTGCTTTGGGGGGTGAGCTGTGGTGGGGCAGCCACTGTCAGAGATCTGGGCAGCTTCTGAGGGGCTGCTTGAGTAGTAAGCTCCAATATTTCAATTAATTTTGATGATAATTTTTGAAACTCCGCATGAAAATCTTTTGTTCTGATTGCTATTTCTATTAAGATTATCATTACTATTAGAGTAATATTAGTAGCTATTTTTGTTGACCTTATCACCATCAGTGTCATCACTGTCAAAATAGTAATTTTTCTTTTGCCGAGACAGGCATCAGATAGTGTAAGATTTACCTTGGCTATGCTTGCTAAGTTGCTATTTCACTTTACACTATGATTTTAACCTCTTGGTTGCTTAGTTCCTTTAGCTGAGAAGTGTGGATTGTGCCAGTTTTACTAGGTTACAGGAAAGGTTAGTGTTTGCAACTTTTAAAGCTTCTTTGGAGAGGCTCAAAGAAAGGAAAAGTATTATTCTACACTATTTGGTATCTTCTATCACAGGGCTAAGCTATGAATTTAGAATCTGATTAAAACATATCATTTTTCTATTTACCTGTCAATTGCCCTCTGATTGAATAAATAAATTGAATACTGAAGTTGGCATTTACTTAAAAATTCCATCAGATTTAGACTCTTTTCACTGTCTGTTCCAATTTCATTTGTTTAAAAAAATGTGTTTTTAGTGTGCCTGGACTGCAAAATACTGAATAAAATTACCATGAAAAATAAGTACTGTCTCTATTAAATTGATGAAGTAATTGAATGATTACAGTGAGCTTAAAATAACCTCTGATGAGCATATACTTATGGTTATCATAAAAACTAAATTTGAAAAAGAACTTTGCAGCTTAACTTAAAATGTAATTAAAAATAGAAATTGATAAATTTCTATTTCCTCCACTGGGATAGAGGAAGTGACACCTTGACTTACTTCCTAAGCGACTTAAAAAGAAAGTTTAACTGGACCCAAGCCAGTTTCATTTTACACCAAACATTTTCTTTTGGAGTTGAAAGTATCTTTGGTTCTTTGAAGATTCTGAAGAGTTTTCAAAAGTATTTGTGAATCTCTCAGGTATTGAAATCAGATTGCTCTTTCTATAAAATGGAAACTTCTGAGGTTCATTTCATCTGAATATGGATTATTCACATATGTGTCCACATGTCTGAGAATGGTTTAAAAAATTATGGTATATTCATATAATAAAATATAACACTATTATTTTAAAACTAATATTTTTACAGAAACATTTAAAATGTCTTTATGAAATATCATCACATAATAATTATAAATAGAAAATTTTATATACAATATAATCCAAATACTGTTATTGGATTGTACATGTTGAAAAAAATATATCTATGTACAACTGGAAAAAAAGACACAATGATTTGTTAATTGTATTTACCATTGGGTGGTTAAAAATTCATGGGGTTTTAGTTATGTTTTATTTTGTGTATTTTATACACTAAATGTTCAAAATTAGAAATACTAAAGATTATATGGACAAATATAATTTATAAAATTACTCACGAGTATCTACAATCATATATTCCCAACTCCTGTAGAATTCAACAAGGGGAGGGTGGCAGATAGGGCTCATTTTATAAGAAAAGAAGCAAACATGAAAGATAGAGTCTACGTCTTCCGGAAATGAGCAGCTGAGAGCTTCATTGGTTAACATCGTGGTGGCTATGAGGGTATGGCATAGGTATGATTAGGGGTTCTGGTGGGGACAAAAGTGGTCAAGAGAATGAAATTATCTGAGAAAAATAAACAATGGCATGAATATGAAGATTTGCTGTTGTTTGTGGAGCAAGACTTTGGAGGGTTTTAGGCAAAGCAAAGAATCAAGGAAAAAGGAATGAAGGAGTTTAATAATGTTAATTATACCTTTTGGATCCTCTTTCAACATATTCAAGAATGGAAGCAAAGGATTTGAATTATTTTAATATTACTTTTAGAGACTGCCCTATGATTTAATAAATGCAACCCTATGCTGAACTGGAACACATGGATCTCCAAGTTCTAGAGACGTAATGGAGATGTGGGTGGATAGAGATGTTTATTTGTGTATCTATTCCACAATTATAAATAGTATTCTTAACTGTGTGGTTCGTGAAGATATATTAGCTTACAAAGACTTTTTCTAAGTCAAGCAGTCTATCAACTGCTTCATTTCAGTGCCACCTCTGGCACTCCTAAAAGCCACAGCCATTTCTTAATTCACAACCACACACTCCAAGTAGCCCTTTGGTCCTAATGAATGGCCCACCCTTCCCCCTGGTGGACATCTCGTAAGGTGACTTATGAAAGCACACTTCCAGTCCAAACAAAAGAGGAGTGATATATTTGGGGAGGAAAAGACTAATCAGAGATTTCCAACACACAATCCAGGAAGAAAAAAGAAGTGTCCATCCACAATGGTCTTCCAAAGAAAATACACATTCAGTGAGCAATTATAGGACAATATGTGTTTGAATGTTGAATAAAGGGCATGATATGGTAGGTCCTGTGGGATTCTGATGATCATACCAGTTTGTGAAACAATATTGTAGGTGATGAAGAACTAGCAAAGAATTTGAGACAGAGAAGTACCTGTGTGTGTGTGTGTGTGTGTGTGTGTGTGTGTGTGTGTGTGTGTGTGTGTGTGTGTGTATTGCAGTGATCTGGAGGATGGCCTGGAAAGGAATGAAATTTGGATAATTCTCTCTGCCCAACCAAAGTTAAACACTCATAACTTAAAACACTTTTGCATCCTTTAACATGCATTAGACACAGTTAGCTTAGAAAAACAGTCTGTGATTTTAATTTTCTTCTGCTAATTTTGGTGAGTCTTAAACTCTCTTTTGGCTCTTGCAACCTCATGTATAAAATAAAATGGGTAATCTCAGTAATCACTAACACATCTTTCAGGCTTCAAATTCTCTGAAATTACAAAACTAAATGGTTATGTGAACTACCAAATGTTTGTTTCAATAGAACGCCTACCTCTTGGTTTATGGGAGAAAAAAAATTGCCATTCTTACTCAGACATACACTAAAAATATATTCAAAAACCTAGGTGACTTCTTTTGGTTTTCTTCTCATTTTTTCAGATCCCCTAATAAATATAAAATTATACGTAATGAATGGATGGAGAAAGAAAGAAATTATAAGAATTTGAGACAACTCTTCAGTGTAAGGAAGCTCAGTACCTCAGTTGCCATAAAAGTTAATGAGGATGTCACGTTACTTTGAGGTTAACCCCCAAAGGATATTCTTGATTCTGCCAAAAAGCAAAAGCTATGCATGATAATGAGCATCTCTGAGGGAGATAAAACCATGATGATGGTAGGAGATGCATGGCTCAGTTATGTGCAGAATAATGATAAGGCTTCCATCCTGTATACTTTCCTAATTGGGAAACAGTGCGATCCTGTGTACTACAAATACTGTAGAGCCCTCATTAAGGCAGAGAGAAAAACAAAAGTATCTTGTGGTAGTTATAACTCAAACACTGTGAATTTAGAAGAAAAGGCATATCTAATACAAATAGCTTTACATATTTTTTTTCATAAAGATTTCTCTCATCTTGACAAGCTACCAGACCTGAGGTGAGTTTAATTAGTGCAATGCATCCTGCTAAATTTTAAAAAAGGAGTAAAACCAAGGGGGGAATAAAGAAGTGTCTAGAAATTCGATCATACAAGTCTATCTCTAAGGCACTGTATCGAAATGCAGGAGCAACAGGATCCTTAACTTTTCTCTAGTGCCCTATAAGTCTATCAGCATCTGAAACTGCTGGGAAAGGGGTCACCCAAGTTTTCTTTCAAATGTGCTTCCCTGACTCATATCATTTTCTGTCATCAAATCTTACATCTCTCACCTGAATTTGATCAGGTCACTGTCATTACATTTTCCTAAAATAGGATAAGCATTGCCTCAAAGACTCCCACTGCTCCCTAATATAAGCTAGATTAGTTCTGTGGGTTTATTATTCTTTAGAAGTCTGAAAATTATTTAAGACTCAAAAGATTACTTGATACTATCAAAGTCATATATCAATACATAGAGGGGCCATGACTATCCCAGGTGAAGTCCTACCCTCACCATAATATATGAATGGGTTTCATGATTTCTTTAAGTAGTAGGTTTCTATCAATGCCTTAACCAATAATCTATTGTTTGGGAATTGGGTGAGATTTCATACACTACCAAGTAACTTCAGAACGTATTTCACATTTCTGACACAGCACAGCATAAAGTGGCTAACCACTGCCACTACAATTACCCTCTCACTGAGAAGTAATCATTACCCCTCTTATCCAAACATACTACCATCTTTCTCCCTATCCTGCCCTTTGCATAATTAGTCTCTTCTCAACCTATTCCATTTTAGGACCAGAGTATCAGAAAGAGCTGGGCTTTATCTATACAGTTGATTTCCTTTGCCCATAGGCCTATGATCAGGCTTCCACTTTGGTTTCGACTCCTAGAAAATTCAAAGCCAAACTTGTGAGCCTCTTCTAACAAAGCTTTAAGGCCTTCTTTTCCTCCTGAAATAACTGTATGTGAAAACCCATCATTTTCCCCATGTTATTCTTTTCCTTCACCCTTTTAAACTATTAATCTTATAGTTTTATTATATAGCTATATGCTCCTAAATCTCTTCTGAGCAAGAGGCTAATGTAACATATCTGTTGCATTCAGCTGCAGGCTACAAAAACCTTACCATTCTCTTATTCAAATTAGAGTATGTATTTTTAATATAAAAGTAGTCCAGAAGGAGACAGTACTGGTCTAGAATTCTGGATCCATTTTTGGCTTCTTCAGGAACCCAAGGTCTTTTTACCCTGGCTTCTGTCCTCATACATGTAAATAGTACTTCACCAGGAGGCAAGAAGCAGAAGGACAAAAGGCACATATTGGCTGACTCCATCTTTACTTTTTTTTTTTTTTTTTAACTAGTTCATCGATAATGCTTGCTTTTATCTTATTGGTTAGAATTGGCTTGCATGGGGACATGAATTGCAAGATATTCTGGGAATGCAAGTTTTTTTTCCAGACAACCTGGGCCTCTGAAAGAATTTATTATTTTGTTAGATGTAGAAGATGGGGAGAATCGATATTGGGTAGGCAGCTAACAGTGTCTGCTATCATGGGTATATCAAACAAGAAATTTTTTAAATAAATACGTTCACATATACAGATAGATTCACACACATACCTATATATTATCCAATTTAATTTCTTACTTTTCTTCTTTTTCCCCTCATGATAGACCCATACCTAAGATCATAAAAGTGTTTCTCCCTCCAGGAAGAATCTAACAACTTTTAAATATCTGTATGTAGTACTCAGTTTGCATTTATGAGAGAGTGAACTAAACAAGGAGTCAGCTTCATTTTCATCAAACCAACATTTATCTCACATCATTATATGTAAGCCCCGTGCTAGTGATGACTGGGAATTAAGATGATTCACATTCATGCCCTTTTGGGGCTCAAAATCTAAAGATGGGATCAGACTCAAAGTATTTGTTCCACTTGTGATCTTTATAGAATTCTAACTTCTAAAATAGTGATTTCTAAATTTAATTTTATCTAGTATCTTATGGAATGTTAAAAAAAAACTTTCAAATTCATATAGGCTTCTATAGCTCCCAGAGAACTTCAAATGACTGTCCTAAAAACATATAAATATTTTATTTTGTGGAAAATTAGGGTCTGAAACACAGTGAATTATACATTTTTTTCATCTACCTTGTCCCCCTTTCACATATACCTTTCCTCTTCACATAGGTCCCCCTTTCACACATACCTTTCCTCTTCACATATACCTTTCCTGAGTGAATTGAGTTATGTAAATGCACCATTTCAAACACAAGTCAATCAGCATCACTTTGAGTAAATATGTGGAAAATACAGATGCTGTAAATGCATTAATGTGGAGAGTATCTTGTTAGTATTTCTGGTTACTGTGATACACATTAAAGTTTGTTAGTTCTCTACCATCTTTATAATAGAGCTATTCTTATTTTCCTTCTATTGCATTCTATCAACCATTTATTTTGATAATTTTGTTTATAGTCATTTTCATTGCCATCTCAAATTCATTTTCTAATGATGCAAGAAAGAGCAAGATGAGAAAGAGAATGAACCAAAGAAAGACAGAACGGAGATGATGGAGCATGAAAGAGAGATTTCTTAGTTTTAATCTCTTCTACGTCCACTAAAAGAAGTGCTCATCGCTAGTGATATTCTGATTCTAGCTTTTAAATGCACCTTTGCTATCAAGCAATAATGAGCTTTTTATACTAGCATACTTATACTGTTAAGAAAGGCTACTGAATCTCCAAATGGGTTCGGGCAAATTCCTCAAGCATGACACATATATATGGTTCCCACACATGCTATAACATAACTAATTCTGACTTCTGTATGACATATGAAGACACTGTTAACACTATATGCCCAACAACAGAGTGAACAAAATAGAAATCTGAAATAATGTACATAATCATCATGGTTTCATATGTAACTGGTAAAGCAAACAAAACATTTTTCTGGATTTTATGCCATGATTCTTACCTATTGGTAAAGTTCTCTACATTTACCTTACTTTCTGTTTTATGAAGCACTCCATTATTTCAAATTGGGCATTATCTTCTCAATTATCTACAAGTATGGGATTAATATGAATGAAAACTATATTCTGAAAATTAAACATATTCCATTAGGAAATAATCTATCAAAACAAACATTTTAAAGAATAAATTTGACTCAAAACTTTCAAGACTAAGCAAGTACCAGAATACTTGAATCAACAGATATGAGTGGTAACTGCCTATCAGAGAGCAAATGCATTCAATATTGAATATTATATCCTACATTTGACTCCAAAATTCTCTTTGAATGTTAAGTTCAAAAGAGTTAACTTGAACACCAAGAATATTTTAGCCCTTGTCTTGGGCTCACTACATTCAATTTTAGTTCTTTGAAAAAATGATGGTGTGCTAACAAGACCCTCCATTACCTGCCTGTTTTAATTCACTGTTTTGGCTTCCATAATCACTTTGTTTCTACACTCAACAAGTGACTTTACTGTTATAGCTGTGGTATTAGCAATAACATTCAATTAACACTCACACTGTGAGCGACAGTTATACCTCACTAACACCTAACTTCTACCTTCTGCTCTCTTGCTAAATGGTCGCTAATGTAACAGCTAATCTCTTCTTTGCACTTAATAATATTCCCAAATGGAAAGAAAATTCACATCTGTAAAAAGCAGCATGGAATATTTGGGGGGAAATCACAGTATGTAAAGCAAATTAACCTGTCAACTAACAAGAATTTATTGATCATCAATATCACTATGGGATAATACAAAGCAAGCTAGTGGATGATGAGAGAAGCATACATTAAGTTTTCCTATTTTCATGGAACTCACCAACAAATAAAATAGAGATTGTAAACACATATCAAAACACACAGCCAAGGAAAAATAAAGAAATAAGATTTGTATAACTAACAATTGTGTAAATTTTCTTCTTGAAATTTGTATTTTTACATTTTACCTGTAGATGAATTATCCAGTTTGAGTAGTGCTCTAGGATTTTATATAAGTGAAATCATATCACATCTTCTTTTTTTGTGTCCGACACTTTTTACTAAGCAAAATGGTTTTGATATTCATCTGTGTTGTTTTATATACCAATAATTGATCTTTATCCTGGGTAATATTTAATTGCATTAATATGGTACAATTTCTTAATACCTTCATTTGATGGACATTTAGGTTGTTCCCAGTTTTGGATTTTGAGAATACAGATGTCAGGAACACTCATGCACAAGTATTTGTGTGATGCATGTTTTTGTTTCTCTTGTTTAAACAAGTAGAAGATAATTAGTGGCTCTATGTAAGCACGTTCAACAAAATTCTCAAGGTGTTTTTCAAAGCACTTTTACTGTTTCATAACCCCCTCAACAATAAAACGTACTTACAAATGCTCCACATCCTTATCAACATTTGATGTCATCAGCCTTTTAATCTGAGCCATTCTGATGCAGGTGTTGTGATACTAATTATTTTAATTTGCATTTTTCTGATGAATAATTATGCTGAACATATTTTATATGTTAATTCAACATGTATATCTTCCTTTTTTGAAAGGCTTGTTTAAATCTTTTAACCATTTTTACTGCAGTTTGTTTTCTTATTATCAAATTGCAGGCATTCTTTGTATATTCAGATACCAGATTCTTTGTCAGATATAACTATTGCAAATATATGTCTTAGTTTGTAGCTTGTCTTTTCATTCTATTAATAAAGTATTTTAAAGAGCAGATGTTCTTAATTTTCATAATGTTTAATCTAATTTTATGATTTGTGCTTTTTATGTTTTATGTAAGAAATCTTGCTTACCTCAAGGTTATAAAGATTGTCTTCTATATTTTCTTTAGACATTTTGTAGATTTAGCTTTTATGTTTAAGTTTATGATTCATTTTGGCTTACTTTTCATGGGTGTTACAAAGAAATGGCTGAGGCTCATTTTTATCCAAATGGCTACTGTTCCCCCAAACTACCTGATGAAAAGAAAAAACCTTTCTCTAATTAAATTTCTTTAGCAACTATGTCAAATATGAATTGACCACTGTAGCCCTATTCAGTTCTACCTCTAAGTAGGGCTGTATTGTAACAGTAGTTCATTTTCAGCTTGTATTTACTGTACCAACTGATCCATGAACCAATCTCAGCTTTTTTCCTCCTCCTTCAGCTGGTTATAAGTAATTCCCCTTGTGGCCATAACGGTGAGCTGAGGAAGAGGTGCAGAAGATAAGTTTGAAATATTTGTGCAGTTCATTGGTCTTATGCCTTCTGACCCCACAGGTACCTCATCTCAGATATATCTTATACTTTTGTGGATCTGTCAGACCCAGATCAAGAGAAGCTTTGGTTGCATGGTGGTTTGATGTTTTATGGTTAGATTCTTTATTTTTACTAGGGGCCTCTTTTAAATGGTGTATATCTCTGCGGCAGATAGCACATCTTCCTACTAGACCTCCATAGGTCTATGTTGTGATTTGATTATGGAGTTTGTCCTAAATCTACATAGTGGTTTTCCCTGCTACAGATACCTTTAGAGATATGGTTCTCAACCAGGGAAAATTCTGCCTCCAGCAGACATTGAGCCATGTCTGAAGACGTGTTTGATTGTCATGACTGGGGGTGGGAATGAATCAGAGCAGTATTCTCATATTCTGAAGTGTGGAGTATGCTGCTTCCAGAACTTGATGAGGACTTCCAAGTGTTTTGCTTCCTTCTTAGGTGTGGAAAGTGTGAGTTGTAATAATTTTGTCCTTTTTTGAAGAATCTTTCCTAGAATGCCCCTGGCCTCTAGACCACTAAAAACTTCAGGCCCTTGAAACATTATAGGTTCTCTCACTTCTGGAACACATGTACCTTAACAAGGCCTCTGATATACTTGCCATGTCTTGCTCATCTGGTTTAATTAACTTAATGTCATCAGAAGAGTGGACCACTTTTGTCTTCTGTGAAACGTCCAGATGGTCCAGGCCCCTTCTGAGTTTATTAAGGCAGAAAAATTAACGTAGCCTTGGAGCACAATGTTAAATGTATTTTCTTGTTTGTCCCATATAAATGTAAACTGCTTTGATCATTTCTCTTGAAAAGAATGAAAAAAATGTTTTTACTTGATCATGACTGCATGCCTGAGGCTGAGTTAATCTTTTCTCACCAAGATACCATATTTGGCATATCAGCTACAGTTGGGCCTACTATTTGGTTGAGTTTGTGATAGTCAACTGTCATTTGCCAAGATCAATTTTCTTTTGTAGGTTCTAGATTATGAATTAAATGGGAATATGATGAGGACCAACCCTTTACATCCTTTAGATAATTAAGGACAGAACTAATCTCTGCTATTTCCCCTGGAAGTTGTTATTGATTTGTACTATCTTGGCCAGGAAAAGGGACAGTTTCAGATGCCTCCTCTTGGCTCACCACACTATAACAACTGTTAACAGCTAATGGACCATTGCAGGGGTTCTGTCAACTACCAAGTATATCCACTGAGTTATATATTTGAAGACCAGGAAAATTACTTCCATGTGAGTTCACAGACCCCAGTACACTTACTGAGAGCCAAGCCAGGGTCAGGACTCCATTTATTACTTATACCCCATTCACCCCCACTCTAATGGAGATAAAAGTGGGTCATAATGATGCCTCAAGTCCAGCTATGAATGTCAACTTAGATCCTGTATACATCAATTCTTGACCCCCATCGTACAGTTACCTGTGTAAGTTGCTATAGGTACTTTTGCAGAAGGCCTAGGGGAATTATTACTATATACTCTTTTGGGGTATTGTAGAGTCCCTTCTCAAAGGGACTCTGCCTCTTCTTCGGACAGTGGTCTCTGAGTCACAGAACCATATTAGGTCAAGAAATTGAAAAGGGTCTTATGAATTCCTACTGGAGGCTGTCTTCAGAATTCTAATCATCCAATATTCTTATTTGCTGCCCAGCTATTTTACTCTTAAGAACATCGTGTCCTATTAATTACATTTGTATCCATAGCCTTCTGAAAATCAGCATACCTCCACCCACTGCCACTCTGCCACCCTTTACAGTAATTATGACACCTTGTTTTTGACGGTTAAGCAATACAGTATGGTGTCTATTGTTTCTAAATCTTATTAACCCCATTGCTGTTAGAAAGCCCAGTTCTATAACAGTATTTCTTATGGTCAATTCTAGCCTGTGGAGGACAGTTCCTCATGTGCATCTCAACAATGCTGGTTCTCTTACCACATTTGTAAATGAAGTGTCCTTTGGTTCCTCCCAGAGATAAGAAACCAATGATGACTGTCCCAGCCTTAATAGTATATCCACTGTAGCCTATACACTACCCTGAGCCTTTTGATCTCTTCATTTTTGTCTCTCACACAATATTACTTTACTTAATTTGGGCCATCCCTTTTTCCAAGCTTCCAAGAGACATCTTAGTAGCATGTTAGCACCATTTTGTAAGGTCCTTTGGAACTAAAGATATTAACTCCTATATAATGAAAGAGTATTGCCATTTTAATAATCTCTTCCCTATTCAATTTTATGTTTCATCTCCCCTGATCTAGAACCTTCATGATCCAGATTCATTCATACTCTCCTGGTTCTTGTTATATGTGTTTGCTAGGACATTTAGCAAATTTAGCATGTTTTCCATTTCCTCCTCCCTTGACAGACCAGCACTTCTTCAGCCATGTTATATTTTAATTTGACCCCAGTTATTCGTATTATGCCTGAGAGATGAGGTGAGAAGTAGAGGAGGGCTATAACATAGGGACTGAGAATAAAAAGCTAAGGAGGCACCTGCATTGTCTTCAAGCAAGGGAAAGCACTAAACTTTAATAGAGACTACTGGGTCATTTTGACTGGTCCAGGGAGTTCAGAGATATCTGGAATTATAAGATTCTTGAGTTCATCTATCCAAATATATTCATCCCAAGACTCAGGCCTTATTAGAACCCTGGCTTTGGCATAACAGATCTGATACAGCTGAGAATTCAAATGTCATAGGATTTCTACTTTTCTTATATATTTAAGTCCTGGGCCTGGTCCTCAGATTTTTCTGTCCTGTTGCTGGAGGAGATGAAAAACTCTATACACCCTGGTAAGGAGAACTTGTGTTTTAACATCACCTTAAATTGGTAAGTAGTTGTCCTCAGCTTTTTACTGTCTTTCTCTAATACTTTGATAGTTTCCATTGAGTGCCATTGAGTGCCTTAAAATTCCTTCTTTTCCAAAATTTCTCAAAAGTGTGATACACTGTGCTTTTCAGTATGGTTCTTTCTATGAATATGCCATCTCAGTTCCCCTCAAAGGAAAGCTTAAGCAGTAGTACCAACATAGCATGCGAGGGGCCAGTAGTACTCCACTTTCTGTCTGCAATGAGGCCCTCACTGCTAGTCAGCCTGCTGATGAACCAGCTAACACCAGTCCTGGTATCAACTTTCCTTGATTTGGTTCTTGGAAACATCTCTGTGACAGAGATTCACATGCATAGGTTTATTGAGTGCTTTCAAAGAAAACACCTGGGAGGACGTGAGAAAATCAGGATTGTGTAGAGGGAGAATGAAATGAAGTTACAACAGTGGCCTCAGTCCACCCCACCAGGAAACTCAGAAGATGGTGTACCCAGAATTGAGGCAAGCTGTCAGATCTTTGTACCTTTACATTGACTAATTATCAGACATGGGCTGTCAGTAGGGCCAGAGACCTGACTGTGGATGAGGCAACTTCTTTTAGTCAAAGAAAATTCCCAAAGAAGGACTTGACTGCAAGCAATCTGCAGCCAACACTCCTACTATTTGGAGAAACAAGTTCCTGGGTCCTGAAGGAGGACCCTGAGTGGCATACACCCTATCTTCCATATATTCTTTCAGCTCACAATTTGGAGATGCCTTGAAAGAGATTGATTTTACAGCATCAAAATCTATTCTAAAGTCTTTTGCTTACCTTAATTTCAAATCCTACTTTAGATTGCTATGCTGAATTCTCTGGAGCAAAGACCCCTAGCTGCTGATTCTCTTCCTCAAAGAATTCTTGTTTTGTTTGGTCTGGACATCTTATTACTTGCAATAAAGACTGTATTTCCCAACTTTCCTTGCTGTGATGTGGCCATGTAATCAAATACATGAAAACTGAGTGCAAGCAGAAGTGCCATTAGACAGAAAGTATTCTTTTCTTCCATCCTGCTGAATATAATGACAAGAATTTCATTGTGGACCATGCATTAAAGGCTATACGCTAAACACAGAAAATAGAAATCTACACGTAGTTTGGGTCCCAGAGACCTTGTAGCTGTCATATATTCATATATTTATAGGCGAAAGAAATAAACTATGATACTATTTAAGCAATTATATTTTGGGTCTCTGTTACTCAGCTAATCCTGTTTCTAACTATTGTCGTCACTTGTGGTTATATTCAGGAGCTATTTAATTATGGGATATAACAGTTCTGAAGAATATTGCATCTTATGGAATGCTTGGGCAGAAGTAGGAGAATGGATCCCAGGAAGAAACTAACGATGGGAATTTAAATATCAAAATGGAACAGATAGTATTTATGCTCCAGATATTTGAAAAGGGTTAGTCTCTAACAGAAAAGGCGGATAGACTCACCGCATGAAAGCAAAGTTTGAAATTCACATTTATCCATAAATATATCCTCTCTGAATAGTTTATGCATCCTTTTACTTTCTAGGAACAGATTATACTCTTTTTGTTTTACATTGTAATTCCCTTTAGAAATTCCAAATAATCCCACTTCCTTTTTGGAAACAAAAGGATGGATGAAGTGGTCTTTCTGCACATCACCATGGTGCTGAGGAAAGCCTGGCATTTACAAGTGGTAATCCTGAAATTTAAGACAATATTCAGCAACTAAAAAAGCAGAGGCCCAACAGTTTAGAGCATTATGGAGAGCAGCTGAGATATGGATGGATTAAAAAGAGACTCTTTCTACAAATTCATGCTGCACATCAGAACCATCTGTGTGGGGGGGAGGAGGTTTAAAAATACTAATGTCTAAGCTCCGTGGTAGACCAATTAAATCAAAATCTGGTCTAGGATTTTTTGTCTTATTTTGTTTCTAAATTCTCAAGGTGATTCTAATATGCAGTATTAGAGAAAGCTAACACTTAAAGGGTGTTATGAGGTGTCAGGTGGGCAGTTATTTGAATTGTATGTCCTATACAAAATGACCACACCTTTTGAAAACATGTCCTTTGAGAAAGCTCAGCTATTTTACTATCATATTTAATATAATGTTTGTAATAATTCTAACAACTAAAGAATAACATTTGGGCAGAAGAACTAAATAGATATTTCTCCAAAGAAGACATACAGATGACCAACAGGCACATGAAAAGATGCTGAATATTGCTCAATTTTTAGAGAAATGCAAATCAAAACTACAATGAGGTATCACCTCACACCGGTCAGACTGGCCATCATCAAAAAGTCTATAAATAATAAATACTGCAGAGGGCATGGAGAAATAGGAACCCTCTACACTGTTGGTGGGAATGTAAATTGGTACAGCCACAATGGAGAACAGTATAGAGGTCCCTTAAAAAACTAAAAATAGGGCTTCCCTGGTGGCGCAGTAGTTGAGAGTCTGCCTGCCGATGCAGGGGACACGGGTTTGTGCCCCAGTCCGGGAAGATCCCACATGCCGCGGAGCGGCTAGGCCCGTGAGCCACGGCCGCTGAGCCTGAGCATCCGGAGCCTGTGCTCCGCAACAGGAGAGGCCACAACAGTGAGAGGCCCACGTACCGCAAAAAAAAAAAAAAAAACAACTAAAAATAGAGCTACCGTATGATTCTGCAATCTCACTCCTGGGCATATATTTGGAGAAAATTCAAATTCGAAAAGATACATGCAACCCGATGTTCACAGCCGCACTATTTACAACAGCCAAGACATGGAAGCAACTGAAAAGTTCAGTGACAGATGAATGGATGGAGAAGATGTGTTATATATATACAATGGAATACTACTCAGCCATAAAAAATGAATGAAATAATGCCATTTGCAGCAACGTGGATGAACCTAGAGATTATCGTATTAAGTAAAGTAAATCAGACAGAGAAAGACAAGTATCATATGATATCCCTTATATGTGGAATCTAAAAAAATGATACAAAAGAACTTATTTACAAACAGAAATAGACTCATAGACATAGAAAACAAATTTATGGTTACCAAGGGAATAGCAGGGGGAGGGGGAGAGACAAATTAGGAGTTTGGGATTAACATATACATACTACTTTATATAAAATAGGTAAATAAGGATCCACTGTATAGCACAGGAAGCTATGTTCAATATCTTGTAAAAATCTATAATGGAAAAGAATATATATATATTTATTTATTTAGAATATATATATATATATATATATATATATATAAAATTGAATCACTTTGCTGTATACCTGAAACTAACACAGCACTGTAAACTAAATAGATTTCAATTTTAAAAATCATTATAAAAAAGAATAACATTTTTATCTAGATTTTTTATCTAAAGAAAGCCTCTATTTTTTTTCCTTTTAAAGAATAAAAAATAAAAATAGTAAACATAAAAATAACCTAGACCATAGAAGGAATTAAAATTGTGATACTCTGAAATTCTCTCTAAATTTTATTTTAGGCCTTAACCTGGGGCCACCAGAGTCAGCCTCGATATAGTTTGTGATAGAATATCTCACTTTAAACACAAATGGCCTACTCATCCAGTTTGGAATGGGTTATGTTTTTACTCTCAGTGTCATTTCTGCTTTGGCTGGTCTCATTTGCAGTGTCTGGGTTGAGGACAAAGTCTCTTATTGTTTGTTTTTCTTCTATAAGCTCACATTTAAGACAACTACAGCACAGCTGGGCAAATATGCTGGCATGCAAGCACCTTTCCATTTCAAAGCTCCATTGTGAAGAGGAAGCCCAGAGAGTCAACAGAAAAATGAATTACAATTGAAGGAACAATCTAATAATATTCAAACACTATTTTTAAACCTTGACAAAATTAAGATACTCATGGTTAATTATTTATTATTGTCAGGTTTATTTTGAACATTTTTCCGTAGGACTCTAGACCTATAGGTCCGTTATTCTAAGCAAAACTCTGTCACTCCTGATGCTACTTAAATCTTAAAGAGAATTGAATGTCAGCAAAATCATAGTTGAAATGGTGTGTGTGTGTGTGTGTGTGTGTGTGTGTGTGTTTAATCTGGGGACAAAAAAATGTTGCCTGCCATCATCAGCCACTGCAGCCGACCCTATGGTGCTCTCTGAGGGGAATTCGGGATGGAAAAAAACAGTATACTGGCCATAGATAGTTAAAGATGTATATAAAGGAATAATTTAACTGAGCCCAGACTCCTGCATGTTCCCATACATAGAAAAGCACTAAAATCTTTAACCTGAAATGTCTGGGTTTTTTTGTGATTTAACAGTAATCTTTCAATGTTCGACTACATATTTGGGTGTTTTCTTTAGCAAAAACTCCTATATATCCTGGCGCCTTCCTTACCGCTCTGTCACTATTCCTCAGAGCTATCTGAGAGGCTGTCTCCCAGACTGCAGTTCTCAGTAAGGTCCCCAAATAAAGCATCGCAACTTTTAGGTTGTGCTTTTTTTTTTTTCGGTCAAGAAATCATATAGATTTGCCCTGGGCCTTCTGGCTAGTTCTGTAGATGACTGTTCCAAGTATGAAGTTTGGTCTTGCCTTTTCCAATACATGTAAAGAAATAATATTCATGGAGCCAACAAAGAGCCTATAGTGGGATATGATTCAGTTCCCCTTTATTTGTGATGTGAAGCCCAGAAATGATCATTCCTACTGTGTTGTGAATTAGACTACAGAGTGAAGGGCAAAGGCACATAGATATTGATAATGCATGTTAATTATAGGCTGGCTTCCTATTTTATAGCAAGGACTTCTTCGTGATGGCTTCCAAGGCGCTGACTGACCAGGAGAAGTGCTTATAACCCTCTTACCAACTGCAGTGTGGAAGTGAGTGCTAGATAGGTAAGTAGACGGGGAAAAGGTAACAAGGAGAAAGATGAGAGTAAAGGAGTTTCTGTGATTTATTCACAGAGGACAATTCTTAGGTTAAGGTTTGTGGGGTTTTTTTCAGCATATTACTGAATAGGGCTGTTTCTCAAAATAAAAACCCTGAAGAATTAAAATTCCCAAAAGTGAGGGTGGTGAATGGTGAATTTTTGAAATAAGACCTGCTTTACAGAGAAAGATCTAGGAAATTTTGGGACATCTAACATACTGTTCAACTTCTAATTTCAACTTTTATGTCTAGCTGGAGATCAGCTGTCTTTCAGGAGTGTAGAGTCAAAGGGACAAAAATGCAAACATGTCTGTTAATATCTGCTTTATGGATATGTATGAAATGTCAGTAACCTGGTGACTCTAAAACATTTGATTTAAAATCATGTTCTTCTGGCTCATTTTGAAATGTCTCTGATAAGTAGCTTCCAAATAGGGTAATAAACATAAAAAGTGAGAATGTATATACGTGTATCTGTGTATACACACACACACACACACACACACACACACACACACACACACAGAGTTAGAAAGGTGATATAGTAACAAAAACAAAAAAGTAAACAGTTATAAGAAAATTCAAAACAATTTTATGGTAACAAATTTGAAAACTTTGTTACATGAGAAGCTTTCTAAAAACATAACTTTTTAAATAATAAAGAATATAATCAAATAATAATTTCACTAGAAAAATAGAAACCTGTGGCAGAGGACTTTTATGAACTTGCACCACCACTTCTACCCACTTACTTTCAACTGTGCCCATACTCTCTATCTTCTGTTCTGTTACTATGAATGCCCTATCTCTGTACTCACTAAGGTCAGCTCCTCTACTAGTGCCCAAGACAGCGTCATCTGTCTCCTATTTACTGCTTTAACAATTTCCCCTCTTTCCACTACAAAATCGAAATATTCATTATCTATTAAAACTGATTCAAATCAAGATTTCTTACTTCTCCACTGACACTTTTGTTAGAAAGCTCAGCCAAATCCTCTATATTGCTACATTCAGAGCTCAATTCTCAACTCTTATCTTAAATGACTTACCGGCAGCATTTAACACAATTGGTCACTCTCTCCTCCTTAAACACATTTTTCTTTTGGCTTCCAGTAAACCTACTTTTCTTTCAGGCCGCTATCTCTCAATCTTTTTTGCTGGTGTCTCTTTTCTCCTTGATCTCAAAATGTTTAAGTTTCTCTGGACTTGATCCTTGGACTTCTCTTTGCTTCCTGCAATCATTCCTTAGCTTCTACCATCTCCTTTACACTCTCCTAGAATACTTTCATTTTTGTTTATTAGTTCAAGCTTAAGTGTTGTTGAATGTCTTACTTTATACAGGTCTGTTCAGTAATAAAAACAAAAGGGAAGACATTTTCTCCATGATGCCTTGATGTCTTTCAAAAAAGATTATTATAACCTAAAATCGTATAGAATTGGTTGATGAGAAAAATTTTTATTTTGGAAATTTAAAAATATAACCCAAAGCGTATGAGTCCCCAAATATTTTCAATAATTTTTTAAATTGTCAACATTTGCCACTCTTGTTTTGTCAATACTCTCATTCTTATACTTGACCCATTCTTGCGTTTTGTAAAGTACACTACAGACAAACTGATTCAACTTAGTTACCAAAAATTAATGGCTGAATAAGCAGTGTTAAATATTCTGGTAAGCTGTGGACTGCTAAGAAGTTCTTGTAATTTTGTTGATTATTTAAAAGCACATAATTTTACTGTGGCATCTTATTCAGCAATTACTGAAGTATTATTATAGGTAGGTAAAAATGAGTACAAATACACACATGAGCACACACTCGCAGTCTTTATGCGTGTGGCTAGCAATGCAATAATTTGTATCAGTATGCTCATGGTGTTGTTACATAAGATTATACAAGATTATCTTCAGGGATTCTAAAGTTTTGTAATTGCATTTGGAAAAAGTGTACATTTAGTTCAAGATTTTTCCTTTATGTTCATGAATATAAGTAAATATTATGTTATAAACCTGTGGAGAAAAATCTTGGGATATTTATCCACTTGAAGATAGCTTGGAGCAGAAAAAAATACTCAAGGGCTTTTGGAACAGAAATAATATTACAATATAAAAATCCTGGAGGGAATGTGAGCAGGGTCCACATCAAATGTTGAGGGCCCACAGGTTAACCATTTCTGTGGCAGCAAGAAATTTGTGGAGAGGATTTAATCTGCTCAACCAAGTTTCATGGTTAATGGCATGATGGGTAAAAGTACTTTCACATTGACCACTGTGCCCATCTTTGAGAATGTGGCTTAAAGGTATACCAGCCCCTCTCACCTGCTACTCTCACAGCTTTCCATAAGTTCATGGTGTAATAGGCATTAGAGCTCTTAATACAGGTTTTCACCAACTCATAACTCCTCCTCAGTGGGAGACGTGCCTCACTAGAATGCAGGCAAATTAACATAAAATTGCCAACCAATTCTGTTAACCAAATGACAGAACTAGTATGACAGATTTATTTTCCAAGGCAACGAATATCTGGGGGGCCTAAACAACTATTAGAAGGAGCACATGGCTTTGTAAATTGATCAAAGTTAGCCTTTGCTTAATACACTATTGAACAATATACTGTTTGTCAATGTATCTGCATTTGTGATAAAAATGCAAGTTTATTTTAAAATTGTTGAATTTATTGTGGAATTTTCATTGGGTATATCTCAATCAAGCAATACAAAAGTATTATTATTAGCAAGTACAGGGACTCACAATAAAAGATAGAGAAAGCTGCTAACATAATGAAGCAAATAAATGAAAATCAGAAACTCTGAAAAAACTGACAGAGGAGGGAACTATCAGCTATATAGGTTTTAAAATCTTAGGGAAAATATCTATGGTTAACATATATTAACTCCAACTAAAATACATGCGTGCATATATAAATATAGTAAATACTTAGCATGCATAAAAGCTATATTACTGAATAAAGTCCCAAATCTACTGACTATTTAAAAATTATACTACATCCTCTATGACATAAAGCTTAACTGAAAATATTAAGTGATCCTTTGAGATAATTAAATATTCTATAAACATAAAATAAAATTATTTATAAATCTCATGAAACCATTTTTGCTGCTTTTCAAATTTCAACAGTTCATTTTTTCACCAGACTGAAATATTTGTGTTGTTTGAAGTAAAAGGCAGTTTTACAAATATTGTTCTCTTTCCCTCTCTCCCTCTCTCTTTTGTTTGATATAAAATTTACAGAATGTTTATCATTTCCATATCAGAACAACAGGAAATTCAATATTCTACTTTTCATTTTTCCATAATTCCTCTTACCTAAATTAAAACAATTCTTTTTTTTTTCCCCAGTAAGATTTCTTCACTTTTAAATACAGAAAAAGTGACTGGTTTCTTTTAGGAGTCCCTTTTCTCATAAAACCACAAGATTTTATCACTACACATGTGACTGCACACAGAAGAAGTAGAATAAAATGATGCCACACTGAGCCACAGATGCTGGACAGTGAGCTAGGATTGCTCACCACACACTCATTTGCACAAGCCAGCCCCCAGTGGATAAGATTAAGTTTGTCTCAGGACCATCACAAGCCATCCCATATCATGAAACTTCAGCTTGCAACTGGAGGATCCAAATGTTTTAATAAACCTATTCAAAGGTTCTGCTATATCTATAATAATGAAGAATAGAACTAACAGGGCTAATTGAAACACAAATACTATCTAAGCAGTTCAACTTAACAATTGGTAGCAACTCGCTTCTAAGGCAGAGAGAAGAAAAGGAAGATTCTAGACAATATACTAACTTTCTAACCACCATGCTTCCTCTATTTTCGTGCTTGTTCTCTAGCATCACAGTTTACAGATTTAGTTACATTGTTTTCTATAATAGTAGTTTTCACAAGCTTTTCAGAGTTAGGTTTACAATATAGATACAAAAGTTGAAAAAAAAAAAGAATCAAATAGATTTGATTGCTGGTGAAGTTCCCAAATTATTATTCAGGGAGGAGCAGGGAAAACAACTCTTGATTAAGATTCTTTTGTTTCTTTCAATATAGAAATATATTTCCTTTTTTTCTCCTGACCCATTTCTAAGTATAGCATTTTAAAATTTCCTGTCTCAATATTATCCTAATCAGCCAACTGAAATCTATTTCTAATAGACCTCCCAGAGTGCATTTGATTATCAAGGTGAAACCAGGATCAGATTCCTGTCTTTAATGAATAACTAAATTTCCTGCTTCTGAAGAGGAGGATTGAGGAATTGTTGCAATCTAGTCTACCAATCAGAAATTTCAGAAAACAAGGAAGGTTGATGTGTCAGCAGCTGAATTTTGCAAACAAAGCAAAGATGCATTTCTTCCCTCTCTCATTAAACAAATAAAAAAGGACTAAATTAAATCAAACAGTTTAGGGTTACTGTATATAAGCGGGAGTAGGAAAATGAAGATGCACATTCAATGTGGAATATTAATATTTAGTTATTTGTCCATTATAACAGTTTAGAGGAATGAACTTTTATTTAAAGATTAATCTAATTGGAGCTCACCATTGAATTTTCCAGAATTTTGTTTTGTTTTGTTCCTTTCCAGTATATTTCTAAAAGTTTTGGGCTAGGTCATTATTACTTCTAAAGCAGAGTTCAAATCTCTAAATGTAGTCATCCCATTAAATGAGACATTTTCATGCAAAAAAAAGTAGATTAATAAAAAGTAGTTCAGAGGTAGCTTATGAGTCATTTCCTTTATTTCATCAAATATTTCTCTAGATCCTGAAGTGAAAAGGACATGCTGTGTTAATTGCTAGCAGAGCTTTACCTTCTCTCTGTTCCTGTTTTGGTCTTTCTTCCCAGCATGGCCTTCCCTTTACTCCTTTCTTTTGCTCCTTACCTCTCCAAACAGGTACCTGATTGCAACCACACTTGATTTAAGAAAAACTGAAAAAAAACATTAAAACCTTCAGGTCTAATCCTGCACAGAAGATACAACTTAACAAGGCAAAAGATGAAAGGAAAGCAGAAAGGACTGGGAAAAAAAGGAAGGCACAACAGAGGAGCAGATCAGGACTCTGACACAGAAAGGGAATGCAATTCACATGAACTTTAAAAAAACTTCATACTTTCAAAAATAAATTTCCCTTTGAAAAAACTCTACAAAAAGTTTGTCTATTTCTTTTATCTTCTAGTTCTTCAGTGAATCTGAAATATTCCCTCAAGAGAGGGATGAAAAAAAAGGACATTTTATTCTATATTAGGAGTTAAATTGAGAAATGAAATTCTTTATACAATCCAAACTGTAGTGCAGCTAAAAATTATTTTCTTAATCTCAGAAGGTAGTGAGGAACACATTTGCTCTTTAATTGCACATGCTTTAAAGTTTGTAGATAATTTAAACAGCAGAACTGTATACAGTATGTTGATTTGGGTAAAGTTTTAGACCATTAAACAATTTATTTAGATAAAAGATTTTATATCTTCACAAATTCAAAGCAGTTAGTACTGATATAAAGATGATACTGAAGTAAGTTATTCTAACTGAAAAATTTTAATAATCCTATTCGCAAAGTCATTCCTGATTTGGCCAACCATTGTCTTACTGTTTTCCATTGTACTCCCTTTCAACACAACTCTCTACTCTCTTTTTATCAAGTTGACTTATTTGCCTTAGTGCTAATATGATAATTTCCTTCCCATTGTTAACTTATTCTTTCATTTTTCATTCATTCTTGAGTTACTGTGTTAGTACACTTTCATTGTGTACGCACTCTCTTCTTGCCAGTGAGTTAGGAGACAACTAAACAGAAATGACTAAGACAGAATCTCTGCTGAAGTGATGATA
The DNA here is from genome assembly GCF_951394435.1 of Stenella coeruleoalba. Classification (NCBI taxonomy): domain Eukaryota; kingdom Metazoa; phylum Chordata; class Mammalia; order Artiodactyla; family Delphinidae; genus Stenella; species Stenella coeruleoalba. The sequence continues at coordinate 54,521,321 of NC_137150.1, forward strand.
GTTTAATGAAAGTGACACAGGAACTAAATTTACAATACAATAGAAATGTGAATAAAAGATCATATTGCAAGAGGAAGGAAACAAATTCTTTCTGAGTTGCAGGATGCTGGGCATAAGAGAAGACTCAGAGGAAGCAATCATTGGATGGGTCTTGAAGATGAAGAAAGTCATACTACATGGAGCCTTTAACAAGGCTGAGGCATCAACCAGGTACTGGTAGAACACAGAACACAACCTACATAGACTTCATCATGTTGCTGAGTTTTCCTTAATATTTTCCTGGAGAATCTATGGACTCTGGTGTACTAGTCTCCAAACAGGGAAGCCTGCAATATGGCTGAGATATCCACATATATCAAAAGCTATTCTTAAACAACATCTTTCAAATAGCTTAACCTAATGATTCTCAGGCAAATGTAGGGAAAGAAATGTTAAAATATTATTTAACTCAATTCATGAGAGTTTCAGTAAAATGACAGTATGACTGACTCAAAGAGTAGCTGAGAAGCTAGGCTATTTATAGGATGTTAAGTTCACTGAGTAGGTTACAAAATTGGTTACTGTCCACGAAGGCTGTGAAACAAAAATCTTTACAGTTATGTGTTCCATAGAACAGAAATTATTTATATCTCTACTGGACAAATATCTACAAGCTAACTTTAAATTATCAGACATGTTAAACTTACATCAATGGTAAATGGTGAATCAAATTAAGTACATGCTCCTAAATAATTTTCAGTGCTCTTTGCCCTAGTATAACATTGAAAGGACCTATCACCCACTTTTTGCCTTATTTTACAATTTTGGATAATTTTTCAGACAGTGTACATATAATCCCGACTTACAGCCAGTGTTGATAAGACCTAAACTCAGAGTTCCTATGACTATCAAGTCAACACACACCATATTTATCACCTTATTACGTGATATATGTGGTATCAGGAGTGGCATGTGGAGGATGGTTGATGCCAGAATTGGAGTTATGGAGGCATTAAATCAGTGGCTTCAGGACTGTGGCAGAGGTGAGAAAAATGCATTTGTAGGAGGTACATGAACAGCTAATCCCACTCCTGACCATTTGTTTTATATAAGATGACTATATATTATTTAGTGACAAATCTTATGATATTAATTTTAAATTGACTGAAATAATGAATTATCTAGAATGCAAGGTTTAAATGACCTCTTTTTCTAGAATTATTAAAATATTGAAAATATTTCTTTGAATTACTGATTTGATTGAATAATATAATAAATTACATATGTATCTATCATGATATATTTGAAAACATAACAGCTGAAAACTTCCCTAACCTGGGAAAGAAAATAGTCACCCAAGTCCAGGAAGCACAGAGAATCCCATACAGAATGAACCCAAAGAGGAACACACCAAGACACACTGTATTTAAAATGACAGTAACTGTAATTTTACCAAAAGTATTAGGGCATACAACTGCTAGACTGAATTTGTTGAAATAAGACAGAATTATACATTTAGAAATAAGAGGCAAACCCAGAGTTAGGCTGAAGTTGTAGAGCAAAGAAGAGTTCTTTTATAAGACCAAAACAAATTTCATATAACATGCAAATATTAAATATATCTGACTCACATTTACTAGGTATTACTCTCTTTAAGGTTAGTAAGAATAATCACTCCACTTTTCCTGGGTTGTCACAAGCCATATGGTAGTTAAATACAAATGAGAAAACAAAGGCACAAGGGCATATATAGTCAATCTGTTACTTCCACTCATATTAAGGATACATGGGCATTGCTACTTATGACTAGCTTGATTATCACATAATTAATAGTTGGTATTAAAAATGTTCAGCTTCTTATATTGCTGAAGTGTGGGCTCTGTCTTAAAATACAGATGGAAAACAATAAAATAATATAAATAATTTATTTTGTCCATGCATCGGTGTAGTTGAAAGTTTATTCTGGCATCATGCTTTATTCATTTGATGTAATTGAAAAATTTTCCTCAGGGTACCATGTATTTAATTTTTATTCAACCATAAACTGAAGCAGTCAGGAGCAGCAGCTGTTTTACTAAGTAAGGAGAAATTTTATGGGTTTTTTTTTTTTCTTCTCTCTTCAGCCTGTAAGAAGTTCTAATCTTTGGTATGTCCAAATCTTATCTTTGCAGGTTAAGTGGAAGTGGAAGGAATCATAATAATAATTCAAAATTTTAAAAATGCAATTGAGGAAATTTGTTTTGACTCGATTTTTCAACATACAGGTCCCTACGCTGTGTTTCATGATGTTTATATATATTTAGTATTTACTAACAAATTAGTGATTAAGTAAAATAAATAAGCATCAAATTAAAAGACTGTATTTATATTCATGCTGAAATATATATATATATATATATATATATATATATATATATGGCATTGGAAAACAGAAAAGAGATCCAAGCCTTTTAGAAGTAATTAATTTCTTTAAAATGACTGTTAATCTGTTATCACTTAGTCTTTTCTAGTTGCCTTTAATCTTGATGAGTTGATAATAAAGAGGTTTTAATGGTATGAGTGACACAGCAATTAAAGCCATAATTTGTTGTTGATGATAGATGCTATTTATCTCTAACTCTACCCTTTTCAGATATTATAATTTGCTAAGTGCTTTTCATTCAAATCCTGCAATGATTCTAAGACTGGCCCTTCCTATTTGTTCTCAGTACCACTACGTTTGTTCAAACTCTTTCTTTCTCACTCAATTTACCATGATAGAACTCTACTGATCTACTTGTCTACAGATTTTCATAAATAATTAAAACATTTCAATCCATTGTTGGTAGAATAATCTTAGGAAGAGCCCTTATTTTACTCCAATACCGAAACAAAAAACTATACAAGCTTTAATGATATTCCATAACCAATTCAATAATATCTATAATTTCTAACTTGACAATTCAGGTATTTTATGATTTGTTTCCCAGCAAACCTATTCATTCTTAGATCCTGTAATTTTACCTCAGTTTCTCTGGTGTTTGGCCAAAGTAAAATACAGAAAAAATTATCTTACCTAAATTCACCTGACTTGCTGCATTGGGCAAATAGTCCATAAATTTTATAAATCCAAACGACCAGTGCCAATACAGATGAGTTGACTACTTACCACGCATCACGTGTCTTTGTTTTCAGCCTTGTCATTTTTACTTATAAGTAAGAAATTAAAAGATATAGAGTATATATGCTTTGTTGTTGAGGAAAGCAATGGTGGAAAAGACCTACCTCTGAGAGCAAGTTCTTATATCGGTTTGCAATCCAAATTCATACATTTGTGAATTCTCAAATCCTTCAAAGTGTTAATATACTTTAATATGGTCCCTGGTTGGATATGTCCAAAATACCTGGGAAAAGCAAAACAAATCCTCTCTAGATAAACCCATTATAATCCTAGGCCACAAAGAATTTCACCAAATAATTTTCTAATAAAATTGAGTAGCTTGTAGTCAAAATCTTTTAGCGCCAAGAAAATTACTCATCATGAGCAAGAACTAGCCACTTCTCAACCAACGCAACATAATTAGACCTACAGAGACAACAAAGCCTTGAAGGGTATTTAGTCCTGTCCAAAACATTCATAACACATTTGGTCTATGTCAAAAGTCCTTGATATTTGGTCCTGTCCCAAACCATTTGGCATGGACCAAATATGCTCATGGACATTTTGGGTAGGACCAAATCTCAAGGACCTTTTGGCATGGACTACTGTCTGCTAACCAACAAAGACAAATATTTTTTAAACTTATGCTTACTACTATTTAGGGAAATAGAATACAAACTTGGAAGTATAAGCAGAAAATAAGAAACTATACAATTTTATTAAGCAGATTTGCAAAATTAACCAAATAAAATTTTTAAATGCAAAATACATTTTAAATTAAAACCCCAATGAGGGATAAAGCTACAGATGAGAATATATATATCTATATAGACATATCTGTATGTCAATATATACATATATCTCACTATATTCTAGGGAACTGCAGTTTCAATTTTTATACATCAAAAGTTATAGGAAAGAGAAGAAAAAGGCCAGGGCACACATTACTTAGTAACCTCAAAATGATACCTCTTATAAAGTGGAATCCCATCATATACCTCTCACCCCCAATACTACAACTGAAAGTAAAATTACATGTCTTAAAATTTGGTGTTGAATAAAGTGTGTGTGAGAGGTTCAACCATGACAGTTCATAACAAGCATTCTTATATGAATCTGCAGCCTAAATTCATAATAAACAATGACTTACTGCACCACTTTATACATGAACTTTTCTCTCTCTCCAATCAAACAGGAAGTCGCTGCTCTAAAATGCATTTCCCATCCATTCTTGAAGTGTGCCATTTTATCACTACTGGTTAAACAATGTTGGTGTTGTCGGCAATACCAACAACAGTCCTAGAACAGTGTTTATTGGGAGAAAACTCAGGGAGATAGGAGCAGGTGCATTGTTTCCTATTACCTATTGCTCTCTATGGCAACATACAGTGATTCAGCTGGGCTAAGTGTCAGAGTCTTATAATTTACAATATAAGGGAAGAATCACCTCCCTGATGTAATCAGGAGCTAGGGAGGAATCTTCTCATGACAATTCAATACTTTCATAACTATTCTGCCAACGCATCATTCATGGCTGGGGTAAACAATCCCTTGTCTGGCTTGATCTAAGTCTTCAGTCCAAGCTTTGTGGTTGTAGCTATCTGGCATGGCATCTGAGTGGTTTCTAGCACTGATCTGATCCCTCAGTATTTCACCAAGTTGACTGCCTTACATACTTACTTGTATATTTTCCATGAGCTGTTTTCAACTCACAAAAGATTCTTCACTTTATGAGGCCATCTCTATCCCGCTGGGAGGTCATCCTATAAGAAATCAATACTGGGCAAGTTAGCACTTACCCTCACTATTCATATAATTTTATAAAAACTGAACTTGTATGCAAAATGTCTCATCACTGTTTCCAATTCACCTAAATCCTATACAATATAAATCCTTTCTACTTCATTAAATCTTCCCAAACCTTTCATTCTACCTGACTAGATACCTAAGGCAGTGGTTTCCAATGATGGAATCCCAATGCATTTGTATACAGAGAATCATGGGAGAGAGAAAAAGAGAGGTGAATTAGAGGTGGTTTTTTGGAACTTCTATATATTTTATGCATGACATAATCTGTTAAAAAATCTAGCCATACTCCTAGATAGAAACATATACAAGAATATCTTCTTTCATGTGCCTGACAGAAGAAGAATGCAGACTTCCATCTATACCATACTGTGACATTTTTGTCTGAAACATTTATTTTGGTACTTAGCTTATGCCACCTTGAGTTGATCAGTTTCAATATATTTCTTGTTTTGAATCAGCTAAATTATATTATTTGGAGATAGCTTATCTTTAAGCCCTCCCAAGAAGCTAGCAAATTGCTAGGTTCTCAATACATTTTTATTGAGAAACGCAGTGAGTTTCAAAGTACTACATGTGACTTAAAAGATGGGATACTACTGTTTATGAATAACTCATCCTTTCTGTGAAAGTTGTTCACCAGTAGTTAGTGGTACAGTATATTGGCTGATTTTTTGATCAAGTTAAGAGATCAAGTTAAGATTTGATGTCTACAATAGAGGAATAAATGAATATTTGAGATTTTACTAATCTAAAACAACTAAAAACAATCTATGCCTATCAAATAATTGACTGATTGACCCTAGGTAACTGATATAACTTCTCTATCAACTTCTCCATTTAGAGTGATTACAAAGACCAAAGTCAAGTACCTTGTATGCTATAAAATTATTTTGTGACTGTGTCTTACTGTTAGTGGTACTGTAGTAGTACTAATACTGTATGATATTTGAAGGATTTAGCTTTTTCCTAGTACCATCCCATTAACTCCGGTGGACATATATATTTCCACCATTAATATTGGATATACACATAATAGAGGTAAATGTTAAATAAATAATAGAAAGGAAAAATAAATCAACAGACATGAAATGTTGGTTATGTGTTATATAACATTTCACAGTCTCTTCTTTTTCAATGCATGGTGCAAAAGACACCTATGAAGAGTACATTTATACAGATAAATCTAATAAATCTACCAAATAAGCCCATGTGTCCATCATGCTCTGCAGATATCCAGTTGGATTTCCATTTGTGAAATAAAAATTCGATTGTTAAAATACACAATAACAAATGTAATTTGAGTCTATGCCTGGAAACAATCAGAAAAATAATTATTTAAATTTTACACAAAATTGCAATTTAAAGTGTGTTCACATAAATCATATTTTGATATTTATAAAAAATCATGTGAGGTAGACAGGGCTGAAATTAACATGGCAGTTTCTAAAAAGTGTTAATGGCTTGACCAATACCACACAGACAGTAATTGTGGAGGCAGAAGAACCAAGGTCTTCTTCATCTAAATTGAGTGTTCTTTCCATTAATATATTTTTCATGCTGCCAAGTCAAGTGAGATGAATCTCACACTCTTCTTTTTTGCTCAGGAATCTGTCAGAAACCTTGCCCATGAGAATAATTAATTCTAATTAATTTATCATTAATTTTTCATTTAAAATTTATTTAAAATTGATAAAAATTGTTAATAAAAGGAGAGCTGATTAAACATAATGGCATAAGTGAACTAACTGAATTTTTATAAATGTTAAGAATTTTATATCTCAAGTAAAGTAATTCAGTGATAATTACTGAATAAATAAAACAAAACAAATAATAAAAACAAAACAAAAACACAGAAGAATCCATACCTTTAGTGTTATTTTATTTTGTGTTTGATGATAGACAAAAAGTTCTTTGCATACACAAAACTGTCACTTCTGGGTCACTAGTCCAAATGAGAATCATACTCCCAATGTCAAATTGTGCAGCAGTTGGCGAGTCTTTATTGTTCTTGTGTCAGTCTGCTTTCTACAAAGCATCACAAGTTTAGTAGCAAGATACAGACCTAGAGAGAAAGAAAAATAGAAACTAGAGGATTTCTTGTTTTAACTTAGCTGCGAGTTATGGGACCCCCAAATTGAAAATACTGTGACCCAGTTTAAATTTTTACTAGCACCCTCAAATCACTCAGAAAGAAAATTTAACAAAATGAGAGCATTTTCCTAAGAGTCACTCCATCATTCCCAAAAGATAAGTATAAGCAGAGATGTAACAAAACACAGTTCAGCCCTAAGATGCACAGAAAATGTGGGAGCAGGGTCAGCTTGAACAGTTGAGAGCAGGACCTTTATAAACGTTGAGTTTTAATAGTAAACCCCAATCTTAATGCAGTTCCCTCAGGAATCTAACATACAAGGAAGGGAGAAAGATCAGATGTACGTGAAGCATCTACTACATACCAGACTGTTAGGCTTATTTGATATTCAAACTAAGATATCAGGTGTCCATTGATAACCACAGTATAAGAAATTATCATCATTCTTTTTCATATAAGAAAGCTGACATTTAGAGAGTTTTAAAACTTGCCCAGGATGATGCATCCATCAAGTTACAGGACTCACATGTACCACAATGTTCATTGCAGCTCTATTTACAATAGCCAGGACATGGAAGCAACCAAACTGTCCAGCGACAGATGAATGGATAAAGAAGATGTGGCATATGTATACAATGGAATATTACTCAGCCATAAAACAGAAATGAAATTGAGTTATTTGTAGTGAGGTGGATGGACCTAGAGTCTATCATACAGAGCGAAGTAAGTCAGAAAGAGAAAAACAAATACCGTATGCTAGCACATACATATGGAATCTAAAAAAAAAAAAGTGGTCATGAAGAACCTAGGGGCAGGACAGGAATAAAGACACAGACCTACGAGAGAATGGACTTGAGGACATGGGGAGGGTGAAGGGTAAGCTGGGACAAAGTGAGAGAGTGGCATGGACAGATATACACTACCAAATGTAAAATAGATAGCTAGTGGGAAGCAGCTGCATAGCACAGGGAGATCAGCTCGGTGCTTTGTGACCACCTAGAGGGGTGGGATAGGGAGGGTGGGAGGGAGAGAGACACAAGAGGGAAGAGATATGAGGATGTGTGTATATGTATAGCTAATTCACTTTGTTATAAAGCAGAAACTAACACACCATTGTAAAGCAATTATACTCCAATAAAGGTGTTATAAAAAAAAGTTACAGAACTCAGAAAAACATGTCTAGGCTGAGGATTCAGCATAGGTAGGAGCCTCTGTTCATTCCCGTTCATTCCAGGATTAAAGCATAGAGAAAATCCTGAGAACAGTAGCAGGCATTTTAGAATTTTCCACTTCAGCAAATATTATGTTGATGTTAATTAGATCTATTGGACTTCCAACAAATTCTGGGGAAGCACATGACTTAAAATTTAGAGAATGAAAAGTAGCAATATTCTGTGGCATTCTGGCCGTAGCTCACCTCATTTCCTATAAATTATTTTCAACCCTTGAGTTAGGATTGGCCCAGATATTCAAGCAGTATATTGATTACGCTTTTTTTTTCTTTTACTTCCACTGAAAAGCTTCTTAAACCTTGGAGAGATCAACACCTACGGCTCAAATATATTAGCCTTTAGTCCTTATTTTTTGTATACTACCTAGCATCTTAATATACTGTTAGAATTACATCCTCTTCCCTAGATTCTACTTTCACCTTCTGCAATGAACTTATATTACACTATTATACTGCTAAGTCATTCTAAGGGTTACCTACCCTTAACCCCAAAGTACTTTGGTAGCCAGTCTATTGTGGAACACTGAATTGTGTTACTAACTGGAAGTGAGCTTTTCATTTCTTTGGTTTGATTCTCAATGTATTACCTTCTTTTTAAAAACTTCATTACATACATTTCTGTATCAGATTTTTAGTTGGCTTATTTTCTTATGCATCCTAATGTTATGATTCCCTGTATTTATTCAACTCTCCTCTAAGCATCATATAATTGTGAAATGGAATTGCCAGCCCCTAATGATATCAGCAAAATCCATTAGGTAATTTCTGTAGCCTGAATTGCCCCTATCTCATTAAAGCAGGCTAGTGTCTACAATGATTCTTTTCCAGCTTAGATAATGTGGTTAAAAATATAAGTAATTATACTCAAAATACTAATTTGAAAACTAATTGTGCCTACGATGTGCCAAACACTGAAACTCTCTACCTATGGGAATATCAATTCAATTTGATTCAATTTAACACACATTTATTGGATGCCAGATATATGTCAAAGCACTATTCCAGGTTCTGGTAATGCCAGGATTGAGAGTACACAGTGCTCTTTCTTAGGGAACTCACAATGTAACAGGAAAAATACACAAAAGTTGACCCTGACTCAACATGATAAACATAGACTATAAGAGGGGTGGAGGACATGTCATGAGCACACAGAAAAGGAGTCAATCAAGTTGAGCTTGAGGGGGCATTGGATGGTAAGAGCCTTTACAAGCAGCATAGAGATGGTTATTGTGTGTGGCTTCCAAGGATAAATGGTTATTCTCTATGGTGTGACCTAGGTGCACTAACTTATTCTGCAACCTAGGGAGGCATCAGTGGGCACTAACTGAAGAAAGAGCTGTTGTGAAACAGTATTATTCCTGGCTGGGGAAGAAGAAGTTGATGCTACAGTCAGCAGAAAACCCTGGTTTTACCACTATTTTTATTTATTTATTTATTTTTTAATGTGACACCTCCTAGAGGTAAAAATTTTATTTTTTTATTTTTATTGAAATATAGTTGATTTACAATGTTGTGCTAATTTCAGGTGTATAGCAAAGTGATTCAGTTATACATATATATATATTCTTTTTTAGATTATTTTCTGTTATAGGTTATTATAAGATATTGAGTATAGTCCTCTGTATATATAATACAGAGTCCTCTGTATATATAATATATAGTTCTCTGTATATATAATACATATATATATATATAAAAACATCATCTTTATGCATTCATCTGTTGATGGACACTTAGGTTGCTTCCATGTCTTGGCTATTTTAAATAGTGTTGCTATGAATATTGGGATGTATGTATCTTTTTGCATTAAAGTTTTCTCCAGATATAAGCCCAGGAATGGGATTGCTGGTTCATATGCCAACTATATTTTTAGTTAGTTTTTTTTTTTAACATTTTTATTAGAGTATAATTGTTTTACAATGCTGTGCTAGTTTCTGCTTTATAACGAAGTAAATCAGTTATACATATACATGTGTCCCCATATCTCTTCCCTCTTGAATCTCCCTCCCTCCCACCCTCCTTATCCCACCCCTCTAGGTGGTCACAAAGCACCAAGCTGATCTCCCTCTGCTATGCGGCTGTTTCCCACTAGCTATGTATTTTACGTTTGGTAGTGTATCTATGTCCATGCCACTCTCTCACTTTGTCACAGCTTACCCTTCCCCCTCCCGTATCCTCAAGTCCATTCTCGATGTCTGCGTCTTTGTTCCTGTCCTGCTCCTAGGTTCTTCAGAACCCTTTTTTTTTTTTTTAGATTCCATATTTATGTGTTAGCATACGGTATTTGTTTTTCTCTTTCTGACTTACTTCACTCTGTATGACAGACTCTAGGTCCATCCACCTCACTACAAATAACAATTTCGTTGCTTTTTATGGCTGAGTAATATTCCATTGTATATATGTGCCGCATCTTCTTTATCCATTCATCTGTCAGTGAACAGTTTGGTTGCTTCCATGTCCTGGCTATTGTAAATAGAGCTGCAATGAACATTTTGGTACATGACTCTTTTTGAATTATGGTTTTCTCAGGGTATATGCCCAGTAGTGGGATTGCTGGGTTGTACAGTAGTTCTATTTTTAGTTTTTTAAGGAACCTCCATACTGTTCTCCACAGTGGTTGCCCCGATTTACATTCCCCCTAACAGTGTAGGAGGGTTCTTTTTTCTCCACACTCTTTCCAGCACTTATTATTATTTGTAGACTTTTTGATGATGGCCATTCTGACTGGTGTGAATTGATACCTCATTGTAGTTTTGATTTGCATTTCTCTAATAATTAGCGATATTGAAAATTTTTTCATGCACCTGTTGGCCATCAGGATGTCTTCTTTGGAGAAATGTCTATTTAGATATTCTGCTCATTTTTTGATTGGATTGTTTGTTTTTTTGATATTGAGCTGTGTGTGTTTGTATGTTTTGGAAATTAATCCCTTGTCTGTTGCATTGTTTGCAAATATTTTCTCCCATTCTGTAGACTGTCTTTTTGTTTTGTTTATGGTTTCGTTTGCTTTAATTAGGTTCCATTTGCTTATTTGGCTTGTATTTCAGGCTCCCTGACTTCAGATTATACTACAAAGCTATTGTCATCACAACAGTATGTCACTGGCAGAAAAACAGACATAGATAAATGGAGCAGGATAGAAAGCCGAGAAATAAATCCATGCACTTATGGTCAATTAATCTATGGTAAAGGAGGCAAGAATATAAAATGGAGAAAAGACAGTCTCTTTAACAAATAGTGCTGGGAAACTGGACAGCTACATGTAAAAGAATGAAATTAGAATGTTCTCTAACAGCATATACAAAAATAAACTCAGAATGGATTAAAGACCTAAATGTAAGGCTGGATACTATAAAACTCCTAGAGGAAAACATAGGCAGAACACTCTTTGATATAAATCGCAGCAATATTTTTTTGGATCCATCTGCTAGACTTATCACTGTTTTTAAAGCATGGCTTCTAGTCTACTTTCTAACAGCCACCTGCTTCTCCCCCATGCTTATTTTGTGGGATGTGAAATATGCACTCTCCTAGCAACAGAGGATGATTCACTACAGCAATGCCAACATTACTTGTAAGTTCTGGAGCACTTTCTCAGCCTTGGCTGCACAACTACAATTACCTTAGGAATACACATTTCTTAAAACATGGATACCCAGTTCTTATTGGTAGATGATCTGATTCAAATGTTCAGAGTTAGATCCAGGCACTAGAAAGTTTTTTAAGCTCTTTAGTTGATTCCAGTATGCAGCCAGGATTGAGAACCACTGTGCCAGAAAACTCAGAGTATGTGGTAGGGTGGGCATTAGAGATTCTTCTAGATTGCTGATGTTACTAGTAAATGGGTGGAGCACTTGAGCTTCTAATTTCTGTGGACAGGTTGGGGTAGTGATAACTCCAGTTTGAGCTGGTAAGAACACACGGTGGTACACTTCATACTGCTATTTTTTGGATGAACAGTGGTATGGTGGTAAGTGTTTAACAACCAGATCCCCAGGGGAAAATTTTTTCATTTATAGATTTGATTATTTCCATGATGTAAATAATCCTACCATGGTTATTTTTAGATATAAAACTGCTCACTAAATACAAAGTTAGGAAGAGGTGCATAGGAATTAGAACATCACTACATAATATTTCCAATACACAGATACAATTATTACTTCAAGATCATAGGAAATACTGAAATGTATTTTTAAAAAGTAATGAGTTTTGGGGGGGCAGAGTCATGATGGCAGTGTTGGAAGATACCGAGTTATCTTTCCCCACAACTAGGGTGCCTGCTGGCTACTGGTGGGGGATGCTGATGCCCAAGGAGATGGGAGGAACCCAAAAGTAAACTGTCACCTCATGCAGCTTGCGGGATCTTGGTTCACAAGCTGGGGGTCGGATCATAGTTCCTGTGGTGGGAGCTCTGAGTCCAAACCACTGGACTAACAGAGAATCTCAGACACTAGGGAATATTCATAGGAGTGAGGTCTCATGGAGGTCCTCATCTCAGCACCAAGATCCAGCTCTACCCAGAAGCCTGCAAACTCCAGTGTTGGAAGCCTCAGGCCAAACAGCCAGTAAGAACGGAACAAAATCCCACTCATAAAAAAAAAAAAAAATGAGATGGCAAAAAAATATGTCTCAGATGAAGAAGCAAGGTAAAAACCTACAAGACCAAATAAATGAAGAGGAAATAGGCAACCTACCTGAAAAAGAATTCAGAGTAATAATAGTAAAGATGATCCAGAATCTCAGAAATGTTTGACAAAGATCTAGAAGAACTAAAGAACAAACAAACAGAGATGAACAACACAATAACTAAAATGAAAAATACACTAGAAGGAATCAATAACAGAATAACTGAGGCAGAAAAACAAATAAGTGAGCTGGAAGACAAAATGGTGGAAATAACTGCCAAGGAGCAGAATAAAGGAAAAAGAATGAAAAGAATTGAAGACAATCTCAGAGACCTCTGGAACAATACTAAATGCATGAACATTCGAATTATAGGGGTCCCAGAAGAAGAAGAGAAAAAAAAAGGGTCTGAGAAAATATTTGATGAGATTATAGCCAAAAACTGCCCTAACATGGGAAAGGAAATAATCATCCAAGTCCAGGAAGCACAGAGAGTCCCATACAGAATAAACCCTAGGAAAAACACAACAAGACACATATTAATCAAACTACCGAAAATTAAATTCAAAAAAAAAATATTAAAGGCAGCAAAGGAAAAACCAAAAATAATATACAAAGGAATCTCCATAAGGTCATCAGCTGATTTTTCAGCAGAAACTCTACAGGCCAGAAAGGAGTGGCAGGATATACTTAAAAGTGATGAAAGAGAAAAACCTGCAACCAAGATTACTCTACCCAGCAAAGAACTCATTCAGATTCAACGGAGAAATCCAAAGTTTTTCAGACAAGCAAAAGCTAAGAGAATTCAGAACCACCAAACCAGCTTTACAAGAAATGCTAAGGAAACTTCTCTAGGCGGGAAACACAAGAACAGACTTATCATAACTAATGAACAAACAGACTTATCACAACTAATGAAATTGAAACTGTAATTAAAAATCTTCCAACAAACAAAAGTCCAGGACCAGATGTCTTTACAGGCGAATTCTATCAAACATTTAGAGAAGAGCTAACACTGATCCTTCTCAAACTGTTCCAAAAAACTGCAGAGGGAGAAACACTTCCAAATTCATTCTATGAAGCCACCATCACCCTGATACCAAATCCACAAAAACATAACACAAAAAAATAAAATTATAGACCAATATCACTGATGAACATAGATGCAAAAATTCTGAACAAAATACTAGCAAACAGAATCCAACACCACATTGAAAGGATCATACACCATGATCAAGTGGGATTTCCCCCAGGGATACAAGGATTCTTCAATATATGCAAATCAATCAATGTGATACACCACATTAACAAACTAAAGAATAAAAATCATATGATCATCTCAATAGATACAGAAAAAGCTTTAGACAACATTCAAAAACCATTTATGATAAAAACTCTCCAGAAAGTGGGCATACAGGGAACCTACCTCAACATAATAAAGGCCATAATGACAAACCCACAGCAAGCATCATACTCAATGGTGAAAAGCTGAAAGCATTTCCCCTAAGATCAGGAACAAGACAAGGATGTCCACTCTCACCACTCTTGTTCAACATGATTTTGGAAGTTCTAGCCACGGCAATCAGAAAAGAAAAAGAAATAAAAGGAATACAAATTGGAAAAGAAGAAGTAAAACTGTCACTGTTTGCAGATGACATGATACTATACATAGAAAATCCTAAAGATGCCACCAGAAAACTACTAGAACTAATCAATGAATTTGGTAAGTTTGCAGGGTACAAAATTAATGCACAGAAATCTCTGGCATGCCTATACAACAACAACGAAAAATCAGAAAGAAAATTAAAGGAAACAATCCCATTTACCATCGCAAAAAAAAGAATAAAGTATCTAGGAATAAACCTGCCTAAGGAGGTGAAAGACTTGTACTCAGAAATCTAAACAACTGATGAAAAAAGTAAAGATGACATAAACAGATGGAGAAGTGTACCATGTTCTTGGATTGGAAGAATAAATTTTGTGAAAATGAGTAAACTACCCAAAGTAATCTGCAGATTCAGTGCAATCCCTATCAAATTACCAATGGCATTCTTCACAGAATTAGAACAAAAAATTGTACAATTCGTATGGAAACACGAAAGACCCTGAATAGTCAAAGCAATCTAGAGAAAGAAAAACAAAGTTGGAGGAATCAGGCTCCCCAACTTTCAACTATACTCAAAGCTACAGTAATCAAGACAGTATGGTACTGGAACCAAAACAGAAATATAGATCAATGGTACAGGATAGAATGCCTAGAGATAGACCCATGCACATATGGGCACCTAATTTACAACAAAGGAGGCAAGAACATAAAATGGAGAAAAGACAGCCTCTTCAATAAGTGGTGCTGGGAAAACTGGACAGGTACATGTAAAAGAATGAAATTAGAACACTCCCTAACACCATGCACAAAAATAAACTCCAAATGGATTAAAGACCTAAATGTAAAACCAGAGACTATAAAACTCTTAGAGGAAAAGAGGAAAAACACTCTTTGACATAAACCACAGCAAGATCTTTTTTGGCCCACCTCCTACAGTAACAGAAATAAAAACAAAAATAAACAAATGGGACTTAATTAAACTTAAAAGCTTTTGCACAGCAAAGGAAAACATAAACAAGACAAAAAGAACCCTCAGAATGGGATAAAATATTTGCAAATGAAACAACAGACAAAGTATTAATCTCCAAAATATACAAACAGCTCATGGAGCTCAATATCAAAAAAAAGAAACAACCCAATTAAAAAATGGGCAGAATATCTAATAGATATTTCACCAAGGAAGACATACAGATGGCCAAGAGGCACATGAAAAGATGCTCAATATCACTAATTATTAGAGAAATGCAAATCAAAACTACAAGGAGGCATCACCTCACGCCAGTCAGAATGGTCATTATCAAAAAATTTAGAAACAATAAATGCTGGAAAGGGTGTGGTGAAAAGGGAACCCTCCTGCACTGTTGGTGGGAATATAAATTGATACAACCACTATGGAGAACAGTATGGAGGTTCCTTAAAAAACTAAAAATAGAACTACCATACAACCCAGCAATCCCACTACTGGGCATATACACGGAGAAAACCATAATTCAAAAAGAAAAGACAGTCTCTTCAATAAGTGGTGCTGGGAAAACTGGACAGCTTCCCAGCTGTCCCACAATGTCCACTGCAGCACTATTTATGATAGCCAGGACACAGAAGCAACCTAACTGTCCATCGACAGATGAATGGATAAAGAAGATGTGGCACATATATACAATGGAATATTACTCAGCCATAAAAAGAAACGAAATTGAGTTATTTGTAGAGAGGTGGATGGACCTAGAGTCTGTCATACAAAGTGAAGTAAGTCAGAAAGAGAAAAACAAATATATGCTAACGCATATATATGGAATCTTAAAAAAAAAAATGGCACTGATGAACCTAGATGCAGGGCAGGAATAAAGACGCAGACATAGAGAATGGACTTGAGGACACGGGGTGAGAAGGGGAAGCTGGGGAGAAGTGAGATTAGCATCGACATATATACACTACCGAATGTAAAATAGTTGGCTGGTGGGAATTAGCAGCATAGCACAGGGAGATCCGCTGGGTGCTTTGCAATGACCTAGAGGGGTGGGATAGGGAGGATGGGAGGAAGGCTCAAGAGGGAGGGGATATGGGGACATGTGTATGCATATGGCTGATTCACTTTAGTGTACAACAGAAACTAACACAGTATTGTGAAGCAATTATACTACAATAAAGGTCTATTAAAAAAAAGTAATGAGTATTTTCTTTCTAATATAATTCATTTAATTGTATATTTCTATTATTTAATTTTGAATAACTTTGTTTAGCAACCGACTCACATAAATCTTAAAAATGTACAGCAGGCCATTATGACATTCTATGGACAGGCTTTGATAGGCCATGTATAAGCCTGCGAGCAGGATTGTTAGTCAAAATACTTAACAACGAGTTGTGGGTGGACACCAACTAATCAGAATGGATATGAGTCAGTATGCCATAGCTGTACCTACAAGGCTTTAAGTGTCTAAAGGACAGAATCTATTCATCATTTACCTTTATGACCCTTAAGGACCCTTGCACACTGCCTTGAGCATAATGGTTGATTCCAAGTAGTTTGGAAAGATTCAATGGCTGAATGAATGACTAAATGATTGAATAAATGATATATTAGAGAGTGACTCCACTGTAATCTCTATTACTAAAGACTCATGTTTTAACAAACCCCTTACTTCCTTTCATAAAATTAGTTTGTGATTGGCTGAGGCTTTTCATAGAGGAAAAGTAAATAGCATTTCATCTATTTCTTTCCCTTAATGATCTTCTCTTCTAAAGGTTGAGGCTTTACATTGAAATAGATGTCCACCCTGTCTTCCATGTGCCAGCAAATTGAAGCCCCTGCTATTCTCAGACATACTTGGCTACCATATGCTCCATCTGACTTTATTTCCTCGTAGTACTCACTTTTCTTGACTTTTCCTTTTGCCTCATGTGCCCTTGGTTACTTGGGAATCATCTACTTCTCTTTCAAGGTCCAGGAAACCTTTTTCTACTCTTCTCTATACCTACTGAGAGATTGCTTACCTTCTCACCTGTGCTTCCATTATGATTGCTACATAATGCTAACATAGTATCTAACACTTTCTATGGCTTAATTGTCTATGCATCTGCATTTATTGACATTCCCTTGCCTATCCTTGGGGAGAATATGAGCCCCTTGTAGACAACATTGTCTTTGACATCTCCTCGCTGCCCCTTCTTCTATTTCACTTGAGACTTTTTACTGGATATTATGTATTTGCAAACCCCTTTATCTCCTTTCTAGAACTTAGGCTCTTTGAAAGCAGAGTAAGTATATCCTCTATCACTGTTCCTATAGAATAAAGATGTGGTGGACTTTGGAGCCAGAATGCTTGAATTAGAATTCAGGCTCTGTCATCAACTGTATATGTGATTTATAACTAATTATTTCCTTTTGCTTCAGTTTCCATATCTAAAAAAATTGTGTTTAAAACATACTGATCTCACAGATTGTTAAGAGGACAGAATGTATCAATTCATAAAAAATATGCTTAGAGCAATGCCTGGAACACAGTGAGCTCACAATAAATATTAGCTGTTTTTATTCTTACAGTAAACACTTGATAGATAATTGCCAAACGAATGAAAAATAAAACATATAATAACAAACCAATAAGAGTTAACTTCATTAATGCCATACTTATTATACTACCCTATTTCCTAGTAAAGATAAATTATGATATCTATTGGGTTGGCCAAAGAGTTTGATAAACTGGAAGAGACTGCTATTGGGGGAACATAATTTGCCTATAATTCACCAGTAGAAAAAAACAAAATCACTTTAAGAAATCCCATTAGATACAAGTGATCAAGTTCCATTTTAGTAATTAATATTTCCTAAAATCAATATCACTGCAATAAAATTGTGAAATGAAGCAATTTATTGAAGATGAAAATGAATTATCTTCTTATACTAGAATAATGTTTTAGAAGTTAAGAATTCAGAGGTATTCTTCCTTATTGCAACTGTGTTGCTCTCCTACCTGTCCAACTAGTAAATCTAACAAGAAGAATAACTAAATATTGGGGTAAATTGGGTAGTTTAGGTCATTTTCCAGGTATTAAACCAGAGACTGTCTTTCTAATCTCACATGTGAAAAAATTTTGCATGTTATGACAGCTTCTAACTCCTTGAAAGTCTTATTACCTAGGAAAATATTATTCAAAGATATATTATTTTCCTTGGGTCAAGGTTGAACAAGGGATTTTTCAGGTAATCAACAGAAAATACACTAGAGAAAGTATACACATTGTAGGTCTACATTCTTGCCATCAAAGCTATTTTACAACTGAGGAATATTTTTTTCCTTTGCTTTTACTCTTAGCTAAATTATTACTCTTGGTAATAATTACTGTGTAAAAATTATGATAGGAAAACAGAGAAAATAAAAGTGACCCTAGAATAAATTTAGGAATTTCCTCCTTCCCTTCCCTTCCTCTCTTTTCCTTTCCCTAACTTACTCCTTCCTTCCTTCCTTCCTTCCTTATTTAAACTGAGTTGCTCTTAATTCTTTTTGTGCTTTACTATAGCCTAGATTAAGCATATGGAAAATTCTTACTTTGCTTCTAATCTTGAGAGGGGGAAAAATAATGTCAATATTTTGATTTATTTTTTTTTTGTAACTTATGTTCTTATCTTTTTACCTAGATGCTTTATTCCTGTCCTTCTTCCAAACAATTTAGGCAAAGATACTGGCTCTGCACATGCTACTATACTATTTGTCAATAAAATGCAGTATCCATGAGGGAACTCACCTGTCTGACATTTCTTTCTTCTAGGAGAACTTACATCTATATTTCTGATTTTGCAGAATTTTATTTCATTTTTTCCACTTTCCCCTCAACAGTATCCTGGTAAGCAGTTAGCAGCAATATTATTATTCACATTTAAAAGGGAGGAAATTGAGGCTGAAAGATGTGTTCGAGGTCACACAGGTAAAGCCCTGAGAGTCACTGGAGAGCTGCAGCAAACATTCGCTAGAGAAAACTTGGACTCAGAGCACACTACATCATGAAGAGGTAAATGCACTTCCTTTGAATGTGGAAAGCAAAGTGATTTGTTAGAAAACGTGCAGTTTTACAAATGAGCCAAGAATATGCTTTGCCCAAAGAGACACCTGGAATTAATTGCTACTCCCTTAAGAGATCAATGAGACACGTGTCAGGGGATTGGAAGCGTGGCAGAGTCACCAAGGCAGAAGACTTATGTTGGCAAGAGCAGTGCCTCCGTTAGATCTTTTAATTGCCTAAACATTAGGAGCAAGCTATCACCTTGTTGATGAAAGCTGTTACTTGGTGCCTGGATATTTGGTGTCCCTACCTTCAGTGGATTTAAAATAAATTAAAGGTTTGAAAATATGAGGAAGAAATTTGCCTCTTAGCTAAACTCCTTAGATCAAAGTCTTCCTGTCTAAAAAGTAACTTTAATTAGGCATTATTCCTTCCTCTTCCATCTCCTTCCTTCCTTTCTTCATTCCTCTTTGCCTTCCTTTCTCTTTTTATTTTTCTGCTGAGATAAATTTTGTAACTTACTTAAAAATGTCATGAATGCTTAAAAAGAGCAATTTTAGTTACTGTTATTAACAAACTTTTAAAGCCAAGTGCTATGGTATATTAGCATTCATGACAAACAGAAAAATAAAGCTCAGATCCTTCCCTTGAGGAGGTTATAAGCTAGTGTGAGATGAAAGATATGGGTACAACGAACCATACCACAATTTGAAATGTGATAAGTTGTATTCAATAAAACAGAAAGATACAAGTGAATTGTCATTGGAGTTCAGAGAGAAAGAGACTGATTCCAGTTGGGAATAGTGAAGTGAGGCAAAGCTCAAAGAATTAATATCAGAGGATATGTCATCTCTCTCCTTTCTTCTCCTCGGTTCGATCAGAATGTATGTCATACTGCACAGCTATTTTGGAGGGAGTTCCTTAAAGCAATATAGTAGTTTAGACCAAATGAAAGGCATCTTAGATATTAAGTAAAATTCCATTCTGCCTCATTCTGTCGTTTGGAAACTTTTCTTCAGTGGAATGAAATGCTTTAACTTCAGAAATTTGCCTCAGTTCAATCCTGGAATCTTAATGGTATGCTTCTTCATGGATCATGATAGATTTGTCTTTCCTGTGTCCTCCCTACATGAAATACAACATTAACATTAATTATGCCAGTCAACAGCAACCACATTTGATGTGGGATTGTTGGGCAGGGATTTTAGCAAGCACAGTTGGGAAAAAAAGCACAACAAGCTAATTAATGTACTACGGCAAAGATGAAACTCTACTACAATCATTGCCAGAGTTGTCTCATTACAAACCATCAGAAGGTAGAGAATACAAGATACCTTTGAAGCAATATGTGAAACACTAGCTAATTCACATATTTCAATACAAGTTGAAGACACCAGTCCTCAAAAATATCTTGATGATTGGAAAAAAATTCACTCTGAAGAATTCCTGAAGGTATATTTTATAAATCTATGCTTATGTGTCAACCATTGATAAACATATGCCACATACAATTTTTAGACACCTATTTCCATTAGCTAATTTCTGTTTATTCTTAATTTTGCTGGTTAGGTTTTTAAACTCCTTTGGCCTTTTTCTTTTATCAGCTATGAATGAATATAACATCTCTTTATCCATCCATTCATTCCTTCAACAAATATTCATTGAGAACCAGTATGTACCAGAAAATGTTCTAGGCACTTGGCAATATGGCATTGAATAATACATAAAAGATCTTTGCCCTCATAAACTGTGTGCTATTTTATATTCAAATAACATATACAAGGGGAAAATGGAAGACCCAGTAGCAATAAGTGTTATGAATGAAATAAAGCAGGATGCTGTTAGAAACGGTCTCAGGTAAGTCACACATTTGATGGCATCATGGAGAAAGAACTCACTAAAGAATTAGTATGGAGTTGAGACATACAATGTAAGAAGAAACCTTGTTCTATAAAAAACTGGAGAGAACTGCTGGAGAGTTTTCAAGTTGAAGACAGTAGCAAGTGTCAAATTTTGAAGGCAGAAATGAGTTTGGTTACTCAAGAGACTGTCCCCAAAACAGTATGGCTGAAATACAGTAAGGGAGAAAATAAGCAGAAACCATGTTATGCAGAGACTGGTGGGGCAGGATAAAAAGTTTGGCTTTTTATTCTTGCAGTGGGAAGCCACCAGCATGAGATCATGTACTTTACATCTTTAAAGGATCCTTCTGGCTTTTGTGTACAGTCAACAGGTAACAAGTATGCAATTAGAAGGAACAGACTTGTTAGGAAGCTATTATAGTCATACAGATCAGAGGTGATCAATTCTAATGATGATGGAAGTAGAGAGAAGTGGATGAATTGAGACTTGCTACTGGATAGGATATGTGGGATCATGATGACTCCTAGGTTCTTGCCTGAACAGGTAAGCAGACAGAAGTATAATTTACTGAGGTTGGCAAAGGCTAGGGCAGAATTAGTTTACAGACTCAGAAATGAAGAGTTCTACGTCAGATGTATTGTTTTTGATATATCGATTAGATACTGAAGTGGCAGTTTCAAGTAGGTAGTTGAATACATGCATAAGAAATAAGAAATTTGTGTTGGCAGTGAACATCTATTAAATATGAAGTTAAGTACTCATATTCACTAATACAGTCTTCCCTTGGTATCTGCGTGGGATTGGTTCCAGGTCCCTCGTGGATACCAAAATCCTGGGATGCTCAAGTCCCTTACGTAAAATGGTGCAGTACTGTTGGCCCTTCATAACCACAGGTTCTGAAACTGAGGATTCAACCAATTCAATCTGAGGTTAGTTGAATCTGTGGTTGTGGACCCCTCAGATAAGGAGGACAGAGTAAACTCACAAATTCATTAGGACAATATCATAATCCCATTTTATGGATCAGTAAAATGAGGTTCATAGAGATTTGCTACTTGCCAGTAACTGACAATTAAAATTAAACCCCAGTACTTCTAAGTTCATTCTTTTGGAATCCTATGCTCCATGCCATTGAGGTTCTTGAAAGGACAACCTGCACAAGAAAGTTAAATAAGATTTCAAGATAGTACATGATTAATTACATTAAGAATGAGGTAATACATTAGGAATGAGTCATCAGGGTTTACAGCTAGGCAGACATAGATTTAATAATAGGTTTGCTATAATAGCCTTGTGACATCAGGCAAATCATATACTCTTTCTGAATCTCAGATGTTTTATATTTATTTGTAAAGTAATGTGTACTTTGCAAATTTCTTTTGAGGAGATCAAAAAATAGGTGTGAGCACGTGGCAAAAATCAATAAATACTAGTTTGCTTCCTTTATTCTGCAATCAAGAGCATTAGTGCTAATTAAATCCTCTAGTTTTCTGTGTGCAGTGGGTAGGGACAATTAAGTTCAATAATGTTTAATATAATCTTGTTTTTACTAAATGGGTTGTGGAGATTCAATAGCCAGCTTTGCATAAAGTGAAAAGTTGGAATTTTGGGTAAAGGATTGTGTTTTATTCTATTTGAATAATGACCCTTTTTAGAAGACAAACCTGGTATCCTTTTCCTCTTTCAAACTGAGTTAGGAGAGATACATTTTCAAAGCTAAATTATCTAAAGGCTTTTAAGCTTCATTCAAATTATCTCCTTAGTCATTTTTAATATTCATTAACCTAAAATGTCCTTTAAGGAATATCATTCAAATATATATTTGCTGTTCAAATAATTAGATTGTCTATAATAATGATTGAAATCAAATACAAAATTAACAATTAATCAATTTAATATTAAAATTAATAATCTGAGTATCAGATATTAAAATATCATATATAGTTTTTGACTGAATGTATGTATATATTACATTTCACATGAAGATATGAAATTAACCAGGCATGATCTCTGTTAGATTAACACCATATTATTAAGTGAAACTACACAATTGAAGGGTAATAGGCTGAAGGGTGCTGCTTTAGTATATTAACTTGCCATTATTTAATTAGCTTTGTTTTTTGATAATAAGTAATTACCTCCTAGTATCAACACAGATTGAAGTGCAATTCTAAAAGTTTTAAATTGAATTTTATATGTAGTTGGATCATTGTAAAATACTGAGACCTACATTGTTTTTACAGGTACATGTTGAAGAGGTTGGGAGGAGAGTCAATAAATAAGGCAGGAGTACTATGCTATATAATAGAGATACAAATATGATGAAACCATGCCCTAGTAACTGACTCTCAACCTGGTGATATGCCGTAAGTGAAGATTTTTCCTACATTTTCTCTTTGGATATGTAGTAGGCCATTCTGTGATGGCATATCCACGGTGGTTAAAGATATCAAAGGAAGGCAATTCCTATGGCGAAGTGAGCCCTGCTCCCACAAGTTAAAAAAATTGCCTAGCTACTCAGAGGATAAGGGGGGACAGGGAGAATGCTGTTCCAAGAAAGTGGCATGTTTGTGATTAGCTGAAGACAGGATCTAGAGTTATTCAAATGGCTGCGGGGATGAGGAGGGAGCACACAATCTGCCATGGTAAATTATACATGGCGTATCTTTGCTTTTGCCTTTCTACCTAAATAACAACTATAAAATCCAGTTTTGATGCTACAGAAGTAGAAAGAAAACTGCACCATATTTCAAGGGTTATTTAGTCCTTCCCCATGTACCACAAAAGTTCCTGTTTTATCACATATCTGAGAGTTACACATATATTTTGTTTTATTCTTTTTCTTCTGAGAGCCTGTTATAAAATGTGCTTTTGTGCATTTGCAGCATGTTAGGCAGGCGGAGGCAGTTGCTGTGTGTTATAAATTAGAAAAGGCAGGGGACTTGCACCCTCCCCACTCTGCCTCCACCTACCTTTGAACAGGGCAATAGGAGAATACAAAAATTGAATCTCACATCTACTGTTGGTAGCAGGTGAAGACAGGAGAAAGGACATGTAAACATTTAATAAACAGAAATCTCACATTAAATAGAGTTGGATGACCAGAAGGGGAGCTTTCGTGCCTTGCCACGGGCATAACAGAGATCCCAACAGGAGGAACGATTCCTCTTCTTTCCTGGCAAGGACTCAGCCAATGAGAAGCCACTAACTCTTTGTTTACTATACCCTCCCAACTTACTTTTCCTCTCCATAAAAGTGTTCTCCCTCCCTTGATGTGCAGGGATTTGCACGTAGCTTGCCATGGTTGCAGATCCTGAATTGTAATTCTTTGCTTATCCTGAATAAACCCATCTTTGCTGGAGGAATGTCTGGCAATCTATTTGTTTAAGGTCAGCTGAAGCATAGTTTGAGTAGATGACCAGAAGGGAGAAAGAAGGCCCTTCTTTATGCTGGGGCTCTACTTCTGTCATGAGATTTGAGTGCAAATTGATAACCAGAACCACGATACTTCTGAAGCATTAGCAACCCCAGTCATCTGAACTACTTTATTTTTCAAGAAATGTGATGTACATTTTTTTTTTTACAGGTAGTCATATTATTTAGAATTATATGTGTACATATGTAAGTATGTGTATATATATATATTATATCTTAATATTTTAAGTAACACCATAATAGTCTAAATAATGTTACTGTGTAACATATACCATTTATATACACATTATGCATCTGTATCTAATATATGTATCATCAAGAAAAACAAAGCAAGTAAATGAAAAATTAGTTCTTTTATTTGACATTTTTGAATTATTATTTTTATCAAAGCCCATTAGTAAATGGAAATTAATTAGTAGGATTTAGGACAGGAAGGCATTTGAAAAAGTCCTAAATTCCTCAGCCTTTAGGGTTTCTTATTAGGTTTATACCCTCTTGGGTAAACTATCAGGTCCTCAGCAGATGAGCAGTTAATACTTTGGTGGCTAATCTCATTGAGATGTGTACAGAGGAAAAAAAAAGAAAGTAAAAAAAATTATTTTCTCTAGATTTTTAGAAGAGAGGAGGAATCAGAGAGGCTTTTTGTCACTTGAACCTAAAAAACATTCTAGCAGATCTCTAAAACTATATATTGTTTTTACATTTGGTTACTTGACCATTTATCCAGATCTTATCTTCAAAAACAACCAGTTTTCTTTGTGTTTACTCCAAGAAAACAGCTTTTAATAATAAAACTCACTTGGCAAATTACTTACAACAGGTGTGTGCATTCTTTATCTTTCTATTTTAATTATTTAGCCATTTCTGGCATGGTAGACTGTTCCTTTGGGAGAAATTAACAATATTGCTCTCTACCTGCAAACGCATATTCCTCTGTCACTCATTCACTTATTTCTGAATTGGCACAAATTAAAAGTGTATTTTGCAAGATAAAACTCAATTATGGAAATTCCTGATAGATCTGCTACCAAGTAAATATGAAGCAAATATACAATAAAACAGTTGTAAGAATATTAGTGATGACAAAACTATATCTAAAATCTTGGAGAGAACAGGATACTTTAATTAGAACTAAAAATGTTTTGAAATGTTTTCATCTTAATTGAATTAGTTACCAAATGATTTAAATAATACATAGAAACCCAAATTTAATTCCTTTGAATAAGTACTTATGATATCTGTCTATGCAATTTGTTTGGTCTCTGAGATAATATATTTTAGTATATATCATGCTATTACCCATTATTGTCTTTTTATTCAACTCTCTTATTTCTGGCTAGGCATTTGTCTGGATATTAAAAGGAGATCATTTGCATTTTTTCCTTAGACTCCTTTCCAAATGTTAAGAATTCCCCAAAGTTTAAATGAACTTTTTCTTGGCTTATGGATATTCTGTTTAAGAATATCAGAATGTTCTTAAATATACAGAGAAATCCTGCTGCTTTTCTTCTTTCCTCAACTCTTACTTCCAGAGCCCCACAGAAGGGTGCAATAGCATATTCAGTACATTCAATCAAGAACCACTTAAGGCTATTGTAAATAGTGCTGCAATGAACACTGGGGTGCACGTATTTTTTGAATCATGGTTTTCTCTAGATATGGAAGCTCTCTTTTTAGTTTTTTAAGGAACCTCCATACAGTTCTCCACAATGGATGTACCAATTTACATTCCCAAGACATAGAAGCAACCAAAAAGTCCATCGACAGAGGATTGGATAAAGAAGATGTGGTACATGTATACAATGGAATATTACTCAACCATAAAAAAGAATGGAATAATGCCATTTGCAGCAACATGAATAGACCTTGAGATTGACATACTGAGTGAAGTAAGTCAGAGAGAGAAGGGTAAATATCATATGATATCGCTTATATGTGGAATCTAAAAAATGGTAC
This sequence comes from Stenella coeruleoalba, assembly GCF_951394435.1. Taxonomy (NCBI): domain Eukaryota; kingdom Metazoa; phylum Chordata; class Mammalia; order Artiodactyla; family Delphinidae; genus Stenella; species Stenella coeruleoalba. Next base: position 54,548,058 of record NC_137150.1, read on the forward strand.
AAATGAATTTATTTACAAAACAGAAATAGAATCACAGATGTAGAAAACAAACTTATGGTTACCAGGGGGAAGAGGGGGAGGGAAATACTGGGAGATTGGGATTGACATATACACACTACTATATATAAAATAAATAACTAGTAAGGACCTACTGTATAGCACAGGGAACTCTTCTCAATACTCTGTAATGACCTATATGGGAAAGGAATCTAAAAAAGAGTGGATATATGTAAATGTATAACTGATTCACTTAGCTATAGAGCAGAAACTAACACAACATTTTAAATCAACTATACTCCAATACAAATTAAAAAAGAAAAAGAACCATTTAAGGAGAAAGAAAGAGAGTTATATACCTGAATTATAAGGATGTCCTGAACATAGGAAAATCTCCTGTGTTTAGATAAACCCAGAATTAGATGAGACACACATCTGAAGAATAAAAACTTAAAACAAAAATCAGAAAAGTATGTAAAAACCTCAGCTCTCACTGTAGAATGTTAAAAAAAACTACTATTTACAATTTTTTGGCTGCAATGTGTTTATTATGAGCCGCCTCCAGTCAAAAAACAATCCCTATACCACAGCTTGCTCCACACATCTGTAGGAGAGTGCAGTCTTGCCTGCATATATTGGGTTGATCAAAAAGTTCGTTCACGTTTTTCGTAACATCTTATGGGAAAACCTAAATGAACTTTTTGGCCAACCCAATACTATATTGAAGAAGAGCCTTCATAAAATTCATAGAGAGGCTGGGATATGCAACAATGCCATGGCAACTTGTGTGTGGATAATAAGAGTGAGTGGGTCTCTGGCACACAGATTCCCGAAGGGAAGCAAGTAGTTGAAGAAGAAGGAAGAGGAGAAGGAGGAGAAAATCAAAAGACAAGTTTTCAAATTCCAGTACCATTTCAGTTGACTGTAAACTTTGCTTCATTCATTTCTCAAATAAAGAAATAAAGGAAGGGTACCTGTCCCCTCCAAGAGAAAGGGTTCCTGTGAGCTTTCATCTGCCCTCACCAAAAAGAAGCCTTTTTAAAGCTCAGTACAACAGAAAAAAGTGAAATCCATATAAACCAATTTTATCTAACATTTAAGCCTCTAGAGGAATACTGGAAAGAGCATAGGCTTTTTTTTTTTTTCTCCTAAAAAAATTAGATTGGAATTAGGGAACTAAACTATACTACTTGTTTGAAAAACTAGGGCCATTATTTAATATTTTTGCCCTCAGTTTTCTCATGTGTAAAATGGGGATAATAATAGTATTACTTCATCAAATATATGTAAAAGGATACAGACATACTTATTAAATCTTTACTCCTTTTATCTCTAGTTGCATGCTCTAATGCAAATTAGGCTCTTCCCTGAAAACATTATAGACCATAATGTCATCTCAAGTGAATGCCTGCTTTCTTTCTGTTCAGTGGCAGGTAGAATAACTCTGCTGCTTGCTCACAAGAAGAATTTTCTGATCAATAATCCTTGTGTCTTCTCCAAATCTCTTCATTTCAATTCTCATTGTTATTACTACTAGTGCCTTCTTCAGGTAAATTACTTTTTAAATACCAAGGTCTTCAAATTTGACTCTAATCTTTCATCCAGTATCATCTAGATAATAATAATATCAATAATTCTAACACTTTTAATTTGTATGGTGCTTTAGCATTTAGAAAGCATTTTGATGTGTATTATCTTATTAAATGCTCAGAAAACTCTTGTTATGAAGGCAGATATTAATATGTCCTTTAAGGGCTGCAGAAATAAATGGACTTTAGAATACTCTCTGAATGGTAAAGCCAGAATTCAATTCAGGTCTTTCTAATCTCAGAATTCTTTTGCTGTATCATATTGCCTTTCCACAACAAAAATTTCCATGTTGAAGTCTGTTCACTGATTTGGTCTCACAGATATTAAATGTACTGAATTTCTAGTGGGTCCTCAAAATTGTTTATTTCTCTCTATGCTTCATAGGCACATTTTTCCCATAAGCATTTTAAAAAACTATATAAAGTAGTTTTTCTATTGGAGTGCACACCATTTTCAGGGACATTCTAGAAACTAGGGGGGCTATGGGGAGCTGAGAAAACTACTTTTGAGATACTCATCTGTTCCCTTTAAGGGGGCAGGAATCTGTCTCTGCAGAGATCATAGCTTTTGACTTCATATCATGCAACCTGATATTGAATCGCCCCTGAGATCCTTACCCTTGCCCATTTTCTCTCTCCAATTTCCTCCATCAATTATCCAACTTTACTCTTCCTGAGACCTTCAATCACAATTACTTTCCCTACGTCATACATGTGACAAACACACTTTAATAAGAAGTTCCCCTCCTTGTCACACAGATTTTCCTCAGATTCCTGGGCCAGTTTTTGACCTATTCTAGTGTTATTCATTGTTTCCCTTGTTTCTTTTGTGAGTCTCCCATCCCTAATCCTCTTCTGCAATGAAATTGCTTTTTTAAGATTAATTTTTTCTAACCAAATAAAAAATATTTCTAACTATACTCATCTTTCCTGAACTCTCTGTTATATGACTCCACTGACCACTTCCTCGTTTCAAAAATTTCTTTCTTTATATATATGTATCACTGAATCACTTTGCTATACACTTGAAATATTGTAAATCAACTATATTTCAATAAAAAATTAAAAATAAAACAAAATACACATATGTAAAAAAATTTCTTTAAGATTGCATTTTTTGTTTTGTTATTGTTTTTACCGTTCTCCATATCCCTTCCCATCTTTAATTTATTCTTCTTCTTCTTCCTTCACAATCTGTATGCAAGGCTAGCCCACTCTGTTTTATAATAGGCTATATGTGGAATGAACTACAAATCATCTTCACTTAGATGGCCCACCAGCAACTAACTCTCAATATGCCCAAAATGAAGTATGTCTTATTCAGAATTGAATGCCCTCATTTTTATTGCATAAACTGCTTCTCCATCCTACAACACTTTTTTTATTTTTTCAATGGCAGCTTTATTCTTCTGGAATTCTAAATAAGGAAAGAGCTGGTTTTGATGCTTTTCTCTCCCTCATGCCCTTCAGTTACCAAGTTCTACACTTATATCTAATGCCTTCCTAAACTGCAGTTAAAGAGGGTGACATGGCTTTGGACTGATAGGCTTCAACAGCTGCAGATCTCTAGGCCCCTGTGCCGCTGGGAGAAGTTCTACTTGAGTAAAACTGTGAAAGAACTGGAAAGAACCTGGAAGTTATACACCATGAAAAAGGAAAATCATATTTCTTCAGATCCAAGCAGTTCTTTTGCATGTCACCTCCACTGCCCAGGCCTTTATCAAACCACATCTAGATTTTTAGTGTTTTAATTGAAAAATATTAAATAACTAATGCTGAATAACACATTATTATTTTATGAGGCATTTTAACATGTACCTTTAAAATGTGAACATTATACCACAAGAAAGTGGTATTATTACTGTAACCTAGATTTTGTAAACGAGAAAGTTGAAACTTAGAGTGCTTTAAGTAAATTTCTCATGATAACTTAAACTAAAAATCTCAAATTCAAAATTTTGCCCTATGTCTACTTTATCATGCTGGCTTCCACCTTGTGTATCTGAATTTGTACAATCCATGTTTCCTCTGGCAGTTGAGGAAAAACATTTTTCCTCATAATAAAAATATTTTGATCATTGAACAGTGATAACAATAATATTTATCCTGTAAAATTAAACTCAGCTTTCAAGGTCTTCCAAACACTAGTATTGTTTCAGCTATCCAACTTTATTTCTTGTTTCTCCCCCATATACCTTTGCTCCCTCTAGGCTACTCTTTTCACCATTCTCCATATTCAAGACAAAGTCTCCTAATTCTGTGCCTTCATTTATATAGTTCTTCTCACTCAAAACCTCTATGTTCTCTCCTTCTTACTTTAATCTTCATCATTTAAAATGCACTTCAAATTTCACTTCATCTCTGAAATCATTTATATACGAATATGTTTATCTATAACTATGGCTTTCTGCATGTACTTGGGTGTATAACCACATTCTAAAATGGAGAAGCCAGTCACGTGTTTAGATTCTTGTAAGAAGATGTGGTACATATATACAATGGAATATTACTCAGCCATTAAAAAGAATGAAATAATGCCATTTGCAACAACATGGATGGACCTGGAGACTATCATGCTAAGTGAAGGAAGTCAGACAGAGAAAGACAAATATCATATGATATTGCTTATATGAAGAATCTAAAAAAAATTATACAAATGAACTTATTTACAAAACAGAAACACTCACAGACTTAGAGAATGAACTTATGGTTACCAGGGGAAAGGGTGAGGGGACAGATTGGGAGTTTGGGATTGACATGTACACACTACTACCTTTAAAATACATGACCAACAAGGACCTACCTTATAACACAGGGAACTTGGCTCAATATTCTGTAATAACCTAAATGGGAAGAGAATTTGAAAAAGAATTGATACTTGTATAGGTATAATGGAATCACTTTACTGTACACCTGTAACTACACATCATTGTTATATTCCAATATAAAATAAAAATTAAAATAATTTTTTATAAAAGCACTGCAAAGAGATATACATTGAATTCTACACATATCACTTTAAGAAAGGAAGAAGATTCTGAAAAGTGGGAATTATCTCAGAAAAATCCATATATTATTATGATATGATGTTGCTTACTTGATTGTTTTCTTTTAGAAAATTCTTAGTTTTTATAATTTTTAATATTTAACATCTTATACAATATAGGTATATTGTTTGAAGGGACCATCATGTGTATTTCGATTCCCTGGAATGCCAAGATCACTGCTGAGCTGAAAATACACTTGAGGCTAAAAACAATGCAGAATGGTTTTTCTAGGAAGTGAACCATAAATTTCACTTCCTAGGACACTAGGGATAAATGTCACCACATCCCGTATCAACCTTCCATGTTTTATTGCTAACTTGTTCTAAAAAAGAGTCCATTTAAGCCAGGAATGCTGAAAAAAGTCTAAATATATTTGTACTTAATAAAATCATATGCTAAACTTTATATTTACTTCTCCAATATATTTGTTAGCCAAGTTATCACATGCCCATGTGTTTCTTTCATTAAAGAACAGTATGTAAATCTTATCTCATTTTGATAATTTGTATAAGTTAAAAGAAAAAAAGATAAATCTAAGCAGTTTCTAAGTGGTTACTTAACAGGCCAAACTCTCACTGTATCTATGTACATCCAGCCTATAATTCTCATAGGAGTAGACAGATGAAGCACGGTCATCTGTCAACCTGCAAAAGATCCACACCAGGCAGACAGGCAGTACTTGCTCTAGTCACTGACTGAGCCATTTATAGGGGATTTATACAAGTAGAAGGAAACATACTTTGTTTTAGCAGCTTGGGTTATGTATTCAGAGGATTATACTAAGAAGACTCTGACATACATGAAGACATATTGGCTTTTAACAATATTTCACACCATAATATAACAAAATATCAGTTAAGAAAGAGATAAGAGATATCTAATGACCTGCAACAAACAGCAGAATCTTCATGGAAAACCAACATGAGAACAAAAGAAACAAATGCCTACTCTCCTTTTAGATTACCTAGGTGTGAAACATTTTAAAAGAATTCATTGCTAAAATGTGAGGCTCTGACAGCAATGAGCAGTCACAAAGAAGAAAAAGACAAAAATATGGATCTTAGGGGCTTCCCTGGTGGCGCAGTGGTTGAGAATCTGCCTGCTAATGCAGGGGACACGGGTTCGAGCCCTGGTCTGGGAGGATCCCACATGCCGCGGAGCAACTAAGCCCGTGAGCCACAACTACTGAGCCTGCGCGTCTGGAGCCTATGCTCCGCAACAAGAGAGGCCGCGATAGTGAGAGGCCTGCGCACTGCGATGAAGACTGGCCCCCGCTTGCCACAACTAGAGAAAGCCCTCGCACAGAAATGAAGACCCAACACAGCCCAAAATAAATAAATTAAAAAAAAAAAATATGGATCTTAGTGATGGATATAATTCTAAAATTCTGAACATTTTCTGTCTTATTTATAAACTCAGCCATAAAACATACTAAATAAAAAATTTCCCATAAAACATATTGATTTGAGATTGTAGGGAACGGAAATGAAAGATTTATTTGTAACACACTCTTTCCTATTAAAAGGAAAAAATGAATTTCATTATTTTCAGAGTGACTCAATGAAATAGAAGTATTATTATTGGCATTGTTGGAAAGGATGAAATAAGAGACAGCTTTATTCATTGACTTATTCCCAGAGATTCAGGAAGCTATAAACAGAGCATAGAGACTCTTTATCCTCTCTGTAAAGCTTAGATCTAAAGAAATAGTAAATGAAACTTCCTGATGGTTTTATTTTATTCAGATTTCAGAATGGAATTCTGTTAGCTTTAAAGCAAAATTCTCATTTATGGAGTGCAAGAAATGGGAACAACTTTAGAAATCATCAAATCTAACCCTCAAATTTTACAAAGAGACCCAGAAATGTTGCCTAAGGTAAATTAGACACTAAGACACAGAAATTTTAGTTTACATATCCAAGGACGTGCAGATGATAGAAGAAGGGTGTTGGTAATGCAAATCTTACGGATACCAGTGCAGGGTTCTTGCCACTCTACCATGCTGCCTTTCATATCATGACAATGAGAGAGAGAGAAACAACCTTCAGCATCTGGGAGTTGGCCTGGTACTCAGAGCTAGACACTGGTTTTCTTCTGTTGAACATATATACTTTCACAGAACATCAACATCAGACAAGGCTACTCTGATGTTGATAAATTAAGACAAAGTAAAATCATTTCATAGTCATGGCTGATAATTATAATAATGATATAATCATTATCTGTGCCACAAAGAAGACCAAACATCCCAATCCTGACTAATATGAGGGACTGCTGCCTCATACCAATTACAACTTTAGCTTCAATTTATTTCTCCTGCCTTATAGATGATATTTATTAGATACTCAATCATTGAAATATCCCCACTTCTTGACAAATTCAATCTACAGCAAAGCCCTTCTTCCTTGAGTCTTCTGCAAAGTCATCTGTTTCAAGTTCAAATCCTAAAAGTCCTTTCAAACAGCCTCTTACTGAGACATTTTCCCATTTTATGTTCTCTCCCTACTTTCCAGGAGCAATAAAATAACTTTACTGAACTGTAAGTGTATCCCCAGTGATCTCTGACTGGAGGGAAATGACAGTATAAAAGAAACCATTTATTCAAAACACAAAAAGATGATACATGTTGGAATTCATAAAGGTAGTCCAATTACTGGATTAAAATTGCACATTTAAAAAACATTTGCTTATATAATATCATCAATACTAATATCTGAGTAGTTTTCTTACATTCAATTAAACCTAGCAAAGATTACCTGCAAACAAACAACTTTTTGTTTCTCCAAACTGTTAAATGTTTTTCTCTGACTTTCATATTTACTCTTTTATTAGAGAAAAAATATTCTTGCCATTCCACTTCCAGACAAGATCAAATAACAGGAACTATCCCCTTCATTTGAAATAACTGAAAGGGAAAAAAGACAAAAATATAAAGCAGATCGGGAAGATGGCGGAAGAGTAAGAGGCGGAGATCACCTTCCTCCCCACAGATACACCAGAAATACATCTACACGTGGAACAACTCCTACAGAACACCTACTGAACGCTGGCAGAAGACCTCAGACCTCCCAAGAGGCAAGAACTCCCACCACCACCACCACGTACCTGGGTAGGGCAAAAGGAAAAAGAATAAACAGAGACAAACGCATAGGGACGGGACCTGCACCAGTGGGAGGGAGCTAGGAAGGAGGAAAGGTTTCCATACACTAGGAAGCCCCTTCGCGGGAGGAGACTGCGGGTGGCGGAGGGGGAAGCTTCGAAGCCGCGGAGGACAGCACAGCAACAGGGGTACGGAGGGAAAAGCGGGGAGATTCCCGCACAGAGGGTCAGGGCCGACCGGCACTTACCAGCCCGAGAGGCTTGTCTGCTCACCCGCCGGGGCGGGCGGGGCTGGGAGTTGAGGCTCGGGCTTCGGTCAGAGCTCCGGGAGAGGACTGGGGTTGGCGGCGTGAACACAGCCTGCAGGGGGTTAGTGCACCACAGCTAGCCGGGAGGGAGTCCGAGGAAAAGTCTGGGCCTGCCGAAGAGGCAAGAGACTTTTTCTTCCCTCTTTTTTCCTGGTGCGCGAGGAGAGGGGATTGAGAGCGCTACTTAAAGGAGCTCCAGAGACGGGCGCGAGCCGTGGCTAAAAGCGCGGACCCCAGACACAGGCACGAGACACTAAGGCTGCTGCTGCCGCCACCAAGAAGCTTATGTGCGAGCACAGATTACTAGCCACACCCCCCTTACGGGGAGCCTGCCCAGCCTACCACTACCAGGGTCCCAAGATCCAGGAACAACTTCCCCAGGAGAACGCACGGCACGCCTCACGCTGGTGCAACGTCATGCTGGCCTCTGCCGCTGCAGGCCCGCCCCGCACTCCGGGCCCCTCCCTCCCCGTGGCCTGAGTGAGCCAGAGCCGCTGAATCAGCGGCTCCTTTAACCCCGTCCTGTCTGAGCAAAAAACAGACGCCCTCCAGCGACCTACACGCAGAGGCAGGGCCAAATCCAAAGCTGAGCTCCTGGGAGCTGTGAGAAAAAAGAAGAGAAAGGGAAATCTCTCCCAGCAGCCTCAGAAGCAGCAGATTAAAGCTCCACAATCAACTAGATGTACCCTGCATCTCTGGAATCCATGAATAGGCAGAGAATGATCCTAACTTGAGGAGGTGGACTTTGAGAGCAAGATTTATGATTTTTTCCCCTTTTCCTCTTTTTGTGAGTGTGTATGTGTATGCTTCTGTGTGAGATTTTGTCTGTATACCTTTGTTTCCACCATTTGTCCTAGGGTTCTATCTGTCCGTTTTTTTTTTCTTAATAATTATTTTTTATTTTAATAAATTTATTATATTTTATCTACTTTATTTAACTTTATCTTCTTTCTTTTTTTCCTTCCTTCCCTCCTTCCTTCCTTCCTCCCTCCTACCCTACCTCCTTTCTTTCTTTCTCCTTCTACTAATTCTTTCTTTCTACTTTTTCTCCCTTTTATTCTGAGCCATGTGGATGAAAGGCTCTTGGTGCTGCAGCCAGGCGTCAGTGCTGCGCCTCTGCGGTGGGAGAGCCAACTTCAGGACACTGGTCCACAAGAGACCTCCCAGCTCCACAAAATATCAAATGGCAAAAATCTCCCAGAGATCTCCATCTCAACACCAGCACCCAGCTTCACTCAACGACAAGCAAGCTACAGTGCTGGACATCCTATGCCAAACAACTAGCAAAACAGGAACACAACCCCACCCATTAGCAGAGAGGCTGCCTAAAATCATAGTAAGTCCACAGGCACCCCAAAACACACCACCAAACGTGGACCTGCAGACCAGAAAGACAAGATCCAGCCTCATCCACCAGAACACAGGCACTAGTCTCCTCTACGAGGAAGCCTACACAACCCACTGAACCAACTTTAGCCACTGGGGACAGACACCAAAAACAACGGGAACTAAGAACCTGCAGCCTGCAAAAAGGAGACCCCAAACACAGTAAGATAAGCAAAATGAGAAGACAGAAAAACACATAGCAGATGAAGGAGCAAGATAAAAACCCACCAGACCTAACAAATGAAGAGGAAACAGGCAGTCTACCTGAAAAAGAATTCAGAATAATGATAGTAAAGATGATCCAAAATCTTGGAAATAGAACGGACAAAATGCAAAAAACATTTAACAAGGACCTAGAAGAACTAAAGATGAAAGAAACAATGATGAACAACACAATAAGTGAAATTAAAAATACTCTAGATGGGATCAATAGCAGAATAACTGAGGCAGAAGAATGGATAAGTGACCTGGAAGATAAAATAGTGGAAAAAACTACTGGAGAACAGAATAAAGAAAAAAGAATGAAAAGAACTGAGGACAATCTCAGAGACCCCTGGGACAACATTAAATGCACCAACATTCGAATTATAGGGGTTTCAGAAGAAGAAGAGAAAAACAATGGGACTGAGAAAATATTTGAAGAGATTATAGTTGAAAACGTCCCTAATATGGGAAAGGAAATAGTCAATCAAGTCCAGGAAGCACAGAGAGTCCCATACAGGATAATCCAAGGAGAAATACGCCAAGACACATATTAATCAAACTGTCAAAAATTAAATACAAAGAAAACATATTAAAAGCAGCAAGGGAAAAAAAACAAATAACACACAAGGGAATCCCCATAAGGTTAACAGCTGATCTTTCAGCAGAAACTCTGCAAGCCAGCAGGGACTGGCAGGACATATTTAAAGTGATGAAGGAGAAAAACCTGCAACCAAGACTACTCTACCCAGCAAGGATCTCATTCAGATTTGATGGAGAAATTAAAACCTTTACAGACAAGCAAAAGCTGAGAGAGTTCAGCACCACCAAACCAGCTTTACAACAAATGCTAAAGGAACTTCTCTAGGCAAGAAACACAAGAGAAGGAAAAGACCTACAATAACGAACCCAAATCAATTAAGAAAATGGGAATAGGAACATACATATCGATAATTACCTTAAATGTAAATGGACTAAATGCTCCCACCAAAAGACACAGATTGGCTGAATGGATACAAAAACAAGACCCATGTATATGCTGTCTACAAGAGACCCACTTCAGACCTAGAGACACATACAGACTGAAAGTGAGGGGATGGAAAAAGATATTCCATGCAAATGGAAACCGAAAGAAAGCTGGAGTAGCAATCCTCATATCAGACAAAATAGACTTTAAAATAAAGTCTATTAGAAGAGACAAAGAAGGACACTACATAATGATCAAGGGATCGATCCAAGAAGAAGATATAACAATTGTAAATATTTATGCACCCAACATACAAGCACCTCAATACATAAGGCAAATACTAACAGCCATAAAAGGGGAAATCGACAGTAACACATTCATAGTAGGGGACTTTAACACCCCACTTTCACCAATGGACAGATCATCCAAAATGAAAATAAATAGGGAAACACAAGCTTTAAATGATACATTAAACAAGATGGACTTAATTGATATTTATAGGACATTCCATCCAAAAACAACAGAATACACATTTTTCTCAAGTGCTCATGGAACATTCTCCAGGATAGATCATTTCTTGGGTCACAAATCAAGCCTTGGTAAATTTAAGAAAATTGAAATTGTATCAAGTATCTTCCGACCACAACGCTATGAGACTAGATATCAATTACAGGAAAAGATCTGTAAAAAATACAAACACATGGAGGCTAAACAATACACTACCTAATAACAAAGTAATCACTGAAGAAATCAAAGAGGAAATCAAAAAATACCTAGAAACAAATGACAATGGAGACACGACAATCCAAAAACCTATGGGATGCAGCCAAAGCAGTTCTAAGAGGGAAGTTTATAGCAATACAAGCCCACCTTAAAAAACAGGAAACATCTCGAATAAACAACCTAACCTTGCACCTAAAGCAATTAGAGAAAGAAGAACAAAAAAATCCCAAAGTTAGCAGAAGGAAAGAAATCATAAAGATCAGATATAAATGAAAAAGAAATGAAGGAAACGATAGCAAAGATCAATAAAAATAAAAGCTGGTTCTTTGAGAAGATAAACCAAATTGATAAAACATTAGCCAGACTCATCAAGAAAAAAAAGAAGAAGACTCAAATCAATAGAATTAGAAATGAAAAAGCAGAAGTAACAACTGACACTGCAGAAATACAAAAGATCATGAGAGATTACTACAGCAACTCTATGCCAATAAAGTGGACAACCTGGAAGAAATGGACAAATTTTTAGGAAAGCACAACCAGCCAAGACTGAATCAGGAAGAAATAGAAAATATGAACAGACCAATCACAAACACTGAAATTGCAACTGTGATTAAAAATCTTCCAATAAACAAAAGCCCAGGACCAGATGGCTTCACAGGTGAATTCTATGAAACATTTAGAGAAGAGCTAACACCTATCCTTATAGCAGAGGGAGGAACACTCCCAAACTCCCATTCTATGAGGCCACCATCACCCTGATACCAAAACCAGACAAGGATGTCACAAAGAAAACTACAGGCCCATATCACTGATGAACATAGATGCAAAAATCCTCAACAAAATACTAGCAAACAGAATCCACAGCACATTATAAGGATCATACACCGTGATCAAGTGGGGTTTATTCCTGGAATTCAAGGATTCTTCAATATACGCAAATCAATCAACGTGATACACCATATTAACAAATTGAAGGAGAAAAACCACATGATCATCTCAATAGATGCAGAGAAAGCTTTCGACAGAATTCAACACCCATTTATGATAAAAACCCTGAAGAATGTAGGCATAGAGGGAACTTTCCTCAACATAATAAAGACCATATATGACAACACACAACCAACATCATTCTCAATGGTGAAAAACTGAAAGCATTTCCACTAAGATCAGGAACAAGACAAGGTTGCCCACTCTCACTACTCTTATTCAACATAGTTTTGGAAGTTTTAGTCACAGCAATCAGAGAAGAAAATGAAATAAAAGGAATCCAAATCGGAAAAGAAGAAGTAAAGCTGTCACTGTTTGCAGATGACATGATACTATATATAGAGAATCCTAAAGATGCTACCAGAAAACTACTAGAGCTAATCAATGAATTTGGGAAAGTAGCAGGATACAAAATTAATGCATAGAAATCTCTGGCATTCCTATACACTAATGATGAAAAATCTTAAATCAAGAAAACACTCCCATTTACCCTTGCAACAAAAAGAATAAAATATCTAGGAATAAACCTACCTAAGGAGACAAAAGACCTGTATGCAGAAAATTATAAGACACTGATGAAAGAAATTAAAGATGATACAAACAGATGGAGAGATATACCATGTTCTTGGATTGGAAGAATCAACATTGTGAAAATGACTCTACTACCCAAAGGATTCTACAGATTCAATGCAATCTCTAACGAATTACCACTGGCATTCTTCACAGAAACAGACAAAAAATTTCACAATTTGTATGGAAACACAAAGACCCCGAATAGCCAAAGCAAGCTTGAGAACGAAAAACGGAGCTCGAGGAATCAGGCTCCCTGACTTCAGACTATACTATAAAGCTACAGTAATCAAGACATTATGGCAGAAGACTGGCACAAAAACAGAAAGATAGATCAATGGAACAGGATAGAAAGCCCAGAGAGAAACCCACACACATATGGTCACCTTATCTTTGATAAAGGAGGCAGGAATGTACAGTGGAGAAAGGACAGCCTCTTCAATAAGTGGTGCTGGGAAAACTGGACAGGTACATGTAAAAGTATGAGATTGGATCACTCCCTAACAACATATACAAAAATAAGCTCAAAATGGATTAAAGACCTAAATGTAAGGCCAGAAACTATCAAATTCTTAGAGGAAAACATAAGCAGAACACTCTATGACATAAATCACAGCAAGATCCTTTTTGACCCACCTCCCAGAGAAATGGAAGTAAAAACAAAAATAAACAAATGGGACCTAATGAAACTTCAAAGCTTTTGCACAGCAAAGGAATCCATAAACAAGACCAAAAGACAACCCTCAGAATGGAAGAAAATATTTGCAAATGAAGCAACAGGCAAAGGATAATCTCCAAAATTTACAAGCAGCTCATGCAGCTCAATAACAACAACAAAAAAAAAAACCAATCCAAAAATGGGCAGAAGACCTAAATAGACATTTCTCCAAAGAAGATATACAGACTGCCAACAAACACATGAAAGAATGCTCAACATCATTGATCATTAGAGAAATGCAAATCAAACCTACAATGAGATATCATCTCACACCAGTCAGAATGGCCATCATCAAAAAAATCTAGAAACAATAAATGCTGGAGAGGGTGTGGAGAAAAGGGAACACTCTTGCACTGCTGGTGGGAATGTGAATTGGTACAGCCACTATGGAGAACAGTATGGCGGTTCCTTAAAAAACTACAAATAGAACTACCATATGACCCAGCAATCCCACTACTGGGCATATACCCTGAGAAAACCATAATTCAAAAAGCGTCATGTACCAAAATGTTCATTGCAGCTCTATTTACAATAGCCCGGAGATGGAAACAACCTAAGTGTCCACTGACTGATGAATAGATAAAGAAGATGTGGCACATATATACAATGGGATATTATTCAGCCATAAAAAGAGATGAAATTGAGCTGTTTGTAATGAGATGGAGAGACCTAGAGTCTGTCATACTGAGTGAAGTAAGTCAGAAAAAGAAAGACAAATACCGTATGCTAACACATATATACGGAATTTAAGGGGAAAAAATGTCATGAAGAACCTAGGGGTAAGACAGGAATAAAGACACAGACCTACTAGAGAATGGACTTGAGGGTATGGGGAGGGGGAAGGGTAAGCTGTGACAAAGCGAGCGAGTGGCATGGACATATATACACTACCATATGTAAAATAGATAGCTAGTGGGAAGCAGCCGCATAGCACAGGGAGATCAGCTCAGTGCTTTGTGACCACCTAGAGGGTTGAGCTAGGGAGGGTGGGAGGGAGGGAGACGCAAGAGGGAAGATAGATGGGAACATATGTATATGTATAACTGATTCACTTTGTTAAAAAGCAGAAACTAGCACACAATTGTAAAGCAATTATCCTCCAATAAAGATGTAAAATATATATATATATATATATATGTAAAAGCAATGGTTCTCCTATATATATATTCTTATGTATGCTTTTATGTAAGTGAAATGAATGGCAGCAATAATACAAGAGACAGGAGGGATGAATTAGGATTACTTTGTTATTAAATGTACTCACTCTACCCAAAGAGTAACAAATATGGAAGGTAATGATTCAATGATATCAATAATCATTTTGAACATCAATAATCTAAATGCACCAATTAAAAGAGTGGGTCAAAAAAGAAGAGCCTATGATATGTTTTCTACAAGAAACTAACTTTAAATATAAAGACATATAGATTAAAAGTAAAGGGATGGAGAAAATGATATGATAACACTAATAATAAAGCAGAAGTAACTATGTTAATTTCAGACAGAGCAGAAAAGCAAGGAAAGTTAACAGGGATAAAGAGGAGTGTTACATAATGATAAAGGAGTCAATTCTACAAGAGACATAACAATGTTTAATGACAAAGTGTCAAACTACATGAGGCAAAAAATGATAGAACTACAAGGAGAAATAAATGAATCCATTATTATAGTTGGTGACTTCAACACTCCTCTCTCAGAAATGGATAGAAACAGAGGGCTGAAAATCAGTGAGGACATAGTTGAACTCAA
This sequence comes from Stenella coeruleoalba, assembly GCF_951394435.1. Classification (NCBI taxonomy): domain Eukaryota; kingdom Metazoa; phylum Chordata; class Mammalia; order Artiodactyla; family Delphinidae; genus Stenella; species Stenella coeruleoalba. Next base: position 54,563,399 of record NC_137150.1, read on the forward strand.
TAACACCATCAATCAACTGAATATATTGGACATCTATACACTACTACATCCAATAAGAACAGAATGCTCATTCTTCTCAAGCTCACACTGAACATTTCCCAAGGTGGACCATATTCTGGGTGCTGAAACACACCTGAACAAATTTAAAAGAATGAAAATTATACAGTGCCTACTCTTAGACAACAATGGCATTAAATTAGAAATCAATAACAGAAAGATTACTCTCAAAATAGTAGAGATTGAGCAATATAATTCTAAATAAGGGGACAAGAAATAGTAAGAGAAATTAAACAATTTTTTGAAGTAAATGAAAATGCAACTTAACAAATATGTGGAATGTAGTGAAAGCAGTACTTAGAAGGAAATTTATAGCACTGAATACATATATTAGAACAGAAGAAAAATCTAAAATTAATAATCTAAGTCTCCACCTAAGGAAACTAGAAAAAGAAGAGCAAATTAAATCCAAATTTAGCAGAAGAAAAGAAATTTTATAAAAATGCAGAAATCAATGAGATTCAAAACAGGATATCAATAGAGAAAAATCAGTGAAACTAAAAGCTGATACTTTAAAAAGATCAACAAAATTGATAAGCCTCTAGCCACACTGGAAAAGAAGATAGTGGGCACACACTAATATCAGAAATGAAAGAGGTGACATCACTGTAGGTACTATGCACATTAAAAGGATAATAAATGAATATTATGAACAACTCTGTGGTCACAAGTTTGGTAACCCAGTTGAAATGGACCAACTTCTTGAAAGTCACAATTTTCTAAAACTCACAGAAGTAGGCCTATATCTATTAAATGCATTAATCAATAATTTATAACCTTCCAAAAGAGAAAGCATCAAGCCCAGATGAGGTCACTGGTGAATTCTACCAAACATTTAAGGAAGAAATTATACTAATTCTCTACAATCTGTTTCAAAGAATAGACACAAAGGAATTCCTTCCTAACTTATTTTATGAAACCAAGATTACCCTAATATCAAAACCAAACAAAGACATTATAAGAAAAGAAAGCTACAGACTAATATCTCTCATGAACATAGATGTAAAAATTCTCAACAAAATATTAGCAAATCAAATCCAAAAATGTATAAAATAATTACACACCAAGATCAGTGGGATCCGAAGTATTCAAGGCCAGTTCACCATTTGAAAATCAATTAAAGTAATCCATCCATCAACAGGCTAAGAAAGAAAAATTACATGATCATAGCAATAGATGCAGAAAAAGCACTTGATAAAAATCAAATATTCTTTCATGATAAAAATTCTGAGTAAATTAGGAATAGAAGAGAACTTAACTTGATACAGACTGTCTACAAAAAACTTACAACTAACATCAGTCTTAATGGTGAGAAATATGAACACTTCCCACTAAGATAAGGAACAAGGTAAGGATATTCCCTCTCAGGACTTTTTTCAACATAGTACTAAAAGTACTAGCTAATACAATAAGGAAAGGAAAGGAAAAGAAAGAAAGGGAAAGGAAAGAAAAGGAATCTCAATACAGATTGAGAAGGAAGAAATAAAACTATGTTAACAGATGACATAATCACCTATGTAGAAAATCCTATACAAAAAAAAAAAAAAAACCCTCCTGGAACTAATAAGTGATCATAGCAAGGTTTTGGGGTACAAGGTTAATATATAAAAATCAACTGCTTTTCTATATACCAACAATGAACAAGTGGAACTTTAAAACAATACCATTTATTTACGTCAGGACTCACCAAAATAAATTTCTTATGTATAAATTAATATAATAATCTAACAAAATATATAAAAGATTTATTTGATAAAAACCACAAATCTCTGATGAATGTAATCAAATAGCTAAATAAATGGAGAGATATTCCATGTTCATGAATCAGAAGACTCAACATTTTCAGGATGTCAGTTCTTCCCAACTTGATCGATGGATCTGTGCAACCCCAATCAAAGTCTTAATAAGTTATTTTATGGATAGTGACAAAATGATTCTAAAATTAATATAGATAGGCAAAAGACCCAGAATAAACACAAAATTGAAAGAGAACACAAAGTTGTAGGAATGGCAGTGGTTAGCTTCAAGATTAACTATAAATCTACAGTAATCAAGACAGTGTGGTACTGGTGAAAGAACAAACAAATAAATCAATGGAACAGAACAGAAAGGCCAGGAATAGACTCCCATAAATATAGACAACTGATCTTAGACAAAGAGCAAAGGCAATAAAATGGAGCAGAGATAGTCTCTTCAACAAATGGTGCTGGGACATCTGGACATCCACGTGTAAAAAAATAAATCTCGACACAGTCCTTACACCTTTCACAAAAATTATTTCAGATTGGATCACAGACCTAAATGTAAAATGCAAAACTTTTAAACTCTTAGAAGATTACATAGGGGAAATCCTAGATGATCTTAAGTGTGGTGAAACCATTTTTTGATACAACACCAAAGAAATGATCCATGAAAGAAATAATTGATATGCTGGATTTCATTAAAATTAAAAACTTCTACTTTGTGAAACAATATCAAGAGAATGAGAATACATGCCACAGACTGGGAGAAGTTAGTTGCAAAGGACGCATCTGATAAAGAACTGTTATCCAAAATAAACAAAAAAACCCTTAAAACTCAACAATAAGAAAACAACCTGATTAAATAATCTCAACAATCTTTTTTTATTTCAAAAGTTAAAAAGCTGATTTTTAAATTTATATGGAAATGAAAAGCATCCAGAATAGTCAAAACAAGTTTGAAAAAAAATAAGGTGAAATATGGGAGGACTTACACTACATGATTTCAAGTCTTACTCTAAAGTTGTTGTACTCATTAGTGTGATATAGGTATAAACATTAACATTTATATTAGTGGAAATAACAAAGCCCAGAAATAGACATGCATACCTATGGTCAATTGGCTTTAGGTAAAAGATCTAGTAAATTAATGAAGAGATGGTAATCTGTATAAACACATCCAGCACCGTGCTTGTCATGTAAGTGGTGGGTGCTATTGCTATTTTAGTTCTCACAATACTTAATATCATTATAGTATTTAATGGCTTGTGCTCTGGATCCAGGCTACCTGTGTCTGAATCCTGGATCCACTGCTCATAGATTATGTGACCTGGGTAATTACTTTAACTTCTACTAGCCTCAGTTTTCTTATCTGTTAAATGATAGTACTTATAGTAGCAAATACTCCACACCATTGTGTTTAAGATTAAATAAGTTAATACATATAAAGTACTTAGAAAAAAAAAAGCCCAGGTCATAGTAAGCACTCCATAAATGTTAGCTATTACTACTAGTATCATTTGTTTAATAGAAATCCATGCTTGACACCACAAGTTCATATGTTGACCTAAGGAACAGAGAACACATTCACAGTGGGTTAGGTCAAATACATCCATACAAAATAAGGGATTCAATTATATTAATAAGATTTTATAATAGAATGAGTGATTTTTAACAATAAAATCTTAGTGAACATTACAATAACTACAGCAATAACATTTCAAAAACAAATTATGAATTCAAACTGAATGCAAAACACAAAATGCCTTTCAGATTATTTCTGTCCCTACATAGGTAGACCTGAATATACTAATTAAAGTGCATCTTGATTTCTTCTTATAACTAAGCTCACAATTCATCTATAACTTAGAGTAATTGAAACAGAATATTTACATAAGTGAAATTGTGTCCTCAACTTTACAAGCCACCAATTAATTAATGCTAGAGGCAAGATTACTGCTCTGGCTGATCTGAGGAACTGAACATTATTCAGGCTTGTTTAAAAGTCATATTATGGGCAAGAGGTGAAGTAGACATATAGTATTGCCTATCAATTATAATAAACATGGAATTGGAACACAATTAATTTTTATTAAAGTAAACCATTTTATTTTGAGTTACAACACAGCTAGTGGCTTTGATTTGTGTCCAAAGGTGATATCACTGGCCTTAAATCACAAAATACACAATTATATTCCTTCAGTAAATATGCAAATGTGTTCATTTCTTCCCTTAATTTCTGCATTTTGTAAATGGTATCACTAATTCACACTGATTTTTAGTTCTTCTATTATTTCCTTCTTACCTGATAATGATTTTTTCCAGGTTTTCTTTGGTAATTTATTTTCAACTGTTTAAATCCTCTCTTTTCAACACTTTATATAATAGTATGATTTGTCTCCTGATTAAGAAAGAAAAATTCCCTCTTTGAACAGGGCTTCCCAGGCAGATGGGATATCCCACAGATACCATCTCATCTCTCCATAATAAAGACTTGAAGTCAATACGCACTGAACAAACCTAAACTCTCAATCACAGATCATTCATTTATTTTTTCATTCATTTAAAAGAAATGTTGTTGCTTTCTGCGCCAGGAGCTCCGGGAAAGGAGCAGTGATCAAACAATCAGAAATCTCCCTCATGGAGCTTCTTTCTAATTGGGGAGATCGACAATTAAAAGAAGAAAAAGTTTAATGAATACTGCAATACATCAGTGGTAAGTGTTAAGGAGAAAAAATAAATCAGATAAACAGGATATGGATTTTTAGGGAAGTGTGACATTAAGTTCTCCTATGTTACCTTAAAAACTTACATAATTTCATTAAATTTTAATTTTCCTATCTAAAAGCAATGATAATATAATCACTATATTGATTACTTTTGAAGATCAAATATGTTAAAAGAAAAACACCCCAACTAGTACTTGACACCAAATATATGCCCAATAAGTTAAAACTGATAGTATTTTATTACCACCCTGTATGCTTTATAGTTTCTAGTTTAGATGTAATTAATTTTATATTTATGAGAGATCCGTAATCTCCCTCATTGTTTGATTACAAAAAAAGATCTAAGTTGATATTTAACTAATATTTAGTATTAGTCAGTTCTACTCATTTGCTGAGATAATTCTCATTTGATAGGTCAATAACTGCCCATAAGTGACAAGCACGGTCTCTTGGAGAATTGTAATCACAAGTAATAAGGCACAACTCACATTTCCCCAGATCTCATCTCCCTGCTGGTGCAAGTCAGAAAATGTTAACTATAGTTAATGTGACATTATTTGTCCTTAACTTATAAGCCTATCATAATTCTCTAAGACCACAAAACAGTCTCCCCACTCTGAGACAAGAATATCTGAGAATTTCCCTAAGGCACTTCACATGAGCTTAAAAACAGCCCCAGTTGTGTCCTGCCACCTGCTTCCCGTCATTGATGTCCACCGCTGTAAAGTCAGTAAAGGCTTCCACTACTGTTGCAGTCAGCTGCCCCCGTGAGAATAGGTATCCCTGAGCAAAGATGGTTGTACCAGCCTTCTTGTGGTTAGAGTTACTTGGGTTTCTTTTCCCAAATTTTCAGTCTTTATTTTTATCAGTTTTTATATTTTAGGAGTATTCTACTAAAAAGCAAGTAGTTGGATTTTTTAAACTCAATGTCTAAATATACATATATACATGGATATACATGTATATTTAGATTTATTTCTACCACCTTACTCTTGCTGCCTATTACTTAAGATTTTCCTGTTTCCTTTTGTCCTGCACTTCACATTTTATTTTGTGTTAATATAAAACTGTTTTTTCTCTAATTCTATTTTTACCCTCTTCTGTCAAATAACTTTTTAAAATAATTAGAAAAATAATTTTATTTGTGTGTGTGTGTGTGTGTGTGTGTGTGTGTGTGTGTGTGTCATTAGCCTTAAAATTTTAACATGCATGCCTAACTTAAAAGATTAAATGCAGACCAGGTCCTTTATCCTCTTTCTAAACGATTTAAGGATTCTAAACTCTTTAAACTCTCCCAGCTTACATGCTATTGTTATCTTGCCTTTCAATTGTGTCCTTTGAAAAATCTCTACAATTTATATATTATTCAGAGCATTACTTTTTCTAGATAGTCAACATTTTATTAAATTTACCCATAGTTACTTCTCTTTTTACTCACCATATGTACTTTCATCTTATATCTTCCTTTGAGTTTTGAGCATGCTTTATCAGAGATTTACATTTGTTTTAGCCAGACACAGAGGGATATTACCAATGCAACCATCTTTACAGTTCTGTGTGTACAGATATTTAGATAATGTATGTAGTATAATTCAGACCCAAAGACACATAAGCAATTTTATTTATTCTGCTTTAATCCCTAACTGAACAAAGACTTAGAAAACAGTGCCACCTTATTGTGGGCTTAGTGAGTTTGTGTCAGCTCACCCTTTTCTCAGTCCCAGCTTTGGGTGGAGGGGTTGCTAAGCTGACCCCCCTCCTGTGTAGACCTAAGACTTGGTCAACTGTTCCCTGCCCTTTATTAGCTACTGGCATCTTCCTGCATCACTCACAGCCTCTAACGTTGTCTTGCTTTCTTCTGGCTTTACAGAAATGTCTTTTTGTAGGAGTAGACATTCATTGGATAATATTTTGTATATTTTCTCTGGAATTTTGTACATTTTGTGACCAGAGGCTTGGAGGGTCTTTAATCTGCACCTTGCAAACTCTGCGAAATATTTAATTACTTATCTCCTTCCTAAGCTTCAGTTGTTTCACAAGTCCTTTCCCTCAGCCCTAAGGGCCTCTGTCCTCCAGGGAGCATTGCCACAAAAGAATTAACACATAATTTCTCAGCTTCCAAGTTAAAACTGATAATAAAACAAGACAGAAGTACTATTTACTGAGGTAGTTCTTCCACTACCCTTCTGACTAAAGATTTTCCAAGCTAGGGGAGGAAACTTGAGATGGAAGGAAAACTGTTACACATTGGTTTGATATTGGGTAAGAGGTGTATCCTGCCCTCCCTATTAACTTCAAGGGAAAAGGGAATGATGACTGAATCCCCCCAAAAATGTTCAGATACAAGATTAGAGGAGACACTGGATCTTTCCAACCAGGAATCTTGAGAAGGAGAAATGAGGAAGGAGTCTGCTTCCCCTCACAGTAGAGGAACATAGAAGAAAGATAGATGCTTGGGTGCCAAGGGCCTGAACTAGTCCTGAGAGACAGCCCCGAATCCCAGTCTAACACTTCCTGTGCCTGGGAGGTCATAAGTGATCCAGCAAAATGCTCTGAGAGAGTTCTGTGTCTTTGACAAGAGGACATGGCAGCAGAAGGCACCTGGACCATAAGGTCAGAGAGGAGGTAGGAAGACAGAACAGAGGAGGCCATTGTGGAGGGACGACCATGCTATGGCCCGGGCAGATCTGTACACTTTAGAGGATGCCAGCATGGAGCACTTGTGGACCATATGCTTTCATTTAACCCACTTGCAACTATGATGCTATCCCACCACTACTCTAGCAGCACCACTGCTCAGATAAACCCTATGGAGAAGGAAAGGATGTCAGTGTGATTACACTACTGAATTGACTTATTTTAAATCATAAATAACTCTTATCCTATAATTTAAGTTGTTTGCTGCTGTCACGTCAAATGTCAGCTCAAAATAGAATTGATGTTGAATTAGAGAAAAGCAATTATTTGTATACCTGAATTTACTGTCAGAAAACCCAACCTAACTACATGGCTTTTATAATACAGAGCAGCTTTTGCATCTCAATTCCACTAATCATTGGATGACCTCAACAATTTTGTGCCATTCAGGGCTCTGCTCAAATGTCACCTTCTCAAAGAGTCCTCCTTTATCTCTCTATAAGGACAGATTCTCTGTTACAATTTATCACTTCTCCCTATTTACTTTTTTCTTCATAGCACTTACTACTACCTCATGCTATAGACTTATTTGTGTATGTTGTTGGTCTCCCCATAGAAATAAAATCCAAATGGACCTGGAATTTGTATTGTTCACTGTGATATTCTCAGAGCAAATCTCTGGTACAGACAAAACCTTCAAAAATATATGCAAAATGAATTTACATATGTAAATATATATGCATATATATAATCAAAATACATAGTGAATACTATGCATTAGGTACTACAAAAATGTGATTAATTTCGCCTATCATTTCCCTTTTTCTTCTGTCCCAATTATTCCTGAGAAGGTTATAGGTATGTCTCAACAATCCTAAAGTAAAGAGTTTACTGAATTATGGCATCTGGCAGGAGAAGTAGACTCATGTTTTTGACCCTAAAGTCATAGACGTGAAGAAAATGTTCAAAGAGATGACCTCAGAAATAATATTTTCTTATTTTATAATTTTACCTATCTGAAGTGGTTTCCTTATTGATTGATAGATCAGGTATTTTTAGAGGATGAAAGAAAGGAAGACAACTTCAAGTACTTTTCAGACTAAATTTACACTGGAATTGTTTTTTCTTTGGATCTCTTAGGAAGATGATTGAGTTAGTTATAATTTTTGCATTATGGCACATAACCATCACTGGTCCACACAGATTCTTCTCTTGTTTTGTCTGTTTGTCTATCTATCTATTTATCTATCTACCTATCCATCCATCCATCCCCTTTTACCTGCCTTTCAACCTAGGCAACAATTCTAAAGTGTTTATCATACATTGCTTAATTCTATGCCTTTATAAAACATGTGTAGTGTTATCTTAAATGGATGTTTTCTTTTGTTGTTGCTTTTTTTTTTTTTTTTTTGGTATGTGGGCCTCTCACTGTTGGGGCCTCTCCCGTTGCGGAGCACAGGCTCTGGACGCGCAGGCTCAGCGGCCATGGCTCACGGGCCTAGCCACTCCACGGCATGTGGGGTCTTCCCAGACCGGGGCACGAACCCGTGTCCCTTGCATCGGCAGGCGGACTCTCAACCACTGCGCCACCAGGGGAAGCCCTTAAATGGATGTTTTTTAATTAACATGTATGCTGTTTTGTTGTACACTTAAATCTCTCTTCCTTCCTTTCATTCAGCTGTATATTATTAAGATTCGGGCTTGCTGCTATGTGCACATCTTTGTCACTTCCAAGTACCGCATAGTACTCCATTTATTCGTTTTTGTAACTACCACATCTAGCTTATCTACTTTCTGTAAATAATCACTTACATTATTAGAGCAAATGACAAACCAGAAAAGGATCTACTTAAATACTTTTTGCATCTTCATGAAATGAAATGCACCCTTTAAGGAAGTCTCAAACACTTGTGTTTAAGTTCTTCTTTTTGGTTGAATTTTGTTTAAGGTACTTTTTCAACCACCTGAAATACTTGGTCTTATATCTTAAATTAAAAAGTGGGCAATTTGTTTTTCACATTGGCAAAAATTTCTTACATTCACGTATTTATATATACACGCATTCAAGCCTGTTTTCAAAAGGACAAAGGGATCCAAAGAGGCTTCCTCCTGCTGTGAAGGACAAAAACTCTAGATAGAGTACTCTGACACAAAGTGCATTGCTTTGCCAATCTCTAAAATGTCACTTCATGGGTGGCCTGCTGAGTTTAGCTCAGAGCCAAGGTGCCAAGATTGCTAATAAAAAAGAATAAAGGTTAATGAAGGGATAGGGTTATTTATTATCTTGAATAAAATAGCCTAGGTTTTATCTGGATGGTTTGTTCAAGGCATAAGGTCTTGCCTTTGATTTTTAGCATGTATTATTATTTTCTGTGGACTGTAAATTTTAATGCTTTTGCTAGGATATAGCCTTATATTTATTAGATATGAAATTATATTACAAAAATTAATGGAGGTATCATAGATGTTAAATATGATGGCTGACATACATGCAAAATAATAAATCCTTCAGAGAACTCACTTTGAAATTCACTAAATGAGAATCTTGAACATTAAACCATCTTTTTTTGCTCATGAACAATTTACTTGAAGAAAATAAATCTAAACACTTAATTGTGGCATTGTGACATAGGAAAACTGATCTTTTATGGGGGAATATATCATGCTTCAGTTTCACACTTCAGATTTAGGTTTAGGTAATACAATTTCATTTAAAAGGAAACAAACTCTGCCCTAAACTAGCCTTTCAGTCAACTGACAGAATATAAAATACCAAAAGGATGCTGTGCTTTACAGCCAGGACCCCATCTTAAAGATTCCAAGTCATGTGAGAGTAAGCACATATACTATTTATCCCTCAGCTGGTGATTCCAGGAATATCAAATGTGTGAGGTTTACAAAGTGGTTTAGTCCTGTGCTGTAATCCAGAATAGGAATTGTCCAGGTTTGAAATATATACAATTTGAAACATTAACTTTGCTGTGACAAAGCCCATAGCTGTGTATAATATAACCATCTCCAAGACCTTAGACTGTTGTCAAATAAGTACTAAGTATAAGGCCATCTTTAAAATGACCACAAGCAGCCATTCCTCTTTCCTATCCTATCCTGCCATAGGAAAACATAAACAAATCTTCATGAAAAAATTAACCTATTTTCCATTTTCATTACTTTTTCTGTTTGTAGCATTCTTCTGGTTTCTTAGGTTGATTAATACTGTAATGGAACCCACAGTCTATGATACCATTTCTTCCTGAGTAAAACAGTAAGTATTTAATTATTTCCTAAAAGCATTCTACTCTCTAAAATTACTCAGACTATTCATTCAGCAAATATTTTTTCGGTGGCTGATACATGCTGATCACTAACCTAAATATTGAGGACACAGCCATTAAAAAATTCGTATAGAACTTTTATTGTAAGCTTTATCAGGAATACCAAAGATCATTAGGAAAACTAATTTTCACAAAAAACTGCATAGGCAATCTACAGAATACCATGTGTAAACCTCGAAGATCAACACTTTAACTTTTAGGTCAGAATAATTCAGTTTATAATCTTTAGTGAAGAAAAATCTTTATTATCCTATTGAGGAAAATCAAAAAGTATAGTGATTATTAGATCTGTTAAAAATACTCTGGTTCTCCTTCTGAGTAGAATTGTGCTTTCCAGTTTCCTTGAAATTAAGAGTAACCATATGATTTCCTTGGCCTAATGAAATATGAACGGAAGTAACACATTCGAGATTTAGAACTTTCACTGTATTCACTTTCTCTTTGCAATATTTGTGATGATGGCTTCCCCTCCAATGCAGGTCCCCAAACGAGGCCTACATGGAGTAAATCTTCCAGTTGACCCATTATAGATATATATAGCATGAGTGAGATTATAAAACTTTGTGCCTAATGTTAGCTCAATTTAGTGAGCTATAGCTCACATACAGTAACATTCACCCTTTCAGGTGTACATTTGATGAGTTTTGACTAATGTTACCAGGACCACAATTGACATATAGCACATCTCTATTACTCCAATTAATAGAGTAATAAAGTAAATACTAATCACAACTGGATTTTCTTTTTTCTAATTGGATAATTTTTCTTTTTCATTAATGATACTAGTTTTTGCAAAAGACTGAAAACAAACCTCTAAAGTATTACTTGCAGCTAGGTAAACTGGTACCAAGTTTCTAGAGCAGACTTTGGAACCATGCATCAAAAACCTTAAACTTTTATAGCTTTTATACAATTTTAAGGGACCAATATTTTTTACATATATAATTATGTAACATAATAAACTAAAATCAGAAAAAACCATATCAACTAAATAGCTACCTTACATGCTCATGATGTACTACGATGCAGCCATTATGGTAATAAGACTCTCTAATAACATGAGAAAAAGTTCCAAATTATTTCTATGTGAGAAAAAAAATGTAAGTTACAAAATACTATATACAGTAGGGCATAATTACGCAAAATATATATGTACATAAGATTTTATCTACCAAATTCTTACAAGAGTTGGCCTGTAAGAAAGAATTAAGAAAGTTGTTAACAGAATGTGAATATGAATAGCATTCAAGTATATGTCCAGACCCAGCTGTGTCAGGGCTCAGAGAATAATGAAATCTCCTAATCCTAAAATGAATGATGTACTGAAACATAATCCTGGCTTTTCCTCATCTAGTTTTGTGACTTTGGTCAAGTTAATAACTTCTCTAACCGTTTGCTGCCTCATTTAAAATATGTTACTTAAATACTACTAATAAAAGTAGCAGTAGTAATAATAGAACTGTTAGTAATGAAAGTAATACCTATCTCACAGGGCTAAATTAAATGAAATAGTGTTGTTCATTGCACATTGTAGATGCTCAATAAAAATTAGTTACTTTTCTGAAAAAGATGAGATAAATAGTTTTCACACACTGTACTGTTTCAGTTAACAATTTTGATTGGGTGACAGTTTCTCAGAAGAAGGGTGTATTTTTTCACAAAGAAAATATGCACTAAATGACCTAACAGTACAATGTGTATGATGTTTCTAGTACTGAGTTAAGAGGAATAGTTGGGCAGAGAAAAAAGGGTCCATTGTAAGATTCGGTCTTTACCATCTACCCAGAAAAATAGTATTAACCTAGTTAACAAGTTTTTAATTTAAATTGCAATTCAGCTTCATATTTTGTTCTATATTTTATTTTATAAACATTTCCCCACTCATTTTGAAAGATGATGTTCCCACATATAGAGTTTTCTATCTTCAAAACAAACAATAAAGTGAGTAAGTCAGATGCTGCTGCTCGATAGAGAGTGTGATGAGTTACAGAATTTAGCACTGAATTTCATCTACATGTGCCTAAAATCAACATTGCATGCAGAGGAACACAATCACTATGTTAAATTTGTCTTATTATTTGTATCTAGATGAGCAATTATTTTCCTGTTTTAACAATAATGTATATGCTGTAGTAGCTTCTCTGTTACTATGAGGAAAGTACAGCACACAGTATATACATTCTTGAATCCAAAAAAAATAGGAAGAATAATATACTCTCATTTTTCAGAAAAAGGCTAGAAGTGAAAGACAAAAAAGGAACTACATCTGAAAGCCAAGAAGAAGCCATCACAGAATCCTATGATAAAACTTTTTCTAATCAGGGCAGTGGTGTCTAGCTCACTCCTTCATTCATCATATATTTATGAGGTACCTACATGCCACAAATTGTAGACTCTGGAAATACTGAAGAGAATTTGTAGATTATTTCTGTTTTCATGAAACTTAAACGGTCTTTGGGGGTGATGGGAGTGTTTGCGAGAGACACTCCTGATAAGGAAATAAGCTAAGAACATGTCAAATATTACAAGTACTCTAAGGACAATTAAAGAAAATTAAAATTGAATGCATTTCTGCATGCCACATGATTGGAGATACTGACTGTCTTTGTGTTACACCACCTCTTCAAGGAGGTTTGCATACCAAACATTAGAAGAGAGAGATAATATCCCTCTCTTCCAGAGCAACGGGCAGGTTTGTTTTGCATTCGGTATAGTACAGATAATGCCATCCTGTAGAGCAAAGATCAGGAAGGTTTGCTGTCCAGTAAAAAGATATGGGTTCCCAAAACTCAGGGTTACTCTTCTGGAATGTAACTGACTGCATGAGCAAGTGTCACCTGGATTTCATTTTATTGAGCCCAGGATGTTGTAACTCAGAAATCAGTGCAAATGCTGATGCTCTGGTAACTGTTATTCCTGGGAGTAATTAAATCCTTTAAGTCTAAGTCAAGAAACTCTTATCTTTGCCAACATCCACGAAACTGTGGCACGCAATTCTTGTGCAGTTATAAATAGAGGAAATCTCAGAGCCTTCACAGTTCTTGACTAGGTGAATTGTGTGTACTGAAAGAAGAGGAATAAAGGCAACTTTTGAAAAAAGGTGAGTGAAGGAGATTACAGAATAAGGAGAATTCAATAAGAAAAGCAGGGTCTGGATCTTGTATTCCTTTGCAAGCCATGTCTGGATTTTAGTTCTATTTGTGTATTGAGCATCAACTGGAGAATTTATGTGAGAAAGTGACATATTTAGATTTACATATTATATGTTTATTAAAAAGAGAAATGAAAAAATGATAAAGTGTGAGTCAGATTTGGATTTATGTCTCAGCTCTGCCACATATTTGTTATATGATCGTGAGTAACTTGCAATTTTTCTGATCTTCCATTTTCTCCAATGGAAGAGAAAAAAAAGTCAGCAAATTAAAACAAGGAGATATCACCTCACATCCATTAGGATGGCTACTATCAAAAAAAACAGAAAGTAGTAAGCATTGACAAGAGTATGGAGAAACTGGAACACTTGAACACTATTGGTGGGAATGTAAAATGGTGCATACACAATGAAAATCAGTACGGTGGCTACTCAAAAAATTAAATATAGAATTATTATATAATCCAGCAATTACACTTCTGGGTATATGCTCAAAAGAACTGAAATCAGGATCTTGAAGAGATATTTGTACGTTCATGTTTATAGAAGCATTATTCACAATAGCAAAGAGGTAGAATCAACACAAGCATTCATTGGTGGATGAATGGATAAGCAAAATGTGGTCTGTACAAACAATGGAGTATTGTTCAGCTTTTAAAAAGAAAATTCTGACACATGCTACAACATGAATGAAACTTGAGAACATTAGGTTAAGTGAGATAAACTAGAAACAAACTGACAAATATTGTATGATTCCACTTACATGTGGTACCTAAAGTACTCAAATTCCTAGAGACAGAAACTAGAATGGTGGTTGCCAGGGGCTGGGTGGAAGGAGAACTAGAGAGTTCTTTAATGTGTACAGTGTTTAACTTTTACAAGATGAAGAGTTCTGGAGATTAGCTGCACAATACTGTAAACGTACTTAATACTACTAAACTATACACTTAAAATGGTTAATATGGTAAATTTTATGTTATGTGAATTTTACCACAACTAAAAATAAAGAAAACAGTATCTACTACAATTGGTTTAGTGTTTAACAAACGAAAAAAGTTTTCCTAACCATGGTTCAGACATAATATCAGTCTTTACGGCCATCAACATAGAAGAAAGAATCTCTGCCTTCAAATTGCCAAAAGATGAATAAATCATATCCCAGTCTTAGAAAGGTTTTATAAACATAAATTTAAAAGCATGTTGTTAACTCCAAACTTATCTGAAAATGTAAGATGAAAGTATTATTATTGGTTCAAAATTGACTTCAGAACCTCTAGTTTTAGGGGTGGTTGCAATATACTTTTTTTTTTTTTTTTGTGGTACGTGGGCCTTTCACTGTTGTGGCCTCTCGCGTTGTGGAGCACAGGCTCCAGATGCGCAGGCCCAGCGGCCATGGCTCACAGGCCCAGCCGCTCCACAGCATGTGGGATCCTCCCGGACCAGGGCACGAACCCGTGTCCCCTGCATCGGCAGGCGGACTCTCAACCACTGCACCACCAGGGAAGCCCTGCAATATACTTTTAAGGTTGCTTTATACAGTGCCAATGGTATAGCCCTTATTGTATACACTGTAAGGATTAATGATGCTTATTAATGATACTTAGTCCTGAAAGTAAGATTGGGAGATAAGAGGATGTCATGAAAGTGTGAATTAACACAGGATTAAATTATCTATTATTGCCTGAATACACACTTGGAAGGATATGTGAATGAAGCACTTTGCCCTTACCATTTCAAAGGGTATATTATCCAAGTTCACCCTTCACCCAGTTTTAATCAGCCATGCTAAATGTTCAAGCCCTCTTTGGCACTACACATTAAGCTATACAGGAGAGAAATTACAATTCCAGGAGAAAAATTAGACATCAAGGTTCTGGCTAAAGAATGGTTGTTGTAGGATATTTTAAAAACAGGTTTGTTGAGACATAATTGAGATGCAATAAACTGCACATGCTTACAGTGTACAATTTGATAAATATCACATATGTATACAAATGAAAGACGATTGCTATAATTAAGAGAGTGAAAATAACCATCGCTTCCCAAAGTTTCCTCATTGGGAATCCCTCCCTTCCATTTCTCCCTACACCACATATGCAGCAACCAATGACCATTATAGATTAGTCCATTATAGATTACTTTGCATTTTCTAGAATTTTATATAAATGAAATCATACAACATACTTTTTAATGCTTGGCTACACTCACTCAACATAATTATATTGCATCTATCAAAAGTTCATTTAAAAATTTTCTTCTCCAATAAAGATGTTAAAAAACAATTTCTTATTGGTATTTCATTATGTGGATATACCCCAACGTGTTTCTTCATTTACCTTCTAATGGACATTGCGTTTGTTCCCAGTTTTTAGCGTCTAAAAATAAAACTGCTATGAACATTCACATACACACCTTTGTATGGGCATATGTTTTCATTTCTTTTAAGTACTTAGCAATGGAATGATGAAATTGTATAGTGGAGCATGTATTTTTTTAAGAAAATACCAAACTCAGCTACAAAGCGGTTGCATTATTTTTCATTCCAATTCATAGTGTATGAAAGGTCTACTTTCTCCATTTTCTCACCAAAACTTGAAATGGTCACAATTTTATTTTTTAAGCAATCATATAGGTATGTGGTAGTATTTTATAGCAGTTTTAATCTGCATTCTTGTAAAAACTAATGATGTTGAGCATCTTTCCATGTACTTATTTGCAATAGTATGTCTTCTTTGGTGTAGTATGTATTCAAATATTTTGCCCATGTTTAGGGTTATTTTATTACTTTTGATATTTTAATGCTGTCTACTTATTTTGCCACAACCTAGCAAGGCAAGATTGGACTGATAAAATTAAGAGGAAGTTAGGGCATTGCATCAGTGATACCATGATAACTGGCTTCTTAGGGGAAGACATACAGGAGGATTTATGACTGCAATCATCCTTATGTAGCTCATACAGCCAGCTAAAATTCAGGATGCAATCCCATTTGTGACATTGCAGAGGACTGCATGAGCTGAAGTATTAAGAATCATTCCTTAAACTATGAGAAATATGCTATTATTTCTCACAGACCAAGTCAGGAATCAAGAAGCTGAGAGACAAGTAAGGTTTTGGGGGTTTTGGTGAAAGGACATTCCTTACCCAGAGATCCTGTTGGTCCAGTTTACAAAGTCACCAAAAAGAATCTGAATTTGAATGGGAGGATGCCTGTTCAGAAGCATGCTTCAAATTTTTCAAAGTGCCAGAGCATAGGCAATCCTACCTGGCTTTTGGTACCTGATGGCTCAGATGATATTACATGTGTTGAAAAATAAATATACACAGGCTAGACCTTTTGGCAGAAATTGAAGAAGGGTACTCAGCAGAAACCTCTCAGGTTTTGGTCTAGAAATGTGCCTGATACAACTACTCATTATAGCACATTTGAAATAGAACTTCTAGCTTGTTATGGGGCAGTGATTGAAACTGCCCGAACCCATGGAAAGATATCAGAGGACTCTGAAGTCAGAAATATCAATCACTCTAGTAAGATGTCAGAAGAGAACAGAGAAGGAAAGCCCAAGAAAGTTTGCTCATATGTGGATATATGTATATATATAACTGATTCACTTTGCTGTACACCTGAAACTACCACAACACTGTAAATCAATTATACTCCAATAAAAAGTTTTTTTAAAAAAGAAAGTTTGCTCATGAAATGAAAGTTGCAGTACATTCAAACTTACACTATGGGGTAGAGGCAGGATTCATAGGGAACACAGTGCATACATGAGCAGATTGCTTCGTCGACTATAGGGCCCAGTGTAGAGCCCCCTAGCATTACCCATCTCCACAACTGTGTGCCTTAAACCTTATGATTTTCTCCTAGCTGAAGAAAGAAGTTCTCCTGGTACACTAAAACAAATAGCCAACAATCATAGAAAAAGGTATATAGTTATTAGTATTTAGTAAAATGCTAATTTAACAACAAAGAAAAAATTTTATAAGAAAATACAAAGTGCGAGCAAAGATATATAGAAAAAGAATTCCTGTATATTGCTGATAATAGTATAGATATTTTAAAGTACTTTGGAAGAACATCTTGCATTATCTATTAAATATAAAATCTGTATACTTTAAAATACAGCATTTTCACTCTTAGGTATGTTCCCTACAGAATCTCTTATATGTGCTCATCAGAAAACATGGACAAGAACGCTCATAATAGATTTATTTGCAAATGAAAATTAGAAAAAAAACAATATTTAGGATAATGATTATCTCTGTAAAGGGAGAATGGAGGATGTGGTTCCATAGGGTACACATTGGATCTCAAGGCTATTGGTAATTTTTTGTTGAGTAGCATGGTGAATACAAAGGATACTTTTATTTTATTTTAGATAACCACACATTACACACATACATTATATGTGTGTTAAATACACATGCACAAAGTATGTTTAATATATTTGAAAAGTCAAAAATGGAATGATATTTGTATATTTTATAGGCTAAATGCTTATTTCAGAGAAGTCTCATCTGTTAGAAAATCATAAATAATCTATATATGTAGCACTTGCTTAGATAAATGTTTCTGAACATTGATATAAATCATGTGATAAGACATTTGTCTCACTTCAACAGACTAAACTGAACTGGCCTGGTTATTGACAGGCAGACATAGACAGTAAAAGGAGTCAGTAAGACTACCCTAATGAAATCCACTCCTGCCTTTCTCTCCAAGAGCTCCAGCTTCCAATGCTTTGTGTGAGTAACTACAGTTCATATTAGTTACTTACTTACCAATTGAGAATTTAAAATTATTTTGTAAATGCAGTAAGAGATAACTTTCAATGATGAGCAGCAGAGTGAAATACCAGACAATTTCCAGTCGCCCATAATAAAAGAAAGAGGTAAACGAATGATGCCAATAAGAGTTAGATTCTGCTTCTAAACTGTAGAAGCCTGGGTCACCAAAAGTAATGATCCTACCTATTGTTCTTCCAGGAAATTAGACAAGAAAATGAAGTGAATGGGGAAAAAATTATCCAAATTAAATGTACACATAGCAAAGCAAAACAAAACAAACACTAAGACCAGAAGGAACGAATGAGGAGAAAAGTGTCAGATTAGCTATGGTGGAAGAGACGGTCTTACCCAAATGTGAAAAGCTGTGAGCAAGAGTAAGACTGAAGTGGAGAGATCAGTGATGAGATATAGAAAGGGAAGCAAAGGACACTCCCTAAGAGGTGCCCATATTTGGAAATTACCAAAATTATCACCTTCTGATAAATGTAAGGATGATAAGGGCAGCATAGTTATTAAAAGCTCTTCAAACCTGAAAAAAAAAAAAAGGATGGAGAAACTAGGATAGCAGAATAAGAAGCTGAAAATAATATTTTCAGTAAGAGTAGGTGAATATACAGCTCTATGAATCTGGGTGTGTGAGGATATTAGGGCAAACAAGCAGCGGCTATGTGGGAACAGAGACTAGAGAAGGGGATTCTAGTAGTGCTAAGAGCTGGGAACGCAGCCAAGAAGTACTTCCCACTTCAAACACAATCACTCAACTTGGAGTGAAGAACTTCACTAGTGGATTTGAGACTAACAACCAAAATTCGTAGGTGAGCTCAAGGGGTCCCTTGGAAGTACTGAGCATGATTCATGACCTGGGACTTTATAGCTATTGAGATAGTCAGTAGAAATCTAAGGCACACTGAGGTGAAACACTTGGAAGTAAGACACAAATTAAATAAAAAATAGAACAAATTGTGGGTATTAGGAAGGAAAGGTTCTGATGCTATTTGAGGAGCAAATGAGAGAAAGCAGGTGTCAGAAATTATTAAAGAAATGAAACTCATAATTTAAAACCTTCCTATAAAGAAAACTCTAGATCCACATGACCTTAATGGCAAATTGTACAAAGAAATAGGGAAATGATGCCAATTTTACACAAAATTTCAGGATATTAGAAAATAATAGTACATTTTCAAATTCATTTAATGTGGCTAATACAACCTTGATTCAAAACTTCACAAGGATGGAGAGGGCAGACAGCAGAAGCAAGAAGAACTACAATTCTGAAGCCTGTGGGAAAAAAGCCCACATTCACCGAAAGGTAGACAAGATGAAAAGGCAGAGGACTATGTACCAGATGAAGGAACAAGATAAAATTCCAGAAAAACAACTAAATGAAGTGGAGATAGGCAATGTTACAAAAAAAGAATTCAGAATAATGATAGTGAAGATGATACAGGACCTCAGAAAAAGAATGGAGGCAAAGATGAAAGAAATATTTAACAAAGACCTAGAAGAATTAAAGAACAAAAAACACCTAGAAGAATTAAACAACAAAGAGAGAGGAGCAATACAATAACTGAAATGAAAAATATACTAGAAGGAATCAATAGCAGAATAACTGAGGCAGAAGAACAGATAAGTGAACTAGAAGAGAGAATGGTGGAATTCACTGCTGTGGAACAGAATAAAGAAAAAAGAATAAAAAGAAATAAAGACAGCCTGAAGATCTCTGGGACAACATTAAACACAACAACATTCACATTATAGGGTTCCCAGAAGAAGAGACAGAGAAAGAACATGAGAAAATATTTGAAGAGATGACAGTCAAAAATTTCCCTAACATAGGAAAGGAATTAGGCACCCAAGTCCAGGAAGCACAGAGAGTCTCAGGCAGGATAAACCCAAGGAGAAACATGCCGAGACACATAGTAATCAAATTGACAAAAATTAAAGACAAAGAAAAATTATTGAAAGCAACAAGGGAAAAATGACAAATAACATACAAGGGAACTCCCATAAAGTTAACAGCTGATTTCTCAGCAGAAACTCTACAAGCCAGAAGGGAGTGGCACGATATATTTAAAGGGAAGAAGATACAAGCAAGATTACTTTACCTGGCAAGGATCTCATTCAGATTCTATGGAGAAATCAAAAGCTTTACAGACAAGCAAAAGCTAAGAGTATTCACCAAACCAGCTCCACAACAAATGATAAAGGAACTTCTCTAAGTGGGAAACACAAGAGAAGAAAAGGACCTACAAAAACAAGCCCATAACAATTAAGAAAATGGTAACAGGAACATAAATATCAATAATTACCTTAAACGTGAATGGATTAAAAGCTCCAACCAAAAGACACAGGCTCGCTGAATGGATACCAGAACAAGACCCATATATATGCTGTCTACAAGAGACCAACTTCAGATCTAGGATGGAAAAAGATACTCCATGCAAATGGAAATCAAAAGAAAGCTAGAGTAGCAATACTCATATCAGATAAAATAAATTTAAAATAGAGAATGTTACAAGAGACAAGGAAGGACACCACATAATGATCAAGGGATCAATCCAAGAAGAAGATACACCAATTTTTTATATATATATATATATATATATATATATATATATATATGCACCCAACATAGAAGCACCTCAATACATAAGGCAACTGCTAACAGCTATAAAATAGGAAATTGACAGTAACACAATATTAGTGTGGGACTTTAACACCGCACTGACAACAATGGACAGATCATTCAGACAGAAAATGAATAAGGAAACACAAGTTTTTTTTTTTTTCTTTTTGCAGTACATGGGCCTCTCAATGTTGTGGCCTCTCCCGTTGCAAAGCACAGGATTCAGACGTGCAGGCTCAGCGGCCATGGCTCATGGGCCCAGCCACTCTGTGGCATGTGGGATCTTCCTGGGCTGAGGCACGAACCTGTGTCCCCTGCATTGGCAGGTGGACACCCAACCACTGTACCACCAGGGAGGCTACAGAAACACAAGTTTTAAATGACACAACAGACCAGATAGATTTAATTCATATTTATCAGACATTCTATCCTAAAACAGCAGATTATATTTTCTTCTCAAGTGCACACAGAACATTCTCCAGGATAGATCACATCTTGGGTCAAGAATCAAGCCTTGGTAAATTTAAGAAAATTGAAATCATATCAAGCATTGTTTCCAACAATGCTATCAGATTAGAAATCAATTACAGGAAAAAAAACATAAAAAACACAAACACATGGAGGCTAAACAATACGTTACTAAATAATGAAGAGATCACTGAAGAAATCAAAGAGGAATTCAAATAATATCTAGAGACAAATTGCAATGAAAACACGATGATCCAAAACCTATGGGATGAAGCAAAAGCAGTTCTAAGAGGGAAGTTTATAGCAATACATGCATACCTCAAGAAACAAGAAAAATCTCAAATGAACAATCTAACCTTACACCTAAAGGACCTAGAGAAAGAAGAACAAAAAAACCCTAAAGTTGGTAGAAGGAAAGAAAAGATAAAGCTCAGAGCAGAAATAAATGAAACAGAAACAAAGAAAACAGTAGCAAAGATCAATAAAACTAAAAGGTGGTTCTTCGAGAAGATAAACTCAATAAAGCTTTAGTAAGACTCATCAAGAAAAAGAGGCAGAGGACTCCAATCAATAAAATTAGAAATGAAAAAGGAGAAGTTACAACAGACACCGCAGAAATACAAAGCATCCTAAGAGACTACTACAAGCAAATCTATGCCAATAAAATGGACAACCTGGAAGAAATGGACAAATTCGTAGAAAGGTATAACCTTCCAAGACTGAACGAGGAAGAAATAGAAAATATGAACAGAACAATCACAAGTAATGAAATTGAAACTGTGATTAAAAATCTTCCAACAAACAGAAGTCCATGACCAGATGGCTTCACAGGTGAATTCTATCAAACATTTAGAGAAGAGACAACACTCAGTCTTCTCAAACTCTTCAAGAAAACTGCAGAGGAAGGAACACTCCCAAACTCACTCTATGAGGCCACCATCACCCTGATACCAAAACCAGACAAAGATATTACAAAAAAAAGAAAATTACAGGCCAATATTACTGATGAAGAGAGATGCAAAATCCTCAACAAAATACTAGCAAACAGAATCCAACAACACATTAAAAGGATCATACACCATAATCAAGTGGGATTTATCCCAGGGATGCAAGGATTCTTCAATATATGCAAATCAATCAATGTGATACACCATATTAACAAATTGAAGAAGAAAACCCATATGATCATCTCAATAGATGCAGAAATAGCTTCTGAAAAATTTCAACAAACATTTATTATAAAAACTCTCCAGAAAGTGGGCACAGAGGGACCCTACTTCAACATAATAAAGGCCATTTATGACAAACCCACAGCAAACATCATTCTCAATGGTGAAAAACTGAAATCACTTCCTCTAAGATCAGGAACAAGACAAGGATGTCCACTTTCATCACTATTATTCAACATAGTTTTGGAAATTCTAGCCACAGCAATCAGAGAGGAAAAAGAAATAAAAGGAATACAAATCGGAAAAGAAGAAGTAGAACTGTCACTGTTTGCAGATGACATGATACTACTCATAGAGAATCCTAAAGATACCAACAGAAAACCACTAGAGCTAATCAATGAATTTGGTAAAGTTGCAGGATACAAAATTAATGCACAGAAATCTCTTGCATTCCTATACATTAACAATGAAAGATCAGAAAGAGAAATTAAGGAAACAATCCCATTCACCACTGCAACAAAAAGAATAAAATACTTAGGAATAAACCTACTTAAGGAGGTAAAAGACCTGTACTCAGAAAACTATAAGACACTGATGAAAAAAATCAAAGATGACACAAACAGATGGAAAGATATACCATGTTCTTGGACTGGAAGAATCAATATTGTGAAAATGACTATACTACCCAAAGCAATCTACAGATTACAATCCCTATCAAATTAGTAGTGGCATTTTTTACAGAACTGGAACAAAAAATCTTAAAATTTGTATGGAGACACAAAAGACCCAGAATAGCCAAAGCAGTCTTGATGGAGAAAAACAGAGCTGGAGGAATCAGCCTCCCTGATTTCAGACTATACTACAAAGCTATAGTAATCAAGACAATATGGTACTGGCACAAAAACAGAAATACAGATCAATGGAGCAGGATAGAAAGCCCAGAGGTAAACCCACACATCTATGGTCAACTAATCTATGACAAAGGAGGCAAAGATATACAATGGAGAAAAGACAGTCTCTTCAATAAGTGGTGCTGGGATAACTGGACAGCTACATGGAAAAGACTGAAATTAGAACACTCCCTAACACCATACACAAAAATAAACTCAAAATGGATTCAAGACCTAAATGTAAGACCAGACACTATAAAACTCTTAGAGGAAAACATAGGCAGAACACTCTTTGACATAAATCACACCTCCTAGAGTAATGGAAAAAATAAACAAATGGAACCTAATGAAATTTAAAAGCTTTTGCCAAGCAAAGGAAACTACAAACAAGATGAAAAGACAACCGTCAGAATGGGAGAAGATATTTGCAAATAAATCAAGGGACAAAGGATTATTCTCCAAATATATATAAACAACTCATGCAGCTCAATATTAAAAAAACAAACAACCGAATCCAAAAATGGGTAGAGGACCTAAATAGACATTTCTCCAAAGAAGACATACAGATGGCCAAGAAGTACATGAAAAGCTGCTCAACATCACTAATTATTAGAGAAATGCAAATCAAAACTACAATGAGGTATCACCTCATACCAGTTAGGATGGGCATCATCAGAAAATCTACAAACAACAAATGCTGTAGAGGGTGTGGAGAAAAGGGAACCCTCTTGCACTGTTGATGGGAATGTAAATTGATACAGCCACTATGGAGAACAGTATGGAGATTCCTTAAAAAACTAAAAATAGAATTACCATATGACCCAGCAATCCCACTACTGGGCATATACACAGAGAAAACCATAATTCAAAAAGACACATGCACCCAAATGTTTATTGCAGCACTATTTACAATAGACAGGACATGGAAGCAACCTAAATGTCCATCAACAGAGGAATGGATAAAGGAGATGTGGTAATATATACAATGGAATATTACTCAGCCATAAAAAGGAATGAAATTGGGTTATATGTAGAGACGTGGATGGATCTAGAGACTGTCATGCAGAGTGAAGTAAGTCAGAAAGAGAAAAACAAATATCATATATTAACGCATATATGTGGATCCCAGAAAAATGGTACAGAGGAACCGGTTTGCAGGGCAGAAATAGAGACACAGATGTAGAGAACTAACATATGGACACCAAGGGGGTAAAGTGGCGGGGGAGGTGGTGGTGGTGGGATGAATTGGGCGATTAGGATGGACATGTACACACTGATATGTATAAAATAGATAACTAATAAGAATATGCTGTATAAAAAATTAAATTAAATTAAAAATGTTTTTTAAAAAGCCCGACAAGTATAGTATAAGAACGAAAATCTATAATGCAAACTCCTTAATGAAAGTAGATGTAAGAATGCTAAACAAAATATTAGGAAACAAAATCCATAGTAAGCTAAATATTCAAAAGATTAGTTTATTCCATACACAATTAGGCTAACATTAGAATACCATATCAGTTATTTTAGTTTGCCACTTCAATAGAAGAAGACCAATCGTATGGTCAATATGATGATGAGAAATAGTATTTGATACTAGCGGTCTAGGAAAAGATAGGAATTTCCTTAATCTGATGAAGGCTATCTACCAATAATTCACAGCAAATATTATACTTAATGGTAAAATACTGAAAATGTGCTCTTTAGATTGGGCCCAAGACAATGATATTTGCTGCTTCCACTTATATTCAACAGTTTCCTAAATGCCTTGTCAGTTCATTAACCCTAGAAAAATGAATAATATATTTGAGAACTGGAAAGAAAGAAAAAAAAGTCCTAACTTTTTTCTAGATGACATGACTATGTATGTAGAAAATACAAAGGAATCTACCATAAATTATTAGAATGAAGGAATTAGCAAGTTTTTCTGATACAAAGATAATATAAATATATATCATTTCACTATATAATTTCAATCAAAAGAAAACATCTTTTAAACAATGACACTTACAGTAGCATAAAATATTAAAATATAAATATCTTAGAATGAATCCAGCTAAAGGCATACATGAGCTCTCAACAGATAATCAGAAATTTTTATAGAAAGAAAATAAAGAACACCTAAATTTACTGGGCTTATGGTTTAGAAAAATCAATATTTTAAGGATACCAATTTCTTCTAAAGTGATCTAAAAAGTCTGCAATCCAAATATAAAAACCCTGAGAATCTGTGTGTTTGTGCAGTGTTTGTGTATTTGTAGCTTATTGAGCTGATTCTAATATTTGTCTGGTGATACAAATGACTAAGAATAGGCAAGACACTCCTGGAGAAGAACAAAATTATATTTCTTCTACCAAATTACAAGATCACAGTAAAGCAACAGTAATTAACACAGTATCATATTGGTGCAAAAATGTACAAACATTTTCGTCATATTCCCAGGAACTGACTGACTCATGGGTACTTTAATTATGATCAAGATCATTGTGAAGTTGTGCTCTCTCAAGCAAAATGTAATAATAGTAACAATAATAAAAGTTTTAAATGATACTAAATAATATAAATGTACATGGACAGATGAATGGATAAAGAAGGTGTGATATATACATAGTGGAATACTACTCAGCCATAAAAAAGAATGAAATAATGCCATTTGCAGCAACATGGATGGACCTAGAGATCATCATACTAAGTGAAGTAAGTCAGAAAGAGAAAAACAAATACCACATGATATCATATATGTAGAATCTAAAATATGATATAAGTCAACTTATTTACAAAACAGAAACAGACTCAGATATAGAAAACAGATATAGAAAACAAATTTATGGTTATCAAGGGGAAAAGAGGAAAGGAGGGATAAATTGGGAGTTTGCGATTACCAGATACAAACTACTATATACAAAATAGATAAGCAACACGGTCCTACTGTATAGCACAGGGAACTATATTCAATATTGTGTAATAAATCATAATGGAAAAGAATGTGCAAAAGAATATATATATATATCTGAATCACTTTGCTGTATATTAGAAAAACACAACATTGTAAACCAACTATACTTCAATTATACACACACACACACACACACACACACACACACACACAATATCTATGGCACTCCTTACAGTCTCTATTAATATTGTTCCCATTTTATTGTGGGGAAAACATGAACGGTTTAATCAATTTGTTCACAAGCAGAATGGAACTGGTGAAGTCAGATGTGCCCTAGATATTCAAAGTTAAAAATCACATTTATTTTGTGCTTCCTGTGCCAGTCACTGGGCCATAAAGTATACATGATATGATTTATGTATAAATCATAATAAGCCCATATAGAAGTTTTCAGATTATAAAACATTTTGACCTACTGTGATGAAGCAGAAGCAGAGGGGTTTTTTTTGACCTTATGAATAGAAAGAAAATAAGTGACAATTACACTACTGATGACCTTTTATTGAGAAACAATTTTCCAGAGCAAATAGTAATATATTGAATTAATGATTTAACTAAATTCTATACAGTAAATGTAAATCATAATTTATTGTTTAGTTTTTACTACTCTACCTAGGAATTTCACAATAATGCCTACGACTGTAAATCAATTTTGGTTCACACTAATTTTACTCACCACAACTTCTGTTGTAAGTACACTCTACTATTTCTCTCAAGTCTATTTTTTCTCAGGTAAATTTTTGCTGATCTAAATTTTTAAAAAGACAACTGAATGTTTCAATAAACTTTCATTACAGTCTGCATTTTTTTTTTCAGTCTGCATTTTAAGTTCCTGTGCTGTTTAGGGCTTATTTGTTCTATGAAATCTAATTTTACCCAGATAAATTTTTTCAGGTTTCGTTTATGCCAAAAAGATGTGTTTCTTCATTTAGCTTTTCATCCATAATAAATTATATCTTAGACTCAGTCAAAATGTCAAGTTAAATCACTTGGATCAAAACTTCCTGCTTTATAACTGTTTTTATTTCAGTTTTTTCAGATAGTGAAACTGATGTTCACACAGAAACTGCCATAGCATAAATGTGAATATAGTTTTGTCTAAAACAAAGTTTATGTTTTTTCTCCTGTATGCTAATGTCTGACATTACCATAAATTTAATCCTGAAATTGAAGATAATTTACCTTGCCTTCCTCACAGATTATTGATTGAATAAAATGAGGCCATGTATGTAAAAATTTTTGTAATCTGTGAAGAGTAGGCAAGTGTATATCAATTTCTTTATTATTATAGCATTTATTCCATTTGAATTTGTTAGATTAACACTATTCTTTTGCAGCTCAATCCACTCCCTTGGCCTGCTTTTAGATGGCTGAAGATGTTTCCAATTTTATATTTTCATCTCTTTTTTTTTTGGTATTCCTCCTTGATTTGTCTTATGAAAGAGTTTTTTTATACTTATTTCAGATGCTACCCAGCATTTTAAATTATAATTGTCAACTCAGGAATCCTCCCATTTGCTTGAACAATGGTTAAGACTGTTTTTTCATCTGAGAAGTCCTTTATCTAAGTTTACATTTAGTCACATGTGAGTTATAAATATGTAGGGACAGTATGACTGTGAGTAGAGAAAACTTAGTTTCCTGTTTTTAATCTCACACTACCACACACTCACAACATTTCTGACACTCGATGTGTAAGGGGTTTTCCCACGCCAAGCAATTCTCGGTGACACCAGCTGGGTGTCCTCAACTTTAATTCAATTCTGACACTATCTACCTGGAGATAGCATCAGATCTCACAGGTTAAGGGCTCAGTCCCACAAGACTGCCCTTACTTCAGAAGCCAATCACAAGTAGTAGGTCCCCAGTTTACCCACAACTGTCTAACTGGCCTATAAATCAGAGGTTTCTAGGACTTCTTCCCTTTTGGATTTACTTGCTAAGTAGTTCATGGAACTTAGGAAAACAGTTATTTATGTTTACCAGCTTATTATATAACAATGGATATGATAAAGAATACAGATGAACAGCCATATAAAGAGATATTACATAGGGCGAGGTCTGGGAGGATTCCAAGTGCAGGAGCTTCTGCCCCAGTGCAGTTGGGTGCATCATCTTTCTGGAACATGGATGTGCTCACCAACCTGGAAGCTCTCCATACCATATACTATTGGGATTTGTTTGAAGGTTTCATCAAGTAGGCATGATCAATTGTTAACTTCATTTCCAGCTCCTCTGCCTTCTCTAGAGAATGGGGGGGAGGTCATGGGGGAGAGGGGGGATGAAAGTTCCAGGCCTCTGATCATGGTTGGGTCTTTCTGGTAACCTACCTCCATCCAGGAGCCACCCAGGAGCCCACCAAGAGTAAGATCCTTAGAACAAAGACACTGCTATCACCCAGGAAATTTCAAGGGATTTAGGAACTCCATGTCAAAGAAACAGGCGTCAAAGACCAAATATTAGAACAAAAGAATTTCCTAGTACTCATCCCATAGAAAATGACAAGGGTTTTAAGAATTCTGTACCAGGAACTGGGGGCAGAGATTGAACTATATTTTTTTCTATTATATCACACATCACTAAATAATTTTTATAATTATCTTCTCTTCTTTCTGAAATGCATTTGATATGACTTCCAACCATGTAAACCAAAGTAGACTTTCACTTCTGACATGGTTAACAAGATGTACCCTCATGCTGTAAACACTAGAAAATGGGAAAAAATACATGAAGCAACTGTTTTCCAACATCGGACAACGTTCAATGCAGGACCATAACCTCTGAGAGCTGGAGAAATATAATGATAAAGCCAGTCGTTTCCCAAAGCTTTCTACCTGGAGGGAACTGCCCACAAGGTTTACTAGGTAAGGAATGGAACGCTAAGAGGAGGAAGGCTGCCACTGAGTTAAGGAGCCAGAGATCAGAGTTCAGGGAGTTTGATACTGTGGCATTTTTAAACTGAAACAAAGAGAAATTTTAAAGAATGGAGAAAAAATAAACAAAACCTTATGGGACAGTAGGTCAAATATATGAGTATTTAGATTTCCTGAAAGAGGGGAGAACAAAACACTTGGAAAAATGATGACTAAAATTTTTTCAACACTGATGAAAGTCATGAACTGAGAATCCAAGAAAATTATAAACCCACAAATAGGATAAACAACAAAAACAAACCAAAGCAGATCATAGTATCATAATCAAACTGCAGAAAAAACAGGTATGAAAATATTATAAAAGCATCCAGACAAAAAAGACATGTTATGCACAGAAGAACAAAGATAAGAATGAGGCCAGGCTTTTTAGCAGAAACTTTGCAAACTGGAAAAAAATTCTATGTCCAGTAAAAATACCCTTCACGGATGACGATGAACTAAGACCTTTGCAGACAAATAAAACAGAGGATTTGTCACCATCAGACTTCTATTATAAGATATGTTAAAACCTCTTCAGGCTGAAGGAAAATGATACCAGATGGAAACTTGGATTTGCACTAAGGAATGAAGATTTCCAGAAATGACAATTATGTGAGCGAATATACACTAGTTTTCTCTCCCTTTTAAACATTTATTTGAAAGATAATTAAATGTTTAAAGCAAAAATTATAACATGTACTATAGGGTTTACGACATTTGTAGAACTGAAATGTATAACAATAGCACAAAACATAAGAAGCATGCTTTTATAATTTCACTGTGTAATGTGCAGTTGTACATAAATAACTTATGATATTGACGGGAATCTAAAATGATATACCCATTTGGCAAATGTCTGGCAGTTTCTTATAAAACTAAACATAATCTTTCCTTATGACTAAGAAATTCCATTTCACTGATATTCTTCCAAATAGATTAAATAATTCAAAAAATTTACATGTACACCAGTGTTCGTAAATGTATTCATAGTAGTCCAAATACGAAAATTTTCCTGTTATCCTATGTGCCTATCAATAGGAAAATGGATTTTTAAAAAACACTGATGTATTCATACACATTCACTCATGGAGTACCATGCAGCAGTAAAAGGGAACAAACTCCATGCAACAATGTGGACGCATCTCAGGAACATCATGCTGAGCAAAAGAGAACAAATACAAAGAACGCATATTGTACGATTTCACTTATATGAAGTTCTAGTGCAGCAAAACTAATACATGCTGAAAATAAGTCAGAACTTTTGTTGCTTCTGCCGCTCAAGAAGGAAGTTACCATCAAGTTTTCTACTTAGGTATAAAAGAGAAATGGGATGCTTTGTCTCAACATCTGTGAAAAAAAAACAATATTAGAAAGTTGAGAAAGACAATCTATTTCCTTTTATACAAGCACAAAGTGACCCTGCAAATGATTTCTCTCAACCTAGCAGGCTTGCTTAGATCTGTTGAAATCTTCATTACTTATACCATTGCTTCCTTCTGTCCACAGTGTATTTTCCCTTTTTCCCCCTGCTAAATTACTTCTACTTATCTTCTATAGCTCACATAGGCTATTAGTCATTACATTCACTATTGTCCCAAATCATATTAATATCTCTGTTGGAGTTACATAAATATGTACAATATTCTGTGTCCTACCTGGCTTGAGAAGTGGTACTACGTTACTACATTCTTTTCTCCATCCTCAGTGCCAGCAGATTGCCAACACAGACATTTGTTAAAATAATGATTTTGTGAATATATTTTTGAAGGTCTATTAGAGGTTTTTTGACATAGATTTTTTTTTTCTGTATTAATGGCAGGATCAACATTGAATTTGTTCCATTATACAAGGAACACATTTCTATGGTGAAATTTGTCCCTATCCTACTCTTTATAGTCAGGCTTCACACATGTGACAAACTGAGAAAACTCAGTGCTTTAAAGAGATTACAGATATTTTAAAGGGAATGAAAGTTTTATTTTTGGTAATTTGGGGGAATGTTAATGATCTTGATCTGAATTTTCCAGATAATAATGTTTTTACTTTAGTCTTCTCTTTATATTTCTTAACAAAACAAAAATATATCAGTAGAAGACAAGTCTAATAGAATTATCTATTAATGCACCACAAATAATTTAGTTTACTGATGAGGCAATTGATTACACACATTAATCAGTTCAGGTTTGCAGAGTTACAGAGTAGCTGCTTCCTTTAATGGCTTAAAAATCTAGAAATTCAGAGCTGAAAAGATTTAATATTTCACCTAAGAAAATCTCATTATTTCAGAGATCAAGAAGGGGAGGCACAGAAAAATTGAGGACATAAATTCCATGACTACTGAGAGGAGGGGCCATCTCTGAAATTAGCTCATTTGCAACTGAAGTCAATTCCATTTCTTTAGCAAGGAAAAAAAAACATCTTCTCTATTCCATTCAAAATATTGGTGAAAGAGTAGGATGCATTTCTCTAAGGCTAAGGTTGTCAAGCCTGGATGCACATTAGTCACTGGTGGAAGCTTAACAAAGTATCAAGGTTGAGCCCAGTCCCCAGAGAT
This sequence comes from Stenella coeruleoalba, assembly GCF_951394435.1. Lineage (NCBI taxonomy): Eukaryota > Metazoa > Chordata > Mammalia > Artiodactyla > Delphinidae > Stenella > Stenella coeruleoalba. The sequence continues at coordinate 54,595,414 of NC_137150.1, forward strand.
TCTTTATTAATTGGCCTCTGAAGGCACCCACCCATGTATTAATATTACAATGTGCACTTGGGATTGAGAGATAAGGCAATGTTCAATTTTCTTTTTTCAAGTCAAATATTTTCTAAACCTCTTGTTACTTTATGCTTCAGAATATTCATTTTTTCATTGGCAATTAGACAATATAATGAGTTGTTAATAAAAAACATATTAGATTTTAATATTTCAGAATTTATATACTAAAAATTACCACAGTGTTTCAATTAATTAATTATGGCAGTCCAGGGACTGGGTATGGCTAACACATACTTAAAAATTTTATTGTGCATTATATCATTTTCCTGTGGGTATCCCTAGTAGCATGTATTACTAGAAACATGAACAGACCAAAAAAGAGCCTCATCTATATTATATTACACACTGTTATAACAGGGTTGTGGCATGGTGAATTACAGCTAAGATCTATATTAATATATGTAAATACATCATTTAACTCAGTAAGCTATGACAAGATATTTTCAAATATTAAGTTGAAATGCAGTTCAAATTCTAAAAATATCAATATTTAAACTAAATGCCCTATTTCCAAAATGCTATTAAATAAAAAATATTTTAAATATAATTATGTAAATTTTTATGCTACCTTTTATTAAGCTGATGGCAAAATTAGAACATGACACGAGTATTTCTGTTTCCAGCAGTGATTTGAAATATCATCCTATATTGAAATTATAGTAAGTTGTTCATATATTAGCCTAAGTTGGTCTGAAACTATGACTATAATCGAATGATCCAATAACACAAAACTTAACAGAATATATAATCAAATTGAGACTAGTAATAACAGCTGTACATCATGGAAATACTAATGGTGTACACTAATCTCTAAAATAAACTCAGGGCTCATTCCAACTTTAAAGGCAAGATGCTCTATCAATGGAAAGATGGGGTTCTCAAGGCCACAGGGATGGCCACCATTAAAGGAATTAAGCTTCCAGTGAGATGAGGAAAAGTAACAACAATGGGAAAATGTCATCTGGGAACTAGTATCATGATGACCAGTTCCTTCTGGGGTGACAAAGATTGGTTTGTAAATTTCTTGAATGGTTCAATGTCCTTTCTTAGTGACCCAGTTTCCCCTATGAGAATGGTGGCAATCTCTGTGTCAGTGGCCTCACACAAAAGCATAGGCAGGTCTTGAGACAGAAAAAAATACACCTGATTAACCATTGGTTCAACTTCTAAATATTGCTCTTGCCAAAACATTTTGCTTATAAATGGCCTTGTGACTTTCCTCATTGTTTTCAGATAAGAAGAAATAGCAACATATAAAGAAAAATGCTAAAAAGCAGCCAATCTTCCTCCTCAAAAGAGACTTAATTCCGTGTAGGTTCACTGATTGTAACCAATGCACCATCTGGTGTGGGATATTGATAGTGGGCAAGGGTGTGCAGGTGGGAGGACAGGAGATATACAGTCACACTCTGTATTTTCCACTTAATTTTGCTATGAATATAGCAGTTTATTTCTAGACAGAATAAGAAAAAACAAGACTGACATATTTACCAAGCCTGGACAGCCAGGGTTCTCTCCAGGAATTATGAGAAGGAAAGAAAACTACAGTTTGAGTAGCCCTTTATTTGGCAATCTCAGTTGGTGAGAAAGAAAACTAAAATAGTGATTCTCAGTTTTCACTCTGCTTCAGATAGCCTGGGAAAGTTTTGAAAAGACATATGCTAGGGTCCCAAATTAATGATTCAGATGAAGTTGTTCTGGAATATGTAGAAAGTACTGGTATTTTTTACAGCTCCCTAGGTTACTCTATACAAGGCTATTCTGTCATCATTTTAGCCATGAGGACAAACAAACAAAAAACCTCACTCACACTCAATTTTGTATCATAAGGAATATTCCTGATGGCTTATAAATTATTCTGGTCTTTTCTCCACACCAAAATCTAAAAAATGCTCATCAGTGAAGATGATGAGCATTTTTCATTTGTAGAACTTTCATTTGTAGAACTTTCACCTACGGGAAAGCTGAATAATCCAAAAGGATTTCTCATGGAATTGATTTACAAATAGCATAAGAGAAAAAGAAAAGAAAACAAATGTTAGAAGATGAATACTCAGAAGTAAATTATTGCCAAAATGATGAAATTTCTGAGCCTCTATAATGAAACAATTTTTAGAAAACTCTATGCAGACATTATACAGAAGCTTAGTGAAGACATGGCAAGATCACAGAAATAAAGAAATAATAACCATCATCTTTACCTACACAATTATCTCACCAAAATACTTTCCTCTTATCCCAAACTCCCTTAATACCCCAATCCTTCCCAATTTCAAGATGATTCCTATTTGGTTTCAGTGTCCTGATCATCTTTTTACTACATTTTTAGTAAGCTAATGGTGAATGTTGTGACTTAAATTTGGCAGAACCATTTTCAGATTTGCTATTCAACAATAGTGTTTTGAACATTTTAAGTTTTCTCAAGTGAGAACAATTCCAAATTAACGATCCTTTCTTCCTCAAATTGAAAACAACTTTAATGATATTGCAATGCTCGCACAACACTGTAACTGCAAAAAACATTCACCAACTCAACTCAAATCACATACAAAAATTCATTTTTAACTGAAACCCACGTGACTATTTTGAAGAGATTCTACATTTATCAAGCCAATAAAGAATCTGTGTGAAGAAGTGTGCAATTTCCAATTTCTTGTAGGGAATGGTGTTGACATTTTTGAGGGAAAATGAGTATCTGGAAGACTGCTGTTCTCTATTAATCAAAAAATAGACAAATCCTGACAGGAGAGGCAGAGATAATTAAACATCCTCTCACCTTGACCCACTAACACTCCTCAAACTTATACCAGACAGACCCTTTCTAGGAGCAGTGAAGAAAGTATTCAATTTTCTATGGTTATTTGGCATGCCTCATGGCAAAATCCTCCAGTCACAGCTGGACATTCCTAGTTCTTCTGTTCTTATATGTGTATGCCTCGTCCATTTTCTTAGCTAACATAAACAAATTAATTCAAATGTGATGTATAAATAGGACAATTTGGAATACAAAGTAAATATTCATATCCATAATATGATACTAATAAACTTCCCTTTCCTGATTCAATCTTTTTTACACTTTTTTCTTCTAAATGTAATGGTTTTACTTTTTTAATTTTTAATATCTTTATTAGAGTATATATTTTTTACAATGCTCTGTTAGTTTCTGTTGTACAACAAAGTGAATCAGCCATACGCATACATATATCCCCATATCCCCTCCCTCTTGAGCCTCCCTCCCACCCTCCCTACCCCACCCCTCTAGGTGGTCACAAAGCACCGAGCTGATCTCCCTGTGCTATGCAGCTGCTTCCCACTTGCTATCTATTTTACATTTGGTAGTGTATATGTGCCAGTGCTACTCTAATCTTAATTATGGCAGTGATGTGAATGTGTTTAACAGTCCCATGAAGACATTTCTTTCTTGTTGAAGGAATCCCTTTCCTTTATGTTCAACATACATGGACTGAGTAAAATGAATTATTTTACTTTGCTCAAAATTTTGGATAGTGTTTTCAATAAAGCCTGACAATGACAGACAGATTTCTTCTTGTGAAGAGGTGATATAAAGGAGCGATATTTTGATAGGCACCATGATAAATAAATCCTAAGTTGATGAAGTGGTAGCAACATAACACTAAGATACTCTTTTCCTCTTTTCAAAGATTTCATAAACTGAAATAAACTGTTATTGGACAAAATTTGATTTTATTTAAAGTGACCTCTTATTTAAACACATATGTAATTAACCAGCTATTGTAAAATACTAGTAATTCTGTATCTTGATGGCACACAGAGAAGCCTATTAATATTCATTGTTATGAAGGCCGCATATTTTGGTGGTTACTTCAATTAATAACACCTGACGTGGGCTTCCCTGATGGCTCAGTTGTTAAGAACCCGCCTACCAATGCAAGGGGACACGGGTTCGAGCCCTGCTGTGGGAAGATCCCACATGCCGCGGAGCAACTAAGCACCTGAGCCACAACTACTGAGCCTGCGCTCTAGAGCCCGCGAGCCACAACTACTGAAGACCACACACCTAGAGCCCGTGCTCCGCAACAAGAGAAGCCACCGCAATGAGAAGCCCGCGCACCACAACGAAGAGTAGCCCCCGCTCACTGCAACTAGAGAAAGCCCGCGCGCCGCGATGAAGACCCAACGCAGCCCAAAATAAATAAATAACACCTGACGTTTTTATCGCATGCTTCTATGTATAAAATTCCCAATTTCACTTACGATGCCTCATCCTCCCCTCCTGGAGTTCTCTTATTTCTCTCTCCACTGCTACCATTTGCGGTTTAGTCCCAAAGGTACACTGTTATCCCTTTACTTACCAATTTAGTCACAGGGCAAAAAAGCAGAAAGAAAACCGTGACAGGCTGAAAAATTGCAAAAAATTTAACTTTAAAAAACGGGTTAAATATTTTAGGAAATTGTGATCCCATCAAAGCACAAGAAATTCATTTCCAGGTGCTTAGTTCCACACCTTTTTTTTTCCCAGTGACTTTATTAATAGAGGCTGTGGAAGAAAAACCCAGTACTTTTATTAAATGAGACAGATGGTTGCTATCTATTGTGCTTGTTAGGTTTAACAAATTCTTCTTCTTTTTCTAGGCATAGATTTGCTCAGCTAATGCAATGCCCAAATCCTAACTTTTAAAAAAAGTTGAGTAAAAGCAGAAAATTGAATCTCAAAATAAAATTTCAAAATTAACATTGAGCAATTAATTCTTAATAATGGAAGTGAATTAATTCATTTTTGAGGAAGACAATTTCTTTTTTTATGGAAAACTATGCATGCATTATCCCAGAAGTAAAAATATGAAGCAACACAACAGACAGTTTTGGACTGTGAAAAAGATCTTTTGTACTTTATTTAGGTAAATATTTCAAGAAAGTCAAGTACAAAGAGCCTTTGTTGCTTCTTTGGAAAAGATATTTCCTACCTCTATATAAACTTGAAGATGGGAGTGCCACATATTGTAACATGTTTTTGCAGAGATTTTTGTGTTTGCTACAGATTGGATTCCCAGAAAACAGACTCTGAGATAGAGTTTAGTGTTTGGGATGTTTACTATGGAGTGCCTTTGGGATCCACACCTGCAGAGGAAAAGAAGAAAGAGGAATGCGAAGGTCAAGAAGTCAAGTTGTGACAACAGCCTCAGTTTAACCCCTGGTGAGGTCTGCAGCTAGAAGAGCTCTTCAGAGTTGTCCCAAATTGGGCTGTGATGGTCAAGCCTTATATTCCTAATTCAACTAGTCACTGGATGTGGAATGTCCTGTAAAAGGAAGTGACTTTAGGCAAGGTGGCTCTTTTCAACTAAGTCTAATCCCTGTAGGAGTTGATTGTGGAAACTTATCTACCAATAGCAGTCTCAGTAGCTGGGGCAACAAGTGCATCACTGAAGGGATATCTATGTGGCACGTCAGAGTTTCCACCACATTTCACCTCTTGGTAACTCAGATTCACCTCTGCAAGGACATCTTGGTGGACCTATTTTCCTGAGGAAACTTGGCAGAACAAGGTCAGTGAGACGAAAGCAGCCTCTGCCACTGCCAGAGGATGCTCACTGTCTCACCTCTCCACTGCCCATTCTAGAGTCCCCTTAGCATCACCTAGTACCTCTACTAGTCTCAGTGGCTTACCTGGTGCCATGAGCCTGTAGCTCTGACCTGCTGATCATCATGGTCTTTTCAAGTTAGGGCTTCTGGCACTAAAATTGAGCAAGGGAGTCCCAAAAGGGATCTAAGGGAGATAACATATTTCTTATACTCTGTATAAGTATAAGATAACATATTTCTTATACTCTGATAACAAACATATTTCTTATGTTATGGTGCAGCAGCCATGGACCTCATTCTATTTCCACCAATTGGTTTAATATAGATTCTCATTATATTTAAAATAAAATCTGTGTTACCTAAGCATACATATTTGAATTAGACTATCTTAAGTATGAATTCTGTTCTCATTATTTGCTATCTAAGACTCTGGGCAAGTTAAACTCTCATGCCTTAGTATCATCTCTGTAAAGTAACAATGATAATAATACCTACCTCATGTTTTGTGGAAGGATTAGACATAATTATGTAAAATGACTTGTAAAACACCTTGACACACAGCAGTGCACAAGAAATAGTAACTATTATCACAAAAGTTAATTTTTCTATAGGGCTTTCATTTGCATGCCTGAGAGATAAGAAAAATAGGAATGGAAAGAGTTAGAAAATTAAAAACTGCAATCACAATTACAGTTTATATCAAGAAACACTTAGCTATGTAATGATGTCATTTAAACAGTTCAGACAGATCCCTTTGATTATTGCTGTTTACCTGTTTGTTCTGCTTGCCAATTCCTGTTTGCCTACAGGATAGGTCTCTAAGATTTGCATTTAGTTATATTGCAAACAGACTGGTATATGGAAATATGTGGTGAGTAGCTTAGAAGATGTGTTTCCCCTTTAGATTTACCCTAATTACTTATGAATGGAGTTAATCTCTATGATCCATAGTTCATCTAACTTTCATAAAAACCAATACACACTGGTCAGAATGGCCATCATCAAAAAATCTACAAACAATAAATGCTGGAGAGGGCATGGAGAAAAGGAAACTGTCCTACACTGTTGGTGGGAATGTAAATTGGTGCAGTTACTATGAAGAACAGTATGGAGGTTCCTTAAAATACTAAAAATAGAGTTACCAGATGACCCAGCGATCCCATTCCTGGGCATATATCCAGAGAAAATATTAATTTGAAAAGATGCGTGCACCCCAGTGTTCATTGCAGCACTATTTACAATAGCCAAAACATGGAAGCAAACTTAATGTCCACTGACAGATGAATGGATGAAGATGTGGTACACACACACAAAATGCAATATTACTCAGCCATAAAAAAAGAACAAAATAATGCCATTTGCAGCAACATGGATGGATCTAGAGATTGTCATACTGAGTGAAGTGAGACAGAGAAAGACAAGTATCATACGATATCGCTTATATGTGGAATCTAAAAATGGGTACAAATGAACTTATTTACAAAACAGAAGTAGAGTCACAGACGTAGAAAACAAACTTATGGTTACCAGGGGATAAGGGGGCAAGGATAAATTGGAAGATTGGGATTGACGTATACACACTACTATATATAAAATAGATAACTAATAAAAACCTACTGTACAGCACAGGGAACTCTACTCAATACTCTGTAATGGCCTATATGGGAAAGAATCTAAAAAAAAAAGAGTGGATATATGTATATGTATAAGTGGTTCACTTTGTTGTACACCTAAAACTAACACAACATTGTAAATCAAGTCTACTCCAATAATTTTTTTTTTTTAAAAAAGAGAGATATCATTATGTTGTAAGACACAAGAGCATAACCTTGATTTTTAAATAAAAATCTCCTTTAAATGCTAAAATTAAAACAATACAAATAGTTTTTCAATAGATTAAAGTCTTATATTTACTATAAACATTTAGCTGATAAATTATAGTTAAGTAGATATGGCTATAGAAAGATGTATATATACATGTTTTCCCACATTATAAATGGTGTACTAGATTTCACCCCATTTGGCCCCAGTTCTTCACCTCTTCCTGTGTGTACTCCAGTTGTCAAGTAGCTTTGCTATGGCTTTCACTGTAAGTGGAGCTTCTCTCCCACCCCTGGGCTCTTGGATTGGCCATATAGCTCGCTTTGTCAATGGAATTTCAGCAGACATGACGCAAGAAGAAGCTTGCAAATGACTCAATTTCTTGCATTTCTGCTGTCACCATGGGTGGGATGTGCGCCAGCTGGTGCCTTGTCCCATGAGAAGAATGACAGACATGTGGAAGTAAGCCAGACTTAGCCATGCCAGTCTCAATCAGCTGCCCTTTAGAACTAAGCTGGAACCAGAGAGTCACCCAATAAAACCCAGCCTGGGTTAGGTGGTCCTCAGATGACCTGATTGCTCGTGAAAAATAATAAGTACTTGCTGTTTTAAGCCACTGAATTTTGGTGGTTTGATATATAGCAAATTTTCCTGAAATTGGTTAATTTTCAAAGAAAGGAAATTTTTTTTCTGTTTTCCTCAGATGTCCATAAAATATTGGTTTGACATTTGACATTAGAAGCATGATACAAATTTGTTCATGGCAAGAATAAGAATAACTCATTTTAACTCAGGGGAAAATTTGTTAAAATTAAGACAGTATAAATCAAGATATACATAGATGAAATTTATGTGGTTAGAATTCAAAATTATATTAAATAAAAGAGAGTATATTGCAGCAGTAGGTACAGAAGATACTGGGTGGGTTTGGAGTCTACCTCAGCCATTTCTGCCTTACTGAGGAGGTGGCAGGAGTTAGGAAGATTTTCATTCTCTTTATGTTCCATACTTCTAATTTCATAAATTTATGACTCCCCAAATATAGGTTTTTTTGCATCATTTCATAATTTTATATAAATATTCTTTTTGCAAAGCAGTAAAAGAAAAGTAAACCTCAAAATCTTGAGGAATTTATAATCTCCTTGTAAGTTTTCATCAGGAAACTTACAGTCAATTCATGAAAATATGAAGCTGCAATTACATGAAAAAGGAGATTTCATGTCCATTCTTCCACTGGATTAATAATATTGAGGTTTGCTTTTTAGTAAGGAAACTGGATGTACAGATTCCTTAGAGAGGATAAACTGGACAATCATTTGCGGACAATACTAGTGGTGTCACTTTAAGTGAACAAGGAGGCTGTGTTAGTCTCATCTGCGACCGGAGTGAAAAACTGAGCTTAGTGGAAAACCTTCAGTCCATTATTGAACAGGCAATGACATTTCGAAGACAAATTTAACCTGGGAGTTAAGCAGGAGAGGCACAAACAGCTACTGTTTAGAGTCAAGAACTGGAAAATAGAAGAAGCAACCAAGCAAAAGGATCAAGAAATACCAAGATCCATGTCCAGGGTCATCTGGCTACTGCCCTGGGGCATCTGAGAGACAGAAGAGCACCTGACTCTTGGTAACTTGTACACAGAAGACACACAACAAATAGTGGAGCAGATGTGCACGGACAAAATAGCACTAAAGAAAGAGGACATGGGTCAAAACATTATGGATTGTTAAATAATTCATAAGACACATCTTTAAGAAAAAAAGGGAAAGCAGCCGAATTTGTGAGGTAACAAGCAAAAAGGTTATGTATTTACTATAAAATGGAGATGTGGAGACTGTGGTAGGGGGAGAAATGTTTAGAAAAGAAAAAGATTAATTGTCTCTTCCTTATACAATTGCTCCATCCTGCATGGTTTTGGTTATTTACACAGCATACACATAACGTGTTGGAGAGATTTATACACACCCGAGAGGAATTGTATAAGTTGTTCTCTGTTTCTCCAATACAGTTGCAAACTCTGAAGCAGCTCAATGCCCTGAATGTTAATGGGCTTTCAGATATTCTTCAGGAAGTTATCAGAAAAGGGTTGGCCATGAGCTCCATGTGTCACATATCGCAAACTGTCACGTGAAGCAGAAGAAATAGGTATGTGCTAGAAATATCCCAATCCTCAATTTAATTCCCTAAATCCCAGCTGCATCCCTGCCCTTCCTCTAGTCTCTTTGCTGACAAATTATTCTTTATTTTTTCCTTAAACTGAAGTAGGATTTCTATCACTTTACACCAGAGCTTCCCCTCCCTGCCAAAAAAGAAAAAAAAAAGGGAATATAGATGAGCTTCTCTGGTTGAAGCCCAGATAGTGGTTCTGTTTGCTTGGCTATTTGGAATCCTCCCCTGCTCAGATAACTAAGACACTTCCAGGAACTCTCTAGACCTCCACAAAAAAAATAATTTTTAAAACACTGCTCCAGCAAGGGTGTTAGAATTATCTAAAAGTCTTGTTAGCAATTCTTTATCAACCCCCATTCATCTTCCTTTTCCCCTTTTGATTTCTTCCCTTCACCTCATCTTCCTTTGATCTGCTTTCTTTTTCTTTTTCTCAACAGGACATCCTCCTCTTTTCCTGAGACTACCCCTCCACATGCCAAAACCCTCCCAATAAATGCAACTCAGTTTGTATGTCCCCATCTTCTCCATTAATCTCTGACCCTATCAACTAGAAGCAATCTCTCTCTCCTTTGAACTCTTAGGGACTTATCCACTGCTCTTTCTTCGTACTTATCAATCCTAGCCAGGACTACTTTTATTTAAATGCTGGCTAGATTACTCCATGAATATTTCAAATAAAGCAATGTAAAAATAACCTGGACCTAGTGAGCACAGTATGTCGCACCATACAGGTATTCTCTAAACATTATTTGACTGATCGATGAAATATTTATAAAGGTTTGTCCAAAGGATATATTAAGCCACTGCAGCCATAGTTTAACAATTATCTTTCAGTTAAGGTAGACTACATCAGAGAGCTATATACTTACACGAGACACAGTTTCTTTCACCGTATACCTTGAAAAAATAGAAAGTGGTTTAAATAATATAAAGGCACAGCTAGGAGGACACTCTGCCCAGTAGGCAGAGCGAAGAAAGCCATTACCTCTAAAGGGTGGAAATTATGGGAGGAGAGGTGAAGAAGAAGGAAGAAGGGAAGAAACGTTCATTTTCTATATATTTCTGGGTTTTTAAAAATTTTTACAGTAAAGATTTTCTAAAAACTAAGAAACAGCTCTGGGAAATTCATTTTATTTACTGCAAGGGTGTTCGTATATGCTGTCCTTCTTATAATGACCTATAAGTGAATTCTCTCTGCTGTAAGTTCCCACAAGTTTACAAGTCAATTTGATTTCTCCTGAGGAATAGATTTTATTTTTCTTTTGGAAATTGTGAATTACATAGTGTCAACTATATGCTAGTGTCATTGATTTTTCACACAGTATATCATCTACTTTGAAAAATATTCTTCAAGTTCTTCTATCTCTAAAACAGGGGTATTAATTCCATATTTGGGTGAGGGAAAGATTGAAAGACAACACGTAAATAATGCCAGTATGTACCTTTCACAGCGTATGTCTCAGACTAAGGGCTTAAAAATTAGAAGACTGTCATTTTCTCCTTTATTATAGCATTAATGATGATGATGACTTCAAACAGTAAAAGATTTGGCATTGTGTTATGTAGTGGGTTTTTTTCCCCATTATGTTTCCTTGGTGCTTAAGACCTAGAAATGGAACACCTATTCAGTTCAGTTTAGTTTTTTTAATATTATGGAAGTTGTGCGTGGATAAGATTATTTTTTCAAATGGTGCAGAAAGATGATAAAGCACTCTATCAGATAAAGTGTAATTTTAGGCAGCCATTGTCAACAGCTTCTGTTTTTCGTTGTTTTCAGGATTACCATTAGAACAACATAGAACATATTTATATCCCTGGTTTTTAATTAAGAACTTTAGTCTGTTTCTTGTCTCCTTTCAATTTTTAACAGCAATACTGCATAGGACATTTTGTTAAACGATATCTTGTGTTAGGTGAATAAATCCAAGGAGGAAAAAGTAGACTGTTTGCAGTCACGTGAAGGCAACTGGGCAGGAAAGGGAAAGAATGATGAATTAGAACATAAGCAGCATTATGCTCATTTTATAGACTCTGGCTGACAAAATATTACTTTGAGAGCTTCTCATGGACTTTTACTTTATCTAAGACTATCTTCTGGCTGAAATAAAGTTAGGTCCAGGCTTGGACCAGAAGGTCCAAGAAGGTCCAGGCTTGACCAACTTATTCTAAGTTTTTATAATATCATGGAGACTGTGGTAATTGAAGCTTTCCTGAAGTTTGATTTTCCTTTTACATCAGTGAGTCTGTATAAACAGACTGTAGTCTCCCCTTTAAACATAAGCTCTATGAGGGTACTGCTCTTTTCACTGCTATGTTGCCAGAACCTAGAACCATGTCTCAACAAATATCTGTTAAATCAATGTGTCTTTCTTTTAACCTTGACTGATAAATTTCCTGCTGAACTGTGACCTTTACTTTAACAAGTGTTCCAGATCTCATGCCTGTCATTTCCTATATTCACCTGACCCATGAACTTCTCTACTCTTGTTTTCCCATCTTTAAGGTTTTTTCACATTCATCACTTTGAGTACATTTTCTTACTGTGAAAGAAAATAATCTCAGATAATTATTTTTGGTTCAATACTAAGCAGAACTAAGTAAATCAATATGATTCCTACATCCATGTAATTATTGAACAGAATGCTATACTTATGGCTTTTACTAAATATGCTGGTTTCAATTTTGGAAAGATTTGACAAATATTAAGGCACAGAAAGAAGCACCCAAAAAGCTGATTCTGCAATATAGAATAGCATCATTTGACATAATAATGCAGTTGAAATATTTTTAAAAACTGGTTGTAATACTTCAATGTTTTAATAAAAAGAAAAGTAAACAAATTGGACCTAATTAAGCTTAAAAGCTTTTGCACAGCAAAGGAAACCATCAGCAAAATAAAAGACAACCTACTGAATGGGAGAAAATATTTGCAAGTGATACGACCAATAAGGGATTAATATCTAACATATATAAACAGCTCATACAACTCAATATCAAAAAACAAACAATCTGATTAAAAAAGGGCAGAAGAACTGAATAGACATTTTTCCAAAGAAGCTATAGAGATGGCCAACAGGCACATGAAAAGATGCTCAACATCACTAATCGTCAGGGAAATGCAAATCTAAACCACAATGAGATATCACCTCACACCTGTCAGAATGGCTAATGCCAAAAAGAACACAATAACAAATGTTGGCAAGGATGTGGAGAAAAGGGAACGCTTGTACACTGTTGGTGGAAATGTAAGTTGGTGCAGCCACTGTGGAAAACAGTATGGAGGTTTCTCAAAAAACTAAAAATAGAACTACTATATGACTGAGCAATTCCACTCTTGGGTATATATCCAAAAAAACCAAAAACAATAATTTGAAAAGATACATCCACCCCAATGTTCATAGCAGTATTATTTACAACTGCCAAGTTGTGGAAACAACCTAAGTGTCCATCAACAGATGAATGGATATAGAAGATGCGGTATATATACAGTGGAATACTACTCAGACATAAAAAAGAACTAAATTTTGCCAACTGCAACAACATGGATGAACTTGGAGGGCATTATGCGAAGCGAAATAAGTCAGACAGAAAAAGACAAATACCATATGTTTTCACTTATATATGGAATCTAAAAAATACAACAAACTAGTGAATATAACAAAAAAGAAGCAGACTCACAGATATAGAGGACAAACTAATGACTACCAGTGGGGAGGGTGGAAAGGGCAAAACAGGGGTGGGGAAGTGAGAGGTACAAACTATTGGGTGTAAGATAGGCTCAAGGGAATATAGCTGATATTTTGTAATAACTGTAAAGTAACTTTAAAACTGCTATAAAAATAAAAATTAAAAAAAAGAAATTCAATGTTTTGACAGTCAATCTTCCTTTAAAATCACTGAGGGAATTGATTATATACAGAGTCTGGAGATGAGTACTGGTTGTTATATAAGTAATAACTGCCTAACATATATACATGCATATCATACGTCTCCATATGTGTGTGTGTGTGTGTGTGTGTGTGTGTGTGTGTGTGTGTGTGTGTGTATATTCTAAGATTGAGAATTTGCCTAAGAAGAGCAGAAATTTCTTGAGAAAGTACAGATGACTATTGCAGCACAGTAGCACTGTCACAATGGTTTTACAAACATCTGTCACTGACCAATTCTTAGATCAACTACATCAGAATGACTTAGAGTGGTTTTATAGATTAGAAATTCTTGGATTGTACCTACAAACACTCTGCTTTGGTAAGTCTTGGGTGAGGTACATAAATCTCTGTTTTTCTTAAGTTATTTTCAAGAAGTTTCCCTGGTTAATTACAATGAGCACTCTAATTTGTGAAACACAGTGAAGCATTATTAGAACTAGGCAGAACCAGGCTGAACCTCAGTGGTTTGCACAGTCCAGGTATACTCTCCACTTTCAAGGTCCAGGGAGGTATTCTTGTTAGGTGCAAATTGGTCAGTACCTAAAAGACTGGCTCTTGTTATATAAAGGATATCAGAATGTCAATATGTTCATTGTCAGTGAGAAGTATAAATATCAGATGTATGCAAATGTCTGTCATAGCAAGATATACAGGAAACTAATCAATGTCTGAAAGTTTGGGGTAAATATGAAATCAGGAAAACAGAGTTAGATAAACTGAATTTTAATGTTATAAGCCTAACATTGTCAGATGCAGGTATCTTGCATTTATGATAGCTTCACTAATGGGGCTGGAAATATTCAAAATCGATTTGCTAATGCCTCCCTCTCCTGGGAAGGGTTTATTTGGGCATTGGCAACATTGGCTTTGTAATTGTCTCTTCGTTCTTTGCATCCTTAGATTACGAGCCAATCCTTGAGTTGACACAAACTTTCTTGTCCAGTGCATGCACTCAAGACACATTCAAGCCACAGGGGCTTGGGAGCTAGGGTATTTATTTCAAATGAGCTCAATTATCTAAGCTCTAGTTCATTCTAGTCCAGTTTATAATTTAATTTTTAGGAGGAAATCTGATTTTTCTAAGTCTTTTATAAGAACTTCAAAACAGCACCCAAGTAATGACATAAAAACCTGTAGACACATAAGGTATTTTCTATATTCCATCAAATACATGTGTATAGGTATAAATAAACTCATTTTTATTTTTTTAAATATATAAACAGGGATTCAGGGAATTGTAAGGCTGATGAATTTAGGGAAAAAATATCTGCACTAAGAATAGGAGGAACTGATTAGTCCATGCAATCACAAAAAAATATATGGACATTGTAGGATGGTAAATGAGCCCTAATTTCAAGAGATGAGCTAGCTTCAAAACAATCTTCCTCTCACTGGGAGATAAATACTAATTAAAGTGAGATGGCGATGAGGATATATAGATAGAAAGGGAGGTACTAGTTAAGGATAAAGAGATGTGAAAGGGGTAAAAAAGCAGGAAACTGTACTGTAGGTGAGCCATATTTCCCACTGGTTTATTAAGTATTAGCCAGACTGCCACTGACCATAGTTCCCTTCAGAAGCAAAGGAACTAAGGTGGGAATAGAGTGAAAACAGTTCTGGTTAAGTTGTTTCTCACTTGTTATAAATGACCAAATGCAGGATGATTGAGAAAGTATCATTCTTAACCAGATTTGATTTAGTTCTAGTGATCTGGGGCTTTGAGATAGCAAAATTCTTAGATGAAAGTAAGTGGGTATGATCTAATTTAGAAATTCAAAAAAACATATTTCATTCATAAAATTTTTACAGTCCTGGACATGTCCACATTCATCTTTGTCCTTTATTTTCAAGTAATTCTAAATCCCTATTTTCACTACCTTAGAGGGTGAAGTGAATAAGTCCAACTCATCACGAGTTTGGATTAGCAGAAGATTTTCTGTCAACAAAATGTATGATTTTTTTGTAGTACAGTTTCTCTTAGCCTCTTTCCCTATTTACCCCAGGAATAAAGACTATGGACTTTCCTCTAGTGTCCGTTTTCCATTCTTCCTTCTGAAAATAGAACATCCTAAGTGTCAGATGAGAACATGGCCACTCAGCTACACTTTCCACTCTCCCTTAGGGACAGACATGGCCACATCATCCTATCAGAGATATGTGTCACCTCCTGGTCAAAAAAATGAAAACTATAAAATACATTCTTACATTCTTGTGAAAACTGAGAAAATTTGGAAATGGATAGTATATTAGTAATTATAGAATTATTATTACTTTTCTCAGTTGTGATAATGGTATTATAGTTATGGAAGAGAAAGTTCTTATTTTTAACAATGGTTCACTATGTTTTCCACTTACTTTCAAATGTTAAAAACATATATCCAACACTTTTGGATGCAGAAGTTTGAACAAGGACTTGGTATTAGATGATATTAAAGAATCAGTGTCAGAAACTAACACAACATTGTAAGGCAATTATACTCCATAAAAAAAGAATCAATGTCAATTTTGTTTTATGTGATGACATTTTACACAACCAGCACCCCAAATTCACAGACCAGAGTATTAATAAATTCATAAAAGAGACTGTTGCATTATCAGCATTAATAAACTATCAGCAGCTGCTGAAAATATTACCAAATATATTATGCCAAGTTCTCAATTTAGAATGCAACATGCCAATTCAAAAGTTAAGACAAACAGTCAAGAGAAGATGTGGCACACAGAGAAGAGAAAATAAATCAAAAGGATGAATTCTCCCTGTGTATTAAAAAAAAACCTAAAAAGCAAGAATCACTCCTGAGGCACTTCTTTCCATTTGTTCTATTTTAAAATCTGCTCTTAATATCAGAAAATAAGATGTAACTTTCAATGGGAATGACAGTCTCCAGTTCCTTCCCTCCTAATTTGTTAAAACCTCATATCAATCTAGAAAAATCCTTGGCCTTATTTCCATGACCAGGTATCTTGTCCAATGTTCAGAATATTAGGGCTTTTAGAATAAGGATCAAAGGTAAAACTAATTTCAGGAAATCTAAATCTCATGAAAAATAATATCTTAACGATTAGAGGATACAGAAGTGAAAGCATCTTATGGATGCCTTCAATGATCGTATCAGGGAAGGTTATTCTCACACTGTCTTATATTTTCAAGGAGTATAATCAAGCTTGCATCCACACTATGGTGAAGTTGTCATTCATGAGGACATCAATGACCTCCATGTTGCCAAAATATAAATTTGATTTTTCTGACCACATTTTATTTGACTTCTTAGCGATCTTCAAACCTGTTGACTACACTCCACTTCTTTGTACACTTTTTGTCTCTTGGGGCAATCTGATGTCATTGGCCACTCCTTCTCAGTCTCCTTACTCCTTCTGTTTCAAGGGACCTCTAAAATTGACGTGTCCTAGTCTCAGTTTTCTCTCTTCCCTTTTCTTAACATTTTCTCCCTGTACTTTTATCCATGCTAAGAATGTACAATCTATCTTCATACAGTTGATTCCATATTCCTATCTCCAGGTTTGAACTGCTCGTTGAACAGACTTAAATATTTTCCACATCACCTTTCCTTAGATTTATGAAACATATCTGATTCTTCTTTTCCTTAATACATTCATTAATTCATTAGTCTATCTTGTTAGACTTTCCAAATTATATCCCATATTCACTCACTTTTCTCCATCTATTCCTACCATCCTATTCCAAATCACTTAAAATAATGCAATGGTCCTACTCCCACCCCAGTTCGGATCTAGTGTGTTTAAATTATTGTGCAATTTTCCAAAACCACACAAGAAGAGTCTGATATAACAAACCATTTTATACCCAACACCCACATTCAATAATTATCAAAATATCCGTACATTTACTTAATCTCTCTTTTCCCTTTGCTTTTATTTTTTGACAAATCATTAAAAAGCAAATCACAGACTTCCTCTTATTTCACTAATAGGTACTTCAGTATGGGTGTATAACAGATAAGTACTTTTTCACATAACCATCATGCCATTGCTACATTAGCAATAATTCCTAAATATCACCTAATACCCAGTTCATATTAACATTTCTTAGATATCCTAAAATGTCTTTTCATAGTTGCCTTCTCTGATCTGTCAGAATAAAAACAAGTTCTACACAGTTCACATCATTATTATATCTCTTACATCTCTTTTACAACTATTTCCCACCTTTTGTTAATTGTTTCATTGGATAAACCAGGATATATCTCCTCCAGAATTTCCAACATCTATATTGATTGACTGTGTCCTCAACATGTCCTTCACTTATTCCTGTACCTGCTATACTTTCTGAAAGCTGTTAGTTAAATCAAGGGACCCTGATGAAATTCAGGGTCCATTTCATCAGCAAAAATGCTTTAAAGATGTGGCCTTATACTTCCTATTGCATCACATCATGAAGTTTATTTCATTGTTTATCCCACTGTATGTTTAGATGGATCAGATTAATCAGGTGGGTTCATACCTCATCCTGCCTTTATAGTTCCCTGTCAAAGTAACATCTAATGTCCTATTTTCCTTGATATCTCTTCCTGCATCTAATGGTAAATGCATAGGTAATTTGATTGGATTGTCATATATATCTCTATAGAGATTACACCATTTTGCCTCCCCACCAATAAAGTTTGAGAATGCCTATTTCCTCGCATCTTTACCAGGAAATATATGTTGTCAAGCTTTTGGATTTTTGACTATCTGATATATGAGAAATAATATCTCAGGATTACTATTTTATAATAATTATTATATAATTATTAATAATAATTATAATATTGTTAATTATTAGAGAAATGCAAATCAAAACTAAAAACACCAGTCAGAATGGCCATCATTAAAAAGTCTACAAATGCTGGAGAGGGAGTAGAGAAAAAGGAATCCTTTTACACTGTTGGTGGGAATGTAAATTGGTGCAGCTACTATGGAGAACAGTATGGAGGTTCCTTAAAGAACTAAAAACAGAGTTACCATATGACCCAGCAATCCCATTCCTGGGCATATATCCAGAGAAAATTCTAATTCGAAAAGATACATGCACCCCAATGTTCATAACGGCACTATTTACAATAGCCAAGACACGGGAGCAAACTTAGTGTCCATCAACAGATGAATGGATATAGAAGATATGGTGTGTGTGTGTGTATACACACACACACACACACACACACACACACACACAAAGGAATATTACTCAGGCATAAAAAAGAATGAAATAATGCCATTTTTAGCAATATGGATGAACCTAGAGATTATCATATTAAGTGAAGTGAGACAAAGATCATACAATATCACTTATATGTGGAATCTAAAATATGACACAAATGAACTTATCTACAAAACAGAAACAGACACAGACATAAAAAATAAACTTATGGTTACCAAAGGGAATAGCATGGAGTGGGGAGGGAGAGATAAATCAGGAGTTTGGGATTAGCATTTACACACTACTATATATAAAACAGTAAACAACAAGGACCTACTGCATCGCATAGGGAACTATACTCAGTATCTTGTAATAACCTATAATGGAAAAGAATCTGACAAATGATATATATATATATAGATAGACGGATGGATATAGATATATAACTGAATCACTTTGCTGTACACTTGAAACTAACACAACATTGTAAACTAACTATACTTCAATAAAAAAAGAAAAACGTTTTACATAATAATTTTCATTTATATATTAAGTTCTAAGTTAAGTTGAACATCTTTACATATGCTTATGAGTCACATATTTATACTTGCCCATTTGTTTGTTGGTTTGTTTTTATATTCTTAATTTTGGAGGAACATTTTAATATTAAATTATTTGGGGGGACATAAAGTGTAAATAATTATTCCAAGATTTGTATGTATATTTGGACATTTTTTTCATTCAGAGGTATAACTGGTCAAAATTTCTTCTATGGATTCAGGACTTTGAGTCATTTATCCTACTCCCAAATTATGAAGTGATCCAGCAATTGTTGGTTCTTGAACCTGTATGTATTTATAGTTCATATTGTTTACATATAAATATCCAATCTATTTTTAATTTATTCTGGTGTATGGTGTGAAGAATGAATCCAGTTTCATTTTTTACTTTTTCTGTATGGCTAACCTGTTGTTCAAAACCATTTATTCAAAATTCTATCATCCTCCACTAATTTGGAATGCTGCTATTATCAGATGCAAAGTTTTCATATGTACTTTGGTTTTTGTCTGGATTTACTTTTTTTATTGGTTTTCAGTATAGTCATTTGTCAGAATTACTTTGTTTTAATATAGTGTGTATAATGTACTTTAGCCATCTACCTAAACATTGCTTTTATTTTTCAGATTTTTCCAGGATACATATTTTTCATTTTATGAACTTTATAATCAACTGAACTAACTTTAGAAAAATAAAGTTGATCGTATTTATATTGGGTTCATATTAAATTCATAAATTCTTAAGGACAATTGACACTTCATGATATTGTACCTTTCTAAGAACATAGAATTTTTTTCATTACTGATTGTTACATAGTGTTTCTCATGATTGTTACATAGTGTTTCTCATGATTATTTTCTCGTAGATTTTTTTCCACAACTCTTTATAGGTATATCTAAGTATTTTATTTTTATTTTTGCTACTTTAAGTGGAGTATACTCATTTGTTTTATATTCTAACTGGTTTTCATTTTTATATATGAAAACTATTGGATCATCAGGGTTAAATTTACCTGTTACTCCCCTAAAATTTCTCTCTCAATTTTTTATTGATACTTTTGTGTTTTCCAATTGTACAATCTCACACTTTGCCATTATAGTTTTGCCATTCTCTTTTTCAAAACATCTTGAATTACTTTGGGTGGTCGAATTGCATTGCCTAATGTCTCAAAATCAATGTTACATATCAGTGGCTATACTATTTATCCTAGAAGTGTTTCTGACTTTATTAAGGAGCCTCTTGTGTTTTCATATTAAAACACTGGCTTTGAGTTGATATATTAATATTAAATCATGTTAAAGAAATATCCATCAATTCCTACATTATTGAAACATTTTACAATCAAGTATGGGTATTAAATATTGTCAAATGCCTCTATATGTGAAGATCTCTACACAAGTTCCTCCCCAATATGATAAAAGTATTTTCCAATATTTAGTCACCCTTGAATTTCTGTCCCAGCTCATTTTGTTCACAGTATATTATTTTTATTGCAATTGGATTTTATTTGCTAATATATTATTTAAGATTCATTCATTAGTGAGGTAGTAATTTTCTTTTGTTTCTACACGTAATCTCTCTGAGTCCTGTTTATTTTTATATAAATTTCATGAAAATAATTTAAAAGTTTTCCTTATTTTGGATACTCTGGACAGTTTAATTAACAACTGGAGTTTGGAAATTGGAATTTTCTGATCTTTAAATTTTGTATTACCATATGAGCTCATCTGAGCCTGATGGATTTATGAGGGAGTTCTTTTATAAATTTCTGTACATTTTCTAATATAGCAACTGTCTTTTAAAAATGTCTTTCTCTTTCCACTTAGCAAATTATGTTTTGCTAAAGCTACCTATTTCATCTGGATTTTCAAGTTTATTGACAAAGAATTTAACAATGTAGTCTCATGATTTTTTGAAAATTTCTCTGTTATGATGGTTATATTTTATTCCTAACGCTATCACTACCAAAATGATTATCTAGATTGTTTAAATCTTAGCATTTGCTCTTTGCAACATTAACCACTCCCTCCCCTACTTGGCCTGTATTCCCCTGTACTGGGAATCAACAAACACCCTAAAAAATAAATATGGGGAGAAATATTGGTTTATCTCAGTACTTTTCCCCTTTGTCTGGGATCATGTCCAAAGAAGTCCTGGTGGCTTTGGTGCTCTGTGATGTTTTCAAGTGGTCACTGATGCAGTAGTAGTTTGTTATTTAGTGTTTTATCAAGTTTTACAATTGTTGTTGGCAGCAGAATTAGTTTGATACAAATCACATTAGGACTCTTATCTCCTGCAATTATCTACAAGCAACCAGAGCAGTCTCTCAAAATGGAAATCAGAGCATATTAGTTTCCTACTTTTAATTTTACAGTGGCTTTCCTTTGCATTTGAATTTAAATTCAAACTCCTTATTATTTCCATAAGCTAAGGCCCCCAATAACCATTCTGATACCTTCTCATCCCACTTCCCCATGCTCACGCATTCACTTATGTTTCCCAAACACCCAAGCTTATTTTTTCTCTAGAGCTTCTGCACTTCTTATTTTCTCCTCTTGAAACCCTTTAGCACAATACTTTTTAGTGTTAGCTCTATCTCATTTTTCATATCTTAGCCCAAAGGCCATAGCTGACCACCCTCTAGTCACTCTCCAGCATGTGGCCATGTCTTATTTTCTTTTTATCAATTATAACTTGGAAATTACTTTTGTTTGTTCACCGTTTTATTATTCATCTTATGAGGGCAGAGAACTCAACTGCTTTTTTTCTCTAGTGTGTTTTAAGGCCTTGTAGAGTACTTGGCAAATAACAGGTATGCAATAAACATTTGCAAAATGAATGAATGAACAATTCATTATCAGTATGTTTAATGCAAATGAATAATATCTGTAAAATCTTGAGCCCCTGAAACAGAGTATAACAAGAAATAAACATTGAGTCTACAGAAAATTTAAGCACAACGTCTAGGATCTGATTAGCTCTCTACAATTGCTGGAAATTTGGTCAAGCAGTTTAATTTTTCATGAGATCCTATTATTTTCAATGATAAAATGGGAAGGAAAATTAGAACAACCATTCCCTTCCAGTTTGAAAATGTCATGATTTATTTTCCAACTCATCACAATATACTTTGTATTTTATTTTAACATATTTTAACATGAAAATTTATAGTATGATCTGGTTCATTTGAAAAATCATCTGTGCCTGCCATATGACTCAGCAATCCCACTCCTGGGTATATATCCAAAAAAACCCCCCAAAACACTAATTCAAAAAGATACATGCACCCTAATTCCATAGCAGCATTATTTACTATTGCCAAGGTATGGAAGCAACCTAAGTGTCCATCAATAGATGAATGAATGAAGAAGATGTGGTATATATATATATATGTGGTATATACAATGGAATACAACTCAGCCATAAGAAACAATGTAATAATGCCATTTACAGCAACATGGATGAACTTGGAGGGCAATATGCTAAGTGAAATAAGTGAGACAGAGAAAGGCAAATTGCTGTATGATATCACTTATATGTGGAAACTAAAAAAATTACAATAGACTAGTGAATATAATAAAAAAGAAGCAGACTCACAGATATAGAAAACAAACAAGTGGTTACCAGTGGGGAGGGTGGGAGAGGCAATATAGTGGTGGGGGAGGGGAGGTACAAGCTATTGGGTGTAAGACAGGCTGCAAGGATGTATTGTACAACATGGAAATGTAGCCAATATTTTGTAATAACTGTAAATGGAGCGTAACCTTTAAAACCTGTATAAAAAAATCATCAGTGCATTTGTTCCATTAGGGATTTTATTAAGTGTATTAATATTTATAAGGAAATTACATTCTCTTTTCATCTCAACTATTTTTATTTAACAATTTTTAAATTTGTTATGTATAATAAACAATGTTGTGAACGAAGATCACAATCAAAATATAAAATCAATGGGTATATGTCATAGAGGAGAATATTAGTGATATGAAACTTTCATATCTTTCAATATGCAGAGTTTCTACTCTGCATATTGAACTTGCTGTGTTTTTACATGAATAATGGAATATACTAAAACTGATGGCACAATTCTTTTGTTTGAGCAGTTATGAGATGAAAAGACAAAATCTACACTGAAAATTTATTAAAGAAACAACACAACTCTAATGATAAAAAGATGAAGTTTAAAAAAAAAAAAGATGAAGTTTGTCTCTCCATTTACATCTGTCTCTAGTGTTATAAATATTAGATCATATTTTAAAACTCACTCATAGTTTTGTAGCATGGTCCAGTTTTGATAAGCTCTTGTAGTGCTACTATAAATATAAAGAGATTTATGAATTAATTTTCATATTTAAATTACAAAGTCTTCTGGTACAACTGAAGTTTCAGCTTCAGAGTTAAACTGGCTATTTCTTTAGCATTCAAGACACTAACATGTTTTAGAACACAGATTAATGTGAAATGTCTTCATCTCTAGGAAAGTACAATAAAACTACCTTGAAAATTGGCCTTCTGGGTATATTAAAAAGAATAAAAGTCTTCCTTTTTAGCCATTAAAAAAGTGATACAATTCAAGCTTCTCTCTTCAAATTTATCATTCACTTATATCATGTAGATTATTTCATGAGTTATATAATTTAATAAATTGAAAATATTATATATATAATTAAACCATTAAATTCCATTAAAGTGTCATATGTTTGTAAAAGAATATTAACCAATATGTATAAGTTTCAAGTGTATGGTAACAATTAGAAACTTATACAAAGATTAAATCCAAATGATTTTTAGTAGTTTAGTAGAAGATCACTATTTCGCCATGATTACTTCAGACACACTAAGAACACATGGCCATATTTTAAGTTCAGAGAACTTACTTTTTTAAAAAATGAACATATCTTTATTGCTTCCTATGATTACAAAAGTGTTCATTAAAAATAAAATTAGAATAAATCTGACACAAATCAGAAAAGGAAAGTTTTTTCTAGTTCTAATCTCCAGGGGTGGGGAACACTCCTCTCAACATTTGGAATACATCTTTTAAAAACTTGTTTTTGCAGACTGTAGGCATAAAATCCCTCAGCAGAGATGAGATGACTAACAGTCATTACTGTTTTAAAGCAAAATCACATGGTGAAAAAGAGGAATATACTGAGGGTACCTAAGTTTTCTTTAAACTATAGTGGAAGAGAAAGTATCCAGACAAGTATTCATAAGTAGGTAAGCAATGGTGTTATTGTGGCACCAAAGAAAAATCCTGTGTTGTCAAAGAGAAGTAAGGTATGAAGTGAGCCAAAGAGTCACAGTTTTTATACATATGAATATAGGTTTTATAATGCATTACTGAAATCTTACTGCCCATACAAATTATATGATTTAAGGATATACATCTAAAAATTGTTCTTTCCCTGGCCAAAATGAAGCAGTAACTTATCTAGTTGATTAGTTTTACTTGGAGGTTAACTTTCACAAAGAGCTTGCTTGCAAATACAGCACCTAACTGGGGCTTTCAGATAACTCCTCTAAATTAAAGTGAAGAGGGAGTGGGGAAGAGTTGGACTGGGAGTTTGGGATCAGTAGATGCAAACTATTATATATAGAATGGATAAACAACAAGGTTCTATTGTATAGCACGAGGAACTATATTCAATATCCTCTAATAAACCATAATGGAAAAGAAAAAAAAAAAAGAAAAAAGTTAACTAAAAGAATAATATATAAAATAAATAAAAATGAAGAAAAAGTGCCCCTCTATACCTCTTTCAGAAAATAATCTGCAGCTGTTCCTACATATTTTTTTTTCAGTTGTTGAGAAGGGAGCAGGGAGTGGTATACATAAATTCAATTCTTTCCTGCACACACGTAGTCTATGAATCCAAATGCATTTTTCCATTAGTGGTTTTTAGACTGAGAAAAAAAATGGTGAATTAATTTAAGAAAATAAATTGTGACATTGGAAACTAACAAAGAACACAGATGCAGAACTTTTATTTTTATTTAGCATAACTGATTTACTATTTTAAATGACTAAACTTCCCTTATGGCATCCATCAAATGAAAGGAGAGATAAACAACTCAAAGCATTCAAGGATACCTTAGAAAAGTTCCATCACTTCTTGACTTTATCTCAATTCTTTCAAAAAGAAGTTAACAGATTTTTTGACTTCTAAAACTCATCTTATTACACTGAAGATACATTAAATATTTACTCTCTTTCCTCTCCTCCATGTGTATGAAAAAGCAAATCAGATGATATTCCATAATCAGTCCACATTATTTATTTCTTATGAAATATTTCAAATACAAATAATAGTAAGACTATTAGAACAAAAAAAAATTATTCCACTACTAAGTAAAAAAATAAACTTTACAAAAATGTTGGATCTCCTATCTTTCCTCTTTACCAGAGATAAATACTTCCTGAATTTGATGTTTTTTCATTCCTAATGCTTCACTTATAATTTTAGTACATATGTGTATATATATGTATAAATAATTTACATAATACATAGTATTTTTGCCCTTTATATTCTATTTACATGTTTAATACCGCATTTACATTTTTTCTTTTTGCTAAATATATGTGTGGGATTCACTCAGTTGCTATCTAGCTTATTCAGTAATGATGTATCCTATTATATATATATATATATATATATATATATATATATACACACACATATATATATATATATATACACACACACCCCTACATTTATTTGTTTTTCCTCTCATATTTATCTCATTGCTTATGCCTTTTTATTTATTCAGAAGCACAACTGTCAAAACAATCAACTGTGAAATAAATGATCCATATGATCACTGAACCCTCCTGGCATGCAGATATGTAAGTTAAGTTTCTTTCTCTGCCTCATCCCTGTATATGAGTTGTTTCAAATCTGGCGAGTGATCAAAATTACCTGGAGATTTTGTTAAAAAGAGTTTCAGATAATCGTCCCCCATTTTAGAACTTCTGAGTCAGTTTCCCAGGCTGTGGCTCAAAAAACTGTGCAAAAATAAAATTAAAATGTACAGATGATCTTATTTTGCAGATATATTTGAAATCATTTTATTAAAAGTCAAGGGAAAAAAAAAAAGTCAAGGGTACTAAAGATCCATGAGCCCCAATTCCAATGTGTATGTTTGGGAGTGGGGGTTCCCACCAACAAGCAATTCTCCAGCACCAGCAGGGTATCCTACCGTTCAACTCAACTCTGATTCTACCTAGCTGGATATAGCCTTGAATCCCATAGGTTAAGGGCTCAGACCCACAAGACAGCCCTCGCTCCCAACATCAGCTGCCCACAGCAAGTCCAGTTTATCACCTGTGCTTCTGACAGACTGGCTACAGATGGGAGGTTCTAGCGACCCCCTCCTTGAATTTGTTTAATCTGCTAAAGCAGCTCACAGAACTCAGGAAAACATTTTACTTAGTAAGTCACTTTTTTTTATAAAAGGATATAACTCACCAGGAATAGCCAGATGGAAGAGATGTATAGGGCAAGGAATGTGGAAAGGGACGTGGAGCCTCCCCGCCCTATTTAAGTGCACAGCTATACCAAAGTCTCCACATGTTCACCGATCTAGAAGCTCTCTGATCCCTGTCCTTTTGGAATTTTATGGAGGCTTCATTATATAGGCACAATTGATTATATCATTGGTCATTTGTCATTGATCCAACTTCCAGTCCCTGTCACATCCCTAGGTCCCCAGAGGTCATGGGTTGGGGTGTGTTTCAACCCTCTGACCTTAGGGTTGGGTCTCTGGTCAACCAGTCTCCATCCTTAGGTGCAGTCCAAAAGCCACCTTATCAACAAAACAAAAGACACCTTTGTGGTTCTCATCACTTTGGAAATCCCAAGGTTTTTAGGAGCTCTATGCCGGGAAAAGTGGACTAAGTGAAATACACATTTCTTATATCATAGTATCATAGGTGCATTTGTATTATTTTTTTATTAAGTAAAATGGATATACATAAAAGTGTGGATTCAATGTACATATGTATCATAGGCGTGCAATTCAATAGACAGGATAAATTTTTCATAAAGTTGTGTGCTTTCAAAAGCTAACTGAAAATTATTATTTTCCAGCTGTTAATTGTAACAAAGCTTCAAAAAGAAAAACAATAGCCTGAGATAGAAAAAAAAATTAAACTGACAAGGGAACAGTAAATAATTAACAACTCGTCTAGTTTCTGTGTAACTTATTTACTGCTAGGGAATTCATACAAATAAAAACATTCTCATCTTTCCAAAGGCATAACACGGTACAATTATTAATACCTAAAATACAGAAACAAAATAGAAGAATTGGTATCAATATAGAATTGCATTTAATAGTTAGATTTGGTCACCTAAGGACATGGACACAAATGGTAATTTATGAACGATCATGTATTGAATAAAACGAACTGAAGTCACTAAATGTTAAAATTATTATAACATGTTAATCATAATTTATATGAGCTTTCATCCTTTGATATTGAGATGACTTCCTCCTGCATAAGATTATATTGTATGGAATTCATTTGGAGAAATTAATACAGTAGATTGTAAGTAAATTTAAATATAGATTTTTTCCTCCAACATGGCGGTTTATCTTTTAAAAGATTTTTTTAAATCTTTTAAAAGATTTAACACTCTGACATAAACAGCAGCAATATTTTTTTGGATATGTCTTTTAAAGTAAAGGAAATAAAAGCAAAAATAAACAAATGGGACCTAACTAAACTTAAAAGCTTTTGCACAGCAAAGGAAACCATAAATGAAACAAAATGACAAAGATCTTTTAAAAGATTTTTTCCTCCAACATGACGATTTATCTCTTCCACATCTCATTTTATTATACTATCATTTATGGATGATATTTTTATTCTTGTTGGAGTTTTAACCTTTTTAATGTAGAAAAACTCACCTATATATATGAACGCAGTTAAATATATTAACAATGCATTTTATGTTCTTACAAATAATGCAACAATTTGTTAATACATTTTGAGACAAATACACTGTCATTACTTAATTTGATAAGTAAAGTGAAGTTGCCTTATATCATAATGCTTAGATAATATTGCTTAACACTAAATATGTGACATTAGAAAAGTAACTGATACAAAGTGTAAATTATTAAATATGCATAAATGTTATAAACAAACAATTAATTATATGTGCAAATCTTCCTTTATACTCTGAACTTAATTGTCTCACCAAATAAATCTGTCCAAGATCCAGATCTATGAGTTTTTGTGGCATTCTCAATGACAAAATAATATCTAAGGCAGGAAAAAGTTGATTCTTTAGAAGATAGAGTTTAGGATAATTTCTAAAGTGTTTTTTTTTCTTGAGCTACTAAGGGCAAGAAGTGCTTTCACTAGCTATTGGGACATCAAAAGATGACTCACGGTCTGTTATTATGAAAAAGTACTAGAGTAACTAGAGTAGAAACTGGGCACAGAATTGAGATGAATTCACTGAGATAAAATGTGTTCTCTTCAGCTCCGCTTTTATTTTCTGTTTTACTTTTTGATTGATTTATGTTAGTACTGAAGACATTGTCTTATTTCATCTAGTTCCATTTCAGAGCAGAAAATATCATTTGAACAGAAAAATTCCCTAAAGGTTTTCCTAGTTAGTTTATCCTTTAGGGGAGGAGTAAGGGTCGGAATTGGAAGGTATAAAGCTATAACTGTTTTTTTGTTTTTGTTTTTCTAATGCAGGGTTACTCAGGCAAAGGGCTGCAAATATATAGTATCGAAGTTAGGATAGGCACAGCCCACAATGACCTTTTGTAAGCTATATGTTTTCTGAAGTGTTACATAGCGCATGAGAATGTCATATATTAACCTTTTATTTTGGCTCGTGCCATGTTTCATTAGAAGGGCTCTGCTCACTGTGATCACTCAGGCATCCAGGAGGATAGCAGTAGCCACCATCTCGTGATACTGCCATCTCACTATGGAATTTCAGGCTCTGTGGGCCAGGGACGAGAGCAGTGGGGGAATTGAGCACTGGTAACTACCTGCATTGCTCAGGAAGTCACACACACCATGTTTTAGAGGCAGAACTAGTCATATGTATATTCCTATTCTCAAAGGAGTAAAGTAATTTTCCAGATAACTGGAAGTAGAGGAGAACCAGATATTGTGACTATTGGTAAGCTATACCATAACTTTTGAACAGAAATGTTTATTTCAGTAACAATCAGTAAATATTTTATATCTGTTTTTGTTCCTCTCTGTTAGTAATACTTGTATGTGTATGTTGAAAGGGAAGGTCAAGTTCATAACATAGCATGTAGCTAAGAATGAAACAGAGGTTTCAATCCAACTTTATATCAGAAATAATTTTATTATAGGTTTTGATTATAACATACTTGTGAATATTTCAAGATGATTCAGAACTTGTAATAAGGTACACTTTCCCTACTACTTCATCACCTAATATCAATTTCAAGTAACAGTTACTGTCAGAAATTGAAAATGAAGTAGAAAGACACTATCAAGATGGTTTGTTGGATCAAGCATAGGCATATATAGATTTGGGGGCTTACATAAATATTTTCTTATTAGCCAGTTAGCCATGGGATGGTTACGGAAAAATTTATGAAACTCAATTTCCAAATTGACAAAATGGGGGTAAGATAACCTCTTTCGAGTGTTGTCTTGAGAATTAAAGCATACATATCAAAATGCAGAATATAGTACATGACACAGAGTGTTTTAGAATTAAAATGTTGTTATTAATATTTTTATGATGTCAATATGTAATACTCTTTTAACTCTGCTCTTTTGGCAAGTGCCTTTATAATTAAGAGAATAATTTATGTGATAACGTGTCTAGAGAAAAATTTTATAATGTGAACTACCCAATGACCAGTCAGCCGATGTCTGTTGTAGTCTACAACAACTGATGTTATCATTAAGCACAAGAGAATTACTAATCAAGCTATTTCTGTACTTAGGGGTGTGGTTTAAAGTTTCCAAAGAGATTATTTCTGAGACAAGTAAAGTTTCAGAGCATCTCAAGGATGCCTTTTGGTAAAAATTTTTTTAATTCTCCCCCCACCTTCCTTCATCAGCTAAAATAATTCTCTACTCCCAGGACTGCATTTCAGAGCAAGCATACTGGTACCTCAGATCACCAAGGCAAAACTTGCATTTGCCTCAGGATTGAGTACAGTACTAAAAAAAGTGTTAGTAATCGAGGTAATTATCTCCAAATTCATAACTGGGAGCAGGAAACTAGTTGATAACTAGATTTATAATACAAGTAACAAGATATGTTGCCTTTTATGTAAAATATTATTAAACACTGGCAATTAGACACTGGGAATTATTCCTACTTCTAGTATAAGAAAATTAATATTATATCATAGACATTAATGATCAGTATTATGATAAAGGGTAGGAAGAATTACAGAACATGAAAGGAAAACATGCAAATCTAGGGCCCATCTCCTGTAAATATACCACCCTTGCTTTGAATACTTTCCTAACCTGCATTTCAGCTATCAGTTTGAAGTTATATGCATTTATTTTCCTTTTAAAGGGTGAAATTGCTCCTATAGGCTATGTTAAATGTCATTAACTTTAAGAATAAAAGTTATAATATATTTTGTTATGAAACATAATTGAACCATAAATTATATTTGCACAAAATACATATAAGCAATAATTTTTTACAACCTAGTAGTTGGATTGTAACACTAAGTCATTTTGAATAAGAACTAGCTAAGAATAGTTTCATACTGGTTTCTATATGACAAGGGAAAAATTATTTTCATCTAATGCATGAATTTACTTGTAATAACTGTGTTGGGAAGCTTAATTTAAAACTTCATTTTATGAGCACTTCTTTCTGGGTTGGGTTAACTGCACTTAGCAACCAGCAACTTCTCATATTTTCAGATGGCATGATGACTCTATTTTGTATTCTGTTCAAATATGTCCTAATTTTCACTAAAATATTATTACCTCAATAATTGTTACTTAGAACATCAGCCTCTGGCCATTTATGTATCAATCTTAAACTTCTTACACACATTTATAAAAATCAGAAATTAATACAGAATATGTTAAAATATTGTTAAAAATGACCATACTACCCAAAGCAATACACAGAGATTCAATGCAATCCCTATCAAAGTACCAATGACATTTTTCACAGAACTAGAACAAATAATTTAAAAATTTCTATGGAAACACAAAAGACACCAAATAGCCAAAATAATCTTGAGAAAAAACAGAGCTGGAAGAATCAGGCTCCCTGACTTCAGACTATACTACAAAGCTATAGTCATCAAAACAATATAGTACTCGCACAAAAACATATACATAGATCAATGGAACAGGATAGAGAGCCCAGAAATAAACCCATGCACTATGGTCAATTAGTTTACAACAAAGAAGGCAAGAATATACAATGGAGAAAAGAGAGTCTCTTTAATAAGTGGTTCTGGAAAAACTGGACAGCTACATGTAAAAATACAAAAATTAGAACATTCTCTAATACCATATACAAAAATAAACTCAAAATGGATTAATGTTATACTGGGCACTATAAAACTCCTAGAGAAAAACACAGCCAGAACACTCTGACATAAACAGCAGCAATATTTTTTGGGATATGTCTTTTAAAGTAAAGGAAATAAAAGCAAAAATAAACAAATGGGACCTAATTAAACTTAAAAGCTTTTGCACAGCAAAGGAAACCATAAATGAAACAAAATGACAACCTATTGAATGGGAGAAAATATTTGCAAATGATATGACTGATAAGGGATTCATATCCACCATATATAAACAGCTCACATAACTCAACATCAAAAAAAAATCCAATTAAAAAATAGCCAGAAGAACTGATAAGACATTTTTTCCAAAAAGCCGTACAGATGGTCAACAGGTACAAGGAAAGATGCTCAATATCACTAATCATCAGGAAAATGAAAATCAAAACCACAATGAGATATCACATCACATCTGTCAGAATGGCTATCATCCAAAAGAACACAAATAAAAAATTTTGGCAAGGATGTGGAGGAAAGGGAACCCTCATCCACTGCTGGTGGAAACGTAAATTGGTACAGCCACTACGGAAAACAGTATGGATGTTTCTCAGAAAACTAAAAATAGAACTACCATAATAGAACTACCAAATAGAACTACCAAATCCACTCGTGGGTCTATATCTGAAAAAAACAAAAACACTAATTCAAAAGGATGCATACACCCCAACGTTCATAGCAGTATTATTTACAATTGCCAAGACATGAAAACAACCTAAGTGTCTATATATATATATAGGGTTGGCCAAAAAGTTTGCTGGGTTTTTGCATAACATCTTATGTGTATATATACACACACATACACACACACACACACATATATACACACATATATGTATGTATACACACACACACAATGAAATACTCCTCAGCCATTAAAAAGAATGAAATTTGCAGCAATATGGATGAGCTTGGAGGGCATTATGCTAAGTGAAATAAGTCAGAGAAAGACAAATTACTGTATGATATCACTTATATGTAGAATCTAAAAAAAATACAATAGACTAGTGAATATAACAAAAAGAAGCAGACTCACAAATATAGAAAATAAATGAGTGGTTACCATGGGGAGGATGGGAGGGGAATATGGGGTGGGGGAATGGGACGTACAAACTATTGGGTGTAAGATAGATAGCCAATATTTTGTAATAACTGTAAATGGAAAGTAACCTTTAAAATTCATAAAAAGAAAAAAAAAGAAGGAATAGAAATCAGTACAGAAGAGCATAAGTACTAAAATCATTTAATATCTTTTACTTAAAAGAATTTATACAATTTTAGAGTTTAAAAACAATTTAGAGATCCACTAATTCAACTGTTCCATTTGCAAAAAGAGGAAAATAATTTCCAAAAAGATTAAAATCTGTCCAAGGTCAAAGAGCACAGTGGCAGAGCTTGAGTTAAATTGGGTATTTTGATTGCTGGCTGAGATATCTTCCTATCTATCTTTATAATTTCTCTCATTGTATAAGTGCAAATGATATGGTTCAAGAATACAATAACAACACCTTACAAAACCATTTTCAAGGAAATTGTTTATTCAAACATTAGTTTTGATAATAATATTGGTCCAAAGAAAGGCAAATGTTTCAGCTCTATCTTGCTATTAAGATCTCTTCATGAGTAGGAAGAGAACTGGGGAACTTGTATTGCTCTCTACAATAAAAATGTACATAAGAGAGATAAATGAGTGGGCATGAGGGAGAGGCCATCAGTTATAATCACTATCTCTCTCCATATTAAGTTAGGCCACAGCAAGAAGTTGGTTGCTTCTTAGAGAAGCTCTGCTTGCAGAAGCAGAAATCAGTGTTTGGGACAAAGTAGATGGAAATATGGAGGGAAAAAGTGTACTTATTGATCTCTAAATAGATTGGGAAGTCTTGGTAAAGTGACCATGTGAATTCTTTGACAAAGGCTCAGTGTGATTGTGGTGGTTGTTTCTATTCAACACATTAGCCTGACTCAGAATGTTACTATCCTCCTGTAAATGAAGCACAGTAAAATCTGAAGAGACACTGTATATAAAAACTCTTTCTAATTAAAAGTTAAAAATCATTTCCCTAAAATTCTTTTTTCCCTAGTATCTGTTGTTGAACAAATATCAGGAGACATTTAAAGTTGTAATACAATATGAAAATGGATGCCAATGATGTAATTGTTTGATAAAATCCAAACTACTTGAAGAAGTGAAATTAATTTATACTAAATCATTATCTTTTTATGGCAGGCAGATGTTGGGGTTATGGTTTTAGTGAACTTTGGGTTCTTTTCATTCACAGATAAGAAACTGCTTTTTAATAAATTGAGAAGCTAAGGTCTAACCCTTCTGGCAGCAGATTGGCTTTCTAATTATCCTAATAATAGATCTAAATTATTATTCAATGTAGGTCTGCATCCTACTGTTAGTGGGTCATAATATCCCTCATGATTCGTACTTTTTTCCTGTTTTAGTAAAAGATTTGCCATCTGCAGATAATTCAAGTTCATTGTCTAAATTTTAAAAATAACATTGATATGGTTAGGAAGTTATTCATGCATTTGAAAGGATCCACAAGTGACCTAGGAGACAGACAGCTGATTTCTTTTTAAGATTCATTCTCCCTCTTCTCCTGAAAAGATAACATGAGAAGTTTCATATCACAACACATTATGTTTACTTTCTTAATTTTTCTTTCACTCTGATATATACAATATTTCTGTTAGTTTTGTTTCTTTTTTTTTTTTTTTTACATTCCATGGGCTTTATTGCAACATGGGTTTAGATGCAAATTCGTTCCACCTATTAAGTGGACTCATATAAGATTTGGAATTCTTCAGGTTCTTGAGAGTCAGGAGCCATTTGCAGTAGAGGCAATAACTGCATTGGCTTGATTATGGATTCTTTTTTTTTTTTTTTTTTGCGGTACGTGGGCCTCTCACTGCTGTGGCCTCTCCCGTTGTGGAGCACAGGCTCCGGACGCGCAGGCTCAGCGGCCATGGTTCACGGGCCCAGCCGCTCCGCGGCATGTGGGATCTTCCCGGACCGGGACACAAACCCGCGTCCCCTGCATCAGCAGGTGGACTCTCAACCACTGCGCCACCAGGGAAGCCCTTATTATGGATTCTTGAAACCTGAATTAGTTTCAGAAGTAAATTAATCCCTAAGTAATATATATATATATATGTTTTCTTTTAAAGATTCTTTTCCATTATAGGTTATTATAGGATATTTAATATAGTTCCCTGTGCTATACAGTAGGTCCTTGTCGGTTATCTATTTTATACATAGTAGTGTGTACATGTTATTCCCAAACTCCTAATTAATCTCTTCCTCCCTCCCCTGCTATCCCCTTTGGTAACCACACATTTGCTTTCTATGTCTGTGAGTCTGTTTCTGTTTTGTAAATAAGTTCATTTATATCATTTTTTAGATTCCACATATAAATTATATCCTATGATATTTGTCTTTCTCTGTCTAACTTACTTCACTTAATATGATAACCTCTATGTTCACCCATGTTACTACAAATGGCATTATTTCATTCTTTTTTATGGCTGTGTAATATTCTATTGTGTATGTATAGCACGTCTTCCTTTTCCATTCATCTGTCAATGGACACTTAGGTTGTTTCCATGTCTTGGCTATTGTAAATAGTCCTGCTATGAACACTAGAATCTATGTATCTTTCTAAATTAGAGTTTTCTTTGGATATATGCCCAGGAGTGAAACTGCAGGATCATATGGTGACTCTATTTTTAGTTTTTTAAAGAACTGCCATACTGTTCTCCATAGTGGCTATACCAATTTACATTCCCACCAGCAGTGTGGAGAGTTCCCTATTCTCCACACCCTACCCCTTAACTGGCAGAAGTGATCTCATTGGTTTAACATTGCTATTCCTCAATTTCCACGTTAGCATCAACTACTCTAGTTTTCTGTCTCTGACTGTGATTATAAGGTTTGTAATCAATACTGTGGCCAGAATAAAAACATGAGCCCTTCCAAGAACACAGTATATCTTTCCATCTGTTTGTATCATCTTCAGTATCTTTCACCAGTGTCTTATAGTTTTTGGAGTACAGGTCTTTTGCCTCCTTAGGTAGGTTTATTCCTGTGTATTTTATTCTTTTCTGATGTGATGATAAATGGGATTGTTTCCTTAATTTCTCTTCCTGATATTTCATTGTTAGTATATTGAAATGCAACAGATTTCTGTATATCAATATTGTTAAAGAATCCACATTGTTAAAATGACCGTACTACCCAAGGAAATCTACAGATTCAATGCAATTCCTATCCAATTACCAATTGGCATTTCTTTACAGAATTAGAACAAAAAATTTTATTTGTATGGAAACACAAAAGACCCTGAAGAGCCAAGCGATCCTGAGAAAGAAGGACAAAGCTAGAGGACATGCTCCTTGACTTCAGACTATACTACAAAGCTACAGTCATCAAAAGAGTATGGTACTGGCACACAAACAGAAATATAGACCAATGGACCAGGATAGAGAGCCTAGAAATAAACCCATACACCTATCATCAGTTAATCTATGACAAAAGAGGCAAGAACATACAATGAAGAAAAGACAGTCTCATTAATAAGTGTTTTGGGAAAACTGGACAGCTACATGTAAAAGAATGAAATTAGAACATTCTGTAACACCATATACAAAGATAAACTCAAAATGGATTAAAGACCTAAATATAAGACCAGATACTACAAAACACCTAGAGGAAAACATAGGAAGAACACTCTTTGGCATAAATCACAGCAGTATTTTTTGGATCCCTCTCCTAGAGTAATGGAAATAAAAACAAAAAACAAATAACTGGGAACTAATTAAATTTAAAAGCTTTTGCACAGCCAAGGAAACCATAAATAAAACAAAAAGACAACCTACAGAATGGGAAAAAATATTAGCAAATGATGCTACTGACAAGGGATTAATTTTCAAAATATACAAACAGCTCATACAGCTTAATATAAAAAAAAAAAACCCAATCATAAAATGGGCAGAAGACCTAAAAACACATTTCTCCAAAGAAGACATGCAAATGGCCAACAGGCACAAGAAAAGATGCTCAGTATTGCTAATTATTAGAGAAATGCAAATCAAAAGTATGGTGAGGTATCAACTCACACCGTCAGAATGGCCATCAACAAGAAGTCTACAAATAATAAATGCTGGAGAAGGTGTGGAGAAAAAGGAACCCTCCTACAGTGATATATACACTGGATGAATTTTTATTTTTTTATAATTATGAAATTGAATAAAATTCAATTTTTATTTTTTTATATAAATTGGATGAATTTTTATTTTTTTATAATTATGAAATTGAATAAAATTCAATTTGACTGGATGAATTGACTGGATGACTGGATGAATTTTTATTTTTTTATAATTATGAAATTGAATAAAATTCCTATAGTAATAAGGCATCAAATTATATAGAGGATTGCTCAGTGAATACTTTAATGTCACCTCTTTGACAGAAACTAGATTTTGAATTTCACCATCACCTACACTCCCCCACTCTCAGTTTATTCATCTTTAAATGAAAGTAAAAATATTTTATCTTCTTGAGACATCAAGAGCCTTAAGAAGTACCCATTTTGGTCTGGTAATTCTAATTTTCTGGGACTACCTTAAGAAAAAAATATGTAATTTTTTGAAATGATATATAAATATTCTGATTGGAGAAAAATTAGACTAACAAAAATTTTAAAATCTAATATCTATGTATATGACAACCGTTACATAACTAATAATACCACTGCAAAATGGAATACTAGGAAGGCATAAAAAATCATGTTTAAAAGTATTAATAAGATGAGAAACACCATAATATTACAAATGACAGGTTAAATAATCTAAAACTGTGAGACTAGTATATTTTTATAGCATCATTGAATATTCAATTATTTTTAAAATATATTACATAGATTAAGCACACACCAGTACATTTCTGTAACTGTATATTATAAAAATTTTAAGAGTTAATATGAAATGTCTTTTCTCAGAATAAAAAATCAAATATGGTAGTAATGGATTTCCACTTCAAAGTATGATGGAGTACTTTGTAGCAGACCAATGGTTCTACCAAGAATACCTAGAAAAACAATAATAATGTCAAAATACTTTTTGACGTAGCATATACTATAAAATGAAAAATCCATTATATATATGCACACACATATACATGTGTGTATGTATATATATGTGTGTGTATGTATGCTTGTATGTACATATACATGAAGAAACTGGGAAGCAAATTGTAGATAGAACATAAAGAAAATATAAAAAGGGAAATTATAAAGGTATAGTAGAAATCAATAGAAAAAAATGGACAGTAGGAAAAAATCAATCAATCAAAGAGTTGGTTCTTGGAAAGTGATAGTAAAATTGATAAAAAAAAACAGATTAACAAAAAAAAAACAATGAGAGGATGTACAAGCAAAAAATTTTAGAACTGAAGACCATTAACATAGATTCTACAGATATTAAATAGGTATGTTTTTATAATTTAAAAAACTTTATCCAATATATCTGATAATTTACTTATTTGTTTAAATTGAACTATAGTTGTGTTACAATATTATATTAGTTTCAGGTGTACAACACAGTAATTCAACATTTTTATAGATTATACTCCAATGTTATTATAAAATATTGACTGTATTTCCTGTGCTGTATATTACATCCTTATAACTTACTTACTTTACATCTAGTAGCTTTATACCTCTTAATTCCCTTCACCTACATTGCCCCTCCCTCCACCCCTCTTCTCTCTGGTAACTATTAGATAATTCTCTGTATCTGTGAGTCTATTTCTGTTTTGTTATACTTGTTCATTTTGTTTTTTTAGATACCACATATAAGTGAAAACATACAGTATTTGTCTTTCTCTGCCTGACTTATATCACTAAGCGTTATACCCTTCAGGTTCATTCGTGTTGTTCCAAATGGAAAAATTTTATTCTTTTTTTATGGCTAATATTCCATTGTATATACATGTACCACATCTTCTTTATCCATTCATCTATCAGTGGACACTTAGGCTGCTTCCATATCTTGGCTGTTGTAGATAATGCTGCCATGAACACTGGGGTACATATATTGTTTTAAACTAATAGTCATTTAAGTTCGAAAGCATTCTAAAAGCTCTTCATGTTTTACTTCCCTTCACAATGTTTTATGTTTTGGTGTCATATTTTACATCTTTAAGTGTATCCCTTAACTGATTATTGTATTTACAGTTGATTTTACCAGTGAGATTTTTTCCTTCATATTTATTCTTATTTCTTGTTATAGTCTTCTTTTTCACTTAAAGTGGGCCCTTTAACATTTCTTGTAACACCAGTTTAGTGGTGATGAACTTTTAGATTTTGCTTGTCTGGGAATATTTTTGTCTGTCCTTCAATCCTGAATAATAGCCTTGCTGGATACAGTACATGAATATTCTTGACTGGGCAATTCAACTCACAGATAAAAATTTAATAGAAATGTATACACCAATATACATGTACAAGTACTTCCCAGAAGCACTATTGTAATAGAAAAAAGTGGAAACAATCTAAATACCCATGAAATGAAAGATAGATAACTAAATCATGGTATATTTGTACAATAGCATACTACCTAATAATTTGAATGACCTATATAGCTACATGCAAGAACACAGACAAATTTGGAGTAAAAAAGTAAGACGTGAAAGAGTATAAACATCATGATTCCAAATATAAAATTTAAAAACAGACAAAACTAACCTGTGATGCCAGAAGTCAGAGGCTAGTTTTGGGGAAGGACATGATGATGGCTTCTATTGTGTGGTCAACCTTACTTTTCTCATTCTGAGTGATTGCTATATGGATGTGTTCATTTGTGGAAATCCATTGAGTTCTACACTTCCAAAATGTGCACTTTATGTATGTATATTATACCTCAATAAAAAGTGTATCCTTAAAATGATAATGAAATATATCTCTCTCACAGTTTTTTTAGGTGGCCTAAATGAAGCCATGTATAAGAAAGCACTCTGTAGTTTATGAAGCTCTGGCAACATTACTATTGTTGCACAGGAAATGTGATTGCTTAGCTATGAGAGTGTGGGTTCATAATATGAATTCTGACCCAGTAAAATATCACCTTGTACACCCCTGACCTCTTTTCAAATTTTCTTTCTTGGCTGTGTTTAGAGAACAGCTTGAATCCCACTGAAATTCTCTTCTCAGCTCTGTGAATGCCAAGAGAGTCATTTTAATATGCTGTCCCCAGATTCACCTTCAGAAGAAAGCAACTCTGCTTCCCCAGAATAAAGTTTCAGGAGGGAAAATGGGTTAAGTATTGCATTGATCTTTAGGATCACTACCTACTTCTAGTTCTTCCACTCTCTCAGGACAAATGAAATTCTGAGACAAGTGGTAACAGAGGAACTGCCAGCAAATATTAAGAAGAGCTTGCAATTAGCAAGAAGACACAAAGATCTGCCCTTAGAATCTTTCTTTAGAAAGAACTATAATAAAACTGGACTTTGGAATCAGGATGCATGAAGCAAAATTCCAGCTTCACCAGATATATGCAGGTAAACTAGTTTTGTTTTTTAACTTTCCAAGATTCCTTTTCAGTAAAATGAGAATAATCATCTAAGTTTGCTAGCAGATTAAATAAATTATTACATGTAGAGTGATAGAAAAGTGCTTGGAAATTGCAAATGTTCAAGATCGTTACCTAACAAATCTGCAACAGACAAAACCTAAAATTCAGTTTATTGACTTGAAATTGGTGCTCCTGATTGACATTCAGCTCTCCTCCTCAGTCACAGTACTTTCCTTCTTGAGATTCAGCCAAAAACCAGAAGCTGGTTGTTTCTAAGATTTCTAAACTTAACTGTCTTAAGCTTGTATAAAAGGAAAAGAGCAGGAAGGATTGCATGTGGCAATCTGTGAAGCGGTTTACATCATTTTTATCCATTCCTTTCTCTTAAACCTGGGCATGTCAACTTACCTAACTGAAAGGGAGGGTGGGAAAGGTAGTCCAGCCATGTGCCCAGGAAGAAAAGAATAAGGGAGTTGGAAAACACCTACCTGGTTTCTGCCTTAGTCTCTCTGTTTCATTCAACCTCCCTTACAGATAATTACAGTTCTTTAGTGGCTCAGCTGTGAAAAAATATATAGCCAAAGGTAAGCACTATATATTTAATTAAGCAAAATTATGTTCTAATTACATTGGTAGGATGGGGTGAAATGGCAGAAGGAAACGTGTGCATTAGTGTCTGTGGGATTGAGGGTTATAAGAGAGCTAATTTTTATAATTTACACTTGGAAGTCAGTAACGAATATGTAAAACTGAAAAATTCAAGAAATATTTGTAATAATATGTCACTTAGAACAAAAGTAAAAACAAAGAGGAACAGCTAAAAGGAATTGAAAGTAACTGTCTCAGAGTAGTAAGAATAAGGAGTAGGGAAGGATGAGTCGACGTCTGGCTACTGAACACGATAAAGTTATTAACATAATTTGACTTTTCAGCCTTTTTGACCATGTTGATGTATTATTTTGATTAAATCAAAATAAAAAGAATGGATAGAACCAATAACATTAGGAAACCATGAGAGCTCATCAGATTAACATGTCAGTCAGCATGAAACTTGGGCACATATAGGTGATAGAGATTAAAATTCTTGTGACTACAACAGAGAGAAAGGAAAGGAAGTAGGATGTGAGAGAGGTTCAAACAGAGAACAATGACTGAGAGCATACGCAGAAGTTTTTGTGTCTCTAGGGGATGCCCTGATCATGCAAGATGGAGACCTTTGTGGGGGTGGTCATGCCTGCCCTTTCTCCCTGTGTTGTGGTTACACAGAATAAATAAATATAGTTTCAGAACCCAAGTTGTGTCAACTGTTCTGCCAATTGAAATTCTATACTGGAATATTATGATGCTTGCTCTTCTGTTGACTTTTGTGAATTGGTTTAGCTTGTAGCATTTGTTGCTGCCTTGACTGTGATTCTTAACCTTGACTGTTTTCGGAACATTGACCCCACCAGACAAGGTTAATATTTTCTAACTTCACTGCTTTTATAATTGGGGGGAAAACGTCCATTACATGGACATTCACTTGGAAGAACTTCAAGTGTGTTTAATATAGCCATCAAAAATAATAGGAAAATACTAAAAATGATTTAAGAAAAGCAAACTGGGTACTTGGAGAACCAAACAATCTTGCCAAGGTCAGTTCTCAGACCAGTTGACTATTAGATTCTTTTAATGAAGTCATACTTTGCAGCAACTACAAAGGGTAAGAAAATTAAAAGACTCATGACATACCATGGAACATACAAACATAAACCTTTAATAAAGACAAGGGATACAATACAGCAAGAAAAAGAAAGTATCAGGCAGGTTCCAGGCATCCAAGCATAGCTTCTAAAGTCCTCTCAGTCACACAGGATAAGCTTCACTCCAGATCACAAATCACTAAGATATATACAAGAGGTCTCAGTCTCAGGGAAATGCAAACACATGTTTACTGAGAGGTCAATGGTCATCTATATGGCCCTTACCAGTTAGCCAGACCCAGCTATGTAATCAGAAAAACCAGGTTTAGATCATCAAGCAATATATTTTCTATAACAGTTTAGATAAGCTGGTACAAGATGTCTCTAGGGAAGTTTGGTCTTAGCACATTACAAATCATTAGCTCAAATGTTTCCTTATTATCTTGTCTAACAGTCAATATTAGGGTTGGGTCCAGATATCTCTAGGGATAAGCATAATGTTACCACTGATGATATGTAAGTCAAATCTATACTGATGCAGACATAAATTAGTCCTAAGATATTTTTAAAGAAAGAGGGCCAGAGTAGATGCATAATGGAAAACATTTAGCTTTGTGGGGTTTACATACATAAATCTCAACCTTCAATATAAAAATGTGTGTATGTTTTACTGATGCTGCTTTGTTTTTAAAATTTCCTCTATGAATTCAGATAATTGCAATACTAAACTAGAGAGCGGGAAAAGTTGCAAGATGAGTAACGGACATTAAGAAGGAGGGGAATATAATATATAAACTGTATTTATATGTAAATATAAAACAGCTCTCTTTTACACTGAAGAGTATAATTTTCAATACCAATTTTAAGATATCATGCCATTTCCTATATATGTTAAAATATGATCCAAAGAAGTAGCCATGAAATAGTTGCAGAGAGAAAAAAAATACAATGGCAGCTCTAAGATGCCCCAGTGGAAAAGGAAGTTGACTGATGAAGTTTTAGACCATGTTAGCCCTGGCTAAAAACAAATCTTAGGAATTTGGGAAACAGAATAATTGCTATAATTTTCACCTATGGAGTTTCAAACAAAGGACATTCAAAAGCTTTATTTCTTCTTAATTTTCAGTGAATAATCATTTAATAATTGCAAAGATTAAATGCTGAAAGACACTAACAAAAGCTTTCAACAAGTTTGAAAGCTTAAATGAATACAACAGCATGAGACATTAGCTAAAATTTGCCAGCTTCAAAGTCAATTACTAGAGATGGACATAGAGTACTTGCTTTACTATATCAACCTTGAGAAAGAATATTTAGGATAATAAACATTAAATATTTATTGGGTTTTGTTTCTATCAAATTTTGCTTTAATTATATAATATTTTTCTGTTATAGTTACATTGTGGTTGTTTCCTAATGACAAAAT
The DNA here is from genome assembly GCF_951394435.1 of Stenella coeruleoalba. Lineage (NCBI taxonomy): Eukaryota > Metazoa > Chordata > Mammalia > Artiodactyla > Delphinidae > Stenella > Stenella coeruleoalba. Next base: position 54,638,923 of record NC_137150.1, read on the forward strand.
TTTATTTCATCTGAAGATCTTAATTTGTCTGAGCATTCATTTGGAAGATGACATTGTGTCACCTAAGTTAAGGCTAATAACTCATATTGAATATTTTGTCCTGTAATCTAATGAGTTAGAAGAGTACTGCATAAAACAATATGCTACTAAACAACAAGTGGATCACTGAAGAAATCAAAGAGGAAATAAAAAAATACCTAGAGACAAATGAAAACAAAAACACGATGATCCAAAACCCATGGGATGCAACAAAAACAGTTCTAAGAGGGAAGTTTATAGCAATAAAAGCTTCCCTCAGGAAACAAGAAAAATCTCAAATAAACAACCTAACTTTACAGCTAGAGCAACTGGAGAAAGAAGAACAAACAAAACCCAAAGTTAGTAGAAGGAAAGAAATCATAAATATCAGAGCAGAAATAAATGATAGAGACTAAAAAAACAAAGAAGATCAATGAAAAAAGATCAATGAAACTAAAAGCTGGCTCTTTAGAAAGATAAACAAAATTGATAAACCTTTAGCCAGAATCATCAAGAAAAAAAGGGACACAGCAAAGGAAACCATAAAAAAACAAAAAGACAACCCTCAGAATGGGAGAAAATATTTGCAAATGAAATAACCGACAAGGGATTAATTTCCAAAATATATAAACAGTTCATTCAGCTCAATATCAAAAAAACAAATAACCCAATCATAAAATGGGTGGAGGATCTAAATAGACATTTCTCCAAAGAAGAAATATAGATGGCCAAAAGGTACATGAAAATATGCTCAACATCACTAATTATTAGAGAAATGCACATCAAAACTACAATGAGATATCACCTCACAACAGTCAGAATGGCCATCATCAAAAAATCTACAAACAATAAATGCTGGAGAGGGTGTGGAGTAAAGGGAATCCTTTTACACTGTTGGTAGGAATGTAAATTGATAGAGCCACTATGGAGAACAGTATGGAGGTTCCTTAAAAAATTAAAAATAGAACCGCCACATGACCCAGCAATCCCACTCCTAGGCATATACCTGCAGAAAACCATAATTCAAAAAGATACATGCACCCCAATATTCATTGCAGCACTATTTACAATAGCCCGGACATGGAAGCAACATAAATGTCCATCATCAGAGGAATGGATAAAGAAGATGTGGTACATATATACAATAGAATATTACTCAGCCATTATAAAAAACAAAATAATGCCATTGACAGCAACATAGAGACTGTCATACTGAATGAAGTAAGTCAGATACAGAAAGACGAATATGATATTGCTTATATGTGCAATCTAAAAAAAAGGGTACAGGGCTTCCCTGGTGGCGCAGTGGTTGAGAGTCCACCTGCCGATGCAGGGGACACGGGTTCGTACCCCAGTCCGGGAAGATCCCACATGCCTTGGAGTGGCTGGGCCCGTGAGCCACGGCCGCTGAACCTGCGCATCCAGAGCCTGTGCTCTGCAACAGGAGAGGCCACAACAGTGAGAGGCCTACATATCGCAAAAAATAAAAAATAAATTTAAAAAAGGTTACAAATGAACTTATTTACAAAACAGAAGTAGAGTCACAGATGTAGAAATCAAATTTATGGTTACCAGGGGATAAGGGGGGAGGGATAAATTGGGAGATTGGGATTGAATATACACACTACTATATATAAAATAGATAACTAATAAGAACCTACAGTATAGCACAGGGAACTCTACTCAATGCTCTGTAATGGCCTATATGGAAAAAGAATCTAAAAAAAAGTGCATATATGTATATGTATAACTGATTCACTTTGCTGTGTACCTGAAACTAATACAACATTATAAATCAACTATACTCCAATAAAAATTTTAAAAAGAAAAAAAAGGGAGAACACCCAAATCATTAAAGTTAGAAATGAAAAAGAAGTTATAACCAACACCACAGAAATACAAAGGACAATAAGAGACTACTACAAGCAACTATACACCAATACAGTGGAGAAACTAGAAAAAATGGACAAATTCTTAGAAAGGTACAATCTCTCAAGACTGAACCAGGAAGAAATAACAAATATGAACAAACCAACTGTAAGTATTGAAATTGAGTCTGTGATTTAAAAACTCCAACAAACAAAAGTCCAGGATCAGATGGCTTCACAGGCAAATTCTACCAAACACTTAGAGAAGAGTTAAGACGCATCCTTCTGAAACTATTCCAAAAAATTGTAGAGGAAGGAACACTTCTAAATTCATTCTATGAGGCCACCATTACCCTGACACCAAAACCAGACACAGATACCACAAAGAAAGATTATAGGCCAATAACACTGATGAACATAGATGCAAAAATCCTCAACAAAATACTAGCAAACCAAATCCAACAATACATTAAAAGGATTGTACACATGATAAGTGGGATTTATCCCAGGGATGCAAGGATTTTTCATTATCCACAAATCAATCAGTGTGATACACCACATTAACAAATCAAAGAATCAAAAACCATACAATCATCTCAATAGATGCATAAAAATCTGATAAAATGCAACATCCATTTATGGAAAAAACTCCAGAAGGTGGGCACAGAGGGAACCTACCTTAATATCACAAAGGTAATATTTTTCATATATGGATAATGAAAAAACCCACAGTTAACATCATACTCAACAGTGAAAAGGTGAAAGCATTTCCTCTAAGATCAGGAATAAGACAAGGATATCTACTCTCACCACTTTTATTCAACATAGTTTTAAAAATCCTAGCTACAGCAATCAGGGAAGAAAAAGAAATGAAATGGATCCAAACTGGAAAAGAAAAAGTAAAACAGTCACTATTTGCAGATGACATGATACTATACATAGAAAATCCTAAGATGCTACCAGTTTGATAAAGTTGCAGGATACAACATTTATACAAAGAAATCCGTTGCATTTCTATACATTAAAAACAAAAGATCAGAAAGAGAAATTAAGGAAACAATCTCATTTCATCACATCAAAAAGAATAAAATACCTAGGAATAAACCCACCTAAGGATGCAAAAAACCTATACTCCAAAAACTGTGAGAGGCTGATGAAAGAAATTGAAGATGACACAAATAAATGGAAAGGTATACTTGGATTGGAAGAATGATTATTGTCAAAATGACTATACTACTCAGAGCAGTCTACTGATTCAATGCAAATCCTATCAAATTGCAAATGGGGTTTTTCACAGAACTACAACAACAAAAGAATTTAATCTGTATGGAAACACAAAAGACCCCAAAAAACCAAAGCAATCTTGAGAAAGAAAAAATGTAGATGGAGGAATCAGACTCCCTGAATTCATACTATACTATAAAACTACAATAATCAAAACAGTATAGTACTGGCACAAAAACAGAAATATATCAATAGATCAATGGAACAGGATAGAAAGCCCAGAAATAAACCCATGCACCTATAATCAATTAATCCTCAACATAGGAGGCAAGAATATACAATGGCGAAAAGACAGTCTCTTTAATAAGTGGTCCTGGGAAAACTAGACAGCTACATGTAAACGAATAAAAGTAGAGCATTCTCTAACATGGTACACAAAAGTAAGCTCGAAATGGTTTAAAGACCTACATGTAAGGCCGGATACTATAAATCTCCTAGAGGAAAACATAAGCAGGACACTTAGACATAAATCACAGCAATATCTTTTTGGTTCTGTCTCCTGGAGTAATAGAGATACAAACAAAAATTTTCAAATGTGACCTAATTAAATTTAAAAGCTTTTGCACAGTCAAGGAAACCATAAACAAAACAAAAAGACAACCTGCAGAATGGGAGAAAATACTTGCAAATGATGCTACCGACAAGGGATTAATTTCCAAAATATACAAACAGGCAGCTCAATATCAAAAAAACAAACAACCCAATCGAAAAATAGACAGAAGATCTAAATATAGACTTCTCCAATGAAAACATACAGATGGCCAAAAGGCACATGAAAAGATGCTCAGCATCAATAATTTTTAGAGAAACGCGAATCAAAACTCCAATGAGGTAACACCTTACTCCAGTCAGGGCAGTCATCATCAAAAGTCTACAAATACTAAATGCTGGAAAAGGTATGGGAAAAAAAGGAACACTCCTACACTGTTTGTGGGAATATAAATTGGTGCAGCCACTACACAGAACAGTATGGAGGATCCTTAAAAAACTAAAAGTAGAGCTACCATATGATCTTGCAATCCCACTCCTAGGCATACATCCAGAGAAAACCATAGTTCAAAAAGATACATGGGTGGCAAATCTGACCAGTCGCATGGCTGCGGGTTGCTCAGCGTCTCCGCGGTCGAAGGCGGCCTCAGAAGGGCCGGTGGTGGGACCAGCCGGCGTCTTGCCTTGCCTAGAATTGCCTACCTACGTGGCCGCTTGTGCGCTCGTGAATAGCCGCTACTCCTGCCTGGTGGCGGGGCCGCACCGAAGACACATCGCACTGTCGCCCCGCTACCTTAACGGGAAACGCACCGGTATCCGAGAACAGCTCGATGCCGAGCTCCTGCGCTATTCTGAGAGCCTTTTAGGTGTACCCATTGCTTATGATAACATCAAAGTAGTGGGTGAATTAGGAGATATTTATGATGATCAAGGACACATTCATCTTAACACTGAAGCAGATTTTGTTATTTTCTGCCCCGAACCAGGGCAAAAACTTATGGGTACAGTTAATAAAGTGTCTTCCAGTCACATTGGCTGTTCCTAAACCTGAGCAGATGCCAGCCGAGCAGTGGCAGACTCTGGATATAAACATGGGTGATTAACTAGAATTTGAAGTATTTCGTTTAGACTCAGATGCTGCTGGAGTATTCTGCATGCGGGGAAAACTAAATACCACTAGTTTACAAACGAAGTGCTCTGCAGTTTCTGAAGAAGTAACAGAAACTGGCACTGAAGAAGCTACTGAAAAACCTCAAAAGAAGAAAAAGAACAAAGACCCAGAGCCATATGAAGTGGAAAGTGGTACCACAGAGCTAGCAGATTTTGCAGATGTTACCATGAAGGAAGAGACAGATCTGCAGATTAATAGCAATGTGAATGGCCTCTGGGAGGAAGAGCCGAAGAAGAAGAAAAAGCATCAGGACCCTGTTTTCCAAGGCAGTGACTCCAGTGGTTACCAAAGTGACCATAAAAAGAAAAAAAGAAAAGAAAGCACAGTGAGGAGGCTGAATTTACACCACTTTTGGAACATGCACCACTTTTGGAACATGCACCTAAAAAGAAAAGGGAAAAGTAATTTTCTTTAGTGCATTTTAAATATGATTTGGTTTTTTTAAAAACTGATTTACACAAAACAGATGACTAAAGTTTGAACTATGAAATGTTTTGCATTCCAATACTTTGCAAAACAGGGAACATTTGATGAGGAGTTGAGTTTTTGGTGCTAAAATTACAAAACAGATAAATTTGGGAAATGCCAGTATTATTAAAGTGCCGTTTTACTATATACAGAATAGAAAGGTAAGAGCTGCCCTCAATCTCAACTCCTTCATTCTTCCAGGGTATACATTCTAAATAAAATGATTTCTACAGTCTGCAAAAGGACTTTTAAAATACAATGTTATTTCATATCATACAGAATGAGTTTTGAGCTTGGGTTTTTGGGTTTTTTTGTTGTTGTTACAGGTTTCACATTTAGTCATGATGTTACATGACATGCTATTTTGCTTTGTTTAAATTACCAGTTTTAGGATTTCTTTTATCATGGCTATTACAGTATTTCTACTGTTTAACTTAGAATGGTTTGCCAAAGGAGTTTCTGAAGTTTCCAGAGCTCTTAAGAACCTTGCCACTACTGACTGTGTGGTAGGAAACAATATTCACTATTCTTTTCTTCTAGGTGCATGTATGTTGTTTTCCTTTTTCTCTCAGTCTAAGAGGTTGATGGAGAGGCTGTTTTCTGACACTTGTTCATTTGTGCCTCAACCATTCTGCTTTTGTTGTGTGTTGGAGAGGAGGAGTCTGCTGAAGGCAGGAAAAATGTGATTCTGACTAGTGGGGAATTTCCCTACTTTTAATATTTGAGTTAAGCGACTAGAAATTATTATGAAGAGAAAACAGCTATTCACTGCTTTCACTGAGAAAATGTGGAATATGTCTTAACTATTGGAAAACCGTGAAGAATGAAATGACAAGCTGGTTCAGCCTGATAATCAATGCAAGGTCGTATTCATTCATTTAACAGGTATTTGATGATCTGTGTGTAAAACATATTCTACTGAGGTCCAGAGGTATAATGGCAAACAAGAAAGAAATAATTCCTTCCCTCATGGAATGTCATAGGAAAAACAGATGCATATATACAATATAAGTAAGAAAATACAGAAAATTACTACACAATATAAGTAAGAAAATACAGAAAATTACTAATTGTGGTAAGTGCTACAGAGAAAAAGAAGATTGTCTACTCACTGTTAGTTGTGATCCATGGCAGTCATTTTCATTGCCATTTATCTAGTATCAGACATAGTACTGGTCTTACATTGTTTAATGTTTGTTAATGTATGGGTTCCCATAGTAGTAGATCCAAATCTGTAATGATAGAATATAGAATTTAGAGAGTGGCAGTCATTCACCATGTTTGTCTACAAGCACATGTGCCAGACAGTAGAAATGTGCAGGCCAGTATCTTTCCTTATCATTAGGTTCATGTGAGTATTTAGCCCTCAAAATGTAGCTAGTCCAAATGGAGATGAGGTATCAGTATAAAATACACATCAGATTTTGAAGATGTACAAAGAAAGAATGTAAAATATCTCAATTTTGTATATTGGTGAGATTATAATATTTTGGTACAGTGGGGTAAATAAAATGTTACAATTAAAAAAAAAAAGATACATGCACCCCAATGTTCATTACACCACTGTTTACAATAGCCAAGACATGGAAGCAACCTAAGTGCCCATCAACAGATGAATGGATAAAGAAGATGTTACAATATATGTATAATGGAATATTACTCAGCCATAAAAAAGAATGAAATAATGCCATTTGCAACAACATGGATGGACCTAGAGATTATCATACTAAGTAAGCCAGACAAACATCATATGATATCATTTATATGTGTAATCTAAAAAAATCATACAAATGAACTTATTTACAAAAGAGAAAGAGCCTCACAGACATAGAAAACAAACTTATGGTTACCAAAGGGGAAAGAGAGTTGGGGGAGGGATAAATTAGGAGGTTGGGATTAACAACACACACACTAATATATGTAAAATAGATAATCAACAAGACCTAGTATAATAACCTCTAAGGGAAAAGAATCTGAAAAAGGAATATATATATATATATATATATATATATATATATATATATATATAACTGAATCACTGTGCTGCACACCTGAAACTAACATGATTTTGTAAATCAACTATACTTCAATTAAAAAAAGAGTACTCTGATCCCTTGAAAGGCAAAGCATGTGCAAGTATTTTTTTCAATGAAAATATATACATAAGAGTTCTTTTATCTTATCAAGTAAAGAGTCAACAATTAAAATATCTGACGTAACTGTATACATTTTTCCATTACTGCTATAAACAACTACCACAAATTTGTCTTACACAACAAATATAGATTATAATTCTGGAGGTCAGAAGTGTGGCATAAGTCTCCCTGGGGTAAAATCAAGGAGTTCATGTTTTTCTGGAATCTCAAGAGGGAATCCATTTCCTTGTTTTCCCAGCTTCTAGTGGCTGCCTGTATTCCTTGGCTTATGGTCCCTTCCTCCATTCTCAAGGCCAGCACCTGTGGGTCAAGTCCTTCTCACACTGCATCATTCTGTCCTCTTCTTCTGCCTCCCTGTTCCACTTCTAAGGATCCTTGTGATTACATTGCATCCGCCCCCAAATCCCAAATAATCTCCCTTTTTTAAGGTCAACAGATTAACAACCTTAACCCCATGTGCAACCTTAATTCCTTTTTGCCCTGTAAGGTGACATATTCACAACTTGCAGGAATTTGGACATGGATATCGTTGTGGGGCCATTATTCTGCCTTCCACGGTAACTAATATCATACCACTGCTATGCTTTTAATGGATATAAATCTACAGGCATTAAATTTTTTCTTCTGTTCTTATTATAATTTATTAATTTATACCCCATCATACAACAACACAATGTAACATGAAGGTACATTTGGTAGTAAAGGATGGCATTTAATAACTCATCAAATATTTATTGGGTGTTTACTATTAAGCAGACTGTTCTAGGAGCTGAGGATATAGCAGTAAAAATGAAATTAAAAACTTCTGTGGAGCTTATACTTTAATAGGAGAGATAAACAACAACATAAATAAAATACATAATACGTTAAGTACATTTGGAGAAGGGTAAAAAGTGTTTCATGTGTATGTAGATAATGGGGGCAAGGGATAAGAGGGAAGATTCCATGGGTTTTTTAGACTGAGGGACCAGGGAACCCTGACAGAACCATCTAGCCAGTTGACAGTTGTATAAATCTCACTTTGGTTAAAATGGCAATGGGTACAATAACCCTGAAATGGGTGCTTTCTTAGTGCAGCAAAGGCAGTTGGAAAGCTGTCACTCTAAGAGAGATGATTTGTGATGCAGCAGAAACCATGGCCTACCAGGCCAGCCTTTACATAGTACCTAATCAATAAGCCCAGATATCACCAGCAGTCAGTGGCACTCAAAGATGTGGTTCTCCGAAATGAGACAGAGACCCCTATGGCTCTAAAATGCCTACCTCAGTTTTACTACCCAGCTTTCATCCCCCATACTGGATTGCTTTTCTCACCAGGAAGTGAAAAACCTCCACTCAGTCTTCAAACGTTAGCAATAGAGGTCAATGAGGTGACATTTTAGTTTAAAACTTAATTCTGACAGAAGAAGATGATTCAAAAAGGACCTTGAAGTTGTTGCTCTAAGCAACTAGAAGAAAAGAGATTCCAGTTACTGGTTTAGGAAAGATTTTGAGAAGAGCAGATTTGGGGAGACTTTCAGCATTTTATGTTGGCTTTGAGTTTCCTGTCTGCTAGGGAAAAAGAGACATGATGAAATACGTGACTTAAGGCATCCAACCAACATTTCTTCAGGGAAGTAAAATTTTTTGTTAAAAGTGGCAACTTTTTTGCCACTGGTAATATCCATGAGGAAGGATTCTTTCTCAAGCAGACACTTGGTCTCTCTACAGACATTTCCTGACTCTTTTAGCATGAAGAATGACTTGTTTCATTATTTTGGGAAAAAAAAAATTAGGCATGCTTGGCTCCACTATGTTTCCTGGGGTGAATGTGGGAGGCATTTGGAAATCTTTTGCTTTTTCAAGAAAAGCCAGATTCTGCATTCATTTATGCAAAATCTTCCAGTTTTTAAATAGGATACCTAAGTAAGATATTTTAAAATACTGTTTAGGCTATCCTGAATTATGTCCTTTCATTGTCTACTGTTTGTGACTTTTATCCTACACCTAAACTGAGGTATCACAGTATAAATTATTGCTGACACAGCAGATGGTGAACTAAGCCAAATGAATTTATCTACCAATATGTCAGCAGTATGCTTGGCTTTTACTCATTAGGTGAAAGAATGTACTCGTAGCATCTTACAAAAATATTCCTTATTTGACTCAATAACAGGCCAATTACATTTCTGCAGTTGGTATTCCTGTGAATGAAAAATAAATTGTAGGAAAACCATATTGAATCTCTAGAGACAGAAAATAGTATATCTGTTTATATACCATGCTCAACTAATCCACCCCCAAAATATGTGATAGCTAGAGGTAGATATTTATTTCCTCTGCAATTTGTTTTTCATATTTATATTCATGCTATGTTTCATTATACAAAATTATGCAAAATTGTGGTGATAGTATGTCTTGTAAAAATGTTTGCTTTATTCCCTTTTAAATTATTCTTTTTCAGTGCATCATTGTTTAATAAAATTGAATTAATAAAAAAGAACCATCACTATAATCTCTATATTCTAACAGCAATTTATCAACTCTTGTACCTAATATAAAATTAGCATGTATATTATACCATATAAACTTGAGGAAAGAGTAAGTGGCAAGTAATTTTTAACTGTTGATATGCTAATAAACATCCCAGTATCATCCATTATTATGAATAGCTTTTTCATATTAAGATGCAGATTTCTTCCTTTTAATTAAACTACACGAGCACTGTGGTGTCGGTGGAGTCTGTAAATGTGCTTATATTGATGGGTACAAGTAGTAAACAAACCAGGAAATGATGGCTTGAGCTATGATTCTGAGGATTTGGGTCATTTTGATTTGTGCTCACAGTTACGCCTTTTATTTTATTTTATTTTTAAACACCTTTATTAGAGTATAATTGCTTACAATGGTGTGTCAGTTTCTGCTTTATAACAAAGTGAATCAGTTATACACATACATATGTCCCCATATCTCTTCCCTCTTGCATCTCCCTCCCTCCCACCCTCCCTATCCCACACCTCTAGGTGGTCACAAAGCACTGAGCTGATCTCCCTGTGCTATGCAGCTGCTTCCCACTAGCTATCTATTTTACGTTTGGTAGTGTATATATGTCCATGCCACTCTCTCACTTTGTCCCAGCTTACCCTTCCTCCTCCCCATATCCTCAAGTCCATTCTCTAGTAGGTCTGCATCTTTATTCCCGTCTTGCCCCTAGGTTCTTCTGACCATTTTCTTTCTTTCTTTTTTTTTTTAGATTCCATATATACGTGTTAGCATACGGTGTTTGTTTTTCTCTTTCTGACTGACTTCCCTCTGTATGACAGACTCTAGGTCCATCCACCTCACTACAAATAACTCAGTTTCGTTCCTTTCTATGGCTGAGTAATATTCCATTGTATATATGTGCCACATCTTCTCTATCCATTCATCAGTCAATGGACACTTAGGTTGCTTCCATGTCCTGGCTACTGTAAATAGAGCTGCAATGAACATTTTGGTACATGACTCTTTTTGAATTATGGTTTTCTCAGGGTATATGCCCAGTAGTGGGATTGCTGGGTTGTATGATAGTTCTATTTTTAGTTCTTTAAGGAAGCTCCATCCTAAATGTAAGGCCAGACACCATCAAACTCTTAGAGGAAAACATAGGCAGAACACTCTATGACATAAATCACAGCAGGATCCTTTTTGACCCACCTCCTAGAGAAATGGAAATAAAAACAAAACTAAACAAACGGGACCTAATGAAACTTCAAAGCTTTTGCACAGCAAAGGAAACCATAAACAAGACCAAAAGACAACCCTCAGAATGGGAGAAAATATTTGCAAATGAAGCAACTGACAAAGGATTAATCTCCAAAATTTAGAAGCAGCTCATGCAGCTCAATATCCAAAAAACAAACAACCCAATCCAAAAATGGGCAGAAGACCTAAATAGACATTTCTCCAAAGAAGAGATACAGATACAGCCAACAAACACATGAAAGAATGCTCAACATCATTAATCATTAGAGAAATGCAAATCAAAACTACAATGAGATATCATCTCACATCAGTAAGAATGGCCATCATCAAAAACTCTACAAACAATAAATTCTGGAAAGTGTGTGGAGAAAAGGGAACCTTGTTGCACTGTTGGTGGGAACGCCTTGTCTTTTAATTTATTATTTGTTTAATTAAAAGTGCTTGAGGTAACATGAAATCACGGGTACAAACTAAAAATAGAAAAACAAAACCAAATAAAAGAAACGGTTGAGAATTTAGCATAACATAGTAAATGACATAAAAAGAAAAAAAATAGCTGTTTTACTTGTTGTTTAATAAGAAGAAAAGTCCACATTGATATGGAGAGCTCAATTGTTCCAAAGCTTGTGTTATCTTTCCTGGCATCTGATTAACAGTATTAATGGCACAGTCCCACCTTTGAAGGAGCTCATGGTCTCTACTAATTAGGATTTATGATACAGGTCAACAATGTGCCATTTGGAAATACAAAAATTGAGCCTCAGTTCTAGCATGTGAGATTTTATTAGGGGTAGCTTAAATGGGCAGAGATTGAAGCAAATGCTTACTTACTTCTCTGTTTGCCTTTCCGTGAATCTTCTTGTTACAGGATGATGAAATTCTGAGGCTAAAATCAGGATGTATTTTCAAGAGATAAGGGCCAAAGAGTCTACTTTCTCAACACTGAGTTTGTTTCTCAATCTTGGTTCCACCCTGAACCAATTATATAAGAATCTCTGGAATGGGGTTTTGGCATCAATCTATTTATAAGTTGCCCAAGTGATTACATTATGAAGCCAGGAGAGACAGCCATTGATTTAGTCTAGATGAGGACATACGGTCTAGCATAACTCAACATGTAGATTATTGCATCACTACATGGAGGTTTCGAACCCAAATGCATATATACAGTTGCTGCTTGAAGCCTGGTGGGCAAGGCAAAAAGGACAGTGCTTTCAGGGTATCAGGCTTTTGACATAGTTAACCAGCACAATATGCAACAGCCTTAAATAAAATTATATGAATGCAAATTTATACATATTTAGCAAGAAACAGATGATGGAATGAAGTGATGAACATAAGAAGTTTTTGGGGGGAAAGGCAATGCCTATGAAAAAGTAAAAGGAAGAGAGTAAATCAACTATAAGAAATCAATAAGAAATAATCAATATCAATAAGAAATAAAATAAAAGAGAGAGGAAGTAGGATTGGACAGAGAAAGTCTTCAGACCATGATATAGATCTGACACCTGTAAAAGTAATGCAAAGAGAAAGTAGGATTGGGCAGGGAGGCCTTTATGCAGATCCTGACTAAGTTTTGGTCAGTCTAGTTGAGAACAATAAGGTTTGCCAGTTACAGCTGTCCTGCATTGGGTTGAATAATTCTGGCCCTATTACCACTGTCATGCTCAGTTATTGGTTGGTGGCTGACCAGGAAGATCTTGGACCCACCAGGAAAAATGAGATGAATCCTGAAGCACCTATGAGCTGGGGTGATAGGTAACTACATTCTTTGCAGCTGGAAGGTCAAGTTTTCTCTTGAAGGGAGATTGAAGTGCTGTGTCTCCATGACTACCACAAAATGTATGTAGCACATTGTCAATATTTTTAACTTCTCCTTTCAGTTAGCATCCTCAACTCATAAATCATTGGTGAGAAGTTACTGTCTCTTGGCAAAGATACTTAGCCATCAAATCCAGAGGAAGAGGCAATAACTTGCAACCACCATATTTCTCCACAGCTTAATGTTTGCTCACATCCTTGACTCTTGGTTAACCATAAAGATTTTTTGTGGGGAGGACTTTCTCTTTTTATACAAACTTTATGAACATCTCAATCTTACAGTAAAACTTTCTATACTCAGTTAGCCAGCCAGTCTAGAGACCACTGTTGTATAAATAAGAAAAACTCACTATTTAGAATGAATGCATTATTCTTTAAAAGTTTTCAAAATATTTCTAGATTGTATTACACATTCTCTGACTAAATAGTCTTAGTGCAAACTGATTTATCTTTTCTTAAGGAATATGCATTTTGACCATATTCAACTATTTACTAGGCTATAGTTATAGATGAATCCAAACATTGTGTTTATTTGCTGACCAGTTTGTATCATGGTATATATACACAAACGAATTTCAAAGCATTTCTTATCCTACTCTTTCACTAAAATATATAATGGATTGACCTCCTCAAATGGATAGCAGATCTTAAAAAGCAATTATTGAATCCAAGGTTAAGCAGTATTTCCGTAAGTTATATTATGTCCTCAAAAAGCCTATCTTTAAAAAAAAATCAGTGCCTTTTCATTTATAAATGACATTCAAAGGATGATTTAACACAACCACTTTATTCCCCAAGGCATATTTAATCATCACTCTATTTTAATCACACCAATTTCTTAAGAAAGCATCTTTCACCTTTTGTGAAATTCCAGGATTGATTTTTTTTCCAACACAAATAGTCCTTGACTTACTGCTATTTTGCCTTGCTCTAACAAATACAAGTTACTATGAGCAACATGGAAGGTCGTGCAAGAATGTCTAGTACCCTGACAATGTAGGGGTAATGTAGCCAATCTAAAAAGCTTTATTATGTTCAGCAAGCAAGCAAATAACTTTTAGGCAGAATTATTTTTCAGGTAGAAGAGGGCAGAACACAATTTCAGAAACAATTTCCCCGAATTTTGTAGTCTAAACACCTTTTTAAGCTTATGTTTTAATCAAAGCCAGTCACTAATATAATGTTAAGTTTACCAAATGAATTGTGAGAACAAATTATATACATATTTTTAAATGCAAATAATGACAAATTTTATATCTCCTGGTTTAATAAAAATAAATTGTATTTTTATACATTTTTAAGTTAGGAAACGATTTTTGCCCACATTTTTTGGTAAGATGTTAGATTATATCTTAATACAATTGTCATCACTAGGGCAACAGTGAAAGGGAAAAATAGGGGGGAAATTTCAAGTTTGAAATTCATTAATTTGGATTAATATTTTAATACTTATTCTTTCATTCAACGGATATTTGAGTTACTCATTTATGACAGACACTGTTCTTTGAGATTAACATACTGCATTAAACAAAACAAAGCTCCTGCACTCATGTAACTTACAGTGTAGTATATTTGGGGTGGGGGGACCCAGTAAACAGACAATAAACAAAGAAACAAGTAAAAACAATGAATAAGAACAAACTGAGAGAAGTACTATAAAGCAAAGTTAATAAGAATAGTTAATGGTGGAGATGGAATGTAATTTTAGACAAATAAATGGTAACACTATCTTGCAATTACTCCTCATCCCCAATATAAAATAGCACAAAAAGTAGAAGAAGCAGTGCAATGTGATTGGTCTGCAAGTCCTAGAGGTTTCTTTTTGTCTCTTTCTTATTGGGGTAAAAGAAAAATTTGTTAATTTATATTCTTTCTAATAATAATAATAATAATAACATAATGTTAATAGGTTCAAGAAAAGAAAAATGATGGTTATAGGATGAAATTTTTTTTTTTTTTTTTTTTGCGGTATACGGGCCTCTCACTGCCGTGGCCTCTCCCGCCGCGGAGCACAGGCTCAGCGGCCATGGCTCACGGGCCCAGCCGCTCCGCGGCATGTGGGATCCTCCCGGAATGGGGCACTAACCCGTGTTCCCTGCATCAGCAGGCGGACTCTCAACCACTGCGCCACCAGGGAAGCCCAGGATGAAATTTTAATTAGTAATTTTTATAAGTAGTGTTGTAAGTTATGTTGTAACTAATATTGTATTTTAAGATAAAATAAAGGTATTTTGTTAAGATTTTTAAAAACGTATATGTGTGAATCTTTTAACAAACATTATTACTATTTATCTGAATGCTAATCTTTGATTTAAATATTCAATTTGTGTATCAAATTTAAATACAGAAGATTAAAATTTCTGGAGACAAATACACAGGTGGGTGAATGTTCCAGGGTCTTTATCTAGTTATCTTGTTATTTTGTTACATTTTACACAAAGAATATTTTAAGTTAGTTTTAATTTTTACTGAAAAAATATACATACAAATAAAGTCATATATCATAATAGTACAGTTAGCTATATTTTTGCAAACTTAACAGAGCCATGTAAACAACACCCACCCACACATCAGATTTTAACACCATTCTGATTTCTAACAGCTTAAATTAGTTTTTCTGTTTTTATTCTGATGTAAATGGAATCATAAAGTCTAAACTCTGTGACCGACCTCTTTCACTCACCATTATATTTGTGAGATTTATGCATATTGTGTGTAGTTGTAAATTGCTCATTTTCATTACTATGTAATTATGGAACATTTTATTTTTCCATATTGGAATAACAGATGGAAATTCAGGTATTTTTCAGTTTGGGCTGTTTTGGATAATACTGCTATGACCATTTTACTATACATCTTTGGGTGAACATATGTATGGATTCCTATGGGCATTTACATGGGAAAGGAATTGCTGGATGACAGAGTCTACATGTGTTCGGCCTCAGTACATGTTGGCAAGAGGTTTTCTAAAGGAATTTACCAATGTACACTACCATCAACAGTGTACTAGCGTTCCAACTGCTGTGCAGCCTTGTTACACTAGGTGTGCTTCTGTCTGGTTTTTGCTTTGCTTGCAGTTCAGCCATTATTAAGTATGTTAGCATCCCACTGTGGTTTTAATTTATATTTCCCTGATGACTAATGAAGTTGAGCATCCATCTCTTCAGGTGAGTATTAGCCATTTGGCTATCACTTTTAAAAAATGTTTGTTCACGTTTTTGACCATTTTTTTCTATTGGGTTTTCCTTTTCTTAGTGATTAGTAGGAACCCTTCATACATTCTGAATATAATTCATGTATTGTCAAGATATATTGCAAATATTTTCTCCCACTTGGATTGCCTTCTCACCCTCCTAATTTGTCTTATTTATTTTATTTTGGTATGTCACAAAAAGGATAAACCATAAAAGTAAAAATGGATAAACTGGAGTTAATAAAAATTTTTAATTTCTGATTTTATAAAACACTGTTGAGAAGGTGATATAGGTAAAGAATCTGAAAAAGAATGAATATATGTATATGTATAATTGAATCACTTTGCTGTACACCTGAAACTAACACAACACTGTAAATCAACTATACTCCAATAGAAATTTTTTTTTAAGTGAAAAAAAAAGACACAGACGTGGGGGGCAAAAATTTGCTGTACAGAGATGCCAGTATATCCTTATGAGAATGGCTAACATTAAAGCCTAATCATACCAAGTGTTGGCAAGCATTCAGGACAGCTAGAAATTTTAAATCTTTCTAATACAAATGCAAAGTAGTACAGACAGTTTGGAAAACAGTTTGGAATTTCTTATATAGTTTGACATACATTTACTACATGGACCACCAATCTCACTTCTAGATGTTTCTCCAAAAGAAGTGAAAAATCATGTTCACACAAAGACTTGTCTGCAAATATTCATAGTAATTTTATTCACAATTGCCCAAAACAGGAAACAACTAAGCGTTTCTGTTTCCCTCTTTTAGGCAGATTATATGAGCACTGGGGAATAAGACCCAGTGGGCTTCTGGTTCTTCCCTGTATCACAGCCATTTCCTTTCCATGCCTGGATCTGAAACTCCTTAGACAGAATGTTTGTGAGAAATTTAATATTGCCTTCAGAGGTTTTGAGCTTTGCTCTTTGGTTTACCATATGCCACACTACTTTAAATTTGGCAAATATTTTGTAGAGGTGACCAGTCATGAGTTTCAGGCAGGCATATTCCTGAAGTAGGATTTGTTTTCCTAAATAATGGAAGACTATGGGCTATTTCAAGTCCAATTTTTTAAAGCTCCCTACAAGCTACATGATCCAGACTCCAATAAGTGTACGGTAGAAAAGAAAATTGGTCTTTTGGATCCTTTAAGGATCAAAAATTTTCCATATTGTGCTCAGCAAGCAGAATCATTGCAAGTTTCTCTTCCCCTTGTAACATTCCTCTGCTCAGGCACTCCCAATTGCCAGACGAATTTGAGTCTAGAAATGACCATAGAGAAGGAAATGACTGGAATTTCCATTCATTTAATCCTCTCTGCTTCCACAGATCTCCAATGCTTTTAAAAATATAATTTTTACAATTAATCTGGCTTGTACGTTGTTGTAATGGGGACCTACATGGTCCACAGCATCTACTATTGCTTCCTTACCTTCTATAAATGTTTATGTCAATGTTCAGTTTTCCAAGAAATACTTTAATATATTCTCCTTCTAAATTAAAACACAGATTTTTAAAGTCTCAATAAGCTATCAAATTTATAAACTGAGAAACATTCCTAAATTAAAACAAAATATGTAAAATATTTGAATTAAAAATCAATCTAATGTTGTAATATTTATTTATCCCTTTGAAATTTGTCATTGGATTTATTGTCTTAAATATTTTTACCAACTACCACTCTATTATTTTTCTAAAATGCAGGTTGAATCATGAGAGTCCCCTTTGGAAAAAACTTAATTTGCCTCTTTATTTTAAAGAATAAAATTCTAATTATTTTGATGGTTTGACTACTTTCCATGATTTTATCATCATTTTTTTAGGGGCTATCTCCCACTCCATCTATCAATTCATCTGAATCACTGACCATTCACATTTAACTAATTCTCTGGATATGCCCTGTTCTCACACATCTGAACTCTATTGTTTCTAAGTAGAACACAACACCTAACCTCTCCTCTCTGCCTATCAAAATCTTACTTTTCTTTCACAGGTTAACTCATAGGATCTCTCTTCCATTGATGCTTCCTCTAATCAAAATTATACTCATCTTCCTTTAAATTTCAATTATTGTATCTCTTATTAGCACTTAGTTTTTCCTACCCTTTTTCTTTATACTCAGTGGTTTTTATATCTTTCCCATGTTAGTATAAAATTCTTGAAAGGGAACCATACCTCAGTTGGGTGTGTGTTTCTCATATACTACACGTGGACTTCATACTAAAATATTTTTTGAGTGAATATGACCACTGATTTTTTTAAATTACATGAACATTGTTCATTGATAGAAAAGAGCTCTACTTTCATTCTTTTACATGTAACTGTCCAGTTTTCCCAGCACCACTTATTGAAGAGATTGTCTTTTCTCCATTGTATATTCTTGACTCCTTTGTCATAGATTAGGTGACCATAGGTGTGTGGGTTTATGTCTGGACTTTCTGTCCTATTCCATTGATCTACATTTCTGTTTTTGTACCAGTACCATACTGTTTTGATTACTGTAGCTTTATAGAATAGTCTGAAGTCAGGGAGCCTGATTCCTCCAGCTTCATTTTTCTTTCTCAAGACCATTTTGACTATGTGCTGTCTTCTGTGTTTCTATACAAATTGTAATATTGTTTGTTCTAATTCTGTGAAAAATGCTGTTGGTAATTTGATAGGAATTGCACTGAATCTGTAGATTGCTTTTGGTACTATAGTCATTTTGATAATATTGATATACTGATTCTTCCAACCCAAGAACATAGTATATCTCGTCATCGGTTTCTGTCATATTTGAGTTCTCTCATCAGTATCTTACAGTTTTCTGAGTATAAGTCTTTTGCCTCCCTAGGTAAGTTTATTCCTAGATATTTTATTCTTTTTGATGTAGTAATAAATGGGATTGTTTCCTTAATTTCTCTTTCTGATCTTTTGTTGTTAGTATATAGGAATGCAAGAGATTTATGTGTATTAATTTTGTATCCTGAAATTTTACCAAATTCAGTGATAAGCTAATACCATACACAAAAATAAACTCAAAATGGATTAGAGACCTAAATGTAAGGCTGGATACTATAAGACTCTTAGAGGAAAACATAGGAAGCACACTCTCTGACATAAATCACAGCAAGATCTTTTCTGACCCATCTCCTAGAATAATGAAAATGAAAACAAAAATAAACAAATGGGACCTAATTAAACGTAAAAGCTTTTGCACAGCAAAGGAAACCATAAACAAAATGAAAAGACAACCCACAGAATGGGAGAAAATATGTGCAAATGAAGCGACAGACAAGGCATTAATCTCCAAAATATACAAACAGCTCATACAGCTCAATATCAAAAAAAAAAAAAAAAAAAGGGTGGAAGATCTAAATAGACATTTCTCCAAAGAAAACATACAGATGGCCAAAAAGTACATGAGAAGATGTTAAACATCACTAATTATTAGAGAAATGCAAATCAAAACTACAATGAGGTATCATCTCACACCAGTCAGAATGGCCATCATCAAAAAATCTACAGAAAATAAATGCTGGAGAGGGTGTGGAGAAAAGGGGATCCTTCTACACTGTTGGTGGAAATGTAAATTGGTACAGCCACTATGGAGAACAATATGGAGGTTCCTTAAAAAACTAAAAATAGAGCTACTGTATGATTCAGCAATCCCACTTGTGGGCATATACCCTGAGAAAACCATAATTCAAAGAGATACACACACCCCAATGTTCATTGCAACACTATTTACAATAGCCAGGACATGGAAACAACCTAAATGTCCATCGACAGAGGAATAGATAAAGAAGATGTAGTACATATATACAATGAAATATTACTCAGCCATAAAAAAAGAACAAAATAATGCCATTTGCACCAACATTGATGGACCTAGAGATTGTCATACTGAGTGAAGTAAGTCAGACAGAGAAGGACAAATATCATATGATATCACTTATATGTGCAATCTAAAAAAAAAAGAGTACAGATAAACTTATTTACAAAACAGAAATAATCACAGATATAGGAAACAATCTTATGCTTACTGGTGGGGATGGGGAGGTGGGATGAAGTGGGAGATTGGGATTGAGATATACACACTACTATATATAAAATAGATAACAAATAAGGACCTACTGTATAGCACAGGGAACTCTACTCAATACTCTGTAATGACCTATATGGGAAAAGAATCTAAAAAAAGAGTGGATACATGTATATGTATAACTGATTCACTTTGCTCTACAGAAGAAAATAACACAACATTGTAAATCAACTATACTCCAATAGAAATTTTTTTTAAAAAGAGCTCTAATATTTTATAGTTAGGATCCATGACCTTAAAATAGACATTTTATTGTTGACATTCTAGGCCATTATCCACTTTTTAAATATCTAAAGATATAAATTTTAATTATGAAATCATACTTATTTTTTCTTTAAAAGTAACTTTTAATTACCAGTTTCCTAAAATCTTCTCCTAATGTATCCTTTGAAACAGAGCAACATTTTGCATGAAGCACAGTTCAACATAAGTATAATTTGAATTTCTACATTTCAATATACTAAGATCAGAGTTTCAGCTGACAATTCATTAAGTAAATATAAGCATTTCCCAACTTCCAAAATAGTCTCATGTATGCCTTAATTTTATAAGTGATATGTTGCAAACTTTATGCAGACTACTCAGATACAGAGCATGCATTGCTCAGTTTGGGCATCAATATTGTTCTCTAAGGGGAAAAATAAGAGCAGTTTCTGACTGCAAGAAAATTATAGTCTTTCCTATATTATAAATATCAAAGACATCATAAGGCAGACAGAGAGCTTTAAAATGTCTATCTTTCAGTGGCTGGACAATAAAGAGAAAAATGAGCATCATCATGGGTGTTAATGTGCACAGAAAACAAAATGTTCAATAAAAATTAATTATACCTATTTTCTCATTTTTATTATTTATGCAGGTAATATATTTCAACTGACTTTTTTTGTATCTTTAGAGATGAAAATGTAAAAAAGCATGATGAGGAAAGAGCCATATAGTAAATCAAGATGCCTTAGCTTGGTTGTTCACAGCAGGGAGATTAAAGTAATCTCAACATTCTCTTGATTTCTTAAGGTTTAACAAGTCATGTTCTCTGCTAGTAAATGTTACTGGGAATCAGTAATTCCAGCTGACAGAGGGATTTGGGGAAAATTATCAGCTTTTATTTGAGATATAAAATTGAAGATGTGACTAGAAATAAATCTTTATGTATTATAAAAAAGGCAGCTCTTTATACAATAGACTTATAAATATATGCTCCTAAAAGAGCCCTTGGAAGCAGACTAATACAAACTTGCATTTGAAGAATGAGAAAGCTGAGGACCAGAAAGTGAAGAGATGGCCACAGTTATAAAACATATGGTATCAGATTAAGGATTAGAAACTGCCTCTAAACAGAATTAGGACCCAATCTTCTGTCAACATTTCTACATAGCAATTTGTCTCCTTTTATTTTAATCTGATTAGATCAATTAGAACTCCTTCCTCTATAAACACTTTCAAAAGTAACAAAAATCAAAAGGAGATTTAGTTTGAAATTTTCCAATAGTTTTATTTATTCTTTGTCATGCTCCAAGTTCCCATAGTCTATGAATTGAATATACACAAAAACCAAAAATTTGAGTTTTTAAAAAATTTCTATCCAAAATTTATATTTTATGGAAGGAGGTTAATTTGGCTTCAAAAGTTTAGTTGTTTGGAAGTAGAACAAGGTTGGCCTTGTTTAGTTCAGCCTATTTTAGCAGCTACATAGCTTCCTCTCTACCTACCTGCTAACCACACCAGCCCAGCAAGTGCTTGCCTATAGAAGCAAAACCTTTGGCCCCGTAACTGCCACCGAGGCCTCGCATTTCAGGCATGTTCCAGATGAAGCCTGATTCTTATCTCATTTCAGATGTCCTTCCCCTTTCCAGTCTCTGTGCCCAACCAGCTGATGGAGATGAGCTGCTCCACTGCTGTCTGCAAAGGTGGAAAAATAATTCTAGTCTATACCACACTCACCATTCTCTCCAAGAACAACAGCTACTGGCAATATTTGGGACTGCCTTCAATAAAAAGCATGTCATTCTATTCAGAAGGAAGGACTGGTTTACATAAGATTTCCTGTTGTTGCTCTCACCAACAGGGATTCATAATGTAGGAAAGTTTACACATTCTGACGTTGCAAGCCTGGCAATGATATTCCTGGTAAAAAATGCAGAATGACTTCAGCAGTTCATTTTCAACTCCCTCAAGACATCGTCTTTTTGCAGATGTGTAGCCCTAGGAAGTCCACTTACTATGACATTTTGTGATAGTTAACTACTGCCTGTTTCCTGGCTTCTGGGAAATGACAACGGGAACAAATGTTGGATTTTTTTTTTTTTCCATGGGGAATAAGGCTTGGAAGAAGCAGTAGAAATAAAACAGGAGAGAAGTAATTCAGGTTGGGCATGTTTAACTACTCATAATAAACTTAGTCAATATTAATGGAGGCATAATTGCCAGATCAATTCAAATAATTATTCCTCCGTACTCTTCAATGGGAAGTCTACATTTACAGACAGCCTAGAAAGAGCACTTGAGGTGAAATGATATCAGATTTATCACAATTCCACTCCCAGGTCTAAGGTCTATATTTAGTGCCCAAATGTAATAGCTGTCCTTGTAATGACACATGATTTTTAACCACTTACCCTACGATTATCTATGATTACCTAAAGTTCAATAACAGCATATATACATATTACTAGAAAGACTTGCAATCCATTGATTCCTCTGGATGTTCTAAACTTTACCACTGATCTAGTAAAGAAACAAACAAACAGAACTCTGGGTATCCAGAGCGAAAAATATTTACTTGGTTTCCTAGGGAATTGCCTTACTAATCCAGGGTTGATGTCAGGACATTGATCCTATATCAAGAGACATTATAAATAAAAACCCTATGAAATTTATTGTTATGTCTTTTATGAAAATGTTCATTTCCTCATATTCCTCTGAGTCTTTTTTTTAAGGATACAGCAAAAATTATTTATTCTTTTTTTTAGAAATTCTTTATTCTTAGTGCCAAGTCTAGTCATATTTTTTTAAATAATTTGATTTTTTCTTTTATCATATTGGTTTTATGAACCTAACCACTGGCCATTGTCTCAAGCTCACTAAGAATATATGTAACATACCTGTGGCCATTTATAGCAAGTACATAATTTTTATTTTATTTTTTTACCAGCCTCATTCTTGGCTTAATTTCATATTCTCAGTTCCGATTATTCTTTCGTTTCCCTTTTTTATTTGTCTCACATTTAATCTATATGGTTATATGTGTGTACCCTGTAAAAAGGCCTGAAATACCTTCTGAATCAATTTGGAGCATAAATAAGCAAATAGATACATAGGTTTGCAACTATCTATGAGTGATCTTGAGCAATTTAATTCATCTCTTTAGACCTATTTTATATGTAAAATTGGAATACTAAATACCTCATGTAATGTTTTTAGAATTAAAATAATATAACATCTTAAGTAACAAATATAATGTCTGGCATCTAGTAAATGCTTAATGAAAGTTAATTATATCTGAATTTATACTTAGTCCCACGTGCAACATTTCAAGAGATTCACTGACAAATAAGAGTATAAGTAAAAAAGAGCCATGACTAATGATGGTTCTGTGGGGAAAAGACTGACATAGTGATATTATAGCAAGTAATCTTTTTTTTCTTTGGAACAGAACAAAACTTAAAAATGCATCCCGGTGTGTGTGTGTGTGTGTGCGCGCGTGCACGCATGTGTGTGTGTGAATAAGCAAAGATAACATTATGGAAGAATCCAACTCAAACAGTTGACTATGGTTACCTGTGAGAGGTAAAATGAAAAGGCAGAAGAGAATACTTTACTTTTTCATTTACACATATTACTAAATAGGAAAAATGAAGAACAAGTGTAGGGACCATTGGAAATTTCTGTATTTTTCCATTTCCTATTTTTTCTCAAATAATTAAATTAATTACTAAGAATGGAGATCTGGAAATCATTTTATAATAGAGAAAAAACTTAGAATGTTTAGCCTAAAATAGAGGTAAAGGAGGAAATATGGCTGCCTTCAAATATTTGAAGGACTCTCAAATAAAGGATAATTTAGACTCATTCTATAATGGTCCAAAGAATGGAAAATGGTCTTGACAAAATAAATACTGATCTAACAAGAGTAAGCAAATTTGAATGAGCTGCTACTCAATGTTAGCTCTGAGAAAAGGTCAGATGTTCATCTTTCAAGGATGTGAAAATGACTAAGTGAAAATGACTAAGGTAGATCAAACTAGATTCTGAAATACCATCATCACTGCTATTTTCTTTACATGATAAATAATATCTATCTGCTTTGGTATACCAAAATTTGCTAAATGAACCAACAAACAATTATTGAGTAAAACAGTACATTTCAGGTAATAAACTGCACATTGGGAATAAATAGGTAAATAAGATATAGCCAATATTTCAAGGAGCTCATGGTCCGATTAGAAAGATATTCACAAAGAAGAAATTTTATAATATAATAATTTTTAGGACAGAAATATATATAAGACACTTTAGAAACATAGAAAAGAGAATGACAAACTCAGAATTAAATAGTGATTTCCTATTAGGTATTGATAATATTTGTTTGAAAGGTCAATAGCTTATTCTTTCAACATAAATCAGTACATAAGTAACATTTGCAAACAGTTTGACATTAAATTTGAACATAATCTGGACATAGCTATACTTCTAAACTATTATATAGATAAGAACAAATTGCTGTAGTATCCCAAGGTATTCAAATAAGCCCAATAGAAGTGTAGAAATGCTTAAGAATCAAGAAAAAATAAAGACCTTTCAATGAGGTGAAAGGCTTGACTACAGGCTAATTGCAAAGGAGACAATGATGCAATTCCAATTTTGAAAGATATAAATTATGCAAGTGATTTCAACAGCAGGGGGGTTATTTGTCCTGATGTGAAGATGTTGCAAAGCTCATGAATTTCAAATCTGTATATTAAGAACAAAGGATTTACAGTTTAGTTAGAAGCAAATGAAAGACAAGTTATTCCAATAGAGGTCAATGCTGTGGCTCACTCTTACCTCTAGGGATTATTCTCAGTGCCACTCTCTCCCCCTACTCCACCCCAGAGAAGGAAAATTTCTGATGGATCAAGTCCAAGGACATAGATGACAGAGCTGACAGTAGCCTAATATTTGGAGATGATATTTTAAAATAGTTTGAAAGCTCTCACATCTGCCTGTTGTGTTTCAGGTGCTGCCCACTGGATTCCTTCCCCTGGTCATTTTCTTTTTGGTTTGCTTTCCTCTTTTTTCCCAAGCAGCTGGTGAAGTAAGAGGGATCTGCTCTAGGGCTAAGACAGGTAAACTCAATTTTCATATTGACAGGCCATATCATAGCTCTGCAAGGAACACAAATGCATTTACCTGTTTATTCCAAAAATGTTTTCCATAACATTGTCTATTATACTATGTTTAAATTTCGTTCATTCACAACGTGCCAAAAAGCTAGATAACTGGTTTTGTCTTTATTTTTAATAGAACTAAAACTAGCAAGTAAATTAACCACACCTGGTGTTTTGGCCTGGTTTCTTCCAACTACTACACTGTCAGTTCTACCAATTGAATCAGCTACTTCAGACTGTCAAAGAAAAGAAAAAAGTATTGACCAAAAGAAGGTCAATCCAATATTCACATAGCTATTACCTATATTCAACACTGCATTTGCATTTTTCCTCATGTTTCATTTCAGCAGATTCTAGTACATCACAGCCAAATGGACAGAACAAGAATAGTTCATCAAGAGAATTGCATTAGTAGAGCTGTATTTTAGACATTTACCAAGTGGGCGAGTTCAGTAACAAAGTCAAATTTCTGAAACAACTGAAATTTGATGGAGATATATGCCAGATCAATAGGCTTTTAAGTCACAGAAAAAATGGAAAGTGGCAAGTGAAATTGAAGTGGTTCTTTGTTTGAATTTAATTTCTCTGCCATCTTATATTTTTCCTTAGTGAAAACCTTTTTGAAAATCACTAAAGTACTCTTTTTGAGGAGAAATAAATGCAAATATATGCTTTTTTAATTCATCATATTCTTATGAAGTTTAAAGGTTTTTTTGGCAAATTCTATAATCCTGTGTTGTTTTATTAGTTTGTCTTTAATAGATGCCTTTTTAGAAAGGCTGTTGTCACAAAAGGAAATGCAGTTATCATGTGTATTATGCCCATAATTATTGAATAATTCATTTCAATTAGTGGGTTTTTTCACCCTGTGAAATGATATTTACCATGGCTATATTGTTTGATCATCACTACAGTACTTTTTATCAGTATATTTCATTAGACCAACTTTATCTTAATTTTACTTTCTTGCTTATAAATTCTAAGAACAATAAAAAAGGTTTCTGAAGGATCAAATACTTTTAGCAGCAATTTATCACTATTGGGGAAATTTGTGCTTCCAAATTTCAGTATAACATTTTATGATCACAACACCAAAACTACCAGCAATGGCTTAAACCAAACAAAGGGTAGAATAAGGATATGCAAAGTCATCCTCAAAAGTCTGACGGTTTTAGTTAGAGCACTCACTAAGTTTCCCATCACTTTGACCTAACAATTTGACTTCCCTCATTTTCTGCTGTGACAAATTCTTTTCTCTGGAACATCTTCTGCTGGCTTCTAGTTTGATTTGTTGTTGTTTCCCCTCTCCTTTTATTTATAGATTGAAAATTCATCTCACTTCTATAAAACTTTTAAAATCTATGTTTAAATCTTTAGCAAATAAAAGTTGAGAATGATGGGGATACATGTTAAATCTTCATAATTTGATGTTTTAGAAACTTCCATCTTAACCCACAAAATTCACTGGTATGAGGCTGCCAAAATGGGGGGAGTTCCTTTTTTGTTTGTTAGACTTAAATGATTTTTATAAATGCAATGAACCAAAAGTGTCAGGATACCAAGAGATGAAAATCAATCAAAGCTTGTTTTTTCTGTTTTCTTTTCCCTCTAAACAAAGCATCATTAAGCAACAGAGAGGCATGGTCAACTGATTTTCTGTTTGTGCTGCGAAGACTTCTTTTTATTAGAATTTGAAACCAAGCAAGTTGAAGGTACAGACTAAAAAATGTCCCACAAGGAAAGCCAAATGCAATGGGCATGACTGGGTAACTATTTCAAAGAAGAGATGAGTTTGGACCACTTTTATAACCTTCCTGGTGTCTGAAAGATTGGTAGCGCTGATATCTAACTGTAAGTTTCCTTTCATTATATTGCAATTATCAAATAAATGCACATTCAGAAAAGCAATAATTTCTAACATTTAAAAAATTTTCTTACTCTCAGTATCTCAATACATCTGACAAGAAGGTATGAGCTAACTATATGCAATTTGAGGAAGTCATGTCTTTGAACAAAAAGTGATAACCTTAAGTAAGAATAAGGTCTTAATTCAGCTAAAATTCAGTAAAGATCTTAATTTTTTATGGACATTCCAAAGTTTCATTCTTGGTCCTCAATCAGACTAAAGGTACAGTCTCATATCATGAAAATACAGCTTAGTTCATACCAAAGAAAAAGAAATTCCCTGTTTTAAATATAAATTCTTATATACATTAAACATTCTGCTGAATATCATTGGTTTACCAAGAAAATGATATTAAGATTTGAAGAATTTATGTTGTGTTATTAGAAGGCCTGATTTCGATTCCCAGCTCAGCCAATTACTAGCAATGTAACAAAGGGCAAGTCAAATATTAACTCTGAGCCTCAGTTTCTACATCTGTTGTTATAATACTTCACAAAAGGAGCACCTGATAATTCAGGTAAAGTTTTATTTATATGTGCTATATATTTTGTTCATATTTATTCTGCATCTAGTAGGAGCCAGGTACTATACCAGGAACTGGGAGAGTGGAAGAGATGATTTCTATATCCTTGAAGTCGTACACTGGTTGGAAGAGACAGATGTATAAACATCAATAAAATATGGCAACACTGTAATTAAAGAAAATTGTCAGTACTGTGGGGCCTCCTGGTAGAGAGAGACCAGGTCTGTCTTTGGATATCAGAGAAAATTTCATATAGGGACAATATTTGAGCGTAGTCTTGAAAGAAAAGAGTTTTCCACAGGGAGAGAGGATTCACCATGTAATAAACATCACATATACACGTATGAGCTTGAAGGGGTGACAGAGCAAATGCTGCTTAAGGAAACTGGAGAGACTTCCCTGGTGGTGCAGTGGTTAAGAATCCACCTGCCAATGCAGGGAACATGGGTTCGATCCCTGGTCTGGGAAGACCCCACATGCCGTGGAGCAACTAAGCCCACGCACCACAACTACTGAGTCACAACTACTGAGCCCGCGTACCACAAATACTGAAGCCCACGCGCCTAGACCCTGTGCTCCACAACAAGAGAAGCCACTGCAATGAAAAGCCTGTGCACCGTAATGAAGAGTAATCCCCGCTTGCCACAACTAGAGAAAGCCTGGGCACAGCAACCAAGACCCAACACGGCCAAAAATAAATAAATTAATTAATTAAAAAATAAAAGAAAACTGGAGACTTGGATGGATGGAACATAGAGTCTCTGGGAGAGTGGTAGCTGATAGGGCTTAAAAGCTTAAATGGGGACAGATTGTGAAGCTTCCTGATACACAAGAGACATTAAGACTTGACGTAAAGGATACTAATGAGCTATAAAACCATAGTACTTTAGGAAACCTAGTCTAGGTGTAGCATGAAGAATAGTTTACTGTTCTTAAGACTAGTCATAGAGATCAAATAACACCGACTGTAGCCATTCAGGTATGGGTGATGAGGTCTGGGATAAAGGACAGAGGCCAATGTTTGGAACTAGATGATGTGTTCGGTTTGGGACATGCTTAATTTTGATGATTATATTAGTTATGCTGGGCAGAGAACAATTGGGGAAATAACTGCTTGCTCTATTGAAACTTTTATTTCACAGTAACATTTTTTCAACATTTGATGTCTTCCTCTCACTACAGAAAAAAGAATCAAAGTTCTGCATCCAAGGTACTCTATGACTTCTATTTCTGCAGCATCATCTCCAATTGATACCTAGGTTTCAGTGATTTGGAGCAGTTCCCCAAATAGATGATACTCTTTTTAAGCTCTGTACACTATGCTTCCTATGCCTAAATAGTTGATTTTCTCCTTCATACACCCATTCCTGAGATTGGTATTATAATGTAAACTCTATTGGACTAGTTTCTACATTTGTTTTCCCCCTCTGGCACATGATAGGCACACAAGGCAAATAAATGAACGTGTAAATGAGGTATGAAGCATTGCATTAGAGTAACTCTGCATGATGAAGGTCTGTCTTGTGACAAAAACTTCTTCCACAAATTCTCATAGTTAGTGGGACTGAGTGGACTCAATATACTAGACGTTATTCATCTCCATTGTGGGTATCTTTTTCTAGGAATAACGGTAATACGGTGATATAAATTTCATAATTATAAACCTGATTAAAAACTTAAAAGTCAAATGCTTTATTAAAATGCCTCCTAATTTCTTAAACTATTCTTTTACACATTATGTAACTTACATGCTTAGACTGGCAGGTACTTATTCTCTATCAAATGCAGTTTAAGTAAGTCCCAACCTATGTTTTGACAATGTGAAGTATAAAGATTTTCAGTTCATCTTTTCTTGACATCCTTGCCCTCATCACTTTCATTGTCTTGCACAGGGGAGCACTGTTTGAGAAAGATCAAGAAAATGAGGCAGAGAAATACCAAAGGTAACGCCATTATCGTATATTAAAAGAATTACCTCGCCATCTAATGATTTTTTTGTTCTCTTCCTGACCACCTAAATGGATAAAGCAGGATAATGACATTTTCATTATTTTAGGAACACATTTGCATGTGTAATGAAAGAGTCCCTAAAGGGCACAGACACCATAGAGGCGACTGAATTAATTAAAATTGTTTACCTGATTAGATTAAAATGCAAGCATAAACTGCATATCAGGGAAAGTTTCCTTCTTTTCATCAAAACACAAGAATAAACGATTTTTAATACAAAGACTTACAGGATTAATCTTTAGAAAACAAAAATAAGTTTGCATATATTTCTCTACTTTAAAAAAACAAAGCTGATTCTACTGGCTAGTAAAAATAATAGTATCTATATCTTATATTTTTGTATTTTTTTCTAAATTCTTCAGTAGATGCTTAGTTTAGCCCAAATAGAATAAGATTCTTTAAAAAGTAAGCAACAAATATCTCAGAATGAAAAAAAAATGCATATATTTTTTATTTAAATTTTTAATAGATGGTTCTTCTACATTGATTATAATTTCTCAGTACTTTTCAAAATAAATACATGTTTATCAACATAAAGAATCATTTGCTCCTATATATTTGCTCCTATATAAAAGATTCTTCTCAATGTCAGAAAGCAAACACTTTTCTCATTTAAAAATATGCTTCCAAGTGTGCGAATCAATTTAAATGAGCTATTAATGTAGTGTTTAATAGAGCCATTAAAATGTGAATTATCTTGAAATGATTGTATTTCTTTTCCAATGTTTTCTTAATATAGTTTCAGTACAAGGACAAGAGATGTTTTTGAAAGTACTTATGCTCCTCAGTAATATAAACTTTGATTTTTTAAAAAAAGAATACAATAAAAAGGCATGGCATATCTCCTAGGATAATTCCACATAAGAACAGGCTCACCCTTATTTTGATCTTCTGTTATTATGAGAAAGTAGATCTAGATAAGTATGTACCACGCTCTCATTAACAGTAGTAGGGAATTGGCAATTCTCAGAGGAATGAGTAGTTCAGGGGTGTCAGCATCAGATGCAGAAAATGGAACAGAAGAAAGCAAAGTTAGAAGGATAGAGAACCACAGAAGAGAGCAATAAATGCTACCCTAAAATTTGCTACATATCCTGCAGGGCACTAAAGGTAGTTAATAGCATAATGATATCAATAGAACTGTGCTTCAAAGTCTAGAGTATACCAGCAAGTTGGTAAGGGTGATCAATTGGAAGGGGTGATATTAGGGACGGACATAAGTTTCGTAAGTTATTAGAAAAGTCTATGCAAGTTATAGCTGAGTACAGAGAAGAAGGAAGAGCAAGATATCATGAAAAATCTTAACACTGTCTTGACACTAATATTAACATGGTAACTAACATTTATTGAACCTCTACTATATATCAGGCCCTGGGCTAAGCACTCTACATTAGTTAATTATCACTAAACTATAATCATAAATAGAAATGTTATCTACATCTTACTGATGGGGAAATGGAGATTCTCAGAGGTTAAGTCCTCATATGTAGTGATAAGTGGAGGCAGGATTTGAATCCAAATTTTCTGACTCTAAACCTGCATTATGAACAGTTATAATTTAGATGATTTATTATTCTAAGGAAGAAAAGAAGAAAATTCAAAGAAGACTGAGCTTTGAAGATGAGGGACTAGAAGGAGGTCTGTACCATTAATAAAAATTGCGACATTAATCAAAATGTTTCTTTTCAGCGAGTCTTGGCCTGTGCAGGACTGACTTTAGTCTGATTTAACCTTATATCTAAAAAATGTACCGAGGCAGGGGGCTTGCTGAAGGCACTGAGAGGCAGAGAAAAACAACCTTACACAGGCTGACCATATCTATGCCAGCACTCAAAAATGTGATGTATTTTATTTTCATGCCTGCCAAGAAGGAAGTGATAGGATTCCAATTTTCAGATGAAGAAAGGGACTCATAGAGATTAAGCACCTAACCAAAGTTATCTGGCTAATAACTGATGAAGACAAAACTCTATTCTGCATCACCCTCTCAGCAGAGTCCAATTCCATTTCAGAATACTCAGGTTCGGATAATTTATAAATCTGCTAATTTAATCTTCAAGCACACCTCACTTCCAAAAGAATCTTTGATGGGTAGCCCTTCAAAAATAGAAGCTTGCTGGCTCTAGAAGTGAGTGTTAAAGTACAATTCTTTCATAATAATTATGTTAAATATTGATGTGTCTAAATATTTCCTTCTCACTAGGCAACTATTTCCAAACTCTTTATTCTTAGTAGATATGACTCCCCACCTACAGTTCACTCAGTAGACTCTCAAGTGTCCATCATGACCTGCTAAATTCTGACATCTCACAGACTCTCCTCAGAGCTTATCCTCTTCAACTTCTCTGTTGACCACACCTTCCTTCCACAAAGTCTCCTTGGCTTTCATAACACTGTGCTTCTTTGTCTTCCACCTCTTCAACCTTGCTTCTCAGTGTTCTCCACTCCTACCTCTTTTTCTGCTACTCTTTTAATATAATCCTTCCCCTAAATCCTGTTGTTTTCTATTACTTTCCCCTTTCATGCTGGGACAGCTCATTTAATTCAATAAATTTCCTCCTCCCCCCACCCCACCCAAGAAATAAATCCCCAAATTTTATCTACTGGCCAAATTTCTACTCTATATTTCAAGATGTGGTTTCATGGAAGTCTTTCTGTAAACTATTTCCCCCTCCTGGCTTCCTATCTCAATTAACAGTATCATTTTCCTCCCGGCTATGTGGTCTAGAAATTTTAAAGCTAACTTATATGTGCCTTTCTCTATGACCCTCTCCAGCTAATAAGTTGCCAAATCCCTTCATCTACTTCCTCAATATTTTTTATATGATAAGAAAAAGATAGTAATGACAAGGATACTATCAACTACCCCCACCAATACCATGGTTCTTGGTACATATTTTCTATTAGAACTATACCAAGGCTTTTCTACATACCATATCCATAATCCTCACAATGGTACCATAGAGAAGAGAGTTGAAAACTGGGAAGACTCAGAGAACGCTTGTTCTTGATCACACAATAGGGAAGACAGATCCATGATTCAAACTCAGATATGACTGACTCCAGCCCTGAAGCCCTCTGCTCTCCTGCCTCATCCTTTCTACACCCACTTCCACTTTCTAAACTTGTCTCTCATCACCTTTTCTTTGAACTAGTGCAGGAGTCTCCCCACCTTTAACTGTGGATCTCCCTCCCAACTGTTCTTTGCAACACATTCATCTTCATAAAAACAAGGTTAATCACGATGCAACTTTATCGGAAATCTTCCACAGAGCCCTCCAATAAATGACAAGATTTCAGTACAGGCAAGACTTCCTGGACTGGGTACCCAAAACATACTTTTAGTAACTCAATTTCTTATTCAGCAGACATGGATGCAGTTTTTCTTATGTGCTAGAACTAAATTCTTTACATATATTAACATAATTAATCTTCAAAACATCTCTGAGGAAGATACTTTTTTCTCCATTTTACAGATTTAAGAATTGAGCACAAAAAGTCAGGTCAATTGTCCTAGACCACAGAGCTGAGAGTTGGTGCCACTGGGCATCAAACTTTTGCAATCTGACTCCAAAGTCTTATCCCTCAGGCCATGTCACCCCTTTGTTATGTGACTCACTGATTTTAGAGGTTGGCAAACACATCTTTTTTCTCAGATAGACTTTAGATTCCTTGAAATACCCATCTTTACATCTTCTTTCCCTACTTTGCCATACCACAGTATCTAATTCAGGGCTTTACAATAGTAATATAAGATCATTCATTTAACAATTGAAGAATTTTGAACATCAGCCGCTGTTGCAGACCCCAGAAATACACAGACCACTTATCTGCTTAAGCAAACTTAAATTCCAGTGGGTGGGTGAGGCAATAATAATAATGAATGTAAAATTTACAATGAAAGAAGGTAACGTGATAGAGATAAGGGGAGTGGTGAAATTTAAATAGATGGGACAGGGTCACATTTTATGCTATGAGAATTACAGAAAAACATCTCTGGATCAATGATCAGATAAGTACTTTCTAGTCAGAAGGAGGATTGGGCAAAGGCTCCAGAGAGAAAGTCTGACATTTTGCCATGCTTTAGAAATAGATAGAATATCAATGTGCTAGACTTTGTTGGAAGAAAGAGAGGGTGGTATGATGAGAGGCAAAATCTCTAGGTATGGAAGGTCAGATCATGAAAGGCCTTACAAGCCATGATAAGGAGTATTAAATTTATACTAAGTTCAATAGAAAGTTATTGGAGGATTTTAAACAGGTGAGCAAAATGACCTGACTTACATTTTTGAAAGATTATTTTGTTGGCCATGTGCAGAACAGATTAGTGTGTTCAAAGGTAGAAGCCAGAAGACTAGTAAAAAGGCTATTTGAATGGTCTAGATAAGGGATCAGCAAATCTTTGTTGTAGAGGGCCAGAAGATGAATATTATAGGTTTTGTGGCCACATAATCTCAGTCATGACTACCCAATTCTGCCATTACAGCAGACAATACATTCACAGACAACATATAAATAAATGTGTTTGGCTGGACTGAAATAAAACTTTATTTATGGACATGGAAATTTGAATTTCATATAATTTTTTAAGCGTCATCAAATATTCCTTTACAAATTTTTTCAATCATTTAAAAATGTAAAAATCATTCTTACCTTGAAGTAAGAATGTTTTTTACAAAAGCAGGCAGTCTATATGAGAGATGATGATGACATAAGTACGTTCGTTGAGATAAAGGTGTATTTATTGATATGAAGAAGACTTGAAAGGGGCGGATTAGGGTAGATAAGAGGGGAGAGAATATTAAAAAGTTTCTTGGGGGTATATTATATTCTCAACTTTAAAAAATAAAAGTGCTCCTGACATTTATTTTCTTCCTTGTTAAAATTCTGTAATGTTCAGAAACTACGTTTCTCACAAGACAAAGTATTTCATTCATAAATACTAGTACTTCAATTTATTAGGAAAATTATCTTTGTTTTGATTGGAAATCCATTGCCCTGAAAACTATGCCTTTGGATTCTAACTCTTCCTTCTGAGACCTCATAGAATAATGGGCATCCCTTTCAGTGAAAGTGTAGAAAAAGCCTAAAGACATCTGTTTTCTTTCTTTCTTCTATATCTCCAGGATGAACATAACCAGCTGTCAAGCCTTCATTTTAAGACCTGGTTAGAATATCTATCAACCTGGTAGACCACTCCAACTTTATTTTAATATCCTCCTTACAACTGAACATAAAATGTTCCATTGTCTTAAATTAAGTATCAACAAGACTATATAACTTCTCACTTATCTTTGACACAAGGGTTATGAGACCTTTCAAATGATAAAGACTAATACAAATCAATCCATGTCACCATCTATATAATTTGGCTTTATTTAAATCAAGGACCAGAAGCATAGTGTATTGAGGAGTTAATTGTCAGTCTACAAAATTCTTTCTTCAGTTTTCTAAGTCACCGCCATAGCAGCCTTAGAGTACAGCTGGAATTACTTACAGCAAAGGCCAAATCACCATAACTACAAACTTCAAGTCAAAATACTGCCAGTGACATCCATGGAGCAGGTTCAAACCATAAATCTCATCTCTGCCTAGAGAAGTGTCAGAGATTATTTACCCTGTTGGATAAAGCATTACCTCATCCAAATGAATCAAACATGAGAGGCATCAAAGGCATCAAAGTTTTTTTTATCTCCTTCATACCTATCTTTTTTTATTGCATATTTTATGGTTGGGACTCCTGGTTTCTATTTTTTTTGCTTTGTATATGAAAATATGCTCTGAGGATAATCACAAAATATAGATGAGCTGCTCTTTACAAACTTTATTCTAGAAAGAGTATTTTAAAATGAAAACCCAGAAATAAACAAGTGAACCTGTTTTTCTGGATGAATTGTATAAAGTCTTGTTGAGCAGTGCATAACTGCCCTTCCCTGGAGCACAAAGCATACTTAGGAAACTGCTACACTTGTGTCCTCTCTGGCACCATTGTTGCCTTAGCACTCATCACCACCAGTGACTATGACTAGATTTTCCCTAAGAATAGCTACCTTTATATTTGACCTCCCAAAACCAATTTTCTCCAGGAATCCATTTCCACTAACGAAGGGTGTGGTGATCAGGTAAACAGTATCAGAGACTCATGCTTGGATAAATGGCATTTAATAGCATGAAACCACAGCAACACACACACACACACACACACATACACAAAATTTGTTTTCTTCCCATTGTAAACATGAGAGTATTCGTTTGAAGAAAAGAACATCTTTTCGTTATGGAGCTCCAAATCAATCTTGATTCAGTAGAAAAACGGAAATCACTCTAGGAATTTCAAAGGAAGAGAATTTAATATGTAGGATCACTTTCATACATGATAGAAGATCTGAGAAGTCAAAGAGGAGACAGTGAGGAAATCCAGTTATTAGAAACCACAAAAATCAGCTACAATGTCTGGGATAAGAAGGATTCAGGGAGGAGGTAGTTACCGCAAGCATATGAAAGGATTTAGAATCACACCTCTGTAGAGAT
The DNA here is from genome assembly GCF_951394435.1 of Stenella coeruleoalba. Taxonomy (NCBI): domain Eukaryota; kingdom Metazoa; phylum Chordata; class Mammalia; order Artiodactyla; family Delphinidae; genus Stenella; species Stenella coeruleoalba. Next base: position 54,675,545 of record NC_137150.1, read on the forward strand.
GACCTGTCAGGAGTTAGGATATCTAAGGAGGGGTTATATAGCAGGGGATATATTGGTTCATATTACTGACGATTCTCTAAATGTGGCTTTATCCTAGTTCAAACAATGTGATCAGGTCCTGGTTTCATCATCTACAATTCTCAGCTTTTCTTTTTTAGTTTTGGTGTTATTCCTAGGCAAGCTCTACTCTACTGGTCCACAAATTGCAGCTAGAAGCTGTATGCTCCCTTGTTCTTATTGAATGGGAAAAAGAAAGTGTCTTATTCTTCCAATTATAGAAAAAACTAGGGACCTCATTCAGATAAGGATAGTTTAAGACAGGTACCCAGTTTTGTACCAAGCAGTTTAGCAAAAGAGATGAGATTAAAATGAGAGGCTTGGGCCCATCTAGGACTACCTCTGGGGCTTGAGGTGGATCAATCCCACCCAAAATCCCTGCCTGTCGTTTAATAGGGCATGAGTGAAATGGAACCAGGAACGGTCATAAATGATTCCTAAATTGTTAACTTCTTTGTGAATTCAATCTTGAAATGCTAGGCAAAATTAATTTTCCCCCATAATATTTAAATTATTCCAGAATGAGGATGAATGAAACTACTATTGGGGTAATAAATGAATAAACTAATTCAGTTAATCATTAAATCAATATGAATATGTTTAATGGTATAAAAAATAGATTATGAGGAAGTTTTGGAGATTAATAGAACTTTCATAATGTAACAACCCTTAAAGCCCAACTTTGAGGCATTCAATGTCATTATTTACCACATTAGCAATTATTAAAATATTAGTCACTATTGGGAAACTACTACATGCTAAGAACTATTATAGGTACACTTCCTGCATTAACACATTTAATCTTTACAACAAGCAAATGAAGTATTTTTATTAGTCACATCTTACAAATGAGAAAACTGGCCCCAGAGAGGTTCAGTAACCAGCTAAACGTTACTCAGCAAAAAGATGCAAGAGCTGGAAATCAAACATAAACCTTCTAACACCACAGGAACTTGATGTCTATTGCTGAACTATTATGAAAACTAGGACAAAAACATAAAAAGTAAAATGTAAAAGTTTGAATTAGACCTTATTCTTAAAAAAAGAAAGAAAAAAGCATCTTGGGTGATATTACATTGATCCTGTCTTGTGGGAAAACTGTCACCATTCCAATTTTAGTCAAATATTTAAAATAATTTTTTTCCTTGATTGGAAATGATTCATATTTATCATATTGTGTAGCTTCTCATTTTAAAGTGTTGCATTAGAATTTGGTGTTTCTCATTTTCCCACAGAATAAAGTCTAAATTCACCACCCTGGCATTTAGAATGTCCATAATCTGGTCCCAGTTCACCTGCTCAACTTTAAGTCCCGTCACTCCCAACCACACCCCCTGTATTTCAGCAGCACTTTCCAATAAATGTACCCTTTTCCATGTTGTTTTATAGATCTTTCAGCCAAATTCCAACTCCTCCAAAAAACTTCCTTAATTCCCTGAGCTGAATATAATATTCTTTTTTAAAAAGTTCTGAAAACCTATACCCAGAACTCTGTTATAGCCCTTTTTACAGGACACTTTTTACCATTAATGAATACTCCTGGCATTCTCTGCTGAAATGCAGGCTTCTAGGTGGCGAAGACCATACCTTACTCAATTGTGTATTCCTATAGCTGTCAATAGAGAGCCCATTAATGTGCCTAATAGTGTGCTAATGGAAATTAAGGAAATAATAGAAATGCTAAAAAGTATTTTATCCAGTGGTTTGAAATGCCTGTACCTCGAGCCAAAGGAAGAAATATGAAAATTTATAAGTAATCTTATTACGAGAAGTACCTGCTTTTATAAAACTGTTACATAATAAAGAGTATATGATATATTAAAGGAAAGTTTGTCTTGTGCTTTGAAAGATTCAATTACCATTATCAACAATTTTAAACATTTGATGTATATTTTTATCACTTTTCACTTCTCCAAATTCAGAACCATGATGTCTTTAAGGAAGTCTGCCTTTTCATGTGTCTGTTTTTTACTTTCTGAATAATTTCTTATAATAAATTGTATGTTATGACTTTCCTTTTAACATTTTGAAAAATATGAGTCATGACTTCCTCAGACTCTTATACTTTTGTATTATAAAAAAAAGCAGAAAATCAACTTGTATTAACCTGACAGTTTATCACCTATCAGTAATTTTCTACAACAAAATTAATTAATCGAAATTATTATTTAATTTATGTGTACCAGGGTGTACCAAAGTTCTTTAGAAAGTTTAATATTAGGTCTCAAATAATATCTAAGCACATGTTTTCCATTTGATAACACATAAAGCAGAGAAATAAGTTATCAAGAAGCCAGGATAGAGCCCTGCTGAATTTTGATTGGAGATTAGAGAAGAATAGGGAAGTTCTAGCTCAGTACTTTCCAATAGAGCTTTTTCTGAGAATATAAATGCTCATCTGCATTGTCCAATATAGAAGCCACATATGGCTTTGGTACACTTATGGTGTCTAATGTCAATGAGGAAATTTATTTTTAATGTTATTAATTTAAATTTGAATGGTTACATGTTGCAAGTGGCTCCCATATTGGACAGTGCAGATCTAGAGTATAATATGTCAAGAATAGGTCCAGATAGGGAATTGGTATTGGGAAGTGCTGTACAGCCATGTGGCAGAAGACACCATTGGAATCTTGAGTTAAGTTGCAGAAAGATACTTAAACAGAGAACAGGAGGATGCCCAACACAAGTTTGCACTACTTTCTAATTCTGTCTTGGATTTCCCTTTGCTCACCTTCAGAGGTTATTTTAGTGCGGAACAGACTGAAAGAGTTGCCAATGTTGCTTTATTTTTTGCCAAATATTAATTCTACACTTGGCAAATACTTGTTGAAGGAATACATGTAAATAAGGAACTTAAATTACTAATGTAAATACTTAAAAGAAATTACCCACTAGAAAATAATTATCAACAAAAGTGAGAGCAGAGGAATTTCATGATCCACATATCTGGTTTAGCAATGAGAAGACATATAATTGAAATAAAGAGTACAACTAAGATAAAAAAAAAATGCTTCTATGTTTCAGCAAGTAGCCATACCCATCTGTGTATACTACTCTAGTAAATTGGCATTAATGTTTTTAGATATATTCTCCATTCTTCTTTTGATTTTGTAGCTATAAATCAAGGTATTAACTTAATAATTTGTATATAGTGGTTTTTTACTGTTAGTTACCGAAGTCACTGTCAACAAAGTAATTTCAACATCAGGGAGAAATGTTACCATCATGTGTCTGTTCTATTAAGAGAAAGCATCTTAGGACAAGTTAAATGTCAATTAATCATCACTATAGTATTCCCACCAGTTCAATGGTATGATAAAAATGCCACCAATTATCATCTAGTTGATACCCTTCATAATAAGAACCTGTTAAGCTGAGACAGGTGTTCATCATTTAAGGGACTCCTGAGAAGATCACACACTTAGCCATTAATAACATTTCTGAGACATTTTCCATCTTGGATTCCATAAAAATGTGGTTTCAGTAGCATCTTGATCATTAATGAGAAAAATAAACAAAAAGATTACTAAATTAGGGTTGGTATTTCATAAAATAAACTTTAAAAGAAACCCAATTAGATCAAGATGGTTAGAGTCTTTTGCATTTAATATTTTAAAAATCATAATTATAAGGGTATAAGTGTATTTTAGATTTACAAAAGGATGTTGGCAAATTTTTAGGAGCTACCAGCTTGATTTAAATTAAATTTTACTGAGTATGTACTAAAGGTAGGTCACTATTCAGATGAAGTAAATAGAAATAAACTAAATGTATTAGTTTGCTAAGGATCCTGAAATAAAATATCATAGACTGGTAGCTTAAACAGCAGAAATTTATTTTTTCATAGTTCTGGAGTTTAGAAGTCCAAAATCAAGGTGTCAACAGTGCTGGAATCTTCTGAAGCTTCTCTTCTTGCCTATGTTTTTCTGTGTTCTAACACCCTCTTTTTATAAGGATACCAGTTGTATTGGATTAGGCCCATTCTAAAGACCTCATTCTAACTTAATTACCTCTTGAAAGACACTATCTCCAAACACTGAAGATTACTAAATTCATTTTTTTAATTTAATATTATCATTGTAAGAACACTTACATGAGATCTACCCTCTTAACAAAATTTTAAGTGTACAATACTCTATTGTTATAGGAACAATGTTTTACAGCAGATATCTAGAAAACTAGATCTTATTAGTCTTGAGTAATTGAGAATTTATGCCCCTTGAAGAGCAACTTCCTGTTTCACCATCCTCCCAGTCCCTGACAACCACCATTCTACTTTCTGATTCTACAAAATTGACTATTTTAGCTATCTCATATATATGCAAATGCAATATATGCCCTCCTGTGACAGGCTTATTTCACTTAGCATAATGGCCTCAAGGCCATGTTGTCCCATATTGCAAGATTTCCTTCTTTTACAAGGCTCAGTAATATTCCATTGTATATCTACTGCATTTTCTTTATCCATTTATCCATCAAAGGACACTTAGTTTGTTTCCATAGCCTGGTTATTGTGAATAGTGTTGCAATGAACACTGGAGTGTTAACATCTCTTTAAGACCCTAATATCAATTATTTTGGATAAATTCTTAGAAGTGAGATTGCTGGATTATGTGGTAGTTCTCTTTTTATTTTTGAGGCATCTCTATGCTGTGTTCTATAGTGACTGCACAATTTTGCATTCCCACCAACAGTGTTCAAGGGTTCCAATTTCCCTACATCCTTGCCAGCACTTCCTGTCTTTTGTTTTTTCAATAATAGGCATCCTAACAGGTGTGATGTAATATCTCATTATAGTTTTGATTTACATTTCCCCAATGATTAGTGGTGTTAATCGTCTTTTCATATGCCTGTTGCCCATTTGTATGCCTTCTTTGGAGAAATGTCTGTTCAATCTTTAGACCATTTTTTGAAGTTGGATTAATATTTTTTTGCTTTTGGGTCATAGAAATTCCTTACATTTAAAAAAGATTAACCCTTGTTTTTGTTTGTTTACCAGCTTAATTAGCAGGTCTACTGTTTTATCCTTAGATGATGGAAGAAAATAATTTTCTTTATTATAAAAAAAATAATTCACATCAAACTATTTACACGAATGAATTCAAAAATATGAATATAATTACCTAGAAAAATGTTATTCACAAAATAGTTTTTTAAATGAGCATGATAGAAACTATTTTTTGTAATTAATGTTCATTGACTATTATTCATTCTTGTTTTTTTATGCTTTTTTTCCCAACTTTGAGATATAACTGAAATATAACATTGTGAAAGCTTAAGGGTACCACATATTGATTTGACAGACTTATATACAGGTGTCCCCCCCTTTTGAAAGTTTGCTTTACATCAATTCACTTTTCCAAAAGACCTGCATTAGTGCCTGTTTTCACTAACTGAAAGAAATCCAAAGACGAAAAACAAAATAGTGCTCAGCATTTGTTTGGCAGTGAGTCATTATAGAGGCAGCACCCACCGCAAGCAGCGAAAGTGACACCACCAAGCTCCTGGCCTGGGAACTAGACTCAGCATCTCAGCATCAAGCCACCATAGCTTTGAACGGTGTGTGTCAGCATCTGTACTTCAGCTCCAATTATTTTGTGCATCCATTAACAAGATATTCCCTAAGATAATTGCTTCTTTGCTTTATGCCATTTTGGCTTTATGAAAGTTTTCATAGGAACACTCTACTTTCAGATAGCAGGGAAACCTGTATTACAATATGACTACTGCTGTAGGGTGAGCTATCATCATCTGCATAAAATGACTTTTTTTATGGTGAGAATATTTATGATCTACTCTCTTAGCAACTTTCAAGCATACACTACAGTATTTTATTTTATTTTTTGGTTTAATGTTCTAAGTTTTTCTTTTTTTTATTAGTCATCAATTTCATACACATCAGTGTATACATGTCAATCCCAATCGCCCAATTCAGCACACCACCACACCACCACCCCACGTGGCTTTCCCCCATTGGTGTCCATACGTTTGTTCTCTACATCTGTCTCAACTTCTGCCCTGCAAACGGGTTCATCTGTAGCGTTTTTCTAGGTTCCACATACATGTGTTAATATACGATATTTGTTTTTCTCTTTCTGACTTACTTCACTCTGTATGACAGTCTCTAGATCCGCCCACGTCTCAACAAATGACTCAATTTTGTTCCTTTTTATGGCTGAGTAATACTCCATTGTATATATGTACCACCTCTTCTTTATCCATTCATCTGTCGTTGGGCATTTAGGTTGCTTCCATGACCTGGCTATTATAAATAGTGCTGCAATGAACACTGGGATGCATGTGTCTTTTTGAATTATGGTTTTCTCTGGGTATATGCCCAGTAGTTGGACTGCTGGATCATATGGTAATTCTATTTTTAGTTTTTTAAGGAACCTCCATACTGTTCTCCATAGTGGCTGTATCAATTTACATTCCCACCAAAAGTGCAAGAGGGTTCCCTTTTCTCTGCACCCTCTACAGCATTTGTTGTTTGAAGATTTTCTGATGATGGCCATTCTAACTGGTGTGAGGTGATACCTCATTGTAGTTTTGATTTGCATTTCTCTAATAATTAGTGATGTTGAGCAGCTTTTCATGCGTCTCTTGGCCATCTGTGTATCTTCTTTGGAGAAATGTCTATTTAGGTCTTCTGCCTATTTTTGAAGTGGGTTGTTTGTTTATTTAATATTGAGCTGCATGAGCTGTTTGTATATTTGGAGATTAATCCTTTGTCCATTGATTCATTTGCAAATATTTTCCCCCATTCTGACAGTTGTCTTTTCGTCTTGTTTATGGTTTCCTTTGCTGTGCAAAAGCTTTGAAGCTTCATTAGATCCCACTTGTTTATTTTTGCTTTTGCTTCCATTACTCTAGGAGGTGTATCAAAAAAGATCTTGTTGAGTTTATGTCAAAGAGTGTTCTTCCTATGTTTTCCTCTAAGACTTTTATAGTGTCCGGTCTTACATATAGGTCTTGAATCCATTTTGAGTTTATTTTCGTGTATCATGTTAGGGAGTGTTCTAATTTCATTCTTTTACATGTAGCTCTCCAGTTTTCCCAGCACCACTTACTGAAGAGAGTGTCTTTTCTCCATTGTATATCCTTGCCTCCTTTGTCATAGATTAGTTGATCATAGGTGTGTGAGTTTATCTCTGGGCTTTCTATCCTGTTCCATTGATCTATAATTCTGTTTTTGTGCCAGTACCATATTGTCTTGATTACTGTAGCTTTGTAGTATAGTCTGAAATCAGGGAGTCTGATTCCTCCAGCTCAGTTTTTTTCCCCCAAGACTGCTTTGGCTACTTGGGGTCTTTTGTGTCTCCATACAAATTTTGAGATGATTTGTTCTAGTTCCATAAGAAATGACATTGGTAATTTGATAGGGATTGCATTGAATCTGTAGATTGCTTTGGGTAGTATAGTCATTTTCACAATATTGATTCTTCCAATCCAAGAACATGCTATATCTCTCCATCTGTTGGTATCATCTTTAATTTCTTTCATCAGTGTCTTATAGTGTTCTGCATATAGGTCTTTTGTCTCCCTAGCTAGGTTTATACCTAGGCATTTTATTCTTTTTGTTGCAATGGTAAATGGGAGTGTTTCCATAATTTCTCTTTCAGATTTTTCATCATTAGTGTATAGGAATGCAAGAGATTTCTGTGCATTTATTTTGTATCATGCAACTTTACAAAATTCATTGATAGCTCTAGTAGTTTTCTGGTGGCATTTTTAGGATTCTCTATGTATAGTATCATGTCATCTGCAAACAGTGACAGTTTTACTTCTTCTTTTCCAATTTACAATCCTTTTATTTCTTTTTATTCTCTGATTGCCCTGGCTAGGACTTCCAAAACTATGTTAACCAATAGTGGTAAGAGTGGACATCCTTGTCTCGTTCCTGATCTTAGAGGAAATGCTTTTCAGTTTTTCACATTGAGAATAATGTTTACTGTGGGTTTGTCATATATGGCCTTTATTACGTTGAGGTAGGTTCCCTCTATGCCCACTTTCTAGACAGTTTTTATCATGAATGGGTGTTGAATTTTGTCAAAAGCTTTTTCTGCATCTATTGAGACAATCATATGGTTTTTCTTCTTCAATTTGTTAATATGGTGTATCACATTGATTGATTTGCATATATTGAAGAATCCTTGCATCCCTGGGATAAATCCCACTTGATCATGTTGTATGATCCTTTTAAAATGTTGTTGGATTCTGTTTGATGGTATTTCGTTCAGGATTTTTGCATCTATATTCATCAGTGATATTGGTCTGTAATTTTCTCTTTTTGTATTATCTTTGTCTGGTTTTGGTATCAGGGTGATGGTGGCCTCCTAGAATGAGTTTGGGAGGGCTCCTTCCTCTGCAATTTTTTGGAAGAGTTTGAGAAGGATGGGTGTTACCTCTTCTCTAAATGTTTGATAGAATTCACCTGTGAAGCCATATGGTCCTGGACTTTTGTTTGTTGGAAGATTCTTAACCACAGTTTCAGTTTCATTACTTGTGATTGTTCTTTTCATATTTCCTGTTTCTTCCTGGTTCAGTATTGGAAGGTTATACCATTCTAAGAATTTGTCCATTTCTTCCAGGTTGTCCATTTTATTCACATAGAGTTGCTTGTAGTAGTCTGTTAGGATTCTTTGTATTTCTGTGGTGTCTGTTGTAACTTCTCCTTTTTCATTTCTAATATTATTGATTTGAGTCCTCTCCCTCTTTTTCCTGATGAGTGTGGCTAATGGTTTACCAATTTTGTTTATCTTCTCAAAGAGCCAGATTTTACTTTTATCGATCTATGCTCGTTTCCTTTGTTTCTCTTTCATTTATTTCTGCTCTGATCTTTATGACTTCTTTCCTTCTGCTAACTTTGGGTTTTATTTGTTCTTCTTTCTCTAGTTTCTTTAGGTGTAAGGTTATATTGTTTACTTGAGATTTTTCTTGTTTCTTGAGGTAGGCTTGTATTGCTATAAACTTCCCTCTTAGAACTGCTTTTGCTGAATCCCATAGGGTTTGGATCATCATGTTTTCATTGTCATTTGTCTCTAGGTATTTTTTGATTTCCTCTTTGATTTCTACAATGATCTCTTGGTTATTTAGTAACTTATTGTTTAGCCTCCATGTGTTTGTTTTTTTTTACGTTTTTTCCCCTGTAATTAATTTCTAATCTCATAGTGTTGTGGTCAGAAGAGATGCTTGATATGATTTCAATTTTCTTAAATTTACTGAGGCTTGATTTGTGACCCAAGATGTGATTTATCCTGGAGAATGTTCTGTGCGCACTTGAGAAGAAAGTGTAATCTGCTGTTTCTGGCTGGAATGTCCTATAAAAATCAATTAAATCTATCTGGTCTATTGTGTCATTTAAAGTTTCTGTTTCCTTATTTATTTTCATTTTGGATGATCTGTCCATTGGTGTAGGTGAGGTGTTAAAGTCCTCCAGTATTATTGTGTTACTGTCGATTTCCTCTTTTATAGCTGTTAGCAGTTGCCTTATGTATTGAGGTGCTCCTATGTTCGGTGTATATATATTTATAATTGTTATATCTTCTTCTTGGATTGATCCCTTGATCATTATGTAGTGTCTGTCCTTCCTTGTCTCTTGTAACATTCTTTATTTTAAAGTCTCTTTTATCTGATATGAGTATAGCTACTCCAGCTTCCTTTTGATTTCCATTTGCATGGAATATCTTTTTGCATCCCCTCACTTTCAGTCTGTATGTGTCCCTAGGTCTGAAGTGGGTCTCTTGTAGACAGCATATATATGGGTCTTGTTTTTGTATCCATTCAGCAAGCCTTTGTCTTTTGGTTGGAGCATTTAATCCATTCACGTTTAAGGTAATTATTGATATGTATGTTCCTGTGACCATTTTCGTAATTGTTTTGCATTTATTTTTGTAGGTCTTTTTCTTCTCTTGGGTTTCCCACTTAGAGAAGTTCCTTTAGCATTTGTTGTAGAACTGGTTTGGTGGTGCTGAATTCTCTTAGCTTTTGCTTGTCTGTAAAGCTTTTGATTTCTCCATAGAATCTGAATGAGATTCTTGCCAGGTAGCGTAATGTTGGTTGTAGGTTCTTCCCTTTCATCACTTTAAGTATATCATGCCACTCCCTTCTGGCTTGTAGAGTTTCTGCTGAGAAATCTAACCTTATGGGAGTTCCCTTCTATGTTATTTGTCATTTTTCCCTTGCTGCTTTCAGTAATTTTTCTTTGCCTTTAATTTTTGCCAATTTGATTACTATGGGTCTTGGCATGTTTCTCCTTGGGTTTATCCTGTATGTGACTCACTGCCCTTCCTGAACTTGGGTGGCTATTTCCTTTCCCATGTTAGGGAAGTTTTCAACTATAATCTCTTCAAATATTTTCTCAGGTCCTTTCTCTCTCTTTTCTCCTTCTGGGACCCCTATAATGTGAATGTTGTTGCGTTTAATGTTGCCCCAGAGGTCTCTTAGACTGTCTTCACTTCTTTGCATTCTTTTTTCTTTAATCTCTTCCACAGCAGTGAATTCCCCCATTCTGTCTTCCAGGTCACTTATCCGTTCTTCTGCCTCAGTTATTCTGCTATTGATTCCTTCTAGTGTAGTTTTAATTTCAGTTATTGTATTGTTCATCTCTGTTTGTTTGTTCTTTAATTCTTCTAGGTATTTGTTATACATTTCTTGCATCTTCTCGATCTTTGCCTCCATTCTTTTTCTGAGGTCCTGGATCAACTTCACTATCATTATTCTGAATTCTTTTTCTGGAAGGTTGCCTATCTCCACTTCATTTAGTTGTTTTTCTGTGGTTTTATCTTGTTCCTTCATCTGGTATATAGCCCTCTGCCTTTTCATCTTGTCTGTCTTTCTGTGAATGTGGTTTTTGTTCCACAGGCTGCAGGATTGTAGTTCTTCTTGCTTCTGCTGTCTGCCCTGTGGTGGATGAGGCTATCTAAGAGGCTTATGCAAGTTTCCTGATGGGAGAGACTGGTGGTGGGTAGAGCTGACTGTTGCTCTGGTGGGCAGAGCTCAGCAAAACTTTAATCCACTTGACTATTGATGGATGGGGCTGGGTTCCCTCCCTGTTGGTTGTTTGGCCTGAGGCAGCCCAACACTGGAGCCTACCTGGGCTCTTTGGTGGGAATAGTGACAGACTCTGGGAGCGCTCATGCCAAGGAGTACTTCCCAGTACTTCTGCTGCCAGTGTCCTTGTCCCCATGGTGAAACAAAGCCACCCCACCCCCTGCCTCTGCAGGAGACCCTCCAACAGTAGCAAGTAGGTCTGGTTCAGTCTCCCCTGGGGTCACTGCTCCTTCCCCTGGGTCCTGATGTGCACACTACTTTGTGTGTGCCCTCCAAGAGTGGAGTCTCTGTTTACCCCCAGTCCTGTCGATATCCCGCAATCAATTCCCACTAGGCTTCAAAGTCTGATTCTCTAGGAATTCCTCCTCTGGTTGCCAGACCCCCAGGTTGGGAAGCCTGACGTGGGGCTCAGAACCTTCACTCTAGTGGGTGGACTTCTATGGTATAAGTGTTCGCCAGTCTGTGAGTCACCCACCCAACACTTATAGGATTTGATTTTACTGTGTTTGCGTCCCTCCTACCATCTCATCATGGCTTCTCCTTTGTCTTTGGATATGGGGTATCTTTTTTGGTGAGTTCCAGTGTCTTCCTGTTGATGACTGTCCAGCAGCTAGTTGTGATTCTGGTGTTCTTGCAAGAGGGAGTGAGAGTACATCCTTCTACTCTGCCATCTTGTTCCTCCTAGCCAGCTGTTTTTATATTCCTTTCTCCTAAGTTTATTTTTTAAAAGATGGCTTCTCAGAAATTATTGTATATTACATCCTGTTTCCAAATTGGGTATATACTGCAAACATCTGGGTGAAACTGAAAAGACTGAAGCCTGTCAGTGTTATTCAGTATCAAAATTTATAACAGTGTCTCTGAATAACTTGGAAGCATTCACGTTTTCCTAGATTATGTTTCAATATGAAGCTGTTTCTCTTGCTTTTTCATACTGTTTTCCATAGTGGCTGCACCAATTTACATTCCCACAAAGAGTGCAAAGAAAAGCCCAGGACCAGATGGTTTCACTGGTGTGTTCTACGAAGCTTTTGAAGAATTAACACCAATCCTTCTCAAATTCTTCCAAAAAACTGAGGAGAAACAAATACTCCCCAACTTATTTTACATAAAACATGTTTATCTTATGTAGGATTTACAAATATTTCCTCCCATGCCACAGGTTGGTTTTTCACCCTTTTAATTATATCATTTGGTAGGCAGAAGCCTTTTAGTTTGATGTAGACCTTATCTGTTTTTGCTTTTGTTACCTGTGCTTTTGGTGTCATATCCATAAAATCATTGCCAAGACCAAAGTTATGAAACTTTTCTCCTTCTTCTTGAAGTTTTACAATTGCAGGTCTTAACATCTAAGTTTTTAATTAAGTTTGAGTCAATTTTTGTATATGATGTAAGAACATGGACCAGTTTCATTCTTCTGCATGCAGATATCCAGTTTTCCCAGGCCCAACTGTTGAAAAGACTATTCTTGCTCCATTGTGTATTCTTAGCAATGTTGAAAATCAATTGACCATATATGTGTGGATTAATTTCTGGACTCTATTCTGATTTTTTGTATTGATCTGTATGTCAGTCTTATTGCCAGTGCATACTGTTTTAATTACTGTAGCTTCGTAATTAATTTTGAAATCAGGAAGTGTGATGCATGAAGCTTTGTTCTTTCTCAAGATCACTTTGGCTCTTTTGGGTCTTTTGTGGTTTCATATAAATTTTAGTATTACCTTATCTATTTCTGTAAAAAATTCCATTGGAACTTTGCTGTGGATTGCATTGAATCTGTAGTTTGCTTTGAGTGGTATAGACATTTTAACACTATTAAGTCCTCCAATCCATGGACACAAAATATCTTTCCATTTGTTTGTGTCTTTCATCAATGTTTCATAGTTTTCAGTATCCAAATCTTTCTCTTAGTCAAGTTTATTCCTAAGTATGTATTTATTTTGGTGCTATTTTACATGGAATTGTTTTACTTAATTTCCTTTTCAAATAGTTTATTCTTAGTATATGGAAACACAACTGATTTTTGTATGTTCAAATAGGGCTTAACTCTATGTTTTCCGAAAGTCAGCCAGCTTGAATGGATGGTTTGCCTATGGAAGGCATTTCCCAAAGCCCCTGTTGTCTGTTATTTACCTAGTGACAAGCTTGCTCCTACACCTGCCCTGTAAGGACAGAAGAGGCAGCAGTGGGAGAGGAGGTCAATAGAGCAATGACCTATCACTGAGGCATAAGCTCATCGTGTGTGGGCACATCTCCCTATGAGATTATGGAGACTCAGAGATGGTGGGAGGAGGCAGTGTCCCTCAACACCTTTCCTTGCTGATTTTCCTCAATAAAACATGTGACATGTGACATTGTTTTTCTCATGTCCTACTGAATAACAGTTGGGTATCACAAAGGTAAAATTTGTCCTTACCCACTTTTATGGTAACCATATTTTTCTGAATGAGGGTTGATTCCTAGAGAAAATAAATAGTCTCAATAAAATTTTATTAAAGTAAAATTTTAAATTTAATAGAGGAGAATAAGCCATGCCAGATTGGAAAGGTCCCAACTATTTAAGGGTCAGAATTCAACTCTTTGCCTTCTGTGTCCTATACAAATCTGTCTCTCCTCTGAAGAGCTGTACTAAACAGGGCTAAGGAGAAAAGCCACTGAAATTCATAAGTTGAGGTTGTAAAATCTGCAAGATTCAAAAGGTATTGAGATTCGATTACTCCTCTAGGAAGGGGTGACCTATCATAGGATAATAGAAAAGTAAAAACTCAAAGCAGGAGCAAAAAGGAAGCAATCGCAGAGGGAAAGGGAAGAGAAAAGAATAGTAATTATGGAAGTTTTATGGATGAGACACAATGGGGGGGGGTGACTTTGTGAGATTTCCTTCAATAGGCTAGGCTGGAGACCTTATTCCTTATGCAGTAGAAGAGAGTAAAGCAGTTCACGGCACATCCAATCTCTAGTCCCAACTCTGTACAGTTGTCAGTATTTTAACTCCTTTTACAAAGAACTGCTTAAAAATTCTCTGATGTATACTAGGTAATTCCTCAGGAGTAACAGAGAAAATAGCATCCAGAAGATGCGGAAGAGGGATATCACATTGTTCCCTTGTCACTGATGGTCAACAGAAGCACTGTAGTCTACTGGAAGGAAAACATGTACCAATCAATGACAAGCCAGATGGGGAAAAAGCAACAGTGGTGCCATTTGCTCCTTACCTAAAGGTTATATCAGATACCCTGCGTGACAGACAAAAACCCCTGCTAAAGGAAGCTATCACACCAGCCACATAGGACTTTAGTGTATGATAAAGATGTTATTACAACCAGTCAAGAAAAGTAAATTATTCAACAAGAAACTGACTAAGCATTGTGGAAATGAAAAAAAAAAAAAAAAAAGACCTAGCGCACACTCAATACACTCAAATATATTCCAAGTGTTTAAAGAATTAAACATATGAAAGTCTATAAAAGAATAAGAATAAAATATTCAGTTATATATAAAATGGGGGGATGGAAATTTCTTTCTCAGGATAAAACTATAAGCAGATATAATAAATAAATGAGATAAAAAGAGTTGACTATTTCAAATCTTAAGATGTTTTAAGTAAAATATATACAAATACAATAACAAGGGACATGTTAAAATGGATAGAGGACAGATCAACACCTATAATGAAAACAAATCATATTAGAAGAGGAAAAATCATGAATGGGAAAATTAAAAAATATATATGTATGTATATATATATATATATATATATATATATATATATACATGCCAGTACACATGAAAAAGGAAAAAGCAACACTCACAATAGCTAAATAAAGGCAAATTATAGCAATAGTGATATGTGGTTTGGCCTCTCAGTTGGGCAAAGTTTTGTCGAAGGCAAGAGTAAAATGGAAATTGCAGTAAGGTAATATTATGTGTTTTTAATGTTCTGTGCTGGAACACAATTAGGAGATTTACAATGTTTATCTAGGATAGCTCTCACCACAACCCTCCGGGTAAGGTAGGACAGCATTCCCCATTTTATAAATAAGGAAACTGAGGCTTAGATACCTTGTAAGCTGTGCAACACCAAATACCTAGTAAGTAAGAACACTAGTTTATTAGATCCCACAGTCCCTACTCTTTCTAAGATGCTACAGAGTATTCCTGCAGGACATGAGGAGGACTATTAGAGGTGTCTGCTATAGGAAGTAACATGATAAAATCAATGACTAGGAACATTTTACTGGGCAGTATTAAGTAGTAAGGGTTTGCGTATAACATTTTTAAAAACGTTCATCAATATTAAACAATTACATGACACCATTTTGTATGTTGGCTTTCACATTTGTAGTCTCTGCTAAGCCTGGAGCATAAAGGTTACATTTACCGTGGTGGTGTCAATATTGATGTCTTGTGCCTGCACGTCTGAATTTTTCAGTAGTAATGCTATCCCACGGTAACCACATCCCTTTCCATTTCACTGTGCCTCATGTAAACAGGAAACGTGTAATGATAGTATCTGAGAAATCAGTTTGGGCCAAATATAACATGGATTTAAACTATCAACCTCATGGGAGCAAACTTGTGCCTTCTCACTGTGCTCTAAGCAAGGATTTCCATCACTCATCAAAGGCTGAGACTGAGGTGAAACGTCAGCAAGCAGGGAAGTTGTAAAGCTGCATTTAACGATTCCCATGAATACTGGAAGACAGTGTATGCAAGTATCTGTTTCCTTAGAAGAGCTTAAACCCTAGAAACATCTGACTCCACATTTATAAAAGGCATAACTGGTTTTATTTATTTGTTTTTGTACTTTCTTTTCAATTACAAAAGTAGCTCCAGATTAAGACAGCAAAATAGTTTCTGGATAGTTTTGGAAATACACTATTGTAATGCACTGCTTTCATGGTTCTATGATAATTTAGTTATGCCTGAAATTCTAAGTATCAGGGTTTAGACTCATTTATTCTTTTAACATTTAAAAAGGTGGTATAGAACTTTAAATGCCAAGTAACATTAAGAACAAATCAATGTGTTATTCATGCATGGTGTGCAGATGAATTTTTTAGTAATTCTTACCTTTTCAGATCATTAATCTGAATCATTATATTACACAGACTTTATACCACCCTCACAATGACTAATACAGCAATTCTTATAATTCTGAAAGTTGGATAGCACACATATTCCAGAGTGACTCAGCAAGGCAATTCTCAGGAGACAAATACTGCTCTAATTTTGCCTTCTAGATTCTTGATAATAAACAAAACTACAAGAGCAAAGACGAATATCCTTACACCTAGAGTTTATTTTGAAGATGTTTTATATTATTTTTCATTGTACTGGATTTCTAATCACCATTTATCTGCTTATTCTGCAGATAAAACCAAATAAATAAGCTTGATTTAAATCTAATTTTGTAACATTTGCATCAAAATGCATCCCTATGGAATCAGGTAAAGTTGAACATTACAATGCAACAAATCTGAATTTCCATTTAGGAAGAAGGCAGTTCACAGTAGTGGCTCCTTTTCTATTTATTAGTGGTGAATGTGTAGGCAGATGCAAATTTAAGTAATGTATTTATAAGCACATATAAACATCCCATAATACGTTAACATCTCCACCAAATACACAAAGGTGTATCTATATAACCCTCCAGTTGGATAAACCCTTATCACTCTATTTCTTACATATGCAAATTTTTGGAATTTCCTTTACACTTGTCATATTACATTGTATAAGGAGATCTTCCTACTTCTAAAATGATGGCAAATCATTTAACTCATTTCTTTTTCAGAGTAGATTTCACCCAAGATTGTGAATCCAACACATGGACTGCTATAGTTACCTTGTCTAAAACATAAAGCCCTAGTGTAGCCATTGTTTGAGTAGCCTTTCTGATTACATATTGCAAAAAAATTTCTCAGTCATGTTCTGTCTTTAAACTAAATTGCCCCAAGTTAGAAGCATCCTGTCTTCATTGAAAAGCTACGGAAACCTCATAATCGATTTCTCAACGGGTTTGAGTAATTTGATTTCTATTTTAGGATGCTTTATTTCCTGACTCTTGAAAACATTGACATATTGCAAGAAGAAATTTGTTTCGAGGATCCAAGTGCCAGTTATTGTTTATGGCACTGATGACCAAGGTTGGATGTGACTTACCTGCATTGAAATACAACTAGCATGATCATTGGGCACTTCTCCATGAGGAGAAATGTATGTTAAGAGGTAGATATACTATAAAGAAATGTAATGACAACCTGGTCTTGAAATTTTGAAGTCTAGTGAGAATTTGGTCAATTTCATCCCAACTTTGATCAAGGATGTACACCCACACACAACATGATCATACTTAAATACCAGAAGAGATTATAGGCAAAATGCTTATTTTCAGTCAGAATTACATCAAGAAGCCACAGTACCTATCAGGAAACTATAACTGCAGAGAGATAAAACCTGGTTTATTTATTTAAATCACTTCCTTAAGAATGGAAAGAGAGACTATAATATCAAAGATTTTCTCTTGACTAAAGCTTCATTAGGGTTTAAAAGAGTAAAGATAATTGCCTTATGTCTTTGATGGAAAGACAACTGTTTTTCTAATTTTATAATAATTTGGGAGCAAACACCAAGAGAAATTTGTTCTTAAACTCAGTAGTAGAAGGGCTGATAGAAATTTCCAGGGATTTTTCCCATTCAAGATCTTTAACTGGATGGCAAAGTAGAAAAAAAAAATGTATCCAGTTGAAACAGGGTCCTAAACTGAATCATCATATAAATATACTGAGAAATGATTCATGCTAAGGCAACCAGGGACACTTGTATCTTAATGAGAAAGAATTCTATTCATTAACATTACAATCTTACAGAGATAGTTTCTTAATCCTGTGGTAGTATTCATGACCTATAGGAAAGGAAAGGAAATAGTAACAGTTCTCACTGGAAATTAATATAGATTTAAAAATCAAAAATAAAAGATGTAGGTGCTTACAAAGTATGTATTACAAACCAATCATTAGTCCTTTAAATGTATGTCTTTGTTATATTTGGAATAATAATAATGTTATCTGAATCTACATATCTCATTTAAAAACATCTACACTTTAGGCTATTTTTACTTAATATTCACAACAAGGTACTTTATAGTATATTATCTTTTGCATTTCAACTATAAAGTTTTATACTAGCTGACACTGCATACTGCAGACAAATCCTTTAATAGAGTTTCAGAATTTTCCATAAACTCATCTTATTCCTTCAGTAGAAGTGATTCCCAATGTAGCTTTCTTCAGCAATGGGCTTTACATCAGAAAAAAAATCTAATTTCCTGGACAAAGGAATGAAGAATATCTACTGTAGTACGATATAGACTTTTTTCCCAGCATAATACCAGATTTCTCTAGAACTTCAGAGAAATCCATTTCATCTCTCTTCCTGAAGTCTACAGAAAATATCTCTGTATAAATCCTACATTTAATCCATCTGGTAACTAATATGTAGTCATATACAATTATACACTTGTTCATGCTAATGCACTGACTACTGTTAATATTATCATCATAATGTATTAAGAAACAGGTTGTAGAAAGGCAAAGAGTAATGAGAAGAGAAAGATGACCAGAAAGAAGAAAGTACTAGCATCTGTACTCAACATTTCTTTAGAGGTTTGTTTTGTCTTGTTTTGTTTTCTACCTCTTTCCTTTAGCTTTTGCATGCCATATACTTCATAACTATATAAAAGAATCTTCATTCTGGAAGCTATGAACAATTTTGGCCCACATCAATAGTTTTGGCCTTCATAACAACTGTGTATGAGGTAACTGAACAATGAGTGGCCAATGAGTGCCTTGCCAATTGAAACAATCAGCACCTGAAATGCAAGGTTATTCCCGCAATTATATAGATATAATCAAAGCTACAAGTGCAACCATCAATAACATGGGCCGCTGTGCAGTCAATCTACTTTCTCTGGCCAACTCCTCAATTAACTGTGTATCATCTCTTGGAGTTAAGTTATGGTCAACAGATTTATGCATAATGACAATTGAAATGACCAAACCATCTTTTCTAAAATATAGCCTTTTTAATCACACAGATAAATGAGTGACACTTGAAGAACTTTTCATTTACATTTATTTTCCAAGTCCTCAATATAAAATAAGAAAAACAAACAAGTCCTGTCAATATTCAAACAGCATTTCAAGAGGTTTTCACAGGTGGAAGCTATTCAGTGAAGAACTACCATTATTCAGCGAGAGTCAAGGAGAATTGTGACAACTGGAAATGTTCAAGTAATAACATATTTTAATTTTACTTTTAATTTCATTGTCTAATGCCCTTCAAAGCAGACTTGACCTCATCACAAGCTTTCCTTATACTAAGTTTTCTGTTAAAACTGCAAAAATTATATCGTGGTAATCTTGGGGACAGGGGAAGGAATTAAACAGTCTTTTCACCAGTATATGAAAATGTATTATTACACAAAGGCCAAATAACTGTGAGTACCAATAAATAAATAAATAGGTAGAAAAATTAAAAAGCCCTAAATGTAGTTACATAGTCATCTCTACTGAATATTATTATATACACAAAGGTATTTTCAATAAGAAACCACAACTAATCACTGGACACCATTCCCTGCTACTGAACTAGATGATTCCTTGTAATACAGTTAAAAAAAAATGCTGTCTTGACCCAGTGTTGAGGTCTGGCTAAAGTTGGAGGCCCTGGCTAATCTTGAACAGCTGATTGAGTATACACCCCAGTCACTTCTTTATTGGGCCCTCACACAGGCCACTATGAACATACCTGCCTTAATCATGCTAAAACTGAATATTAAACAAGTAAGGACAGCCCCTTTGCCCTAGAGCCCAAGAAATTATTTAAATTAGCCAACCCACCCTAATTTAAATTAGGAACCCAGAAAACCTAGCTAACCTCACCTCACTTGCCACACATAAGTTGACCCCATAGCTCAAGTTTGCTGTTACTGTCTCTGTCACAACTCCCTGTGTGGCCCTGCCTGACGGCTTTCTCTTGCTTGGAGTAGTAAGTAACAAAGTATTCTGCCTTTCATCTATCCAAGCATCAGTGTGTTTTGTCCTGCTGTCAAAAATATCTTGAAATCTCATATAACAATCCTTAAGTGCTAGAGTCCTAGTGACTAACTGTCCATTAATGGAAGACATTCATTCTTAATTTGTGGAATAAATTTATTCAACTCTCATGCTTATGCACAGATGAACATACTTCCAGAAAAATGGGGTAGTGGATGTACTTCTTTTTATTCCTCCTGCTATGTACAATTAAAAACCATAGACATTATATATAAAATAAACATGGAAGACCCTGAAAGAGGAGTTGAAGAAAGCAGGCCAGTTAAGGACCATGGGACCCAAGAAACAAATTTTCTATAGGTTTTCTTTTTGTCTCCCACATCCCAGACTTAGAGCTGAAAAAACTGGTAACTCCATAATGCCAACAGTTATAAACAGAAAAAAAACTCTATCAAAATTCAGCTTTCAAAGAAATGTATACCAATACACATAATAGTCAAACTTTTGAAAACTAAAAATGAAAAAGAAATCTTGAAAGCAGTGAGAGAGAAATGTCACCATACCTATAGCGGAAAACAACAATTCAAATTATAGCAGATTTCGCACTGTAAACTACTGAGCTCAGGAGAAAGAGGTATAAAATGTTTTAAGTGCTGAAAGAAAAGAACTGTCAACCCAGCATCCTATATCCAAGGAAAATATCCTTCAGGAATGAAGGGGAAACCAAGACACTTTCAACTGAAGGAACACTAACAGAATGTGTTGCCAGTATATCTACCCTAATAAATGGCTAAAGGAAGTTCTATAAACAGAAAGGAAACTATAAAAGAAGGAGCCTTAGAACATAGGAAGGAAGAAAGGACATATAAAGCAACACTGTGAGTAGATGCAACAGATGATCCTTTTCATCTTGAGTGTTCTAAATAGTATTTGATAATCAAAGCAAAAATTATAACACTGATGTGATTCTAGATGTAGGAAATTATATTTGAAATAGGGAAAGTAAAAAGATATAAAGGGAGATAAGGTTTCTATACTTTGCTCCATTTGGTAAAATTATATCGAGTAGGCTTTGATAAAGTTATATATAAATATACTGTGAAACCTATATCAACCAATGAAAAAACTTATAAACAAAGATACCCTCAAAAACACTAAAGGTAAAAATGGAATTCTAAAAAATTGCTCAACTAAGCCACAGGAGGATAGGAAAAAGAAAACAAACAAAAAATAGTGAACAAACAGAAAACAAACAGAAATAGTATGATAAACTATAGGCTCAATATATCAATAATTACATTAAATGTAAATTGTCTTATACACCAAATAAAACACAGAAATTGGCAGAGTGGATTAATAAGCATGTAGGAGCTATCTGTTGTCTATTGGAAACTCAGTTCAAATATAACAATTTAGGCAGGTTAAAAGTAAAGGATGGAAATAGATAACAAATCAAAAATAGAAGGGATGACTATATTAATGTCTGATAATGTAGACTTCAGAACAAAGGAAACTGCCAGAGATAGAGAAGGACATTACATAATGATTAAATGGTCAATCCACCAAGAAGATACAACAATCCTAAATGTGTATGCATTGAACAAGAGATGTGCAAAAATATGAAACAATGTATAGAAATAAAAGGAGAAATAGGCAAATGCACAATTATTACTAGAGACTTTAACACTCCTCTCCTAAAATTAATGGAACAACTAAACATAAAAGCAGCAAGGGTATAAAACACCTTAAAAACACTATCAAGCAACAGTATCTAATTAACCCTCATAGAGCAGTCCACATAACCAGTGTAGAACACACATTTTATTCAAGTGTCCACAGAACATATACCAAAATAAACTAAATCCTGGGCCATAAAACAGACCTTGAAAAGCTTAAAAGAACTGAAATCATACACAGTGTGTCCCTCAACCACAATGGAGTCAAAAGATAAAGAGAAACAGAACATAAAAATTTCTAAAAACTTAGAAACTAGACAACATATTTCTAAAAATTCATAGTTCAAAAAGTAAATCTCAGGGACTTCCTTGGTGGTCCAGTGGTTAAGACTGTGCTTCCACTGAAGGGGGTGTGGGTTCAATCTCTGGTAGAGGAACTAAGGTCCCACATGCCACGTGGCATGGTCAAAAAAAAAAAAAGTAAATTTCAACACATAAATTGAAACACTAATTGAACTGAAGTAGTATGAAAATATAACATCATAATTTGAAAATATAATATCAGTTTCAAAGATTAAGCATAGCTAAAGCAGTACTGAGAGAAAAAATCATAGCACAATGCATACATTAGAAAAAAGGAAAAGTCTCAAATCAATAACCTAAACTTCCATTTGCAGAATCTAGAAAAAGAAAACCAAAATAAACCTAAAGCAAGCAGAAGGAAGGAAATAATAGCAGAAATAAAAAAAATTGAAAACAACAACAAAAAGAAAAGCAATGAAAATTAGTGTACTTTGAACAAATCAACAATTGCCAAACTTCAAGCAAACTAAGAGAAAGAGAGATGATATAAACTACCAATTCCAGAAATAAAACAAGATCACTATACACTCTGTCAATATAAAAAAAGATAATAAAAGAAAAAAGATAACAGAATTCTATGAACAACGCTACACAAATAAATTTCATAATTTAGGTGAAATGGACCAATTCCTTAAAACACGAACTACCACAACATACCCAATATGAAATAAATAATTTAATCCTTTAACAAAAGGAAATTGAATTCATAATTCAAAAACTCCCAGAACAATCAATCTGTATGCTCAGGAGTTTTCAATGGAGAATTCTACCAAATACTTAAAAGAATTATCACTAATTGTACATAATCACTTTCAGAAAAACAGAAATGAGGGATCTCCAACACCTCTCATGAGTATAGATGAAAAATTTCTTAGCAAAGTATTAGCAAGTAGAATTCAGCAATGTATAGAAAGAATTATACACTATGACCAAGTAGAGTTTACTCCAAGGATGCAAAGATGTTTCAGTATTCAAAATTCAATCAATGTAATCTGCCAAATTAATAAACTAGAGAAGAAAAATCACATAATCTTACAAAGCTATGCAGAAAAAGCAACTGACAAAATTCAATACCTACTCATGTGATAGAGAACTTCCTCAACGTAATTAAAAGTATCTACAAAAAAGCTAACATTACATTTAATGCAGGAAAACAATGTTTTCTCTCTAAGATTGGGAGCAATTCATGGATTTCTGCTCTCATCATTCTTACCCAAAATAAAATCTGAAGTTTAAGCCATTGAAACAAAGTAATAAAGCAAACAAGGACCTACACATGAGGAAGGAAGAATTAAAAATGTCTTTATTTTCTGATGCATAATTGTTGATGTAAAATATTCTAGGGAATCTACAAAAAATTCTACCACTAATAAGTGAGTTGAGCAAGGTGGCAGGATATTAGATAAACATTTTAAAAATCAATTTTATTCTATATACCCCCAGTGGAAACATGCATAAAAAACAAAATTAAAAATGCAGTGAAATTTGTAATCACTCAAAAAGAAATGAAATACTAAAGTGTAAGTCTAACAAAACATGCACAAGATTTGTATACTGATAACTACAAAATGCTAATGAAAGAAATCAAAAAAAGCTAAATAAATGGATAAATATGTCATATTAATGAATCAGAAGACTCAGCATAGTTAAGACATCAATTTTTTACTAAATTGCTATACAGGTTTAACATATTTACTTTCAAAATTCCAGCAAGAGGGCTTCCCTGGTGGCGCAGTGGTTGAGAGTCCACCTGCCGATGCAGGGGACACAGGTTCGTGCCCCGGTCCGGGAAGATCCCACATGCCACGGAGCGGCTGGGCCCGTGAGCCATGGCTGCTGAGCCTGTGCGTCCGGAACCTGTGCTCCACAACGGGAGAGGCCACAACAGTGAGAGGCCCGCGTACCGCAAAAAAAAAAAAAAAAAAAAAAAAAAATTCCAGCAAGATTATTTGTTGGTGTAGAAAAGAGTCTTCTAAAATATACATGGAGGGACTTCCCTGGTGGCGAGTGGTTAAGAATCCGCCTGCCAATGCAGGGGACACAGGTTCGAGCCCTGGTCCGGGAAATTCCCACATGCTGCTGAGCAACTAAGCCCGTGCACCACAACTACTGGCCCTGCACTCTAGAGCCCATGAGCCACAACTACTGAGCCCGTGCACCACAACTACTGAAGCCCATGTGCCTAGAGCCCATGCTCTGCAACAAGAGAAGGCACCACAACGAGAAGTCCATGCACTGCAACAAAGAGTAGCCCCCTCTTGCCGCAACTAGAGAAAGCCTGCACACAGCAACAAATACCCAACACAAAGATAAATAAATAAATTTACAAAAATAAAATAAAATATATATGGAAAGGTAAAGGAACTAAAATAGCTATAATAATTTTGGAAAAGAAGAATAAAGTGGCAGGAATCAGTCTACTCCATTTCAAGACTTATTATATAGCTGTAATAATCAAGACCATATGGTATTTGTAGAGAGATAGACTCATCAATCAATGCAACAGAATAGAAAACCTAGAAGTAGACCCACGTAAATATACCCAGCTAATTTTTGATGAGCATGCAATGGCAATTCAAAGGAGGAAAGATAGCTTTTTCAACAAATGGTACCAGAGCAATTGGACATATTCATATGCCCACCCAAAATTAAACTCAATCCCAGTCTCAAACTATAGAAAAATTAACTCAAAATGTATGGCAAACATAAATAAAAAACATAAAACTTTTAGAAGAAAATCTTTGAGAGCTAGGGTTAGGCAAAGAGTTCTTAGACTTGACATCAAAAACACAATCCATAAAAGGAAACATTGATAAATCAGAATTCAAAAAAATTTTAAAATTTTGTTCTGTGAAAGACTGTTAAGAGGAAGAAAAGGGAAACTTATAGAATGGGGGAGAATATTTGCAAAGAACATATCTCACAAAGGACTAAAATTTAGAATATTTGATAAACTCTCAAAACTCAATAGTAAAATACACACAATCCAGGTAGAAAAGTCCAATTAGAAATACATGAATAGATATTTCACAAAAGAGGATATACAGATGGAAAATAAGCACATAAAAAGATGTTTAACATAATTAGCCACTAGGGAAATGCTAATTAAATTCCAGACAGGATATCACTACACACTTATCAAATGGCTAAAGTAAAAAATACTGACAATGTCAAATGCTGACATGGGTGCAGAGCAACTTGATCACTCATACCTTTCTGCTGGGAATGTAAATTGGTACAGCCACTCTGGAAAACAGCAATTACTTAAAAACCTATACATGCCATCACCATACAATAAAACGATTACACTCCTAGGCACTTATCCTAGAGAAATGAAAACCAATGTTGATACAAAAAGCCTGTACAGGAACTTTATAGAAGCTTTATTTCTAATAGTCCCAACTAGAAACAACCCAGATGTCTTTCCATGGATGTTTAGTTAAATGAACTGTGGTACATCCATACTATGAAAAATTATTCAGCAATAAAAAGGAATACACTATTGATACAAACAACAACCTGGCAAATCTCCAGGTGTTGTTGAATGCAAAGTTCATGTGCCTGACTCACAGTGAGGCCAAACAAACTGAAATACTGGAGTTTGGAGCAGAGAAAGGTTTATTGCAAGGCTCAAGCAAGGAGAATGGGCAGCTCATGCTCAAAAACCATGAACTTCCTGATGGTTTGGGGGGAAGAGTTTTTAAAGGCAAAATTTGGGGTGAGGACTGCAGGGTATGTGACTTTCTTCTGATTGGTTGGTGGTGAGGTAACAGGGCAGTGCTCCAGGAATCGTGCTTGGCCTGAAATTACCATCCTCCACCTGGGTGGGGGCCTTAGTTTCTGTAGAAGAACTCAAAGATACATTATTGTATATATCCCTTGAGGAGGAACCAGGACCATGCTTTATTGCTGTACTGTTGTTTCTTGACTGCTCTTCCTTTGTTTCATCATTCCCTCCCTAGTTAGTAACTGCTTAAACCTGCCCTTTAGAACTCAGGGAAAGGCTAAGAGGCTGAAGCCTCTTTTTCTACAAACAAGAAACAGGGGACATGGAAATGCTTTTGTATCCAGGAGAGCACCACAGGGTCCTGCTCAGTTTCACAGGGAATCATGCTAAGTGAAAAAAAAAAAAAAAATATATATATATATATATAGCAGGTTATATACTATATGATTGCACTAATAAAACACTCTTTGAAAGGACAAATTTATAGAAATGGAGAATAGATTAGTGGTTGCCGGGGGATCAAAAGCAGGGTGATTGTGAGAGTGAAGTGGGTGTGGTGATAAAGGGCAACATGAAAGAGCTTTGTGGTGATGGAAATGTGCCATGTCTGGACGGTATGGGTGCCAATACCCTGGTTGTGATACTGTACTATAATTTCACAAGATGCTGCCATAGGAGACAATTCGGTAAAGAGTGCATAGGAATTCTTCGTATTATTTTTTACAGCTGCATGTGAATATATATTTAAAATAAATGTTTAATTAAAAAATAAAGGAATACTCTTAGGGACTATTTTGTTTTGATAGATTTCAAATGTGAAAACAGATGGCTGGTTATGTGTTTGAAAGCTAATGTGCAATTGTGAATTATACAAATAAGATTCTTAAAGAAAAGGGAAAAGTTACAATGCTCTTAGAGAACCAAATAAGTTATAAGTTGTCTGCACTGAATATTGTTTTCCTTTGCAGGAAAATAGGTTTAAGGACTTCCATTTCCTTTTTTTCCAATAAGAGTGTTTAAAATTTATTCAACAATTGTGTACTGAGCACCTCTTTTACACTAGGAACTATTTGAGATAGAGAAAAACTGATGAGCAAAAATGACATGCCTAATAGAATGTGGCCATAATAGATAACAGTACAACTAGTAGAATAAAGAAACTTGAATTTGTTAGAATCCAAAGTCTCTGACTAGACTACTATCATTTTTTTAATTTCTGAGTTTCTGATGGAGTTTTTTTCATCACCAGGTCTGTTGCTATCCACCTATATATACAGCATTTTTCTTTCAAAATTAATAACTTAGCAAGACTTCATATGACTCCTCATGTGTTAAAAGTTCTATTTGTACCAAAAACACAGTACAAGCTAAAGACTTTCAAAAAGACACAATATTTAAACTTAATTTACATACAAGACAAACAGTTTTAGGTTACTTCTGTGAAATAAATTTACATTTTATGGCAAACAAGAAAAATTTAAACATAAAAAATTTTTCTCTGCCGTTTGGCCTCCTCTGTCCCCTCTACTGTGCATTGTGTATCTGCATTAAGCATTGACCAAACCTCCCCCTTCAGCAGAAATACCTGCTCAACCATAAAGAGCAACATTCTCCTAGCACCAACAAGACAACTCCTTAAAGATAGGATTTCTCCTCGATCTTGTAAGGGGGTCACAATGACCCATCACTTTGTACTTGCAGATCTGAATTATGTGAACTGTCAATAATACACCATAAAATGTATAGCTGTCTATCTCAAAACACTGATATGACTGTGTTTTGACTTCTAAGGGGCAGAACTGTTCTTGGAGATTTCTGAGGGGCTGTTCCTGGGTTGTGATCCTCAATTTGGCTTGAATAAAATTTTCCATTTCTTTCTTAGATCAACTGATTAATTTTTCATTGACACTTTTTATTCTGAAACCAATTTTCTGGATTTCTGGGTTTTAAATATCCAGTAAATACCAGAATGGAGTCTATGTGTTCATTTTCATTTAGCAAACTGCAGCACCTACAGTCACTAAGAGGAGCACATGTCTCAGAGAAAATTGCGAAGTATTTTTTCCATTCTGTCAATATTAGTATATTTCAATGAAATGCCCACCTGATTTAATTCTTTCATTCTTCAGAAAGTTTTGAAGTGAAAGGGTAAACATTTGCTTAAAGAAATAAAACATAGTATGCAGCTCTATCAGCTAGAATAGCTCATAAAATGAAAAGGCAAAGAGGAAACACAATAGCTATCTCATGGATAGCTGAGATTTATGCAACTATTAATGCAGAAAAAAATTGTTCCCAGAGAAAAATGCTATCTGTTCCTAAGTCACACAATAATCTGTTCTTGAATGGCAGAATGTCATATTTTTATAGAATTTGTTTGGATGAATAGAATTTGAAGTCCAGTAAAGCATAGTTTTTCTCTGATTTAATATTTGGTAACATAAATATATTTTACTTTGTCTAGCTGTTTAAGAGCTCCCTATTATTTTATAGATAATTCCTATTGTTATTAAAGATAATATCTATTTTCCAATGAATAATCTTTTTTTGATGACATGATAAACACAAACTATTTTATGATGAGAAACTTTTCTTCCTTGCTCTTTGAGCTTCACTACTGAAAAACTATGTGTTTCTTTTCTAGAACTGAAAGGCAGCAATAGCAACATAATTGCTACTGTGAGCAATAGAAATTTAAACCTCCATTTCTCCATTACTGAACTCTGCCTAAAACAAACCAGTGCAAGATTTGGATAAAGGATGCCAAGGTCATACAAGGAACAAGAAAAAAAATCTTTAAAAATGGCCTATTTTTTTTAGAAATCTAAACATTTATGCCATCTCCACCATCCAGCCAGAGACAAGTCCTTAAGAGACAAGCATTTCTGATTGTTCCAAGTTATTTTGCCCATTTGCTGACACCACAAATAGAAAGTTAAAGATGTAAATAATTTACAATGAATTACTATCTTCAGGCCCAGAGGTTTATTTCTCCCTTTTACACCATGGGATTCACAAAAGCAAATTAAAGGAGCCACAATAGCATAGTATTTGATAGCTTAAATATTAATTTCAAATCTACTACATCTAATCTTTCATAATAAACCTTCTTGATTGATACAACCCTTGTCTCATGTTTCTGAAGGGGAAAATGAGAATCAGAAGATTTAAGGAGACTATATCACAAAATAGGACAGAATTATCATTTGATGTGAGTCAGCATAGTCTATAAATATGAAAAGAATTTACTGGTCTTTTGCTTATTTCTTTTCCGTAGTTAATACTGATGAGAACTTACTTTTTTAATGCAGAATCCCCCATACACACATTTCATTTATTCATTTTCATATTATTTAGCAATGATTAGGTACAAAATATTTAAATAGACTAACAGAAATAAAAATTATAAAACATATATTTGTGCCCTTGAGGAATTCATGACTTAATAAAAATAGCTAATAAAAAATAATGATTTATACCATATATTTATATTTATACCATTTATACCATATATTGATTTATACCATATATATAGTGTATGTGCCAGGCACACACACATTTACATGTATTAATTCATTTAATCTCACAGCATTACTGTGAGAAAGGTACTAATATTTTCCACATTTTTCAGATGAGAACACCAAAGACAGAGAGCTTAAATCTCCAAACATTTAGTAATATTTTCAAAGCATAGCAATTGGTAGATATAAATTCCAAAATTGCAGTTAGCATTTTTTTCCTTTTTCCTGAAACCAAGATACAGTTTCCGAAGTCTTCCTGTAGAACCCTGTAAAGATTATTTTGCAATCATCACTATGACTATTTACTGTAAAGGAATTGCCTTAAAATTCAAATAGAAACACTAACTTCTTAGCAATTTCCTCTTTCCATTCTGTCTTTCTGATCTTGAGGAGATGGCTTGAAGTGAGATCTTAGTTCCCTGCCCAGGAATTGACCCTGGGTAGCCTGGATGAAAACCAGGAATCCTAGCCACTAGACTAGCAAGGGCTAGAGGCTAGAAGCAAAGTTTCCCTGACTCTTGCCCTCATTTGAAAGCAAGAATATTTCAAGGAGACAAAACTGTAAAAACAGGTACAAAGTTCATTATTAGAGACACGGCACAACATGTGGGAGAGCACACAGAGAAACAGTTTGTTTAGTTAAGACAGAAGCAAGGCAGAGATACACACACACAGAGAAAGGGCGTGGGCATCTTCCCTAGTGAGGAGGAACACATTAAAGAGGCAGTTAAATCATTTATATATGGCAGTTCTTACGGTTATTTGTTTACCTTTGGCCAATTATCTTGTTTCTTTTTCCTCACCTGACCTGCCCTAGGACTCTCCCCAACATGGGTGGGCAACATTTTTCCAAGATGGATTCCAGCTCAGAGGCCTATGTGAGACTTGGCATCATCTATTATGGGGTAGTGCCCCCTCCTTTTTGACCCCCAAGGAGACTTTCTGTGCATGTGTAGTCAGGGCGGTCTCCTTGACCTCAAGAATGAGAATTATGTGGTCTCTTTATCTTTTATCTGGGAAAGACTCAGCTCCTCTCTGCCCCTGCCATTACTGTTATGTTAAAACGTCCACCAGAGGCAAAATCCAGCTATTTACCCTGCTCCTGTTCTTATTTCTATCTGGAAGTGTAAACAGGAGTCTGGTTGTAAATGTCTAACCTGGAGCCCATCTATCTCCTGCCTCACTTCCTCCCATAGTATTATATTCTCTAAGTAGAAGACTGTCCATTCAAACAGTATACTTATACCAGGGTTCCTGATGCTCAGACATGGTCCTCAAGTTAAATCCTGTAATTTAATTTACTTAGATAAGAAATAAATATCATAAGTATTATGCAAACTCTTCCAGAGAGTAGAAAAAAATAGAAAGAAATTCCTAACATTTTTAAAAACTTGACAATGATATCAGGAAAGGTAAATTATAGACCAATAACTCTCATAAACATAGATGCAAAAATTGTTTACAGGGCTTCCCTGGTGGTGCAGTGGTTGAGAGTCCGCCTGCCGATGCAGGGGACACGGGTTCGTGCCCCAGTCCGGGAGGATCCCACATGCCTCGGAGCGGCTGGGCCCATGGGCCATGGCCGCTGGGCCTGCGCATCTGGAGCCTGTGCTCCGCAACGGGAGGGGCCACGGCGGTGAGAGTCCCGCGTACCACACACACACAAAAAATTGTTTACAGTATATTAGCAAACTGAAACTAGTAACACATGAAAAGGATAACATGTTAACCAAGTTGGGTTTATTACAGGCATAAAATATTATTTTAACATTTTCAAATAATCAATGTATTTCACTACATTAGCACAATTATGAGAAAAATCAAAGATCATCCTATTAGACAGAAAACTGACAAAATTCAATACCCATCTGAAACCAAGCAGGACCCTGTGGGGCTTTCCTGGATACAAATCCTTTCTTTGTCCCTTACTTATTTGTAGGAAATAGGCTTCATTCAGCCTCCTAGACCTTCCCTGAATTCCAAAGAGCAGATTCAAACAGCTGCTAATCAGGGAAGTCAGGGAGCACAGAAACAAGGGAGGAACAGTCAAGAAACAATAGTGTAGCAATAAATCATGGTCCTGGTTCCTCCTCAAGGAACATACATAACAATATATCTTTGAGTTCCTATATAGGAACTAAGGCCCTCACCTAGGTGGGAGATGGTAATTTCAGGCTAAGCACATGATTCCTGGAGCACTGCCCTGTTACCTCACCACCAACCAATCAGAAGAAAGTCAAAGACCCTGAAGCCCTCACCCCAAATTTTGCCTATTAAAAACTTCTCCCTGAAAACCATCAGGGAGTTTGGGGTTTTTGAACATGAGCCACCCATTCTCCTTGCTTGGCCATGCAATAAACCATTCTCTCCTCCAAACTCTGTGCCTCACTACACATCAGGCACACAAACTTGCATTTGGTAACAAATTCATGGCTTTAAAAAATCATCTTAGGGAACTAGAAGTAGAAAAAAACTCTCTCAATCTGATAAAGAATATCTATTGGGGGAAAAAAGCCAACAGCAAACCTCATACTCAACAGTAAAATGTTGAATAATTTCTCTGGAGATTAGAACTGTGAAATAAAATTCATATTTATGGCAAGACAAGAAAAATTTAAACATAAAAAATTCTTCTCTGCCCTTTGGTCTCCCCTATACTCCCACTGTATGCTGTGTATCTGCAGTATGCATTGACCAAAGCTCCCCCATAGGCAGAAATACCTGCTCAACCATAAACAACAACATTCTCCTAGCATCAACAAGACAACTCCTTAAAAGATAACATTCCTTCTTGAGCTTGTAAAGGGTCACATGACCCACCACGATGCTGCTTAAATCTGGATTATGTAAACTGTCAATAATACGTCATTTAAGGTACAGCCTTCTGTCTCAAAAACTCATATAAACTGTGTCTTGACTTCTACCAGGCAGAACAGTTCTCAGAGCTTTCTGAGATGCTCTTCCTAGGTTATAATCCTCATTTTGGCTTGAATAAAATTTTCCAATTCTTTCTTAGATCAACTAATTTTTCATCGACAGAACCAAGAAAAGGATATCCACCATCACAACTTCTATTAAAGACTGTACTGTACTGTTCAGTGAGGCAAGGGGCAAAGAAGTCATAGAATTGTTACAGAAAATGTGATTTTAAAAGTCCAAAATGATTGAAATAAATAAATGAACTTATCAAGGTAGTTGGATACAAAGACAATATATTTAAAAATACTAATTTTATATACCAGTAACAAAGAGAAATTGTAAATTAAAAAAGTATATTTTACAATTATATTTTTAAAAGCAAATGCTCAGAAATAAAGCTACTAAAAATGAGCAACTGAACAAGGTTAAGATTAAAAAAATAAATGAAAAGATAAAACAGGTTCATAATTTATGAAACTCAATAACTTAAAGATATCAATTTCTTTTAATTAATCTGTATACACAGTGTGATTTAAATTTTAAAAATTTCCATTACTGCTTTTTCCAGAAATTTACTAGACAGTTTAAAAATTTGAGTGTATGCAAAGGTCAAGAATGGTTGAAAAATCTTTGAGAAAAAGAATAAAGCTAAAGGACTATCTGAAATCAAGATCCGTTGTAAAGTTAAAGACTGTGAATAGAGAAATTCTCCAGGGAACAGAACAGTGCCCAGAAATGCAAGGGGAAAGTGAAGTACAAAAGAAAAAAGCATGGTGTTTTCAGTAAAAGGTACTGGGTTGCTCATATAGCTACCTGGAAAACAATATCCTCATACTCACATGACCGTATACAAAAAAAAAAAAAAGTAAATCTTTAATGAGAAATCTTAGGAGAACATCTTCATAATTAAGAGTAGGCAAAACTTTCTTAAACAGGACACAAGATCTCCTAATCATAAAAGAAAAAAATGATAAAGTTTATTAAAATTAAGAACTTCTTTTAAACTGAGATCACTGAAAGTGTAGAAAGGCAAGCCACAAAACGGGAGAAAATACTTGTCTATACTAAAGACTTTTATCCAGAATATACAAAGAAAAATATACACAAGGTGCAAATGAGAAATGGCAAATACTCATACAGACACTTCACAAAAGAGGATATGAACATGGCCAGTAAACATATGAAAAGGTGTTCATCTTTATCAGTCATCATGCAAATGCAAATTCAAACCTTAGCAACCATGAAATACATGCCAAAATGGCTAAAATGAAAAGGAGAAAAAATTCCAAAATTCTCTTAGAAAGCTTTGGAACAACCACAATTATCATATGATATTGACAGCATGTATCAATTGGTACAATATCTTTAGAGAAATATTTGGAGGTACCTGCTAAACATAGGCATAAGTTCATTGGCCATCATTGATCCAGGTGATTCTGATATCAATAGAAGCATGCCAGAATAGACTGGTGAAAAGTAAATCATGCACAATTTTTCTTTAGTAAAACTGTCCAGAGCTTGTTTAAAAAAACAAACAAAAATAAAGAATAACAATTCTACTTACAGGTATATAACAGAATTGCATACATATGTTTTCTTAAAGACAAATACTAGAATGTTTATAACAGCACAGATTAAACTAGGCCTGAACTTGAAGCTACTCAAATACCAATCAATAATAGAATGGATAAAATAGACTGTATATTTACACAACGGAATACTGTAAAGTAATGAGAGTGAATGATCTCTAACTAAAAGCATAAAAAAGAATGAATTTCACGCACATGATACTGAGATAAAGAGGACAGGCACAACAGAATACATTGTATAATTTTGTTTATACATAACATAAAAATAGGCAATACTAATCTATGCTGTTAGAAGCCAAGGTGGTGATTACATTTTGGCAAGTCAGAAAGTGACTGGAAACGGCATGTAGGGTGCAGGAAAAGGTGGTTCTGGGGTGACAGTACTGTTCTATTTCTTTATCTGGGCTTTAGTTACACAGGTAGATGCAGTTTGTGAAAACTACCAGTTATAGAGAGTTTGGTATGTAAACTTTTACATATATGTGCTATATAATAATAAAGGAATTCTAAAAATTATTTAAAAAGAAAAGCCACCACCTGCATGGTGCTTAAAATCTCTAGATTTTTGAAACAATTAAAAATTACAAGTTTGAGCTCACAAGTTAAAGTGATTTAAAGAAAATTAAAAGTTTAAATTAAGACATAATACTCTTTTATTAACCTAATTTTATTTTCTACATGTTAATAGAATGGTTTTATTAAAAATCATTTTAAGCTTTCGCATATTTGTGCATTCTAGCATGAATTTTTTGCAAATAGGTTGCCACAAATGTTTGTCACCTGGCATTGATTTTGCAGAAGTAGGAAAATATATAACAAAATCTACCAACGATTATAGTGATTTTTATTCCCAAAAAATCAAATATTACTATTCTAGCTATTTTGTGTCCCTATGGAAAATTTTAAACACAAATGCCTAAATTAAAGCATTTAGTTAAATGCCTCAATTTACAAAATGCATATTGGGTCCCTGTGATATCCTTTTTCACCCCCTATCTTAGACAATAGTTTTGAATCCATTTATGTCATTCTCCCACCTCTACTCTCATTGCTGTGTCTAAGCACTAGCTTGAAGTAAATATCTCATTTTCCTTTGAAAATATTTAGTGAATTCCAGTGTCAATCCAAGGACAAACTATGCCAAAATGAAATGGATCTTCATATCTCCAAATGGATCTTCATCTCTCCCCATGTTGCCACGCTCTCTTGGTGCCCCAATATTTATACACACACACACGCACATACACACACATGATCAAGTCCACTACCAGGTATCCTGTGTCCTCCAATCCCATGGAGGAATCATCCTGATCCAGTCCTCCAGGAGCCAAGTACCATGCCAAACTCCTCCTGACCTTCCTGCCAATAAAACTTGCCAATATTTTACTCCATTCTCTCAGGACCGAGTCTACTTTCCAAAGGAACAGCTAAAATTAATCTGATCTGTAATCATATGTATAAATGCACAATAACCCCTGCTTCTCTGTCGAGGGAAATGTAGCTTCCACAGCAGTCCTCTTGAGACTGTGCTTTAACTTTAAGGCATCATGCTCATTAGATTTCATGGAACATTTGCAGAAGACATTTTGCGGGTAGAAAAAGACTCTCTAAGAAATCTTTTCATGCAAGTACTAGTCTATGGCAGATTTTGTGCAATCCACTGTCATATCATAATACTTCAGTATTTACCATTCCCTCTTAAAAAACAGATTTTAAAAGTAGACAAGGCTAAAATATTTAATAAAAATAAATAAGCAATTTTGAATAGCAATTGTTCAGAACTTCAACTGGACAGTGAAAAGTTAGCCACTGTGGTTTAATTTCCTGTAGCATAAAAATTTTTCTATGTCTTTCTAATTTTATATTTTATATTAATAAATTAATTTATTTTAATCTATCTTTAGGGAGGCTGATTATTTGAAAATTTATTCCACTGGATCCTATTTTTCAAGTTTTATTTTTGTAATATAGTCTAGAAATGCCAGGCTTATTGTAATGTTCTGACCTTTGAAATTAATAACTCTCTTTTAAATAATTGATCAGTGTTCTTATACCTCAAAGAATGTTTGATGTAAGTTTTATTCACAATATTTGGGATAGTAAAATACCATAATTTTTTAGCCTTTTTAATTAAAAATATAATCAAACTAAAAAGAAAAAAATCAATCTTAAGATCTGCCTGTAGAAAGGCAAAACTGTCCATTTAAGCTAAAAAAAACTCTCCATTCTTATGACATTTTCTCAGCACCCAAGTGAATGCTGTACATATGAAAACTAGTTTCTTTGAAAATCTCATCTATTTTATAAAGTTACTTAAGATTTCATGGAAATTTTCAGTTGGATTTAATCAAAGGGAGAAAAATGGTATAGACATTATAACTCAGCAGTTGTTTTAGTGCATGAATACTCTAAAGGTCTTGACATTTATTTCTTTAGAAGGGCATTCACTTTCTTATTATATATTTATAATACCAAAGAAAAAGGTACAACATATACCCTGCAAAAATATTTTGTATTATTGAGGAAGGCATGGAAAGTCTACTGGATGGGTAATGTAGACAGGAAGTAAATCAAGGTCACTGGGGACTAAGGTTGTGGCCCTGAGTCAAGTCTGAGACAGGAGCTATATCTAGAGAGAGAGAGATTACAAGAATTTATCAATGAGAGACAAGTTGTGGGAAAAACCAGGTATCATGGAAATAGTGGAGGCATGAAACAGAAAATTCCAAAAATACTGTTGAATAAAAATAGCGAAGTGCAGCAAAATATATGAAATACTAGCATCTTAAGTGAAATAATAAAAGCAAAAAGACTCAAAGCATTACCATGTATAAGATTATATCTGCTATACATTCTTGTGTTTCCTTCTCTTTTTTTCTCTCATGTCCCCAAAATAAATATATTTTTTAAACCCTCTAGAAGTATGCATATGAAACAAATAATAGTGTTACTATTACTTCCAAACTTCCAGAGAAAGGATAAAAAGATTTTGATGGGGGAGAGGGGTATCAAAAGAATGCTTTAGGTTTAGAGATCAATTATTAATATCATTATTATTTATTCATTGACATCAATTATTATTATTCACCAACTTTTATAGGAGAAAGTATTCATGGATTAATTTCAGAATACCTAAAAATTAAAAAATACAAATTGAATAAAATAAATAGCTAATTCAACCAACAGACCAGAAGTGAGTTGCCACAGACCCTACATGAGTTAGGGCTAAGTGGTAGAGTATTAAGTATACAGAAAGAGTTTCAGCCTTCAGATTCCAGAATGCACCTCCTATTTCCCTACACTCCCTCCACAGTCATTCATTAAACAAACGTTAATTTACCTACAAAATACCCAGGACCACAGAGCTGTTGGGTCTTTGATGGGGATGAGCTGTTGGGGAAAACAAGCAATTACAGTACATTATGATATGAGCTTTTTGGCGATCTGCACTCTGGAGGCCTGCATGCAATAAAAGACACTTGATTTTTGCCTGATGAGGAGAGTAAGAAGTGTAGGGGAAAAAAACGTTGGAGGAAGGACTTAGTAAAAGTGTAGAGGAATCTAGGGAGCAAGCTACTCTGGTCTGGATGTTAAAAATGTTGACCTGATATATGATTTTATTTCCCTAAAGGATATCACCTATGCTATTCATTCATTCTAAATGGGGAAAAAACGTCAGAGGAAAAGAAGTCTAATTTGTCATTGTGACTTTCTAGAATTTGCTTAGCTTCTCAACTTTTTACATTAGCTTTTCTCTTCAGTTCCATTTATAGTATTCCAAAACTGCTGAGAAATTATCCCCTCAAAGAAAATAAGTTCATATTCTTAATAGCTGTGCTCAGATAAGGATACTAATCTCTGCCTTACAGAATTATTCTAAAGATAAAATGAGTTGTCTTGTCTCTCCAATTACCCTGAAAACTCCTTGAGAATGAGAATCCTGTCTTCTACTTCTTTTTCCCTTACACTATGCCAGCAGAGCATTTTCTTCTCCTAAAAGGCCCACAAAATTCTCACTGAGCAGTTAAAAGTATAGTATAGCTGGCTTCCTATTCTGAGCATTTAAATCTTAAAGCTATTTGGTGGATAAAGCAGGGTAAATGTCTACAGAGGGGGAAAAGAGGGGTTGCCTAAATGCTCCAGAGCAGGATCTCAGAGGCTACGCAGAGTGAGGATACTGTCACTGAAAAAGGGCAGCATGGCTTGGGGAGTGAGAGTTCAAACAACGTCAGAGTCCAAGTAGAGTGAGGAGTGATCCCATGGAACTGGGAAGGTGAATATCCAGAAATGGAGAATCAGAGCCTGAGCAGGGCAAGAACAGCATCCACACAAGGGAGGTTGTAAAGGCAGTCATGGGAGATTGGGTATATACAACGGGATCAATGAAAAGAATCAGAGCTCCTTGGAGAAATGGCTTTTTCCATG
This sequence comes from Stenella coeruleoalba, assembly GCF_951394435.1. Lineage (NCBI taxonomy): Eukaryota > Metazoa > Chordata > Mammalia > Artiodactyla > Delphinidae > Stenella > Stenella coeruleoalba. The sequence continues at coordinate 54,713,933 of NC_137150.1, forward strand.
TTTGGGGCAGAGAGTACACCTGGAACATATTTTTATTTTAGGAAGAAAGTGCTTAAAGAACAATGGGGACATGTAAAAAGGAAAGAAGAGCTAGCTTAAATGAGCTCAAATTGATCACATCCAGGAACAATCTGAGCTTCAAAATAAATAATAGCAGTCAATTATAACCTATTGAACAGAAATGAAAAGTGTGAATCCGTATGTTATAAAAAAATAAATACATTAAAAGTTTGAAAAGGAAGGGATATTTTCATAGATTCAGACTAACCGCCTAAATAGCACTTAATTTCAAAAATCAAAAGAAGTAACTATTTTTTTTAATTTTTATTTTTTTTAATTTTTTTTTTTTTTTGCGGTACGCGGGCCTCTCACTGCTGTGGCCTCTCCCGTTGCGGAGCACAGGCTCCGGATGCGCAGGCCCAGTGGCCATGGCCCACGGGCCCAGCTGCTCCACGGCATGTGGGATCTTCCCAGACCAGGGCACGAACCCACGTCCCCTGCATCAGCAGGCGGACTCTCAACCACTGCGCCACCAGGGAAGCCCCAAAAGAAGTAATTTTAAAATTAAGTCATCTGACAGATATCACTGTAAACAAATGATTCAAGTGAACATCCTCAGTAGCAGGACAATTTGAAACTATGTGCCACCAGATAGGGTACAATGAGAGAAACACAGCATCATTTCTGTAACACTCCTGTCAGTGAGGAACAGCTTGAGTCTAAATATGAGGAAATATCAGACCACTGCATACTGACGGCTATTCCACAACTAGGCTATAATTCTCAAAAATGTCAAAGTCATGAAATCAAAGTAAGATTGAAGAACCATTGCAGACTGTAGGAGAATGACAACTAAATGCAGTGACTGATTCCAAACTAGATTCCTTTGTCATTTACAAATTACATTATTAGACAAATTGGCAAAACTGGAATGGGATCTGAGTATTAGAGGGTAAATATGTCAGTATTAACTTTCTGGTTTCAATGGTTATATTATGGTTATTTAGGAGAATGTGCTTGTTTGTAGAACAAAATATTATATACTACTTCTAAATAATATTAAGTACTGTTAAATAATGTCCTTGTTTGTAGGATTAAGTACTGGAGTGTTATAGGGCATCAGGTTGGCAGGTTAATCTCAAATGGGTCAGAAAAAAAAATGTTCTTTGTCCCATACATCCAAATTTTCTGTAAGTTTATTTGTTACAGAATTAATAAAAATACTACTTACTAACATTAAAAATACCCTATAATTAGAAACATTTATACATTCACACAATAAAAACTATAAGCAAATACTATTTATTTCATGTGCTGTTTATCTACACATTTAAGCATTATGCTTCTAGACAGAAATCACACATTATCTCTTTAAAGGAAAAGCAAATGAACCACTATTAAACAAAAATACAGAAACAGCCTATTTGTGTCAAGTAATTGTGTTATATCGCTGTATATGTGCAAGTGATTTGGTTCCACTTATCTCCTTTGCTTTGCCATTAGGTAAGTGACACCTGGAGATAAGAACACAGTTATTTTCATTCCCTTTACACACCAATTTCAATTGTGGGTTTTCTTGACAGTCTACCATATTGTGAGCACCTCAAGAGTAGTATCCTTATATCCTTTAGCTTTGCATGACTTCCAAACAACCACAATAATTGGAAAGAAAAGGCTTTCCTGAGACTCACAGACACAGGAAACAAATTCATGGTTACCAAAGAGGAAAGGGAGGGGGGGATAAATTAGAAGATTAGGATTAACATATATACACTACTATATATAAAATAGATAACCAACAAGGACCTACCATATAGCACAGAGAACTAGACTCAGTATTTTGTAATAACCTATAAGGGAAAATAATCTGAAAAAGAACATATATATATGTGTGTGTGTATATATATATATATGAATCACTGTGCTGTACACATGAAACTAACATGACATTGTAAATCTACTATACTTCAATTAAAAAAAAAGAAAGAAAAAAGTCTTTTCTCATGTACTGGGGGTAGTCTGACCAATATGGGAATAATCATTAACACTTGAAAAAGTTGTGCTACTAGAAGATGCCCTCAGGGCACATTAGCACACCTGAGACAAGTATGAAGGTAAGAGTGGACAAGAGAATCTGTATATTAACACAAAGGTCAAAACAGAAAATGTAGAGTACCATAGCCATCAATATTAATTATATAGGTAATATATGTTTGCCTTCTCCTCCTTTTATGAGAACTGCCTTTGCCTCAGAGTTAGGACCCTGAGATCTTTGTTCAATATGAACAAAAATCTATAATCTCCATATTCATAGTTTACTGGGGATGAGGGCACACTTTTACAGTTTCTTTATGGAATTGATTGGTCTTTCTGTGCCTGCCTCCTTTTTCCCTCTTTCCTCAGGCTAGTTTTCTAGCTTCTATACCTATGTTCACTAGTCCAATGTCTATTCTTTGCTTGTTCCAATTCCGAACTTCTGAAAGACAGAATTTAATTGGCCCAGCCTAGCCTCTAGAGATATTATCTGTTGGTTAGGTGGAGAGTGGTAAGAAGTCAGAGACGTGTCCACAAACTAGATTATGTAGGACTTTTTGGGCCCTAGTAAAATATTTGAAATATTCTGAGTAAAAAAGAAAGTCACTGGAATTTGGGGGGGGGGGGTTGTTTGTTATTTAATCAAGATATAAGACACAAAAAGGGAGTAAAGTATGCCTGTATATTGATGAATTTTACATATACCCTTCCCTCCCCAGGACAACACACATACCTATGTAAACACCGTGTAACTACCACCCTGATCACGTATACAATACTTCCAGCAATCCATTTAATACCCCTCCTTCCCTGAGAGGTAAGCACTAATTTGACTTCTATTAAGGACACTGTTTTTCCTGTTCTTGAAATTCTTAAGGAAGATGCTATAGGTAATTGCTGTTTCTATTTTCTTTTGTCAACATAATATCTGAGATTTTCTATGTTTTGCATGTGCCAGGTTTTGTTTCAGATCACCAAGGAATTTTCCATTATAGAAATATATCACAATATATCTGTTCTTCAGTCGCTGGGTATTTCAGTGGCTTCTATTTTGAGATGATTATAAATAAAACTGCCAGCAATATTCTTGTACATATCTTCTTTTGTACACATGCACTACTTTTTCTACGTATATAACTAAAAGTAGACTTGCTTAATCATAGGGCAAGAGTGTTTGGATTTGGTAGAAACTACTAAAGAATCGTCTAAGGGTGATTTTACTGATTTACACTGTAACCAGAATGTATCAGATACAACGTATGATATATAAATATATAATGCTTTTGCTAACACTTGATATTATCAGGGTCTTTAATTTTGGCATTATTTTGAGTGTGTATTAGTATTAAATCATAGCTTTAGTTTGCATTTTCTTGATGACTACCAAGGTTGAGCAAATTTCATATGTGACGTGGCCCCTTGAATATCCTGTTCTGAACTGTCTATTCAAGGATTTGTGCTCACTTTGGTTTTTTAGTCTTCTTAAATTGACTTACAGAAGCTCTTTTATTCTGTATGCAAATCTTCTGTGATGTATATATAGCCAATATCTTCTCTCAGTAGGTGGCTTGCTTTTTTATTTTCTTAATGGTATCTTTTAATAAATAGAAATTTCTACTTTTAATTAAGTCCAATTTAGTCCAATAGTGGAATAACAGTTGGTGAAAACATTGTATGAGATTATGTGAAAGGTAGACTATGTATATAATAAACATGTAGAGTTGGGGAGGAGAACTTCAGACAAGATGTAAAAAGCATGAACTGTTGGGTTTTTGTTTGTTTGCTTCATCTTATTTAATTTTTTTACCAGCTTCATCTAATAAAAAATTTCAAGAAAGAGACGTGATAGGAAACTAGTAGGTTTTTAAGCGAAATTTAGCAGATATATATAAAGCCAACTAACTTCAGGGTTGAAAGATGAAGTTCTTTTCTATCAAAGATGTGACCATTACACTATGGGTCCATGGAAAGCACCAAATCCAGAGCTTTGCCAGTAAAATAAGGCTTCAAGGTAAAAACCAAGGGTGGGGTTGTAATACCCTTTTGCTCTTTAACAAGCTCTTAAGCTTATCATGATTCTTAGTTTGGTGTGGTGGCTCAAATGTCATTCATGAAATTCCTGTGTCATTATTGGCCTTATCTTTATTGGGCTTGATGACATATTTAAAGTTTTTTAAAAATCAAAATGAAGTCATTGCAGATGTGGTTTCAGACACATTCCTGCATCACTCAGAATCTGAATTTTCTGAACTGTATCAAACTCAGGGACACCACCTGACATTTTCAAAACAATAACTGCTAGCAGCTGCTAGCTGCAACCTTATAGTTCAAAGTACCCCCTCTTTTGCAACTATGTAATCATTTAGAACCCCAGGCAATCTCACTTAAGAAGCACCCTTACTTCTTGCCAGCTCCAGTCCTAATTCTTGACACCTTATGTAACCTTACAGTTTTTTTGCCTTGATAAGTCTCCCCCATTTTGTAGTTCGGTGGAACACAATTCAAGTGCTTCTAGAATCTATGTCTCCTGGACTACAGTTCTAACAAACCCCAAATAATGCATCTTTATTTCAATCATGTCTCCGTTTCTGAAATCTGGGTTAACTGGCTGCTCCAGTATGTCATTCACTTTCACAAAAGACATGGGAGTTGTATTAGTTTCCTAGGTTTGTCATAATAAATTACCACAGGCTGGGTGGCCTAAAACAACAAAAGTTTATTCTCTCACAGTTCTGGATGCTAGAAGTATAAAATCACAGTATTGGTAGGGCCCATGCTCCCTCTGAAGCCTCTAGGAAAGAATCCTTCCTTACTTCTTCCCAGCTTGTCATAACTCCTGACAATCCTCGGCATTCCTTGGCTTGTTGCAGCATCACTTAAAGGCAGAGAACTGAAGAACAGCTAAGTGTGTTCAAACAGATTGGCATTTCTGAATGGTAAAGCTCATAGGAGGGATTGATGAGAGATAATATTGGAGAGTTGGGTAGTAGCCAGAGAACGGAGGGCCTTGATTGCCAGATTAGTAGAATGGACTTTCTCTTTTAGACAATGGAGAGTTATAGAATGATTTTAAGCAAAACAATGTGAGTGACACAATCTGGTCTATTTAGAAAATAAAATATATTTGCAAACACAATGCCAACCCCCATGAATCCCAAGTGGCTTATTTTCCTTCATCTCTCTGTAAAATAATCATGTTCCTTGGACTTGAACAATCTAAACCACACTCTCCTTTGGATTAATGACTACACCAGTTGGGACAGTTTCACAGTTCTGACCGAAAGGTACTGTATCTTACTCTATCCTACATAGCCAGAAAAAAATTATATAATAATCTAAATAAGATTATGCAATCTTTATCTATAATATTTTTCCTAGTATCAAAGTCACACTCATTATTCCACCAGCTACTCCTTTCTTATGTGTATGTACACAGATTGCTTTATACTTGTTGTTTCCTTATTTTTCCACGTATTCAAAGTTAAGCTTGCACATCAATGAGTTTGCATTACGAACCTAGAGAAAAGTCTTTTGATTATGCCTGCTAAATTCAAAGAACAAATTCACTGAGTTACTGAAGAGTCAAATCAGCTTGTATTTTGCAACAAAATTTACATTACAAATACAAGTAAAAAATCACAAATATATTGCTATACATTGCAATGTGACAATGTCACTGTTTTATTCCGGTGAAGGATGAATCGCACACGAAAATAGAATTGTTAAAATATTCCTTTTCTGAATCTCCATCAGGCTCAATGCAGGTGCAATTGGTCTCTTGTGTTCTCAGAAAAAAAGAAGCAAGTGGCCAATTAAAGCGGGAATGAGCCCACTGAATGGTCAATTTTTGGCAGGCATTAAGTTGCAGATGTGAAAAAGTTGGCTCTAACCTACTCTGAAAACCATGACATACACAGAGAAGTAAACAGGAAAGGACACCTTCATACTGTTTTGGTCTCTTACAACCTGCAAGGAGGAAATAAAACCAGCAGGTATCTCACTTAAAGAAATATTTGTGTAGATCCATGGCTTTTGCAACAGTTATATTTTCTTTAATATTATTGATGAGTGGTGATCACCTCTTCTGGCTATATATACACTTTGCTAACAAAAGCGCAAAACAAAAGAAAATAGGAATATAAGCTAATATTTGGTCTACTCAGCAGCAAAGAATCCGTTTGACAGAGTTGTAGAATTCTGGTGTTTTGGAGACATAACTCAATATGCCTTTTGACAGGATACAGCTTTATTCTTCCTTCCTCAGAAATAATATTCAAATATCTTTCGCATGTAGTTAAATATTCATCCTGGTAAAAAGATTGTGTGTGGGTGTGTGCGTGCATGTGTGCATGTGTGTTTGGAAATTTGGGTGGGGCAGATACCTAGAGAGCCATATTGACAGCCATAAGAAGATAAGACTGGACAGAAAAAATCCTACTTGCTACCATATTATAGCACTATCCTCATTTTTTGGCAATATCTGAATTAGAAAGCTATAAAAAGCTTTTGTTTAATGTGATAGATCGAGAACTGGAGGTCCTGTAAAACCTTACTTGGAGCTTCCAAGAATTAAGAACCAACTGAATATAAAGAATGGGGCAAAGGTTTAAGCACCCATTACAGAAATTAGGGAAAAAACCGTGAGGTCAAATAGTTTTAGCTTATAAGTGAGCCACTTTACACACACACACACACACACACACACACACACACACACACACAGACGCACACACACGAGTCAGGGCACCTCTTTTTCAGTGTGACTTAATTCTTGGAGTCGTTGGTAGCACTCCAGAACAGAGCACACATCCTTTTCAATTCCTGCAGTATAAAAGGCTCTAAATGGGAATCAGAATCCTACCTTTCAACTCCAGCCCTACATTTAATTCTGTAAACTTGTGCCAGTCACATCACTTCTTTAAGTCTTAATTTCCTCATCTGTACAATTAATGGGTTGGACTCGATTCCAAAAGTTCCACCTGTTACATTCAAGAATTCTACACTTAGCAGAAAGGAGCAGATATATCTTCTATATTACTACACTATGCTACTGGTTTATTTGTTTTTCAGGAAATGAAATAAAGTATCCAAGAAAACCATAAAGTTGTTTTTATTAAAAAAATAACTGACCCAAATTTTAGTCAAACTCATCATGCAAATATTGACTAAAGCAATATTTTATTGAATCAAAATAACACATTCATTCCAACTACTCATTTAATACTCCATGTCATTGTAGAGCAGCCCTTGCAAGTGAATGCAAATCCTTATATATCCGTCCATTGATCCAGCAAACCCTGCACAGGCAGACTTCCTTCCTCAGGCAATTTGGACTCAATATTTGCTTCTTTAGAGCTGAAACTTAACTCTCTATGGCTTCTACTCATTTTTCCTAGCTCTCATCTTCTGGAGGACTATACATAATGACTTTAATCCCTCTTCTCCATGACAACTCTTAAAATATTTGAAGATAGCAATCATATCTAATCTATGTCAGTTCTCTCAGTTATACCTAATATTTCATATCCCCTTATCATTAGCTCTAAATGTGTTTATATCCCACTTAACATGTGGGTCCAACCACAAAATAATAAATACCATGAAAAGCTGTTCTTTTGCCATTATTGTGGATAAATTATTATAAAAGATTAGCAGAAACTACATCCTATTATTTACTCATATGGGGTTTACAATGAACTAAGTTAAAATCTTCTTAAATGTATTCCTGTTAAGGCAAATTTCTTCCTTCCCATATCTGGAAAATTGGTAAAAATGTAAGAGAAAAGATGCATAAACCAGAAGTAAAGAGTTTTCCAATGATGGAACTCTGTTCTCTGATTCATGCTATGTGATATCTGGGGAGATTTAAAAATGAAAATGTTTTCATGTCATCTTGGATGTGTGGTCTTCCAGTTGGGATTTCCTTCCCTTTATTTTAAACTGACAAACTAAGAATTCTTCAGTGCACACTTTCAACATATACCACATTTTTTTTCAACTCTGTGCACATGAGTTATAAAAAAATAAGCAGAGTAGAAACAAATGCCCAGTTTTAGCTCAACGTCACAGCAGGCCTGAAGTTTCATGGGAGATAATGGCCCATTACACAATAACACACAGAAAAGGTTTTGACACTTCAGTGGGAACAAAACACAATAGCATTTTGTCTTCGAAATGCATAAAAACATGACAGTCTTAGTAGTTAATGAAACATAAATATCTTTTTTACTGTACAAAAATACGCTCAGAAAGCCAGAGTGCTGGTTATGAGAACTTTGGTACAATCCCTGGGCCTTTGATGTGGTAGAGTGTTTATACCTCCACAACATGGAAGAAAGGATGCATTACTTTATCAATGATTCACCACAAAATAAAAAGCAGTATACATATAAATAACATCAATTAAGAGGTACTGATAAAATTCTCTTGTATGGTCATGAATTTTAAAAATCAATGTGTTTTGAGGACTTCCCTGGTAGCACAGTAGTTAAGAATCTGCCTGCCAATGCAGAGGACACGAGTTCGACCCCTGGTCCAGGAAGATCCCACACACTGCGGAGCAACTAAGCCCATGTGCCGCAACTACTGAGCCTGCGCTCTACAGCCCGCAAGCCACAACTACTGAGCCCACATGCCACAACTACCGAAGCCCTCATGCCTAGAGCCCATGCTCTGAAACAAGAGAAGGCACCGCAATGAAGAGTAGCCCCCGCTCGCCGCAACTAGAGAAAAGTCCATGGGCAGCAACGAAGACCCAACGTTGCCAAAATAAATAAATAAATACATTTATTTTAAAAAAGCAATGTGTTTTTGAACTGTTTCTTTAAAAGACAAATAATGTTTACCTTAAAAGAAAGTGACAACTCTTGAGTCTAACATTTAGGATACACAAGTCTAACTTTCTGAACTCAAATGGGAAGCATTTAGTATTTGGCATATATCATAATCACAAGGAAGCAGTCAAAACAATGTTTATTTGATATAATTTGCAAACTGAGTTATTGTGATAGCAAGAAAGGCAGGCTCAAAGCAGTTGCTTATTCCTGATATGTTTACCCAGCATTTTGTTTAATTCACGTAAGTTACCTTAATTATAAGGTGATCGTGGGCATAAATACTCTCCAAACACACGCTGTTCTCCATTCCTGACCTTGGTGAAACCTACTCTGAACTCCCTTTATTGATATGAGTTTCCTATAACCTTGCTCAAGTCAGACTGTGAATCCTTGACCTTTAGAGAGTTGTGAAAATCCCTTCTGGGAATTGTCTTTTTATCCTCCTCTGCTTCAGAACAAGGGAGGAACTTAGGTCAAAGTGATAAACTTCTTAAACCACTTGAGGTGAGTCTGACCATATCTCAAATCTGAAGAGCATCTTGTGTCAGCACCTATAGTGAATATTCTTAGAGATGGTCAGCTTGGAGTACCAAGGTCAGTATTTTGTGACCATATCCATTTCTCTTTAATTCTCTTCTTTCTCCAACAGTGTGATAGAGGGAGCAAAACATTCCAAATTACCTCGTGATGTCTGATGTCCCAGACACTCTCCATGAAGATGACAATTCTCCCCCGCCACAGGGAGCCTTTAATCCTGCAGCTGCAGAGATCTTATCCATCAAGGTTGCCAAACCCTCCTGGGCACTGGTCCCAGTCGCCTGAGGTTTACTTGCAAACAATCCCAGGACTTTTCATTTAGCTACCAATATCATGATGACCAGTTACTACAGTGGTCCTGATCACCTCTGAGTTACCAAATGGAATCCTGTCACCCACTCCGACATATCAGGACCATCAGCCTTGTTCTGAGGTTTTGTAATTGTCATTTCAAATGAGATTTGGGTTGGAAACAATTCATTCACCATTCAAAGGGATACTGTGTTTCCACTAACTCATTTTTTTAAGTAGAACACATGATCTCAAGCACTGTTAGAGATCCTTTGATGATTAATAAGACGATTGTTCTCACTACACGAAAAGTGCTTGAGACCCAAATTGCAGTACAGCGTAGTTAAATACATTTGCGTGAACTGGCTCTCCAAAGCTGTTTTGCAGGGGCAAAAGGCTAAAACTAGCCATGGTGAGTACTTGTACACAGAGGACTCAATTAATGCCTTGAGTATTGCATGAGGAAACTAGGGATTTGTTTATTGTTCATATGTGGGGAGAGAGTATTATTAATAAACATCTTGGCATGAGAAAGGCCAAATTCCTTAAGGTGAAGAAAATAGACTTTAAAGCCAAAATACATGGACTTAAATCCCAGCTGTACCTCCTTCTGAGCTGTTTGAATTTGGGCAAGTTATTTAAGTTGGCTGTGCTACAATTTCAATAACTACAGAATTAATACTAGCCTAAGTGTAATAGCTAAAGAGATAAAATTCTCCAACAAAGTCCTAGTTAGCATTTGGTCAAGTGTTACTGAACATATTGATATTTATGAAGATATCAGCAGAAAGATAAAATAGCTACAAAGGAATGTTGAAGTAAAATTGCAAATTAGATGTAGTGTTTGCTAGGCTAAATTTCAACAGAGCTATAAAACCATATTACTTTTGGAGTTGATATATCTCCAGGGCTATTAAACTGTAGGAACTTATTAATTTCTGCAGGTCAACTTCTAACCTGAAAAGGCCATAAACCATCTGCACATTTATCAATCATTGATTGTTAGCCAAACAAAGTTACATCCTCTGCATACGTCAGATGATGCTCAGATGGGCTTATTGGAAAACAATCTAGCATGAAATTTTAAAAATCAAGAAGTAATCATTTTGCCCTATCTCCAAGTTTGGAATAAATAACTTTTAGCAGCTTCACCATAAGTTTTATGTAAGTTCATATTTGTAAAGCACTTAGAAAAGTGCTTGGCCCAGTGTTCAATAAAATACCCACTACCTAGGCAGTAGCAAAAAGGTATGGCCTAGAGAATCTTTGTGATATTCTAAAACGGCTTACATCATTTGCCTGCGATAATCTCTAGGGCAAACAAAGGGATAGTTTAGTTGTGGATCCACTCCATAAAAAGGCTTTTGATCCAGAAGTGACATCTTTTATGTTCTAAGAAATTTATACAGCAGGTTAGAGATATGCTTGTGCTTAAGCTCTTATTACGACTATTGTACATATACAGTTTATTTCTAAAAGGCTACTAAAACAGAATTTCCACATTTTTATGGCAGTACCAGTCTTTCTTTATAGAGTTTCTCAGAGGGAAAAATCAAGCACCAAAATAAAGAAGAGAAATATTCAAACCAACTTGAATGCCTTAATATGACAGTTATTTATATTTGGGTACAAAAGTATTAAGTATTTTACTTTTTTATTTCCAAAATATCTAGGCACTATTATCCACGCATATTTTTCTCATTTTTTTCTACCCATTGTGTAAACAGAAAAAATATAGATATTTACAAAGTCATACTATATTCATGATCCATTAAATTAGCGTATAATTTATTAGAGAGATCTTTGCTGCTATCAAAATTCCAAAATCCACTTTACCTCTAACAATCTTAAAGATGTATTTGTTTAATATTGGAAAAGGATTATGCTACAACCTCTTAATCAAAGTCCTGTTTAGTGTCAGTATCTATCCAATTTTGCATGTCCCCAGCTTGATGGAAACGAACTACCTCTTAGCACTACATAAATATTTATATAGTAATCCATTATTGATATCTTCCAAACATTTTACTATAGCTTGCTAAGGGCTGCAACATGACATTTCTGGGTGGAGCTGAACCATTATTTTGTTTCCACAAGAGATGCTTTGTTCACATACAAACAAAAATGCCAATGCTAGTATTTAATCAATGCAGTCACTACTGACATAAAACAAAGGCAAAGTATCTAAATCAAGACTTGAAAATGAATCCAAAAATGTGTACAAGAACATTTTAACATGGAAATTCAATTTCCCTATTAGGTTAAAATTTCTCTCTACTCATTGGTACTGTGACCTCATACTCAGATGATCTCATAATACTACTATAATACAGGAAATATTTCTAAACCCCAACTTTACAGATGAAGAAAATGAGCAGTTTAGAGAGGGTAAATGACCTGTGCAAAGCCACACACATTCAAACCTGGGCTTCTGCTTCTAGGGCACTTAATGTCTGTAACTTAGCCTTTGCTACAAGCGTATCCTCTTTTACTGATATTCTTTGCCTTATACATATGCTAAATGCCTCACCTACACCATGTATATAAATTATACAAATTTACCCTTGTCCACCACCTAAAATGAGGTCATCCTAACATGTACTTAGTGTTTGAGTCTGTTTTGCTCTTTACTGCAACAGTTTTCTGGTTTAGATCGTCAATTCACTGAACCAGGTTAATATCTTTGAAAAGCAGGGTAAGTAGTTTTCAGTATCCAAAGAGTAAATAATGGATAAAGATGGGGTCAAGTCAGGAAGCAGCATGCTGTAGGACATGGCAGCAGCAACATAAGAATCAGACCTACAGGTGTTTCAGTCTTAAACCTGCCATTTACTTGTGTGTGATATTCAAAAAATTAGCCTCACTAAGCATCAGTACTTAACAAGATAATGTAATAAAAGTGCTTATCACAAGCACAGTACAGAAGAACTTTTCAGTAAATTAAATGATCAATTCTTTTATCAAAAATAAATCTCATCATATTTAGCATTTGTAACAGATAAAAAATTATCTCTTCAATAAACAGAGATTTTTGTAGTATTATTAGTAAAGTTGGGTGTACCACCTCATGCAAATGGGCATGATAAAAGCTGATCAATGATGGTAACAAGTTCTCCTCACACGTGTATAGTCTTATATAAAGCATATTTACCTCCATTTACTTATTTGATTCACTCATTAAGCTCTGTGAATTAGTTTATCATCATCATCCTCATCATTTCCATACTGAAAATCATTTTCAAACTGAGTTTAGAAGACACAAAGTAACAGGCTCAAATTCCCATGCCCAATAAAATGTAGACCCAGGAACCCATATTCTTTATTCCATTAAATCAACATATTTCTCACCTTCCTAATTTTTGAGAGTGCTGGATGTGAAATCTGACATGAGTTGTAAAGCAACAACCAACCACAGAAAAATCATCAGCCAATCATTTTTTAAAGCTTCCTCAATCCCAGCATGCTAATTGACTCAACTCGAACAGAATTTCAAAGAGGGGGAAGGAATAAATAGGAGGGAATTCACTAATATATCTTTTGCCAGCCTATGACAAAACAGTTTAATGTAATAAGTAAATGTGTTAATCAGTTCCTGTGTCAACCTGAGTACCACATTTTCAGTTAGTCTTTTCAAGACGACTAAAATGGAATTGCAGATATCTGTGTGAAGAAGATGATTCTCGATTCACAGTAGCATAATTAAGATACAATAGTATTGAAAAGAAATGAGAACTATCCCCTTTAGCTAATTGACAAGATGCAATGTAGAAATATGATGATGCAGAACCAGTAAACCTGTTCTATCCCATTCATCCTCTCTTAGTTGGTATCTATTCAGTCAGACTTCCTCGCACCATTTAAAGCTTTAATGGAGTGTACAGTTACACATGACTTCTCTACAGATTCCCAATCTGCAGCAATCATCTGCTAACATCTCTAAATCCTCACAAGCCTAGTTTTCGGTTTCCACTTAATATATAGCCAGTATCACACATCGAAAAGGCCATAAAACCAATCAGAGTTTTTGTTTCTTTTAGAGAAATATGGCACTTCGGACTCCCTCCTCTCTTTTGTCTGTCTTACATGCACAACATTTTAGAAATCTAACCCCTTCAATTTACAGATGAGGAAATTGAGGCCCAGAGAGGTGATAGATTGTACTGTGTGCAAACAAAGTGCCACTGGTTCATGCAGAGTCAGAACTTAGACTCAGGTACCCTGATTTCAACAGCAATGTGCCTTCTGCTACCAGGTTTCCTCAGATTAAAGGAATGAGGACTTAGAAACTTTCACAAGTGGTGCTATTGAATGCTAAATTAGTACTTACAGAGGTTTGGTCTTGGCCATAATTAAGGTGTCTTGCTTAAGTATTCCTTTTTAGATAAACTCTATCCTTTTTAATCCTATATAAATCCACCAGAGATGAATGAAGTCCGGAAGAGAGGTTACAACCAAAGGGTGAAGAAAAACAGGAATGAAAGAAAGCATATGTTACATTTGTATCTTGCTCAATAATAGGCAAATAATTTAGCAAAGCAAAACAATAAAATGGAAATTGTAAAGAAAGCATAGGAAGTCGAAAAAACATTTTCTAACGACATGAAAATGGTCAAAAGCAGTACTCAAAACAGCATGAATGTTTTCACTGTGTGTGTGTGTGTGTGTGTGTGTGTGTGTGTGTGTGTGTACGGACGCAGAGAGAGAAAGTGAGTAACATGACCAAAACTGGAATGAAATAAGCCAAAATATAATGAGGATATTGTAATTATAGGTAAATTTATTCAATTTCAAATGTTGTCTATTGTTACTATAACATGCTAACTAAAATTAACACTTGCTCCTGTAGAAATGTTTTTAGAAATCTTTTTTGGGGGGGGGGCAGGGGTATCTATATAAGGAAATTTCTTGATGGCTTAGATAATTATCTATAAAAAACATTATTTTTCTGTGCTTATGATTATCAAAAACCTAAGAACAAGTGAAAAGAACCAAAAAAGAAAAGCTTTCCATATTTGTTAAAACATAATTTATGATAAGTATAGTCTAGCTCCATATACTTTTTTTCAGAAAAAAAAATCTTGCTAGAAAATAAGAAACATCTTCCAATGATGACTGGTGGCTCATGAACAAAAGGTGCTCAAATTTTCAAAATCCAAAATTTAATCTGGAAGGAAAAGAACACAAGCCTAACATAAGGAAATGAGATGCTGATGAAATGCTTACAGTTCTAAAACACTGAGTGATCTGACCTGGGATGATGTGGAAAGCAATCTATTACATTTACATGGCAGGTAATGAAAAACAAAGGTAAACAATTATTTTCAATCTTTTGGCAGATGTTTTAAAATCACTGTCTATGTAATTACAAAAGAAAAATTATCCTGAAAAAGAGAAAAAAAAAAAACTTATCTCTGAACCTCTGAGAAGTATTTAAGCCTGAGAAGAATGGCTCACTGGAGGCTCCTATCAAGTTTTGTGCAGGTTTTTGCTTTAATTTTATTTCCGGGGAGGATTACCAAAATCAAAGCCATTTGCCACGCAGATACCGCTCATCTCTTTTCCTATACCTGATACCCAATTGCCATTCATTTCTATCTATGAAATGTTATCCTTCTTTTAAGATTCAACTCAAGCCCCACCACTCTGATCACATAAACACACTCATACATACACACGTCTTCCCTTTGAACTTCTATTGTCTCCACTGTCTTTATGCATATGGAGTATTTCCTTGCTCTGTTAATTAAAATTGTGTAGTTCTGACCTATCACAGGCTGAAGCCCCTTTATTGGTCCTGGGCAGCATTTTCTGTATCTTTATATTTTCTCTAGTTCCTTGCACAAAATAGGTGCTTCGTCTACAGGAGAGGAAAATAAAGATGTTAAGAGGACCAGAATTTAAACTGAAATCTGAACGTTTGAACTTGAGAAAGGCATTTAAACTCTTTGGATCTCAACACAGAATTTTAATGTTGTTTTAGCTAGCAAAGTTAGCCCATGGTGTTGTTGTAAAGATAAATTAGGTAATAACTATGAATTGATTTACAAACTATAAAAAAGTATAGCTTATATCGGAAGCAGATTCTAATGCTGTAGAGAAAAAAAAAAAAAAAAAAAAACCTCAGGTTACAGAGACAAATAGATGTGCATTCTAATTCTGGCCTCTGCCCTTACTAGCTGGGTCCTCTTAGAGCCCCATCACCATCTATAAAACTGTGATAATAATATATATCTAGCAAGATATTGTAAGGATTAGCATTCACAGAGTCTGGGAAACTGTCAACAAATGGTAGATTTATCATTATTATTCAAGTATAAGGCATTACTATACTTATTATTTCAAAAAGAGATAGGATACAGTAAACTACTAATACAATCTAAAACAGGACCAGAAGTTTGATAATGGGTCTTCATGCCATATGTGCTGCTCCTTGAATTGAAATACAGGCAATATTCAATTAATATTGCCAATTCAATTAATTCTCAGAAATTGGTCAACAATTGATAATAAGAAATCAACTCTGGTTTTATGTTACTTTTGGTCTACATAAAGGTACCTAAACTGTCTGTCTATATAACAGAAACACCTGTAGAATTTCATGAAATGCCGACTCTTATGTCCCATAACTGATATATTGAACAAATTATCCATCTACAATTATATCACAGTTGGTAGGAACTCAGAAAGTCTAATGTACCTGAGTAGGCTATCTCTAAAGTTTACATTCATTCTAAATTTAATGATAAGGTAACAGTCCCATTTTACAACAAGGATAATGTAAGAAAGGAAGTAACATTATTTTGAACATTGTAGAGGTATAGTAAGAGTTGTATTAGAATAAAAAATTGTTAAATTGTCTACATTATTGTCATTATTACCATTATTATTATCATTATTGCTATTATCACTAGCAATATCATTGCTATTATCATCGTACAGTATGTGTGCATATGAGCTCCTCTCAAAGCATAAACATGAATCCTTTCTTCCCATTTGCTACTTCAATGAGTTGCTTCTTAACTTTATCCTATTACCCTGCCCCACCATCTCTAACTAAGAGTTTACAACTCAAAACAATAATCTGTGAGAATTTTAAAAGCATTCATCCAAGTTTTTTGATTTCAGAGAATGAGAAAGTGTGCCATTTGTCTCATCTAAAATAATTACGGCACTATCTGGAAGGTTAATCTGGGTATGTCATTCTTGAGATTTTTAAGGAAAGATGTATGTCAGATACGTAAGGTGAGTCAAAAAGTTAATGCCATCACAGCTAAATCTTTAAATTGATCCTTAAAACCTTGAAAGTGACTTAGAGATTCATGTTTATTTTGATTTGATGTAATACTAAATTATATACAAATGTACATGAACAACATGAAGTACACAGGACATTCAAGATACTGTCAACAGCCTCACTTAGTGAAGCAAGATCTTAACTAACTACAAGGAAAAAAAGGAAATTGTTGCAAATATTAATCAAATGCTAGCTCATTGTCTGTATTTTTATAGTATGAACGTCAACAGAGTATTCAAAATTCTTCTTGATACTTTAAAAATAGACAACTACCATATGGATTTTGTTAATCTTGATTTAAGGCAAAGAAGGTCAAATTATTCTCCTCTTTCCTCGTAAGTGATCCCTTCTATCAAGCCATTATCATTGGTACATATCATAGTCCTACATCCTCTAAAATATATATATATTATTCACATAAATATTGATTACGAATATATTATTATATAGTTGAAATTTACTCATTTTTGAAGTGTGCAATTATTATTTCATTGAATGTCTGAAGTTTTAGTAATTTCCTTTCTTTAACTTAAACTGAAATCCTATTAAAGTAAGGAGATATGCAGTTTCCGTTGACAGGACAAAAGGCACATCATGCAACTCACTCGTTTCACAATATGACCATGAAAATTTGTATAATATAAAACTTGCCTCCTACCTGTCTCAAAGAGCATTTTGAAAAATAAAGAATAAATTACTTTAAAGAGTTTTTAACATTATGTACAGCACATAAGCTTAATAAAAATGAAAACTGCTGGAATTCCTTCAAGTTGAAATGATATCATGCACAATCCACAATGTACACACTCCAAACATTTCTATTTAATAAAGATAATAGGTACTTAGGAAAGTTTTGTAAAAGGTATAAGAAAATCAATCTTTTTAATGACTTTTCCCATTTTTAATAGAATAAATAAATAAAACTTTGTGAGAATTCAGTGCTTTAATCTCAAAGACAGAGAAAGAGAGAAAGGAGGAAAACAAATACCACTTTTAATCATCCCCAATTTCAAGTTCTCATACCCATGATTATTCCTGAACTAAGGGATCTTAATTAATAGGCCATCTCCTACCATTCCAAAAACACTGCATAAAGACAGCTGTTTGTCACCATTTGTGAGATAAGGCAGCATCCAGGCTCCCTGGGCTCCATTATAACTCTGGATCCAACAGCTGCATCCAGAGCTTTCAGAAATTCCTAAATTTCACCTCTGAAATTTTCCATTAGCCAGACAGCCTCTTTGCTTGAGTCAGTGGTAGAAATAATTGAGAAATGCTTCTGTGTTTTAGCTCTGTAATGTGTGGAAGAAGAAACACAAGAAGAAAAATTCTTGAGTCATCCTCTTCCTTAGAGCTCATCTTCAGTTAGCTTTGAGGTTCTGTCAATCCCCTGAAATCGCTTTCAAATACTTTCATTTACTTTATAATCACTGCTGACTCGAATTTGCAAAATTTTTCTAAAAACATAAAAATTTCCTGTCTCTCCCTCCTTCAAACAGCCTTGCATGTTACCCCAGGAATATTCGCCTGATGCCCTGGTCCATGCATATTAGGGGACAATATGGTGTCAATGTGGGCTACCATTCTCTCCCAGACAGAAGGACAAGTTTAGGTGATCACCCTTGGAAACAGAAAGAAATGAAAATTCAAAAGAAAACAGATGGCCATTTTTATATTAACTCACCCTACGATGTTTCTTTAAATATTTTTCAGATTAAACCAGATCGCTTCCCAATTATCCATCAAAAGCACAAGGTACAGTCTCAGAATGAAGGAACTGGAATAGAGTGATTTAAGCAACCAAAACAAGAAAGCAACCAACCCTGTTACGTCTGTTCTATTATAATCTGACTGAAGACATATTTATATTTTTAGTCTGTAGCTCTTTCCTCAGTCTCAGAACTACATATCCATCTGCCACTTTGACATCTATACTTGACTATCTTATAAGCATCCCAAATTTTAATGTGGACAAGTATTAACTTTTGAAAACTCCCCTTCAAACATTTTCTAAAAATTGGCATATCTGCATTTTAGTATACGGTCCCTCTATCCTCCCACCTGAATCATCTTTGATGATTTCATCTCCTATTTGCCACTCATCCAAGTCTTCCTGATTCTATTTCCACAAAATATCTACATTCAAACCACTTTCCTGCATCACTACTGC